>NC_067222.1:27022758-28222758 GCF_019924925.1 Ctenopharyngodon idella
CTTTCATAGCAAGAAGCTGGTTTGCTTTATCCAGCCGAGAAACATAGTTTTCATATCATCTGGCCATACAGCGGTGGGATGTTTCGACGTTACATTTAGACAGGAACAGCGCGATGCGGGAGGGGGTTTGTGTGTGTGTGTCTTTTTGAAAGCTTTTTATGCTCACCTGTATTTAATTAGAAATACAGTAAAAACAGTAATATTGTGATATTTTACTACAACTTAATATAATGTTTTCTATTTGAATAGAAAGCTGAATTTTTTAGCATCATTACTCCAGTCTTCAGTCTCACATGATCCTTCAGAAATCATTCTAACATAATGATTTGACGATCAAGAAACATTTCTTATCATCGTAGAAAACAGTTGTGCTGCTTGACTTTTTTTTCAGGATTCTTTAAAGAGACAGAAAGCTCAAAAGAACAGCATTTATGTGATATATAAATATTTTGTAACATTGTAAATGTCTATACTGTCACTTGATCAGTTCAGTGCCTTAAAGTAAGATTTGTTTTAGATACATACATAAACAAATGTATGTATCTTTAATTTAAAAAAACTGTACACGTCTCATTTACAACATGTTAATTGTCCACATGTGCATTTTTGTCAATGTTTTGTAGCCAAGATCCTGTTCAGATATTTAAGTGGTACGTTTATATGAAATCACAAGTGGAAGGCGTGGAATGTCAGCTACTCAGTTGTGTTTGACATAAAGAAGTAGGATAATTTCAAAGGGAATAGTACAGTACTTACAGAGTCTCAAGAGCTGAGCTTTGACAACCCCAGCCTACACAAAGAAAGCCAAATAGCTTTTCACATTTACTCACCTGCGTCTCCTAGGCTGGCTCCCATCAGTTTCCTTTAATGATGATAGACTCATTTTTATTACCAGGACTGGGCCGATCTTATTCTGCATGAATACATTGATATTGGACTTTGTATTTTTAAATAGTCTGCTATCCAACTGTCAAAATGTTATAAAATGTGCCAGTGCTAAATGCATCTAGGGAAATTGTGGCACAAACTGCAACTTCATACAATGTCTCTCATCATGATCAACACAATGGAGAACAAACATCATTATAAAGCTCTTCGCAATTATCCTGATTAGCCTTATTGATTTCCATTCAGAATGAATAAAGAAAACATTTTCAAGAGCACAAATGTTTTCACAAAAGTAGACAGATAAATTAAAAAAAAACATAATTGGGAAAATTCCAACTTAACACAATTGTATTGCTGTGCCTACCCTGGAAATAAATATTTCCAAATTAGTCCAATAAGCATGACATAGATCAGACCCACAAGTGAAAAAAAAAAAAAAAAAAAATCTGTATGAATTGGCTTGAATTGACACATCCAGATCTCCTCTCTCTCCAGACATGCATGGAACATTCATCGTCCTGCTGCCTCTCAGCGTGATTGTGCTATTTGTTGGAGGAATGCTGGGCTTCATCAGTATGTTGGCACGAGCCTACCTGCTGCTCCTCCTGACTGGAGTGCTGCTTCTGTTCAGCGGTGAGTACCACCTTCGTTTTCACCTCTGACTGAGCCAAGTATGACATGAATATTAATTCTACCCAAGTCACGCTTGACAGAACTGGAGCATCAAACTGTTTTGATAGTAATGAATACACTTCATATTGTGGGAAAAACAGATCGAAAAAATACTATTAACAGTTGGTTTGGGGCACTGGAGTTTGAGAGATAAGCTTAAATACACACACACACACAGTATTTTGTGTCTTAAAATACACAATTCTGAATGCAAAGAACATTTTACAGATGCTTAGAAACATTTTTTTTCCATTCACCTACCTCACCAGTAGGAAATAAGAAATTACAAACGTTTTTTTTTTTTTTTTTTTAAAGATAGCTTTTGAACTCGCTAGTCATAGTTAGACTAGCTTCTAGCAGCATGGCTGCAGAATAGCTTGGTTTCCTCACTGTTAAGATGCATTGTATTGACTGGCAAGGAGTATCCTAGCTAACTAAATATTTGAATGGAAAGTAAACAGTTGTAATTAATTATTGTTCTTTTTGCAAAAAGTAGAAACAACCATCACACCCTCACCTCATCTTACTCCAGAAATGTTGATTCCAGGTTCAATTCCATCAATTCCAAGAATCAATTTCAAACTAGTATTTTTTAAAAACAAGAGTGGTGTGTGTCAGAGATCATGTGTGATTACTAGGGACTGTTGTCAGTAATGTTGGCCAGTAGTGTCACTACAAATAGCCTACTGAAACTTGAATTGACAACGAAAAGTTGAATTGTGAAAATTATAAAACAAATTTTAAAATATGTAATTCATTGCTCATGAAGACATAATTTTATTCCATAAGCCTACTGCTAAATTTTTTTACAAAAAAACCCAATATATTATAATAAAAAAATAACAAATCAGATAAAGAATATAATTTTAAGCAAGACAATACAAATATATAACACAGTATAATAATCTTGATGTGAAATGCGTCATACAGTATGCATAATATAATATTTTTGCACTAGGCGTAGCATAAATCTTGAGACTAAATCTTATGCCTATAGTGTAAATTGAAAAGTCTTGACTCGTTTCCATGGTGAAAATAAAAACGATAAAAAGACGCTTCTAATATATATCATAGTCAGGATATAGTCTACACCATATTGCATTTTATGCTGATGAAAACAAGACTGTGATGTATATACTTGGCATGTAAAAGTCCTAGATCACATGTAATTTTAAAAACAACTTTCAAAATTATTTCATGGGATTTTTGTCTACTGAAAGTTGTTTTGTTTCTGTTTTGTTTCTTCATTAGCTAAACAGTTGGCATTGTTAAACAACTGTCCAATCCATTGAACACACTGTACTTCTTTCCCTCACTGCCTCGTTTCAGAGCAGAATTGAATATTGACAAATTATCACCGCAGTTGCAACAGGTAACAGATCCCTGTATGATTGTTGTTTCACAATCTCTGTAATTTAATTTTCTTTTTTCGGCTCAGCAGTCATTTTTATTTATCTATTTGTTGTCGCCATTTAATTTATAAGCATAGCACTATGAATGGCATCTCAACTGTTACTGTGGTAGAATGTGTCAGTGTGGATGCTGGACTAAGCTGTGCCAAGTCATAATTTAGACAGTGCAACAGGTGTAAATATTTATCACAAGGCTTGGACGTAGCCCCTGGAGTGCAATCGACTTTTTCAAATTGTTACACTTGTTTGCAGCAAGGAATGAGATTAGCAGGATATAAACGCAGCAGTTAATTAAAATACAAACTCAAAGAAACTAAACACTAAGGATACTAAATGTATCAAAACACGAGCAGAACAACCAGTAGACACAGACAAGATCAGACACTAAACAGAACAAATGCAGGGCTTAAATGAAATGAGACAAAAAAACCCAAAAAAACATGGAAACTCAGACAAAGGAAACTGATCTAGAAACAGTGAAAACTCAACTCAAAGTCCATCTCAAGCAAACACAAACATCTGAAAATGGCATTCTCTCGAGTTGCATTCACTTATTATGAATAAGTAATTACTTAATGACCACTTAAAAAGGACGTTCTAAATAGTATGGCTTCAGAGGAGGATGCAGGGTTGAGCAGTCTCCTGGAGGAGAAAGGAGATAGGGTGAAGATGACTGTGGAAGGAGCCAGGAAATAACCCCCAGCAGAAGAACCAGGATGCAGGCCTACGGCAAGGGAGGGAGGACCCAAGGTTGGAGTTTTGCCAGGCAAACCACGGGGACGACTGACTAAGGCAGAGCTGATGGTGGTGAAGACCCTGAAGAGCTGATGAGACCGGGCGACACTGAAGGTCCTGGAGACCATGGCGGAGCCGCGGGAATGAGCGACCAAGGCGAAGCCAGGGTGCCAGAGGACTGAGGCGGAACCGGTGTGACAAAGGACTGAGGTGGAGCTGGAGTGAAGGCAGAGCCCGACAGAGCCAAAGCGGTGGAGGGACGAGTCAACAACGAAGGCCCGTAAGTACATGGTGAAGTCAAGAGTGACGGCTGACCAAGGCGAAGCCAGAGGGACAGTGGAACTGTAGAGATGACGGTCCCAGGTGGAGCCAAGGGAGTGAGGAGCCAAGGTGGAGCCAACTGGTTGACGGGCTGAGGTCGAGTCACGGGCTTGGAGGTGCTAGGCAGAGCTAGAGGGTCGACAATACGGGGCTGAGCTGCCTAACTTTAAGCCCAAAGCGGATCCACAATGCTGGGTGCAGGCAGGCAGATGGCTACAAAACGGCCTTCCTGGCCGATACTAGACGGGCATATAATTCAGGAATGGCCTCCTTAACCGACATGGAAAAAGCGGATAATTCAGGAACAGCCTCTCTGGCCGACGTGGAACAGGCAGAGGAGGTGGGAGTGGGAGGCAGGGCGAGAACATCAGAGACATCAGTGATATGTTGCTGGATGATGAAACAATCTCTGTGCAGGCATGGTGCTCTCTTCACACTCCTTACTGCTCATAATTATTCCTGGAGTTATTACCACTGCCTCTGAAGTACAGACGGGGCTCCACTTCATTCCTTCGTACTCCACAGTGAATGCCTTCAGGGACTAACGATGTTGGTCCCTGGTCACCTGGTCTGAGTTTTTTCTGGGACGATCTTTTGCTCAGGCATCAGCTCTGGCATTGACAATGGCTTAGGCTCCATGTCTGCAGTGGGCTCTGGCAAACTCTCAGCAGTCTGGCTGGACTGGCTAACAAAGAAGGATCCCCATCAGGCAATGACTTTGCAGGCAGTGTTGGCGCACAAAGGTACCTCACGAAACTGATTTCGGACAGACTTCTGAGCCAGCATAACAGTTTAATGATCTACAGCAAAATAGAGCGAGCTTTGGTGATAACTAAGTACTACAATAGTCATTTTTAGCTAGAAATTACACCAAAAGTGGAAAACAATGGTCAAAAATGTACATTTACACACAAACTGACCAACAAACAACTTTCAGATAACATCTTTTTTTTTTTTTTTTTTAGCTCCACTGTCATAGAATGGAAAGCACAGGATTGTGGGATATCAAAGGCAGTGAAGGATACATCTATGCTGCCTTCAAAAATCAATCAGATGAAGGTATCACATGAGACAGGAAGTGAAGCTAACATTGGATTCAGATGTACCTTGATGCCTTCCTACCTTGGAATGCGTCCTTCGAAGGCAGCGTTTTTCAGTTTTCGGATGCAGCCAGGGTTTAAATGCACAAGCAAACTAATCAAAGAAATGAGATACAGGTGATAAAAGTCAATCAATTAATGAAAAACCATGGGAACCAATGAACAATGGAAACTTACCTAGAAACAGTGAAAACCAACTCGAAGTCCAACTCAAGAAAACACAAACACAGAGTAAACGAGACATAACCCTGACACAAATAATTTCTTTTTGGAATCAAGTCCCAACCCTACAGCATATTTTCTTGCAGGAATGAAGAAAATTCTCTTCCCAGTTATAGATGGAGCAATTTTCTCTGACATCTGCAGCTTGTGTACGTAATAGTTGGGGGGCCTGAACTACAGTAGTTGATAGAGGAAATCGACAGCTTAATAAAGACTGGCACAAAGTATTTTATGTATTCTGAAAATGCAAAAATACCAAACATAAACATACTTAAATTGTGTGTAATATATACACACACAAACACATACAGTGGCTTGCGAAAGTATTCAAACCTCTTCATTTTTTCACATTTTGTTGTGTTGCTGCCTTGTTAAGCTACTTTAAAAAAAAAAAAATTCTCACATTAATCTACACTCCATACACCATAATGTCAAAGCAAAAAACAGATGTGTGACAACTTTGCACATTTATTAAAAAAAAAAGAAATACATTGCATAAGTCATGTCTAGGCTTGATTACTGCAATGCTCTTCTGGCTGGACTGCCATCATGCGCAATCAAACCCCTGCAAATGATTCAGAACGCTGTAGCACATCTTGTTTTTTACAAGCCCAAAAGGGCCCATGTCACACCTCTCTTCATCTCTCTGCACTGGCTACCACTTGCTGCTCGCATCAAGTTCAAGGCATTGACGCTTGCTTACAGATCTACCACAGGCTCAGCACCCTCCTACTTCCACTCATTCTTATGAGTCTACATCCCTACCAGAAGCCTGCCATCACTAAATGAGCGAAGGCTTGTGGTGCCAGCACAGAGAGGCACAAAATCACTCTCCAGAACATTTTTTTATTCACTGTTCCTTGCTGGTGGAATGATCTCCCCACCTTCATCCGGAATGCAGAATCCCTGGAAATTTTCAAAAACAGCTGAAAACTCAACTCTTTCGTGAGCACAAAAAAAAAAAAAAACCTTCAATGCTCTATGCCCTCCCTATTCTAGCTTATGGTACTCGAAGCAATGTCTGAAACTTGTAATTGTGAGCACTTCTTGTATCTATTTGCCTCTTCACGATAATTCGCTTTTTGTATTCCTCACTTGTAAGTCGCTTTGGAAAAAAGCGTCTGCAAAATGAATAAATGTAAATAAGTATTTGTACCCTTTTCTGGGACACTTGAAATTTAGCTCAGGAGCATTCCAATTGCGGTTGTACTGTAGATGTTACTACACTTTGAATGGAGTCAACCTGTGCAAATTTAATTGAATGGGTATGATTTGGAAAGGCAACACTCAAGCCTTTCCTCGGTGAAGACACATGAAAACCCACCTGGAATCACCTAAAGGACTCTCTCAGATTGAGAAACAAGATTCTCTGGTCTGATGAACCTCAGTTCCAAGCATCATGTATGGAGGAAACCAGGCACTGCTCATCACCTGCACAACACCATCCCAACAGTAAAGTATGATGGTGGCAGCATTATCGGTAGCGACTGGGGGACTCATCAGAGTAGAAGAAAAGCTCAACGCAGCAAAATATAGAGTTAGCCTTAATAAAAACCTAGTCTGGAGCATTCAGAGCCTCAGAGTGGGCAGAAGGTTCACTTTCCAACAGGATAATGACTCTAAGCGCACAGCCAAGACAATGCAAGAGTAGCATATGGACAACTCTGTGAATGTCCTTGAGTGGCTCAGCCAGAGTCTAGGCTTGAACCCAATCAAACTTCTCTGGAGAAACCTGAAAATGTCTGTCCACCGATGGTCCCCATCCAACCTGACAAAGCTTGAGAGGATCTGAGGAGAAAAATGGCAGAACATTTACAAATGCAGATGTGCAAAGCTTGTCACATCATACCCAAAAAAATGTTTTCACACAGTTTTGTCATACATTATGAGATGTTGCAACTGTAATTCCTCTGCATCAGCATTCACAAGTGTATGCCCATCCACAAACTGATGTGTATATTTCTAATTTATTGCGAACATGTGGGAACTGTATCAACTGTATCAACAGTGCATACATTAGCTCGAGCATTAATGTGAATGACTGATGTTACATTACAGTTCGTAAACCAAATCTTGCTCCATCCTTTATCATTACTCAGAGTTGTAAGAACGACAGACAATCTGCATTAATGGACACAATTTTAGGTAATGTGCGCCACAGCTGATTAGCAGAACTATTTCACTAAGACAGTAACAACATGAGTTAGCCGGTTAGCTGAAGACCTACACAATATAAAACAAAAGACTATGTATTTTGAACACCCAGTAGAAAATGTATTCGAGTTGTCAAATGTACCGACTTCGGTACCACGTCGGTACTGAAATTTAAAAAAAATGTGATGCTTTGAGCGCTGTTGAGAGGATTCGTAAACACCTCTGATTGGCCATTGTGTTCATGGCTCATCGGATATGTCTGTGATTGGCTTCAATGATCAACGCTTTAAAAACGCTGTAAATAGTCATCAATGACACTCTTCACCGAGCGCTTACACAGATAGACACAGGAGTGTTTAAAAGCATGCATCTATCGTGGACCAGTCCGCTGATAGACACCTGCTTTCAAACGCTTCCTCTTTCAAAACGCTTTCAAATTCGAACACTTCCATGTGCTTTCAAACGCTCCCTTGTGTTGAACATTGTAGCCAATCACAGACATATCCGGTGAGTGCATGAACACAATGGCCAATCAGAGGTGATTACGAATCCACTCTACAGCGCTTAAAGAGACACATTTTTAAAATTTTAGTACTGATTGGTACTTTTGACAACTCTAAAATATATACATCAATAATTAATCTTATAGGTTGTCATTCTGAGGAGCAAGTTGGTCCAAATAAAGTGGGTACTGTCCCATCTTTAATGGTGTTTTGCAAATCCCACGTTGACCTCGCAGAGATTTGAGAAATCATCAAAAGTTTATACTTCTGTTGTATCGCTGTGGTAATTTTAACCACTCACTCTTCACATCCTCATCCTTTGAAAGTGTATACAAAAAGAATTTGCTTTTGCATTGCAGAAAACAGCGTCTTCTCAAAATCTACACATGAACCAGCTATAGTGTATGAGGGTGGGTCAAAGTAGATGTTGTTCGTGGGCAGTCAATGAAGACCATTGGGTATTGCAAATTTGTTACATTGTTACATGAACATGAATGTTATGGAAGTGAGACTGGAATTACTGACGACTCGTTTCAGCAGTTCAGAATCGGTTCTTTCTTTTGGGAGACAATAACTTAATTTATCATGCACTTCGATCTTTAAAACTTTGCAGACCTTTTACATTCACAAACAGCTATGTATATTACACACTGCATGAGAGGTAATATCTGAAAAAGCATAATAGGGGCACTTTAAATTGCTGGTGTTTGTTAGTCCAGTTTTTAGGAGTCATTTGTACAGGCCAACTTCTTGCTCTTTTTACTGCCCTCTGTATGATAGAACTTTAAAAAGGGGTCTTGGGAGCACTGACAATGGAATACATTTAAGTTTGGACCCATTTAACTGGCGCTACTCTAATATAGAATGAAATACCTACCCACATAATTTGTGAGAAAATACAGGTTCACTAGAAATCCCTCTCAGGATAAAAGCCTTTCTCTTTCAAGACTGGCTCAGTATGACAGTAAAAAGAAATTGTGTTGCATTGCAGACGCCATGGCGACAACTAAACCCAACATGGACTCTGAACATCAAAACATGCAATCATTGTAAAACAGCGATGCCCCTAAATGTCATCAGATTACAGATCACAACCAATAAATGAGATTATTCATCAGCCTCTTCTTTAAATTACCAGCAGAAACTGATGGGCTCTGATGGTGATGAGGGTTCTCAAAAGTCATGGGCTTTTAAAAGTAAAAAGAGCACCAGCATCAATGACTTGCTTTCAGGTACAATGACCCCTATTGTGCAGAGCTGTGTTAGACTATCATTTGCTCCATAGATTGCGGAACAGAAGGTGGTGGTTCATTTACAAAATATGTTTCCAACGACAGATAAATTCCACTGCCTGACTATAGACAAACCTACACATTTTAGAGGAATAGTAATGTCAAAAATGCTAAACTTGCAATGCTTTTTAAACCATCAGAAACATTTAGACACTAGACACTTTTTATGAGTTTTTTGGGCCTTTTTTAAGCACTATATCCTTAATGGCGTCTTCCTACTCTGTTCCTTACAGCTGTGCTCTCATTGGCTGGAATCTGCGTCTACATGGCGTACTCTGCAGCCGCATTCAAAGAGGCTGTGAATATCTCTGGCCACAAAACCCTGGAGGACATAGAGATTTACTTTGGCTGGTCTCTGGTTCTGGCCTCTGTTTCTTTTGTTGGAGAACTCTGTACTGCCGTGGCATTCCTACTTACCTCAGCCAGAGTGAGCCAGCTGACCAATCAGGAAGACGACGAATAATTATCTGATGTGACACGATCTGACAGGACAGGAGAGAGTTGCACCACAAGAAGGCATTGTAAATGACATATAAACACTGAAAATTACATCGATGTTTACATTTTCATATTTTTTAAAAGTCAAATGAAAATTTCAGTACATTTCAACCTTCACTTTTAGTAAGGTCATAATACATGGTTAATCTTTGAGGTTTGTGAACCCCTAGGGTTTTTTTTTTTTTTGACATTTGTGATAGAAATGCTAATACTAAATTAATAAAATTAATTTAAAAAATATATAATAATAATAATAAATAATAACAATAAATACATGTTAATTATACAAGTGAACGTGTTGTAAAATGCGAAATTTTAATTTTGCAGGTAATTTTGAAAGGGTCACAAAACATATCTTCAAGTAAATAATTAGGGGGTTCAGAATAAAGCCTGGGAATCCTTGATGTATAGAAACACATTTGTCGACCATTGCAATCTAATTTTTAAAACATTTGCTTATTGTTATTTAAGTATGTTATTTATGTTCATTTTGTCCATTTAGTACTCTACGTCTCTGCCATTTTTTCAAATCACAATAAAAGATCAGTTTTGCCTCTTTGTCAGTTTATAGGGATTGATGTATTTTGAATATTACCAGACGGTAAAAGTTATTGCAGGACAGTTGACATGAACCATTAATATTTTATATTAATTTTTTTTTTTTAAGAGGCTGTGCCCTCTGACTTCAATTTTTATGCCAATTTATATAGCAACATACATGTTGATTTTCATGTACAGTGCTTATTTAAACCTCAAATAAAAAGCAGCCAGTAATTGCAAATTCATTCCACATTAATTACAACCAATTTGCCTACATGACATCTGACCTTGTTACTTGAATCTGGATCTAGCTGAATAAATATTCACTGTTTTATGTTCGTATGTGACTAAAATCTTGAATCTCTTCAGATCAGGAAGTAGCAAACTAGATCATTACTGAATTAAATTATGAATATATTGCACGGATGAAAGCAGATGCTTCCCCCTCTCCAGATGGCTGGATCTGTCTCACAGATCAAGCTTGTTTTAAAATCACTCTGTAAATGGACCACAGACACAAAGGTTTGATAGCATGGCATTATTTTGGAAATTACACTGCAATTTTGCCTTGCTGCATCTTTCTGAGTGATTTCCACAATTACTGATCTAAGAGACTTGTAGAAAAGACACTATGATATTTAATGCGTACTGCGAGGGCTGGAGGTCTCTTGCTACAGAGGTTTTCATCAAATATTTTGATCTCAGTGATCTGAGAGGTGGAAAGTATTGATTTTGAGCTTATGTGAGATGGATTGGAAATAATACAAAAAATAAACAATACGAATGAATGTAAACAAAAAGATGATGATGTATGATGTGACCAGAATCAACTTGAGCTTAAATCTCACATGTAAATGTTTAATGTATATTACTTCTATTTAGTTTTGTCTGATTAAATTTTATGACAGTCAGACATTGAGAATGTAAACTGATGATTTGACAGGCTGGAAAATTACAAATGGTATTTGCAATAATTTTTTAACAGAATTAAACAGCAAATCCGAATACAAAATCAGAATTGGATTTTATATTATGACTACTATTATATTCAGAGCAGAAATTCAAGTAGTAGCTTGCTTCTGAATATTTTAAGGGCTCTCTTTTTGAGGTTGACCTTGAACTCATCTCCTCTTCTGTTTGTGACCTTGATTACAGCGTTATCATTGCGCCTGCTGCACCCATGGTACGGCAGCAAAGTTCCTTGATTATTACGCCGGAATGACAGTATAGTTCCTAGCCATATCGGCCTAGAAAATCGCAGCTTTTCATTTTCCGCCGGTCTTAGTACACGATGTAACTACAGAAGAGTCAAGTCTTAAATAGGAAAAATATCGAAACTCTTTGGTCATTTTTGAGGGAGATGCTAACGGTCTAATCAGATTCAATGAACTATGCTAAGCTATGCTAAAAGTGGTACCGCCAGACCCGGAGATCGGCTGAATGGATTCGAAAACGGTAAAACTCAACTGTTTAACTCTAGGGGAGTTGGAAAATGAGCCTATTTTCAAAAAAAAAGTGGAGTGTTCCTTTAAAGGGATAGTTCACCTAAAAATTAACATTTTTTTCTCTAAAAAAAAAATCATAGTTAATGGTAGTCAATGGGGGGCGAGATCTGTTTGGTTACTGATATTCTTCCAAGTATCTTCCTTTGTGTTCAGCAGAAGAAAGGGTGAACTTGAGGGTGAGTAAATGACGACAGAATTCTACATTATGCAATCTTTGTCTCCCTCTGCTGGTGGATAGAAGTAGTGTCTTTTGAATTGTATTATTATTCCTTTACAGTCCCTGTCAAAAGTTTGGAAACATTACAATTTTTTAATGTTTTTGATAGTCTCTTCTGCTCACCAAGGCTCCGTTTATTTAATCAAAATTACAGTAAAACAGTAATATTGTGAAATATTATTACAATTTAAAATAATTGTTTTCTATTTTAATAAATTTAATAATTTAATGTATTCTTGTGATGGCAAAGCTGAATTTTCAGCATCATTAATCCAGTCTTCAGTGTCACATGATCCTTCAGAAATCATTCTAATATGATGATTTGCTGCTCAAGAAACATTTATTATTACTATTATTATCAATGTTGAAAAGAGTTTTTGCTGCTTAAAATTTACTTTTGTGGAACTTCAAAATATTAAGCGGCACAACAGTTTTCAAAATTGATAATATTAAAAAATATTTCTTGAGCACCAAATCATCATATTATTATGATTTCTGAAGGATCATGTGACACTGAAGACTGGAGTAATGATGCTGAAAATTAAGCTTTACCATCACAGGAATAAATTACATGTTAAAGGATATCTTTACATGCACATGGATAAATTACATGTACCTAGGATACCTAAGTCCACTAAAGGAGGGAGAGCATTTTCACATTTGGCTCCTAAACTCTGGAATAGACTTACTGATAATGTTCAGGGCTCAGACTCAATCTCCCAGTTTAAATCTAGATTAAAGACGCATCTCTTTAGCCAAGCATTCACATAATGCATCTCATATCGTTGTACTCCAGTTACATCAGATCAAATGCACATGACTATCTTTGCTTAATGAATAGCAGCTACGCTAATTGTTCTCCATTTGCTTTTCTGTTTATCTCTGGATGCTCATCCCGGGTTAACAGAGTACACCAGCTCCAGTTTGGGTCCAGCCTCTTATGAAGACTTCAGATGCCTCAACACCTATGAAGAGACGACCCCAACCCCTGCGAGGACTTCAGATGATGCAAACTCTGGATCAACATGCACCATTCCAAATTTTGCTATATATTCTAATCATTGTTAACATGTTTTCATTACTTCCATGAGCTCATTGTTTCTACCTTAAATTAATTTGCTTACAGTGACTGTAAATTAAATTATTACATTGACTTCCATAGTATGTATAAAAAAAATTAAATAAAAACAAATTAAGTCAATGGGGCCCATCAACTGTTTGGTTACCATTATTCAAAATATCTTCTTTTGTGTTCAGAAAAACTTGAGGGTGAGTAAATGATGACAGAATTTTCATTGTTGGATGAACTATCCCTTTAAAGTTAGCCTACTAAAGTTCTTCAGTCAAGAGCAGTGAGTGTTTTCTTTGACTTTTGTTGTCTGATTAACATTAAAAACACAGACAGCAGCATGAATATTAGGTTGCTGTCACTTTAAGACATGATGCACAGATCCAATACAACGATACTGTACACATGAGTTGTCTTTCTTGACTATTTACGCTCACTTACGACATAACCATGTTTGCTTGGATACTCTCCAAGATGGCATGTTGACAATTTTTATGTGAATTTGTCTGCTCAAGCGCAAGAAGACTTGAAAGCTAACTCAATTTAGTATTCATGCACTGTCTGATATGCGGCTTTCCGTGCGCATGCTTTGGATGTGTGCGAGCACAAAACTTCTCACACAGCACGCGTGAGTTCTCTTTTCGCTCTTCTTGCACTTGAATGTTGAAATTGGCAAGACCCTGCCCAGCGCTTTCGTTATTATTTTGCGCCTGTCAGAATTAGCACTTATTGTCTGTTTAACTCTTTCCCTGCCAACGTTTTTTAAAAGTTGCCAGCCTCCGGCAGCATTTTTGATCATTTCCACAAAACTTTGATGGCCTCCAGAATATTCTGTTGTATGAAAATCTGAACATCCAATATATCAAATTATAAAACGGTTAGTTCCTGTCCTTGATTCTGATTGGTCAATAGCTGTGTTTTATTCACCATAAAACATGGCTATGACCGCTTCACCCAACGGTTCTGTGTATCACTACACAACACACTTAGCAACCACTCTTAGCAACGTAAACTGAATGTTCTCAATCGATATTGTTCATTGAAGCTTACTGTATTATGTAGAACTAGAAGAGTATTGTGAGAAAGAGATCGAGTTTATTACCTGCATTCAGATTTAGCATTTTCCTTCAGGTCAGTCCTACGTTCATAATAAAAAAATCTGTTTAAATGTCCGATGTATTATCTTGTCCTTTTAACAGTTAAGGGGTTTTCCCGTGACTAACAGCGCTAGTCAAAGCATTTGTCAGTTGCGTCTTGTTCCGTGTTCGCAACAATTCAGTCTTTTCAATGTAAAAGTCTTTGCTACTGACTGACACGCTCATAAAGACCGTCTTTGCCGCCATCTGGCGTAATAATGTAACTTCTGTTGCTGTTCACGGTCAGGGACTATTTTTTCCGGCAGAAGGAAGGCTTTTACTGAAAGTTTACTTCATGAAAGTTGCATTGATACATATTTTTGGCTTTAATATTTGTATTGTGTGGTAACTGTTTTATAAAAGCAATAAGGTATTCGAGGCTATTGCTGTATCGTGAATAAGTCACGGCTGAACTCCACTTCGCGTTGTGCCTAACAACGGCCTTCGGCCGTGACTTATTCACGATACAGCACAGCCTCAAGTACCTTATTGCTTACATAAATAATTTTATTCTAGCTTCATGCATTTTTTATCAACACTTGAATGTGGTTAAGTTTAAAGAAAAAAACAAAAAGCTAAGAAAATCATGTTTTTGTCAAAGACTACAACATGCATAAGCAATGCTTTTATCACTTGTTTCTGCTTCTTTTTCACTTGTGTTTTTAACCGGAGATTCTGTACTCTCTCAGAAGATGTGTAATAACGCCCCCTACTGTATAACAGTGAAAACATGGATTGCCGTGAAATTCCGTCAATGGCAGGGAAACAGTTAATAAGGTTTTTTTTTTAAAGAGTAAACCTTGAATTAAAGGTACACTATATTACACTATACAGTATCTCACAGAAGTGAGTATACGACTCATACGTCTATTTCCCAAACACAACCTCTGGATATGACTCTGAGCACGTGCACTCAACTTCTTTGGTTGACCATGGCAAGGCCTGTTCTGAGTGGAACCTGTCCTGTTAAACCGCTGTATGGTCTTGGTCACTGTGCTGCAGCTCAGTTTCAGGGTTTTGACAATCTTCTTGTATCCTATGCCATCTTTATGTAGAGCAACAATTATTTTTTTCAGATCCTCAGAGAGTTCTTTGCCATGAGGTGCCATGTTGAACTTCCAGTGACCAGTATGAGAGAGTGAGAGCGATAACACCAAATTTAACACACCTGCTCCCCATTCACACCTAAGACCTTGTAGCACTAACGAGTCACGTGACACCAGGGAGAGAAAAAGGCTAACTGGGCCCAATTTGGACATTTTTACTTAGGTGTGTACTCACTTTTATGGCCAGCGGTTTAGACATTAATGGCTGCGTGTTGAGTTATTTTGAGGGGACAGCAAATTTACACTGTTATACAAGCTGTACACTCACTACTTTACATTGTAGTTAAGTGTCATTTCTTCAGTGTTGTCACATTAAAAGATATAATAAAATATTTACAAAAATGTGAGGGGTGTACTCACTTCTGTGAGATAATAATGTTGCAATCTATCAGAGGCCAGAAAGCTCCCGGATTTCCTCAAAAATATCTTAATTTGTGTTCCGAAGATGAACAAAGGTCTTACGGGTTTGGAACGACATGAGGGTGAGTACTTAATGACAGAATTTTCCTTTTTGGGTGAACTAACCCTTTAACAATTTAAATTTAATTAAATGCACATCGTTTTAAGGATGTTTTGATTTTTTACAGTACAATGAGATAAAAAATATTAAAAACATTTTTGCAGTGTACTTTATCACAGTAATTACTGTCACAATATTTGTGTCACAATTCCTTACTTAGAATAACTTATAGTAGTAGCCTATCAGTTGAAATCATCGCTCGTGTCATAACACACTGCTTTTTGAGGTCCACCTGGTGGCGGTTCCAGATTGTATGCAACCAGCCACCGCATGCATCACATCAGCCTGTTGTCTTTTCTCACTGCGGCAGGCCCCTCAACTCACAGCAAACCACAGATTTTGGTTGCGTCTAAAGCAGCCTAAAGACTCTCGCTTTGAGAGATGATTATTTACCACGCTGCAAGAGCAAAACCTCCAGCGGCCAAGCTGCTTTGTCGTAAAAATATATAAGAAGTGCGCGGGGTCTGTGCGCGAGGGCCAGAAGCAGCCGCACTTCACACTGGCATCAATTACTGCGAGCAGTTTGCAAATAAACAAAGCTGCTGCCTCTCATAAATTCTGTGCGTAATTACGCACTGCAGATGCATGCTGGGAGGCGATGAGATGCAGGCAGACGTTATTTATCCCATGAAGTCGCTGGTGCTGCAGACAAGATGGAGCTGATCAAATATTAAAGAGCAGCATATGGAGGTGCTGGGTGTGAGGAGGCCAACAGCAAGGTAGGAAGAGAGGAGAGGGAGAGAGAGAGCGAGCGAGAGAAGGAGTGGGTGTGAGACGGATAGAGACAGAGAGGGAGGGAGAGCGAGGAAGGAGTGGGTGTGCGTGAGATGGAGAGATGGAGGGAAAGAGTGCGCGTGAGGGAGTTAATGAGACAGAGAGGAGGAAAAAAGAGGCTAGATCGCTTGCCATGTCAAACCTCAGTCGACCTAGATGTCAGCGGTATGGAGATGGGGCTTGTGAAGTACATTATTTGGGCAAAGGAGTCTGGAACTGATGGGATTGAGGCTGGGGAGCAGGAAGAGGAGGGAGCAGCCCTCATTCTCCTCATCTTTTGTCATTACGAAGCATCACTTCTGTGTTTATGCTGCTATGACACTGTTGGTTATGACATAGCTACGTCTACGTCACACTGCGCCGCTTTTCCATTGTTTTTCTGTATGAACAGGCTAAACCGTCGTGCTCGCGTCTGTTGCAGGGTCTCGCGCATGATGAAACTGCGCTATAAAAACGCGGCGCTCAAGTTAAAATAAGTAGGCTAAACTTAAAAATCCCGCGTCTTTAGTTTTTTTTTTTTTTTTTTATCCCACTACCCTGCGTCTCGCGTTTTTAAGTGGAGAATAGTGGATATTCTCCATACTGGCAGTTTTTAACAGTTATTCTTTGTATGACCGGCAGGTGGAGGTAGAACATTGAGAATGAACGTGTAGAAGAGTGGTCGATGAGAAGAGCTAGTAAAACAAAAATAAATTACACTAGTGGTAATAAACTCTTCCCATTCAACCGACCCCACCAACCGGCACCACTACACTATAGATAATAAAACCAATCAGCGTTTCATCTCACACAGGTAATATTTCACGAGAGAGCATTTATGGAATATCGAGCCATTGAATTGTGCATAACATGTGTTCCTGTAAAAACATAATAATGATATTCTATTGTGCTGCTAAAAGCATCCTGAGTGATGCACATGGAACTAAAGGCTGCATTTTCTTCTTCTTCTTCTTCTCTTTTCTTAAGAGAGAGAGAGACACACAAAAGAAAATGCAATAACAAAATGGAAATGTCTTGCTTCCGTTAAGAAATGTTTAAGAAGGAGGGTTGGTAACAGGATGGAAGGGAAAAATATGACTCAATAAAAACAGTCTTTTCTCGAATGTCTGCATATTATCAGACCATGATAATCAGATTTTCCATGCTCATGTATTCCATGCATTCCACAATGGAATCACTGCTCACATTCTGAACTGCACAAATCAGATGCAAATCTCATGCATGAGATTTTATTAGACATGTGAGGACTATGATTTGTAACTAAATGTGCCAAAACAAATAAGCAACAGCACACTGCAAGGGATTTCATAAGGGTCTTGAGGGTTATGTTCTAAAAGTAGCCCACTATTAAAAGGGCTTACAACTTTGCATGTAAATCCATAATTGACAACAATGTTTTAACCAAACCAACCCAGTGCCCTTGGGAAAATGTGAACAGATGTTCTTAAACTCTACAAATAAAATGAGTGACAACAGAAATAAAACAATGATTATTTTTTTGGTATATATATATATATATATATAGATCTTCCAACAGGACAATGATCCAAAACAAACATCAAAATCAAAACAAAAATGGTTCACTGAGCACAAAACCATGCTTCTGCCATGGCCAACCCAGTCCCCTGACCTGAATCCTATAGAAAATGAGTGGGGTAAACTGAATGAAATGGGGTGAACTGAAGACGAGATGCATCAACATGGAGCTGGGAATCTGAAGGATCTGGAGGGATTCTGTTTGAAGGAATGATCTCTGATCTCTTGTCAGGTGTTCTCCAAACTCATCAGGCATTATAGGAGAAGACTCAGAGCTGTTATCTTGGCAAAAGGAGGTTGCAAAAAAGTATTAAATAAAAGGGTATGATTAATTGTGAGCAATGTGTATTAGAGAAAAAACATTTATTTCATAATGAGATTTCCCCCCATTTTAAATTCTTATTCTCCAATGAATGGTTCAATTTTTTAAATTTTTAAAGTAAAAGATCAAAAGGATTAACAGTGCAGATTTATTTTCACAGCCTTCTTTGATCATATTTACCAAGGGTATGATTTAGACATTATTATTCACACATTTTTGATATATTTTTACTAGTGGGTGCAGGACACTATAGTTCATTTATGTAAGTGAAGATAGCAAAAAAATAGTAAACTGTGACATATTATACACAAAAAGTCTTCATACAGTGGACTACCAGTAAAATTGATAAAAATTTGGAACCAAAAATTATTCAGACACTTTGATCTGACCATGTTTTGCTTAAGTGTTATCTGACATAATTAAGATTTTTTCTGACACAGTTTAACTCTGAGATCTTGTCATATTTTATTATCATTTTTTTTTTAAACTATAGTGAATAAACTGTAATGAATGAAATGTTCAAAGTGCCTGAATAAATTTTGGTTTGATTGTATATATAAATGTGAGTAGTAAATTTTGTATTTAAATGAAATACCTTTAGTTAATGGACCATAGTAATGCCAGAATCTATAATTAATAGATTTAATTCCAATGAAAATTACATGTCTGGATGAATAAAGTCCACAATTATAACATTTTCTTTTTCTTTTTTTCAAGAATACTAAAAATGGCAGCTAGACATTAATGTAATATCGCAACATTAATGTAATTTTAATATAATAACACCATCAATAACAGCTGACGCTACTTGACATATTAGAAGCCACATCACTTCCATCAGCTCCTAAGGCACTGTTACATAACCTCCCTGTAATGGCAATGGTTCATAGAAGGAATGTAGATATGTAAATATGCATCTCTACACGCACACAACAGGGACAGACTAAAAATATGGTTCTTCAGAGGGAGGTTCATTCTTACAATCAGAGGCCCTGTAGTATATACTGAGTCATTCTTCGTAATGCTTGTGTTTACAGTAAAATCAGTTCCCATGTGTGCACACTTGGCCTACTATTAACATCGCAAACTGAGCATACAAAGAGTTTAAATAAAAACATGGCTCCATTTTTTTTTGCTAATGCAATTATATCCATATGCCTTTCCCAGTGCAGCTTTAAACTGCAGATGTTCAAAATGTCTAAAGGCTCTTTTTGGAGAAGACACGAGTCACGACTCTCTTTGGTGTTTCAGCTAATCCTTTATCACTTCAGCTTTATAAAGATAAACTTGTTTCCGCCACCACAGGCATTTGCCAATTTAATAACCGATATTATGGTTTTGAACTAATGCCATTTTCTGTTTCCCAATATGGATACGTTAAATCATTTGATGCAAAGAGAATAGATATTTCTTCATCATAGCTCAGGCGCTCTACAAAAACAATAAGACTCCTGCTATATTGTGAGATGCGATCATTCCAATGCAATTATCATAACCATAGGCTACATAACAGTTAACACATTAAATTAACTAATATCTAATTTATTTTTAAACGAAAACAGTCATTCAAATTATATTAATTTCAATATATAAAAACAGATATTTTATTATACTTACTAAGTGGATGTATTTAAAATCTAAAATAAATTACCATACTTTTAATAAAGTATTTTTTAAAAAGCCGGTCTGGCGGAAGCTAGATATTTTACTTCATAACTTGTTAAATATGGATATTTTTCTTACCATAACACATTGCTTTGCTTCAGAAGGCCTTTATTAACCCCCTGGAGCCGTGTGGAGTACGTTTTGCTTTGGATGGATGCACTTTCTTGAGCTTCACACTTATTGGTATCGCTCATTGCCATTATTAAGCTCGGATGCGTTAGGATATTTATTAATATAACTCCGATTGTGTTCATCAGAAAGAAGAAAGTCATATACACCTAGGATGGCCTGAGGGTGAGTAAAGCTTGGGCTAATTTCCGTTTTAAAGTGAACTAATCCTTTAACACTGCACAGGAATTTGTATTTTATCATGGCTAGAACACAATGTTAACCAATCACAAGCCAGAACTAGGATTATCTTTTTTTTGTTGTTGTTGAGTGCATTCAAATGGCAGAAGAAAGCTGAAAGATACAGTGTGCCTCGGCAGCAGTTGAACTGTTTGATGTCTTCACACCGTGTGATGCGCATTAATGTTTGCATACATCACACTCACGTCAGCTCTTTCTCCAGAGTGGTGATGTCATCTCCAGCGCAAGAAGCTCAGGAATGCTGACAAAAAAACACCATTCCAAGAGCCCTAGCAGACACGAAATCTTTGGCCTTTTGAAATTGAAAACGGCAGGTCGCATCACGGCGTTGGTGAATTCCACGGGGCTCCAGACAAATGAAAACAAGACCCAAGCATCTCAACATAGCTCTCATTTGCATTACGGGTCTGATGAGTCATTTGGAAACTCCGGAAAAAGACAGGGCTGCGGGAGGAAGAGGAGGAGGGCGAAGAGCTTCCCTCAGCGGCGTAGCACTGGCAGCGACGCAAGGGTTCCCCTGCAGCAGTGTTTAGAGGCCTGGTGCCTAATCTCTGATGAAATGTCTATTATCAGAGACTCTGCGGGAGAAAGTGGAGCAGAACAGATATGATGGAGAGGCGATTAGCTTCTGCCCTGCTGCCTCCTGCTTCCCTCCAGCCCACTCAGTCATTCATTCATAATGTGCACCTCCTGTATCAGCCCGTGTCACGAGCGCAGAGAAAGTTTGCATGAAATCCAGCCGACTGGTGACAATTTAAGTGCGAGTGTCTGATAAAGCTCACACAGGCAAGAGGTTGCTAGGTGCAGTGCACAAATCTTAGATATGACAGTTACTCGTGCCGGTCGCGTTCATGACGAATGGCTTCAGAGACGCATTGTAAACTGCATTAGGATGACAGTTTTCGGAATTATGATCGTCGTGACGTATGGCCTTTTCCTGCTGTCTCTTTAATTAACACATATAGCTACATTTAAAATCTATGCCTGTATAACATTTAAAAACAGTGGTCGGGATCCACTAGAGACACTCGAGATGTCTTCAGGCCTGTTCTTACCAAGAACAAGAACTATATTAGTGTTCATCTCAATGTACGATAAATGTTCTGTTCATTATAAGTGCATGCTGCAGTTAAATCTGCCGCTTTAAATGCTCAACCTCTTTGGATTTTGATTGGCTGTTTTAATCATTCATCAGCTCCCTGTTTTGTTCTCCTGTTTTGTTATTGTTATAGCTGCGGTGAGACTTTGATATTCTCATGGAATTGAAATGACTATTATTAAAGCTTTATAGGTAAGCAATAAGGTACTCGAGGCTGTGCTGTATCGTGAATAAGTCACGGCTGAAGGCCGTTGTTAGGCACGACGTGAAGCGGAGTTCAGCCGTGACTTATTCACGATACAGCACTAGCCTCGAGTACCTTATTGCTTATATAAAACGGTTACCACGCAATACAAATATTAAAGCCAAAAATATGTATCAATGCAACTTTGATGTAGTAAACTTTCAGTAAAAGCCTTCTTTCCGCCGGAAAAAATAGTCCCTGACCGCAAACAGCAACAGAAGTTACATTATTATGCCAGATAATACGGCAAAGACTGTCTTTATGAGTTTGTCACTAAGTAGACTTTTATATTGAAAAGCCTGAATTGTTGTGAACACGAAACAAGACGCAACTGACAAATGCTTTGACTAGCGCTGTCAGTCACGGGAAAACCCCTTAACTGTTAAAAGGACAAGATAATACATCAGACATTTAAACAGATTTTTTATTATAACCATAGGACTGACCTGAAGGAAAATGCTAAATCTGAATGCAGGTAATAAACTCGCTCACTCAATCTCTTTCTCACAACACTCTTCTACATAATACAGTAAGCTTCAATGAACAATATCAATTGAGAACATACAGTTTACATTGCTAAGGGTGTTGCGTAGTGATACACAGAACCGTTGGGTGAAGCGGTCTTAGCCGTGTTTTATTGTGAATAAAACACAGCTATTGACCAATCAGAATCAAGGACAGGAACTAACCGTTTTATAATTATTGTTATAGCTTAGTTATCATCCTTGGTGTGAACGGGCCTTTAAAATAAAATAAGACAAAATTAAGCTAAAATAAGCTAAAACAACAAAATATCAAGATATTTCTTAATTTAATTCCTCCCCAAGCATCTGGGATTCTACAATTATAGAGTTTTAACATTTTTTTTTAATATTGTTGACAGTTGAGGGTCTTGGAGTCAAACATGTTGAGAACCACTGATTTAAAGCAACCCTGCTGAAAAAACAAAAACATGCTTTAATGGTCTCAGTTCGTCTTCCCACCTGGTCTGTTGACTGTTATAGAGCAATTTTGGGTACTTTTCAGCTTGGAAGACCAGGTTAAGAATAGGGTGGATGATCAGTTTAAACCACAGGCAGCTAGGGCCACCAAACCAGTGTAGACTGGTCTATTTTTTTTTTCTCTCCTTCTTGCTTGATTCAAGACCTCTGAATTCTTGTACAGTCTTACACAGAATCCAAAGCATTTGAATCCCAGTGACAATTGTGATTTGTAAGTCTGCAGTGTTATGAGAGAGCGATCGTGAGAAAGCCAGCGTCCACTCCCTCCAATCTGCATGATAATCAATCCAGTCTCATTCAGCCAATCAGACTGAGCAAAGAGACCCAAATTACTTGATTTAATAGGTGATTTAATTCAGAAACATAAATCATCACATTACTGACAGCTCTCATAGAGCCGGTGGGAAGGGGGACAGAGCGGCGAGCCGAGCGAGAGAGACTGAATTAAAACCATCAGACCTCCTTTACCTCTCCCTGTGGACGCGGCAACATAATCTGAAGAGAATGTACATTTTTCATAATAGAATTAATAACCATTTTTAAATTATGTCCCCAACTTGTGACCCAAGATACGTTAATTATTGATCACCCATTTCTGTGAAGAGGTGTTGTAATTACCTAGCATAATGTGACTCCTTCATCACATTTAAACATTTATATTGCTTATCTTTCCAAGGAACCTCTGGCTAAGTTTTTCCAATTACACTGATCAAATCGAGAATGTGGGGTAATTCTTCTTTTCTTCAATTAGAACTATCTGTAGTATACATAATTTATAAAATTCCGTCATACCTTGGCGAAATGAGAGAAAGATAATGAATATCTGCTACTTACAGTTACGAGGGGCAGACGGGTTCAGGTTTGATGACGAGAGGGCCTCATCATTCTCCAAAGTAATGTTCTTCATACCATGTTCAGAATATTGTCATTTGTAGGGCCGTTATGCAAATGATGCTCCTCAGAAGAACTTTTGTATTGCCATTTGTGATTTTGCTCCACTTTAACCTTAACTGCACCCCTAGAATCAGCCCATATTGTGTGTCATCCTTTTTCTTTCTACAGTCCGGAGATGTTTCATAACCCTGAAAGTGTTAGGGATAACCTAATCAGACTGCAAGAATCCGATCTCGCTCCTAAATACAGAGTCTTCTTAAGGCCGTATAGATGACCAGCTCAGACCTGGAAGCATCAATTCCACTTAACCTCCTCAGATGTGATGGTTTCCCCTTCGCCTCGAGCTCTTCGAAGCAATTTTAGTCAATGAAATCAGATCAGAGGACAATCGCACTCCATCATCTGAATATAAGATCCGTGCAAAGAAATTCCGAGACAAATTCCCGTTATCTTGAGAAACTTTATTGATGGTTATTGTTATGCAGATCATAGTGCATGCACATACAATGACAAGGAGAAAGCCTGTCCACAACACGTACTTAAAGCAGAAAGAGCAGAATCACAGCAGTGGGTAAGATATTTTTGCCAAGTTGTGTGATGTGACGCACACAGTACACAAGAGGATATTTGCAGCCGGATAAATTGAAGCTGCTCTTTTGTTTGTATTTTATGCAATTGAAACTTTTATAAATACAAAATAAAGAAAAATGAGATATGTGACAAACACCTCTAATTAGGTATACTTGTAAACAACATGAAGGGAAGTCTTCGCGTATGCACAGCCAAGCTGCGACTCTTCAAGAACACCTCGACAGCTTGTTTGTGTAGCACTTGTAAATGACATAGTTATCATTATTCCTATTTACATATAGATATCTTTTTCACAAGTCATATATTTCTCAGTTTCTCGATAATCAAACAGTTTCAAAGTGTAAAGGCTGTGTTCTAGAAAATAATAGTACAAAGGATGTCACATTAAAAATGATATCAAAACGAAACACTCGAAAGAAGCAGAGAACCAAAGAAAACAGACAACGGAACGTCTCACAAGTGAGAAGAAGAAGTGGTGATGAAAAAATTGCAGGTTGTGTGTGCAAAATTGTACAGTTGACAAAAATACTATGATTATATCTACATAATGATTGCATTACTTGTAAAGTGTTGATATAAATCTGTGTATGATTCCATAAAAAATGAGACACCTTTCTCTAACAGTTGGTCTACCACACTAAATCTAAAACATTATACAGTTGTGTTTTTCGTATAAGAGAACATTTTCACTGCACAGATCAAATTTAATACACTGTTAGTTTATTTTTTCCCACTCTCATCTTGTACAAATAATCAGTTTCTTAACTTTTGAGAAAAGAAAAAACAAAACAAAAAAAAAACCAAAGAAAAAAAGAAAAACAAAAAATATAACCGGCGCTACCGTCGCCATTTTTTTTTTTTTTTTTTTCGTGTTTCGTCTCTCCCGTATTATAAAAGTCAGCATTTATATCAATCGACGTACTGGAAGTACTGTAATATAAAAAGAACATCTCGTGGTAGGCCTAAACTAGCGAGGGTCTGACTTAAGGACTAGAAGATAATAGTTAAACAGTAAAAGACTGTCATGGTGAATTTTTGGGGAGTTTCTACGAGCTGCTATGTATAGTCTGAATATACACATTGAACACCCCAGGAACATAACCTTTGGCTTTGAGTAATGACTGATATAAGACAGCTTAAATAATCGATACCTCAGTGGTCTCTTTGACCGGCTCTGTGTCTTCGTTGCGCTCGGGGAACTACACCGACTTTACTGGCAGCCCCCGGTCTTTCGGCCTTCCCACACCACGCAGACGCCCGTATCTACGCCTACCCACAACCCCCCTGCGCACTCTTCCTCTACGGCACAGAACCCAGAAGCGAAAGAAACCAAAAGAAAGACGAAAGGCGATGTCAACGAAAGCATAAACCACTGGACGACTCTAGTCACTTACACTCTTACAAAATATGATAACCCCGAAGTGACTTGAATATTTATCATACATAACTCATTTACATGATAAAGCCCTAACAATTTGTATCTTATTATTTTTTTCTTCTTTTTAAAATCTAGCAGCTCTCTAGATCACCACAGAAACCTCTACAGCCAACAATCTATGTAATCTTTAGAAATTAAAAACCCACAATATTAAAATACACAGCACAAAATATCTGAGGTATAAGATGAAAAATATCCGTTTTTGTCTTCTCTCTCTTAAGAGATGCTAAAATGATGCACTACTGCATGTATTGCAATACCCAGGCCTCTGAATTACTCCTCCTTTACCCCCACAGGAAGATTCTCAATAGGTTTTGAAAGGTTTTTTTTCTTTTAGTATGGCGCGAAACGACTGTATCCACCTCGGTATATACTAGCCTGCAAAGAAGAAAGAACGAGACCCACATCGTCGGCGTGGCTTCTGGTCTTGGCATCAGTCAAGGGAGCGAAAGCATTCTGGAAGAGAAGCCATGGGTTTGGACATGTTTAATTGACACAGCTCAGAGGGGACCTCCGCTAGCATTCAGGCTATTTACCGTACATACCCCCCGGACGAAACCAATCACGTTCCATCATGCAGCAAGCACACCGACACACCTCATGCCAGAAGAGATGCATTTAGCTACTTCAAAACGTGAAAGGGGTGAAAGAATACATGAGATAACAGAGAAATTAAAAAAAGAGCAGCAACAAATGTGGAGTTTCATACACTGCAAAAATCATTTTCTTAACCTGTATTTTTGTCTTATGTTCAAAAAGTAAAAAAGTAAAAAAAAATTAGGTGTGGTCACATTTTAGCAAAATTTCAAAGTTTCGCAGGCAAAAAAAGGATAATAGTTTTTTGGTAATAGTGTAGATGTATGTAAGAGTCGATATAGTCTCGTGGGCAATACTCCAACATCAGGTGACCAGAGTTCGAGTCCCAGCTTTTGATAATTTCCCGAACCCGTCCCCCTTTCTCTTTCCTGTCCACTCTTCACTGTGCTATATAATAAAGAAAAAACCCTCCAAAAAATAAATCTCAAAAAAAGAAATGCTCACACAGAAGTCAATTTCAAACCAAGCAGTATTCTGTTAGTCAATGCGGTGAATTTGCGTGACCATCTGAATTGCGAAATTTATGTGTGGAATTCTTTTGCCCTTGCATGAAATTCCCAATCCTCTGGATTCCTATTGAAATTACTAGATTTCGCCCGTGAAAATTCGCTGAGCAACGGTATATGTGACCACACATTTAGAGAGGTTTATCCTCTTTGCAAATTGGGTAAGAAAAATAAACTTTCAAATAATTAAATTTATATTTTAAAAATCTCTGAAAACAAGTCTTTTAAAGGGTTAGTTCACCCAAAAATGAAAATTCTGTTATTAATTACTCATCCTCATTTCATTCCACACCCGTAAGACTTTTGTTCATCTTCAGAACACAAAGTAAGATATTTTTAATGAAATCTGAGAGATTTCTGTCCCTCCAATGACAGTCGAAGCGAGACGCGATCGCTTTATATGATGAACAGATTTAATTTAGGCTTTTATTTACATATAAACATTGGTCAGCGAACATAAACAGAATCGCAACCGCACATGCTTTGACGCAAGAACAAACCACATTGGTTCTCGCGAAAGCTTAAACGTGCTGCGTAACACACGAGAATGAACCTCATTGGTTCTCGCACATCAAGTCAAACTGGTAGTTGCTTCCACTGTCATTGGAGGGACAGAAAGCTCTCAGATTTCATTAAAACGATCTTCATTTGTGTTCTGAAGATGAACGAAAGTCTTCCGAGTTTGGAACGACATGAGGGTGAGTAAATAATGACAGAATTTTTTTTCTTTGGGTGAACTAACCCTTTAACTTACACTGAAGTTTTAAGCATATTTACTGGAAAACTAGACAAAAATACAGATCAAGAAGATAATCTTTGCAGTGAGTGTTTTGTATGCAACGTGGACGTTTTGCAATCAAAAGCAGTCCACATACAAACAAGTCGCACATCACAGTGGGCGCCCTGGAGACTCTTGACGGTCTTCCTCGTACTCTTTCATCAAGCCGTCTCTCCTCTGCTCGCTCCCTCTTTTAGCTGTTGCTACAGCACCACTTAGGTGATGGATTTAATTATCAAAATGACTAATTATTCCATTAAGGGGAGCGCACGGCTAGGTGATATTCACAAAATTAGAAATATAATAACTAACATGCACTACACTGCCAAGAAATTAAGACATTTATCACGTTTACTGGGAGGATTAATGTGGCATTTCAGCTGCCGTTAGCACAAGAGACAAATTCAATTAAGTTTAAGTGAGAAGATGTCAGCAGTGCTAAAATCCATGCAGAAGGAAAAGGTGGGAAGAAAAGGGAAAAGAATGAGTGTACATGACAAGCGTGCACAGAGAAAAGAGCGGGGAAGGGATAAATAAAGGGGTAATGAGGAAAGAGAAAAAAGAGAGAGGAAGCAAGGAGGAAGAGGGAGGTGGAGATGAAAATTCATGCTCACCATGGCACCAACGCTGTATGTGGCTGCTGGAGCAAGTGCGTGGTTGTAGGGGTCGGCAGCATAAACTCGTCCGTAACTGTGGAAACACGGAGAGACGGTCAGATCGTGCTGGCAAGTTTAAAATCACTCCATTTCTATGCAAACAGAAATGTCATACAGTCATGTACAACACCATGGACTGAAGCAACTACGTATGGTGATGATTTCAGAGTGTTTTGGAAAATGACAATCAAATGAAGTCAGAGAGGAGAAGATCACATGGCTCTTGCAGTCATGCTGCACAGGGCAGAGGAAGACATCACTGTTTGAAAGTTGAAGGGAAAGTTGTGCAAGACATCATTAGATGCTCTGCTCATTCTTATTCTGTGATTATGGGATGGCAGCGCTTACGGCAACATCCGTTTGTACATACAAGCTTTGGCAAATCGGTACCAAGAGGAATTTGCTTGTTTTTTCTAGTTCAATACACTTGCACAAAAACCCTTCAATTTTTTTAGTAGTTTAATTTAGGCATATTGATCAAAAAGGCAAAAAATACACCACAGGAGAAAAAACAGAAAAAACAAAAAAACAAACAGAACAGAGATCAATGTTTTACAGTACTTGCCCCTAAAAACGAAACAAAACATCTGTTCATTATTCTCTTTCAGGGCTGACTTGATGAAAATGTTTCAGGTATAATGTGAGCTCAGTGTACTTTTCCAGTGTCTTTTATCCTGAGATCTCACGTTGTTCTCCCTCTAAGTTCGAGCAGACTTTAGGATTGCTGCATTTAAAGGATTAGTTCACTTCAGAATTAAAATTTCCTGATAATTTATTCACCTCCAAGTCATCCAAGATGTTTATGTCGGTAACACTTTAGTATAGGGAACACATATTCACTATTAACTACGACTTTTCCCTCAATAAACTCCTAATTTACTGCTTATTAATAGTTAGTAAGGTAGTTGTTAAGTTTAGGTATTGGGTAGAATTAAGAATGTAGAATAAGGTCATGTAGAATAAGGCATTAATATGTACTTAATAAGTACTAATAAACAGCCAATATTCTAGTAATATGCATGCTAATAAGCAACTAGTTAAAAGACCCTAAAATAAAGTGTTACCTTTATGTCTTTCTTTGTTCAGTTGAAAAGAAATAAGGTTTTTGAGAAAAACATTCCAGGACTTTTTCTCCTATAGTGGACTTTAACAGGGTTCAACGGGTTGAAGGTCTAAATTGCAGTTTCAATGCAGCTTCAAAGCGCTCTACACGATCCCAGACGAGGAATAAGCGTCTTATCTAGCGAAATGATCTGTCATTTTCTAAAAAAAGGAAGAAAATTATATACTTTTTAACCACAAATGCTCATCTTGCACTGCTCTGCGATCTGCCACGCATTACGTAATCATGTTGGAAAGGTCACACGTGACGTAGGCGGAAGTACCGCGATAGGGCGGAAAACTCACTCACATTTTCTACTCCAACTCCAACTTTTTTTTGTAAAGGCCGTTTGACTTAGTCTTTGCACGTTCGCTTTGTAAACACTTGCTCGGTACTTCCGCCTACGTCATGCGTAACCTTTCCAACGTGATTACGTAATGCGTGGCGCATCGCAGAGCTAGTGCAAGATGAGCATTTGTGGTTAAAAAGTATTTAACTATTTTTTTTTTTTTTTTTTTTGAAAATGACAAATTGTTTCGCTAGATAAGACCCTTATTCCTCTGCTGGGATCATGTAGTGCCCTTTGAAGCTGCAATGAAACTGCAATTTGGACCTTCAACCCACTGGTAGCCGTTGAAATCCACTATATGGAGAAAAATCCTGGAATGTTTTTCTCAAAAACCTTAATTTCTTCTTTTCGACTGAAGAAAGAAAGACATAAACATCTTGGATGACATGGGGGTGAGTAAATTATCAGGAAACTTTAATTCTGAAGTGAACTAATCCTTTAAAACAACCTGAAATATCTGCTGCTTCGAGCCTTGTGATGAATGCATGGTGTTTTTGGACCAAATCAAGAGCCAATCGGAATGCAGAGAAATGAGGCAATTTACATATCCCGCCACTCCTGGCGATTAAGAAGTTAATCCACTGCAAATTAGTATAGACATTGTTATTCACTACACAGTCGCTCTGTCTTCATATTTCAATGCGTGGCCAAGTATTTTGTTTGACCTGCGTTATCTGTGTTTACAGGGGTTAGTTTTAATGAGTATGCAGTGCAGTGATCAAACCAGGGCTGCCTCTGCTCTTCAGGAGCTAAGATTGAAAAGGTGACCCTCAGGATATAGCACCTGGTGAATTATTCCTCAAGTATTAAGTAAGAAAAAAAATGCTGATTGGATGAGTCACCTGAAATGCAAGAACTGAGGTTTTTAATTGCTGTTTGAAGGACACCGTTGGTGTTTTCGTCTGTTTTTCTAGCAGTGCCTGCCGGAAACGCACTACAAATTTAAGCTTCAACTCGTCCTTGTGACTATCATTTTTTTCCTTTCCACAATTCGTTATAGTGGACTCCTCCTGCCGCCCATTGAGACAGGTTGAAGGCAAACACCTCCCCCCTCCACTGATTTATGAGACTGGTAAGCTCTATGTTTGTTAATGAACACCAGTGACTCTAACATACAGCTAAATTAGATCTGGGCCCTGAGATACAGGTTAATAAATCTCAGATGGCTGGGATATATCTGCATTATTGACTAGATGCTCATTATTTTGGAAAATGTGTGCTCCAGCAGCGCCATTCCTCTAAATGTATTGACTTTTCCCACCAGGAGACCGCACGGACAGCTCATTTCTATGATTTCTTTAAACAATGCCGGGCTGTACTTTAGGGGCTCTAATGCGAGTTGCTCCTTACGTGGATCCTCCCCGCTTTTCTTACTTACTGATTACGTTGGTTTGCGAACGCACGGCCTTTGGGGTTATCAACAATTATTGAACTGGGACAATTAGACCATAATTTGCAAGTTTTTCAGACTCCAAATTACACATTCCAATTGTGTTTTACAGAAAACAGCTGATGTCTTCAAGAAAGTGCCTTCTGCTAAATTACAGCCTTGTTAGCATATTCATTTTCCCTGGTCGAGGCAGGGAAAAAAAAGGGAAAAGAAGAAAGGCAAGGGGAAAAAAAGGGCTGTCACAAAATCAATGTGTGGATGGACAAGTCCATTTTCCTTTCGGTATACCGCAACTCAAACCAGTAACAATCACACTAGTGTCATTCCCAAGATCTAGCCACCTATGGCAAATGTGCAAGACACCATACACTACATGAGCAACCTTGATACCACAATGACAACATCAGCAGCACTACACGCCTGTAAAACAATAACACAAACAAACCAACCCCAAAAAAAAGCTCTCTCGCACACACACACGCACACACACATATACGGATCTAATGGAAAAGAAGGGCGATGGTGGAGAACTCAAAGGAACGATGGAACACAAGAAAGATTGAGACATGAAAAAAAGGAAAATCACAGATTCCAAGCTTGTGACAAGCGTGTTCATTTCACTCTTCAAGGAACACATGCCTCTTCCAAGCAATGCCATGGGAGAGAGAAACAGAAGACGAGAACTATGAATGCGATGCCTTCCAGCTATCCTCATGCAGTACTCCAAAACTACTCCACTCGTCCAAAAAAGAGCATTCAAGAGAAACGTAGTAAGAAAAAAACGTAACATCTACTAATCAAAGGGGGCAGAAATAAGGAGACAGCCAGGCAATAGAAGCACTCACTGTCAGGGTGCATTAAAAAAGGGGGTATATGCTCGCTCCCTCATGGGTGCATAGAGAAAGTGAGGGTGATTTGGTATTCATTTATATTTATTTATTTTACCTGAGGAGGTGTTACAAGAAATTTCATCTGCTGCAACGAAGACGAAATGATTTCTGCAAGAGAAGATAAAATTTACAATACCGCCTGCTGACTGGCTGGATGGACGAAAGGTGGGTGGGGGGGTTGGGGGGGATAGGGATGGGGGGGGGGGGGGGGGGGGGGGGGGTATAGGGGAGAGATGGTGAGGGTGCTTGGCATAAATGGGTTTTAGTTCACAAGCAAAAAGCTCTCTGTGTGCGGCCCTGCGCGCCGCACGGGTATCAACATGGAGGAAGAGCATGCTGGGGAGGATTGGAGATGCAAATGCGGGAATAAAGAAGAGGGGTAAAAAAAGACATATACAGTATATCAGAGATGAGACTAAATCATAACCTCGGACGGGGGCCGATTCAATAGAAACTGCAGCTGTGCGCGAGACGCTTTGATTTAGCCGCTCTAAACGTCCTCTGCTCTGTAAACCCCCTCCCTCCATCACTATTGTTCTGTAAAAGTCAAGGAACTGCATTCACAGCATTACTGAATAGCGCTGGGGTGGCCTTGAACGGTCACATAAAAGCCAGTCGTCAAGCCCGTTAGAAACACCTGAGATTGCGACCATTATACACAGATCATATTGGAAATCAAAGAGGATAATATTATACATCAAAGTGCTTATGTCATACACTGTAAACTGTTCTTGGGAGTGAGACAAGAAGAGAAAGAAAAGAAAAACTACCTTTGTATTCGGAACAGATTTATGCTAGATATATTTTAAAATGTCAAAGTAACTAGGTGAAATCATTAAACACGTTTGACATATAAAGAAATAAATAGCACATTTTGAGAAATTCATACTTTTATTAAGCAAAAATAAGGTGTCAGTAAAGACATTTATAATGTTACAAAAGACTTCTATTTTAAATAAATGCTATTATTTTTTAACTTTGCTGGAAAACGTATCATGGTTTCCACAAAAATATGAAGCAGCACAACTGATTTCAACATTGATAATAAGAAATGTTTCTTGTGCATCAAATCAGCATATTAGAATGATTTCTGAAGGATCATGTGACACTTTTTAATTAAATAAATACAGCCTTGATGAGAATAAGAGACTTTCGAAAACATCCTATTATTTATGATCGTAAATCGTATTTACTTTCTTAATGCATGTTCCTAGTCGTCTTGTGAACAACTTATCAGTCTATGTTCTTACAAATAAAAATAATGTTTGTTTTTCATAATCTTTAATGAGAACGTAATAACATGCTCTTCTTCTGAAATGACAGAAAAAAAAACAAAAAACAAAAAACAAAAAAAACTAGGAGTTGTTCAATTGATTCTCAATAAAAATAAGCAAAACTCCTACATTTTTTTTTTTTTTTTTAAATATAAATTTCGATCCTAAATATTTGGATTATGGAAGAAAATTGTATTACAAATGGCAATTCATGCTAACTTTAAAATTACATACAATAAAAACAATTAAAAGCGCATTTTTTTGTGTGTGTGTGACCATTCAAGACCATCCCAGCGCTTTTCAGTATTGCTGTGAATGCAGTTAATTCAATTGTAAGTGCCACTAGGTGTCAGTAAGTTTAATACGACTGCCATACAGCCAAACACACAAAAAAAAATATAAATAAATAAATAAAAATAAGTGAGTGCACCTTTATTCTTGTGAATTGTGAACTATTTATATATATTTATATATTTATTGTTTACAGATTTAAGTCAGCAAAAGCATACAGTACTAGGAAAGCCCTGTTATAAATTAACAAAAATAAGGTATAAAAAAATTCATTTTCTTTAAATGCATACAGGATGTGGATAAATGGTGCATTCTGGGTAAACAAACATGACTAGCATGAGCCATATCATTGGTTGCATTACACAGGCTTCATGAGTCACTGCACAGGTGTGACAAATGATGTGTCATGGCTTGATCTCACGTCTAATTAGAGACATTGGCCGCCATATTGCCAGGCCCATTTTTAATTGCCGCTTGGAGCTATATTTAATAACCAAATGAATCATTCATTCCCGCTAAGCATTCAGATTGAATCGGCCCTCTTAATCATGTTAGGGGGCTTGTTTTGAATACAATGTTCTATTCGGCATGACAGTATTGACCGTCCCAACACACACACGCACACACACACACGCACGCGCACACACACACACACACACACACACACACACACACACACACACACACACACACACACACACACACACTTGGGAGTAAAGCTCAATGCAGACATGCATTTGAACACATGCATTAAATGGTGCACTTTCTGTAAGTCATAGTGCCTCACAAAATTAGATATGTATTGGCTTCAGATATAACCATTCCAATCATACACATTAAAGACTACACATGCACTTCATGAAGACGCTAAAGTCGCAAGCACTTCATATGAGCAGTAGTACACTGGACTACACTGTATAATATTTTAACTGGTATTTATTCCTATAATTTAATATTCAACACTAAACTAATAAGACACACACAATTCACAGAGTTTAAACTTTTTCAATCAGTGGTCACAGGCACTTCCAGATAAAATGCAGACATCTGGCCAACACATTCAGGGGTGTAACGCACTTGAGTATTTGTACTTTATTCATAAAATGAAGTATAATTTTGGGAAATGTGTACTTTATCTGAAACGAATATTTGTAATTCTACTCAATAACATTTCTATGAAAACATTATACTTTTTAGTTAAAGTATAAAGAACATAGTTCAAAAGTGTAAATCTATTCTCATTTTAAGAAAAGTGGTCACAATTTAGATTATGGTCCAATTCTCACTATTAACTACAACTTTTGCCTCAATAAACTCCTAATTACTGCTTATTAATACTTGGTAAGGTAGTTGATAAGTTTAGGTATTGGGTAGGGTTAAAGGATGTAGAATATGGTCATGCAGAATAAGGCATTAATATGTGCTTTATAAGTCCTAATAAACTGCCAATATCCTAATAATATGCACGCTAATAAACAACTAGTTAATAGTGAGAATTGGACACTAAACTAAAGTGTTACCAAAAAAGTACACTACCATTTGAAAGATTAGGGTCACTAACATTTTTAACGTTTTTAAAGGAAGTTTCTTCTGCTCAACAAAGCTGCCTTTATTTGATTACTGTGAAATAGTGTTAGAATTGAATTTTAAATTGAATTTTTCAGCATAATTTCTCCAGTCTTCAGTGTCACATGATCCTCCAGAAATCATTCTAATATGATAATTTGCTGCTCAAGCAACATTTCTTATTATTATAAGTGTTTTTGTGGAAACCATGATACATTTCAGGATTCTTTGATGAATAAAAAAGTTCAAAAGAACAGTGTTTATCTGAAAAAGAAATCTTGTAACATTATGTCTTGACTCTTTACCATAATTTTTTATTAATTTAATGCATAATTGCTAAATAAATGAACTAACTTCTTTAAAAATGTTTTTTTTTTTTTTTTTTTAATGGTATAGTGTATATTTGTGTTGGTCTTCCTGAACTAGCAAGTCAAATTATCTTCCTCTGGATTTTTAAATAAAATGTAATTTGCTCACGTAACTGTATTCATCATATATTCATCCTTGAAGAGACGTCAACATAATCTTTGTCCAAAGCAAAGCAAAGCTTTTTAATTACATCATAACCATTCTTGACAAACACTTAAGGCTTTGCATAACTACATTCAAATGTCAACAATTTCTCAGGAAAAAAGTTGACTTTTTACTTAGAAATACTTTCAGTCAAGTATATTTTTAGCGTAATACATTTTTTAATTGTGTGAAATCCCATACTGTCACTTCAGTATAATTACTCAGAGCTTTTTACACCCCTGAGCTTGCCTGGTATGTGTTAGCAGCATAATTTGCTAATAAACTGAATGAATGGCCTTTGATACAAGAGTTTAAAGAGTTGCCTTAGCTTCCTGCACAGCTGTTACCCCTCAGGGTTTCAGCTCAGTCCAGGGAGCGCCAGAAACACGCTCAACGGGCCACCTCAACCTTTCCTGAACAAGCGTCGCGGGGACAGAGGTCAGCTGATGCTAGCATGGAGGGTTGTAGGAAACAAGGCTACCGTGTACTCCTGACCCACGTGTCCCCGGCCCGCAGCTGTTCAGACTGGACCAGCCAAGCCTTGAGCGGCAACTTCAGAGAAAAAGCAGCCCTGACCCAGGCTCCGCCTCCCAGCAGCACCTCCAGATCTGAGGTTGACCCTGGACATCTCTGACAGAGAGTGAGCGAAGCTCTGACAAAGAGCAGTGACCAGAAGCGCGGGCTAGCGGTTAATGAAACCAACGGCGGGACGGCAGGGTGTCAGAGTGCACCACTTTGTTAAGATAAAGCTTTTGGGGTATTGATATCCACCACCGTGGAAGGCAAGAGATCAACTGCAGTCAAAACACTCGCAGGATTAGCAGAGATCAGAGATGATATCTTTCACACGAGGTGATAACATCTAACAGCGCTGAGAGGTTATTTTAATGGAGGCAGACTGAACGATTAAACTCCAACTGTCTAAAAACATTACTCATTGAGAAATGAATAATTTATTTTTTATGAGGGAAGAGAGATTATAAGTCATTTACATTGCAAATGAATAATTCAATCGTTTTAAATCCGAAAAAAGTAAAAAATGTATGACTTCTCAATAACAATCATTTATAATTTCCATTATGAAAGACTAGTCTTACGCAAACTAATTTACCTGGAATTTGTATCGGAAACCTAATTGGTATGTTGAGCTGCGGTTTCAATTTCCCAAAGCTGCTATTATTCTCAAAATGTGTCTAAACATAAACAAAATAATTCAAATGTTATTGAGAGGCCTCTTCATTTGCATAATCAATCAAGCCTGTTTCTGCAGAGAGCTAAACAACATTAAGGAAACTTTCTGAATTTAATCAGTTCGAGCATTAGCATTAGCTCTGCCCACTGGCAAAGCAATGACTATGTCTACTAGTATAACTACATTTTTAATACAAACTGAACCACAGGCAATTTTAGGGGGTTCACAGAACATAATAAAAGAGAGACTAAGATCTGTATTACTGACAACACATTTAAAGCAATAGCTGAAAGACACCATTCAAGTCTGTAGTGCAGGACGAGCTGTGACTGATACTGTCTGATACTTAGCCTAAGTATGAGCAATACTGATGCTTAGATTAGTCAGCAGCACCACAGAAAATCACAACGGTTCATTTATTTATTTACAAATAAATGGATCAGAATCCATGTTAAAGGGTTAGTTCACCCAAAATTGAAAATTCTGTCATTATTTACTCACCCTCATGTTGTTTCACACCCGTAAGACCTTCGTTTATCTTCAGAACACAAATTAAGATCTTTTTGATGAAGTCTGAGAGGTTTTTGTCTCTCCACAGAGATCCAACACAACTACCACTCCAAGGTCCAGAAAGGTAGGAAAAATACATCATTAAAGTACTCCATGTGACTCCAGTGGCTTAACCTCAATTTTATGAAGCTTTGTTTGTGCAAAACATAATTTACCACTTTATTTACAAAATAATATCATCCAAAGCAAGTTCACGCAACAATGCCAGCTCTCGTGTGAACACAAAACGCATGCGTCGTGAAGCTCTCGTGAACGCTCGCTGCAGATCAATATTTTTGTAAGTAAAGTGGTAAATTATGTTTTTTTTTGGCGCAAACAAAGCACTCATGTCACTTCATAAAACTGAGATTAAACCACTGGAGTCACATGGAGTACTTCAATGAAAGGTAGATCAATTTTCTTACTTTGGACCTTGGAGTGGTAGTTGTGTTGGATCTCTATGGAGGGACAGAAACCTCTCAGACTTCATCAAAAATATCTTAATTTCTGTTCTGAAGATGAAAGAAGGTCTTACGGGTGTGGAACGACATGAGGGTGAGTAATTAATGACAGAATTTTCATTTTTGGGTGAACTAACCCTTTAATTGAAAACAAATGATGTAGATATGGTCTGAATATTTCAAGGTAAGAAAACTTACATTTACATTTATTAAAGTATTAAGTATAAGTCTTCTAAATATTTAAATGTATTAATGCTAAATGAATAAATGTAAATGTGAATAGCTATACTATCTTATAAGCTATACTAGAAATGTTCCTGACTGTATCTACACTACCGTTCAAAAGTTTAGGGTCAGTAATTATTTATTTCATTCAGCAAGGATGCATTAAATAGATCAAAAGTGACAGTAAAGAGATTTATAATGTTACAAAAGATTTCTATTTCAAATAAACACTGTTATTGATTAAAGAACACTGTGCTTCATTAAAGAATCCTAAAAATTGTATCATAGTTTTCACACACACAAAAAAAAAAAAAAAAAAAAAAAAAAAAAAAAAATATATATATATATATATATATATATATATATATATATCAACATTGATAATAATAAGAAATACTTCTTTAAAATCATCATATTAGAATGATTTCTGAAGGATCATGTGACTCTGAAGACTGGAGTAATGATGCTGAAAATTCAGCTTTGACATCACATGCTGCATTTATTTGATCAAAAATACAGAAAAACGGTAATTAAATACAGTAAACAAAATACAGAAATATTTTAAAATATATATAACAAAAGAAAACAGTTGTTTTAAGTTTCACAATATTACTGTTTTACTTGCTCTGGTAAGCATAAACTTCAAAAACATGAACAAATCTTACTGACCCCTTTGAATGGTAGTGCACTTCATTTCTGTTTGTATTTAACATGAATTCTGTTCCATTTATTGGTAAATAAGTAAATAAAACATTTTAATGCTTAACTTGGACAAGCTAGAGCATAAGATCTTTACATGATTGCCTAAGCCGAGAGTAATCGAACCAACAGAAAATCAGATTACCGCTATACCATAAAAGATTTCTCATAACAAGAAGCCACAGAACAGCAACAAGGGCCCTTGGAATCAATAACGTGGTTTCTTAGGATGCTCTGACTCTAATCTCTGAGGACAGTCTACTGTATTTATTCAGAGAAGTCCCTGCGTGTGAGGAGGACACATGTGGTTATTGAACAGATCACGAAACCACACTGATCTTAAGCCTGGCAACAAGTACAAACGCTAGAGACTCTACCACATGCAGCTCACGGCCGGCAGACATCAAAAAGTGCGCTCGGGTGCGATTCGTCCCGATTCGTGGCTAATGATCTGCCTTTGCCGCGGACAATAGGATCTGCATACGCACAAACACTCCCAAGATGATTACATAAACATGATGTAATGATGATGAGCACCACTCACAACCGGTCGGGTGTGATTCACAGCACACAACTTTCAAGAGGCATGCAGGGACACCGTTGACAGATTATGACAGCACTGCTAAGATGACATGATAATCAAGTGTTGCTTCATCTAGTTATGGCTGCACAATATCAGTTGTTACATGTCAGATGACAGCATTACGATCATTATTTGCCATTAACAGTCATGAGCAGATATGCTTTTGTGTCATGCGAATGTTTTACAATCACATCAAGGCTCTAAATTTGCTTTTTTCTTGATTGCGTGCCATCTGCAATAAGCTTACACTCACAATTGACAGGAGAGGGAAAGAGAGAGAGAGAGAGAGAGAGAGAGAGAAAAAAAGAAAAGGAAATCAAAATCAGCCAAGACGACTTCCTCTGGTCGCCCTGCCAAACGGGCTTTTGTCTCATCTCTGAGGAACTGTCAGGTCTATCCCACTTCATTCTGCAGTTACAGTTGCTTCACCATGGATGCGCTTCACCATTACATTTGCAGTGACATCTCATTTGATTTAATTTGCCAATTACTGCACTGGGCACCATGATATTCCCCATCACCACTGGCGAGGGGAATTAGGCTAATAAATCAGGCTGGCCTTTTTTTTTTTTGGAGCGCACGCCTGCCTCTGCTCGTGACGAAGGGAGAGAGTTTGACCTCAGAGGAGTAAGGGTGAGAGAGAACGAGGCTGCCTCGGCAGGGGAGGTGGGTTGGGTGTTAAGGGCCCCGCCGGAGGGCCTGGTAAGGTGGTGTTGTCAGTGGTGTGCAGGCAGTGGTGTGTGTCTTACCTGTCACTGTAGGCAGCGGCGGTAGCAGTAGCAGGCTGAGTGTATCGGTAGGCAGCGTAACCACCCTAGAAACAACACACACACACACACACTCGCTCACATGGGCACGTCGACAACAGCTGTTTGGACTTTTTATAAAATGTGTTTGCGAGAAATAAAAGAGCGAGGGTTGGGGTGGGAGTTTGGTTTGATGTTATGTGCTGTGACAGAGACTGTACGACTGAATCTCATGGAGATGAAGAGGCATGGAGTGCTTTTGGAGAGCAGCACGCGACAACGTCGCATTCGTTCACTCGAAGTTCACGGTATCGGCGCTCACAACTGCCGGCATGCTCCAAAAGAGGGGACGCACATGTCATAATCATAGCTATTAAATATGCATAATCTAATTACAAAGCAGCAGCCTTATGTTGGTGTGAGTCAACCTAGTTTCTTATTCATCTCATGCAAGCATCTGAGGATTAATTATGTAGCGCTGTCATACTACACTACTTCTTTTTGCCAACGACGGAGGAAGAAATAATTTCAACATGTGGAACGGTAACATCTGATGTTCAGTTAGGCAAAAAGGCCAAACAAACACATCCACTCAAAAGCACATATGCCTGCTGATTTGAGCGGAGTTGTTTCATAGTCAATGAGTGTGCGAGATGTAGCTGCCTGCTTAAAATACTCCCACACGGTCAGTGCTGTGCTATGGACTTTTTTAAGACTATTTTGATTTATTTTATTATTATATAACAATTAATTCATGTCTTCTAATTTAGTGTTTCCCAACCATTTTTTGTCTTATCAAACCCCACAGCCCCATCATACTCTAAATACTAAACCAAAAATGTGCCTCTGTCTGGAGTCTTTAAATAAAGTGTTATCAATACAAATTGTCATCCCTGCACTGTAAAAAATATGTTCATCATTATAATAATCTTTATTTAAATTAATTATCTTTATTTTTCATCAATTTAACTTGTCAAAATTATTTATGTAATGTCTTTCATTTTATTTTATACGACTGACTTTCTGAAGTTGATGTTCTTCATTAGTAATTTCATACCAACACCTACACATATCAGTTACAAAGAAATATATAAACCCCTTGAACCAGAAAGAAAGAAAGAAAGAAAGAAAGAAAGAAAGAAAGCAAAATTTAAAACAGTCTAAATCTTCTCAAATTATCTTCTTGAACCTGCTTATGTATTCATGGTTGGGAATTTCTGCTCTAATTTGACTGGTCAGGTGATGTTGCTTAGCTAACTAATAAACTGACAAACATTTAGTCTGACATGCAAGTTGCTCTATATAATCTTTTTATTTACAAATCTGTTTGAAAGCAATATCATACTCGCAATTGTGCTGTTTTACTAAATATTCTGTACAGCACTCTTGCTTGTGTGAGGCTGTTTCATGCTATTTTTACCTAATATTTGTTGTATTTTGGTACTGTTGATTTTTCTCTCATGAATTTTTTGAAGGGGCACAGCTTCTTTACCATTCCCATTAGCAGTCCACAGAAAACACCAACTGATAGGTCCATCTGTACACCTCTGCTCTTTCTCTGTTTCTCCAGGGCTTACTGGTCTCTTGACCCTGCTGTTCTCCACACCAGGCCTTCAGGCTGTAGTAATTACCAGCCTCCCTCTCCCTGCACTCACACATACACAACAGCAGTTCCTTCTCACAACTTTCTTCATGTTCCTCACCCTCCCACTTCCTCGCAGCTCACCTCCGTCCTCTAACTCCTTCCATAATGACTCACCGGGTAATTCACCAGGTAACTCCCATTGCATGGCCGGACCCTTAACAAACCATTTAATTTACTCGCGCAACGCCGAGCCTGACACATGGCTGTGATGCATCTGGGCTGTATTTAAAGCCGGTGTGATAAGCTGCGGAGCGGGGCGGCCGAACGGGGCTCCTTAGTCACCAGGGCTGTCATCTCTGACAGACGGGGGCCGCAGGCATCTACATGTCTCTGAAGCTCCATTAGGCTTGGTCAACTAACCTCGGGGAAACTGACAGGGTGTGCAGGTGCGGTGAGAGCAGTGGTCAGGACTTTAACGCTGAGATGCGCATCTGGAGAGCGGCCACAATTTATCATTATGACTCACGAAGAGAGGAATAGATAGGGCTCCACTGACTCCTGACTGCTCGTATCTGTCTGGAGTGCATGTGGACATACTGAGCTTATCATGGTTATTGATGCGCATGGTGTGTTTCTCATACTTTTACTAGTGTGAGTGTTTTCCTGCCACGACTGCTTGGTGGCCTGAGCCAGCAAGTGGGAAATAATACAGAATAAGGGCTTTAATACAAATTTTTTAGTGCTTTGTAAGTGGATATATAACATTATGCAACAGTTCCAGTTGCATAATGTTATCCAATCCAGTCGTGCTGGATTGGATCTTTCTGCAGTTATATGAACATTGCAGTAGGTCTTTATGAGTGAGTCAATGATTCATTGAATCACTGAATCATCCATTCAACCAATTTGTTCAAAACCCAGAAAGAAACAAAGGACTGTCTTTATGAGTGAGTAATTTAATAATTCACTCAACCGATTTATTCTTAATATGTGACATGCTCATGCATCATTTCAATGAGCTGTTTGTGGAGAAACACTATTATAAGTAAGTTTTTTGTTTTTTGCTTATCTTTATTTTTGATAAAACAATGTCTCAGCTTTCAATAAATTTTATTCTTTCCTCACAAAATAATACAGCTTTGATGCTCTTTGATGTGGCGTGACCGATTAATGTAGCTACGTCAGTTCAAAAGGCAGTTTAAAAAACTACTCCAATGTCCATAGTGCGTTAGTAAGTTTTAAAAAAAGTTTTTTAAAAAGTAACATTGAAAGGTTTCCAATCATTACTGATGTTGAAAATGGATTTGATTGTTACAGTGTGGCTTTGGGCATTTCTGGATCTTCTAGAAATGAAAACTCAGCCACATGAGGCAAATGTGAAGCACTTTATATTACAGATTAAATCGAGATATATTACACACGCTGTGTCGTTTATATTTGGTAGATCTTCCTGCCTTATTGCACCCCTGCATGTGGTACATGTTCAGTCTTTCTTTGTTTAACTTGCTCATCTTAAGGATGTCTGTTCTATGCTGTCATTTTCCAGACCTTATCCAACATTCAGAACATTTAGCAGAGCACTCAGCAAATTAAGATTGGTAATAAACAAATACAGTTCTTGAATAGTTTCTAATGAATATTAGATGATCTTATCGCAGCGGAACAATCAATCCCAGCCACTGTGGCACTGCGCTAATGACAAGGGAACAGAGGAAGCGTTACAGCAGCCTTCCCGCCATTTCCACGCACATTTGTACCCTGTACAATTTGTTTCGTCCCAGAGGAGGGTGAATTGGGGGAGATACATCAGGCTGTGTCAGGCTCAATGAGACATGGCCATGAGGAGAACAAGCTTTCGGTCTCTGCTAGTTACCCCACCTCAGCTCCAGATGCTTCTGCTAATCTCAAAATGTGACGCTCCAGATAAACACAAACATGCCCATAGATTGCCAACGAATGCGTTGAAGATTTGAAAGTTCACCATTCATTAAAAACTTACAATTTTACATGCGACCCTCCCCTTCGATCCTTCAATATTTTATATTATTTAATGTGATAATACTCAGTAAGCAATAAAGGCCTGTTCACACCAAGAATGATAACTATAAAGAAAGCTATACTGATAACTATTTTTGCGTCCACACCAACAAATGATAACAGTCTGTTTATTCTAAGCTCGCACACTGTGGTTTCAAAGTGTGTACAACATGTTTTTGCTGTTCTTGTTGCATTTACATGCCTTTAACCAGCAGATGTCCTCAGAATGCTATGTTTTGAGTGAATTTAGCTAGTGTAATCGATCTAATCTTTTTCACTGCAGCGTCAAAGGAAGCAAGACAATGTTGTCGAAACTAGTGCTGGATACCTGAGGTAATTTTATGTTACACTGTTTGCTAGCCTGGCATAATGATTCCGAGGGTATGATCAATTGTTTTCCATACAGTATTTCCATTTTCTTTAAAGTATCCTTGAAAAGGGGGTTTGACTTGTCAAACAGTGGTAGATTTTTCTGGACCTTGGTGATTAACTTCTCCACAATGCCGTCTGCCATTTTAAATGCGCGAGCCCTTAAATTTGAGTAGTTTCTGATTGGCTGTCAGTGTTTTATTGTTGAACAGCTGGTAAAAAAATTGTTCTGAAAGTGATCCCAATGATATTGGTCCTCTATATCGTTATTGTTGTCATGTGAACAGTGCTATTCTTTTATATTTAGAATGATTTTTAGAACCATATCTTTATCGTTATAGTTATTGTCCATGGTGTGAACGGGCCTTAAGAGTGTATTACTTTCTGCTCCAATTTGCATATTTAAATCTATTTCCCCTTACAATAATCATGAAAAAAGGACAATCTGTGTAGGTCTACTCTACATACAGTGTACAATCCCAGCATGCCCTGCTCTAGTGATCAATCTCAGGTCACTGAGTCTCACCCCAACTGACAATAAACTCAAAAAGGCCCATTCCTCTGTCACTGATACTCATGTGCTGCGGCTGAATGAGGAAGAACTTTTTTTTTTTTTTTTTTTCACTCGTGTGTGAAAGTCTCTTGACAATTAATTAAAGGCTGAATTATAAAAAATGCTAACAATAAAAAACAACAATGAATCAGCTGATTGGTTTACAGTCGGAGGGATGAATAGGGTGGGGGGTTGGGGGCATGTATATGAACATTCAAGGACGGCATGCGAATACTTACATAAATATCTGCACCATAAAATCCGTCCTGGTAAACAACACTGGAAAGATGCAAACACACGCGCACACACAGACAAACACCAAACAAAACAAACAAAACACATCAATATTAGTGCATGTTCCCATGCAAGCAATACCAACCCCATCTCTAGCCAGGGTTAGTGGAACAGAATAAGAAATACACACACACTGAATAAGAGGGTTTCCAAAGGCACTCATTACCTCTGAAGCACTTTAGAAGGAGACTGTGGAGTAAAGATTTTGTAGAGGGGCCACAGAGAGCTGACATTTATTCGCATAATATTCAAGAAATTAAAAAGAAAATGATAAAAATATACATGGAGAATTTTGGTAAAATTTGAGAAAAAGATTAAGAAAACGAATAGAAATTAATGTAAAAATAATAATAATTATTAATTTTAAGATCTGAAGATCTTATTGACTGTCACTGGCATTCAAAATGTAACTGAAGGTGACAATGATATCATTTTTCATATTGAATTGCGATTGTTTTTTTTTTATTACATTTAACTGCATAGTGAATTACATAAATGTAATCATTTCTGAGCCACATTTGAAGCTCTAAAATGCTGATAATTCCTTGAAATCGAAACAGAATTTATGTTTAGTGTCATAACCGTACTGAAACATTCTAAAATCTCTAAACTACTTCTTTTGCTGCCTTACATCCACCCATATTACTTTTGGATCTAGTTTTATTTATGTACCAGTTTTAATGGCATGTATTCATTTATTTTCTTTGTGAATCTTTTACCTTCTTGTTTGTCAAGACAGTAGGAAGTGGAATTTAGTCTGTAGCCCCCGTTTCTAAACTCCACAAAATCTCCTTCAATATCATTCTTCAATATCATGAAATCAGAACCAAAATAATCAGAATCATCATTTGACTGCTCACAAATCCTTCTGCATTCACTTGTTCGAAAGGATTTACATAATGTTACCTTACATAAAAGGAATGCTTAAGGCCATCGACCATGACAGAACAGCATGACAGTTCAGTGTCATTATTACTTGCAGGATGCAAGGGCTACATGCTGCACTGGTTCTGTGTGGTGAGGTAGAGATGCATGCATGTTACAGCAGCCCGGTGACGAGGGAAGCGGTTGTCAGAAGAGAGGACTAAAGGTGAACTTGTGTGTGTATCTGAGAAGAGAGTGTTGCTACTTACCCTCCATAGGCTGGGATGTGTGGGGGAGGCGCGGCTGCCCGGAACGTATTGTAGACGGTGCGCCCTCTTCCTCTTAAGTGTGCCCCTCTGTACGCCGCCGCTGCCGTGGCTGCTGGGTATGGGAAGCCTGGCACTGTGGGAAAAACATACAGTATATACATGAGAAACCATCACAGAAGAAAGATAGTTATACAGGTTTGGAACAGTTTTGTTATTGTTGTTGAAATAAAATAAAACATTACATGAAAAACTACATGAAATACTATAATAGTATATAAATAATACTAAATAACACTGGGAAGCATCATTATGTAAATGTGATGTGATCTGCGAAAACCCATCACATGGTGAAATTTTACCTATCACAGGTTCGAACCCTTTCCAAATCTATTTTTACTTCTTTCATAGCTTGTCTGTAACAAAAGTTATGGTTATCTGAAATCGGCTGATCGCTCTGACTTTCAGGAACGGAATTCTGAGAAAAACAGCTTTAAAGAACTGTCACCCCCTTTTTTTGCACAGACATGAAAATGCACTATCCAAACATAAATGGTTGTAATTCAAAAATGCTTTGGAATATAAACCTAAGGTTGGTCTTGTTTTAAAGAAGACACTAGTCGGATTATTGTAGAAGTGAAATAAATTATAAAAGTGAAATTAAAAAAAAAGTTATAGAAGTTTAAGTTTAAATGTAAAAATATAATTGTTTATATTTTATAATAATATATTACAAAGCATGTTTTACTCTTAAACTGCAAGAAAATAAAAGCCAAAAATGTCAACATTCCAAATTTTAGGTTGATATATTTCATAAATGAGCTTTCAGTAAGATTTTGTTGGGCGCAGTACCAAACTTTTTCACTAGATGACACCCAAGCTCCATATCTGACCATTTAAGGGTGCCTCCGTTTATTTGAGTGATCTGAACCATATATTTCCATATTTTCATACATTTTATGAAGTAGACATCCTATTCAGAAGTAGTATGGGCAGTTTGGCAGTATTTGATTTGAATTCAACCTCTAATAAACACATAATTCGAACATGTGTGTTCATTATAGCTCCGTTGTTCTCTTGTGCTCCGCCTTCTCACAATAACGCGTTGTATTCGAAAAAAAATCTTTGCGTGCTGTAGTTTATACAGGACTGACGTGAAATTTGCATTAATACACCTTCATTCTACATGTTGTGTGGTTTATTTTGATAGGTGAACTGTCTTTGTAGTGTTAAGAGAGGGAAAGCTATGGCTGTTTTTTTTTTTTTTTTTTTACACCTCCGCTGGGTGTGTTCTTAAACAGTAACGTTAGAGAAAGCCATGCCACTATAAATCGCTATTTTTCTGCACTTAACAGGCTAATTTTGCCAAGATATTTTCAGAGGAGATAGACAAGATGTTATAGAATGATAATTTAATTAAAACCCAATTTTAACAACAAAAAAATGACATTCAACCTATTTTTTGACTTTACTGAAAACGTTACATCACGACATCCGACAGGTCTCAGATCGCATCACAAATGTAGAAATAGGCTTTTCATGCTGTTTTGAAATAAAATAGTTTGATGTACTGTACATCACAAGCATATTAACATGCCACCCACGTGTACATTAACTCCTATTCAGTATTCAGCAACTTGAAGAACCACCCTGATGAACGACAGTGTGAACTATGCTGGTGTGCGAAGATTAACCAATCATAAAGAGGACATTTACATATAGATGCCTTAAAGGTGCAGTAGCAAAAAAGTCTGAGAAGAGAATATAGTCATGTAAAACTAAATGAAGACTTTTTAGCACAAAACCTTGGACTTCTGGTGGAAAATAAAATGTAAAATTGTAAAATATGACCCCTTTAAACACTAATATGTACAGTCAGCTGATCATTATTGCAAAATGAACCCTTGTCAGGGTGATTTCATTGCTACTTTATGAAATAAGTAACTAAAAGTACTGAAATTATTTTAATATGTAATAAGAGATACCATAGGGTGAAATGACACAAGACGGTTGCTAGGGACGGTCAAATACTATACAATTACATAACATGCCACGATTGACCAATCAGAATCAAGTATTCCGGAGAGCTGTGTAATAAACTGCCAAATGAACTATAATTCCACAAGTCTCATCTAATAAAAGCTGTGAGGAATGGTGCCCTACCCCCATCTACACCTGCAATTAGCCAAAAACTCTAACAATGAGTAATAAGTAAACTACGGCAGGCATACAGACCTCTGAGGCTGGGTGAAAACAGAAAGCTCTGTATTGTTGTTAAATGATCATTAAGTTTAATAGGGCGTCGGTGGTGAAAATGACTTTTAAGAGGCTTAATTTGAAATGGCTGAGAGGAAGAAAGAGAGAGGGGGTTTGTGAAAGCTGCTTCATTCTTTAACATTACAGGTTTTCAAAAGGAGATCATATAAATGTCTAATAGGAGCACTGAATCTTTCATTTAACTGATAAAAAATTAAGATTTAAGGAAGGGGTTTGCGTGATGTAGAAGGGTGAAAAGGATTGTTCCATTTGACTCTTTGTCACCTTGGATATGTCTCGCTTTCACGCAGTGCACCACAGCTGCCTTAATATATAAAAGAGGAAAGACAGCTAAATGAACTCTACATTTTATATTCCATTTTATTATATTTATGATTATGAAGGAAGCCATTACCTTCCTACCATTGAAGTGTGTTATAATTTTAAAGTTAACATATAAATGATTCTGATATAAATAAATGTTTAAATGTACATGTTATTAATTTCTTTAAACACCTGTGGTTTATTAGGAGGCTAAACAACAAAAATCAGGTCATAGAGTTTGATAAATGCCTTTGAAATTGCTACAATGGAACATTAATGCAGCATTTAAAAAAAAAAAAACGGCAATGAAGATTCATTAGTCACATGTATTCCTTCCTCCTTCCATTCCAGGCAGCCCATTTGACAGCCATTTTTGAAATATGCTACACACACGTTTGCATATTTGCAAGAGCTTCACTTTGATGTGTAGAATGTGTCCTGAGGAAAATAAATATGAGATGTATTTAGCCTGAATATTTACAGGATAAACAACTTAGACTATGCACTTTCATTTAGAACGATGAAGGGTGGAGGGCTAGATGAAAACGGAGAGAGAGCGAGAGAGCGGGAGCTACAGTAAGTGCCGCTGAATGAGAAATGGGAGCGTGCAGCAGCAGTGAGCTCCAGGGGGATGCACAGGAGAGCTAGTCCGTTTTATTGCTTTGAGAGCGATTACAGTGAAGCAGATGCTCTGGCCGACGGGAGGTAGCCTCCGCATCAAAGCCATAAAAGTGTACAACTGCTTTGTAGCACAATAATTTCTCTCATTGGCTTTTGTGTGGGAAGTGTTTTTTGGGGGTGGGGGGGTGGGATGGGTGGGCAGCAACATTGCAGGAGGTTCGGTTGCCCTGTGCATCTCACTCTGCAACCTTACACAGTGCAGCAAACCGCAGAGACTCTTTTATGAGTGCATATATAAACAAGACCCGCTTTGAGATTAGAGAAATCTCACAGCTTTCAGATAATGTAAAGCGCGTTGTGTATTGTGTAAGAATTACTTTGCAGCTTGTGGTGATATACAGTGCAATACTGATGCTTGTTGAAGACTAGGAACAAGACTAAATCCCTTTGCTATGTATCTATATTTATTCTTTTTTTTTTAAAGAAAATTAAAATGTATGTGCAAAAACACATATTATGAAAATCAGTCCCTTAATGTGTATGGTTAAAGCAGCGGTATTTTAAGGTGGATGAATTAATTTAAATCTAGTTTAATCAAATGCACAACACGCTGCCAGTAAGCTACTTAATAGCTAAAAATATATTTAAAAAATCAAATGAATAAATAATTATGAAAATAATGAAATGAGAAAAAAAAAAAAGATGAAACAAAAAAAATAAGAAAATATGAAAAATATTAATAAAAATTATTTAAAATAAAAACAATAATTTATTCTAAAAAATGATTAATGAAAGTAGATAAATTATCATTATTAATATTATTAAAGAAAAATAATTTAATTAAAATAAATAAAATAAATAGGGTGGGCAGGGGGGAAAAAAAAAAAATCACCATTCTTTTATGAAAAAGCTACTAGTCAACTAGTATATTGTTGGAACCACTGTGACCCATCACTATTTATTTGCAGTTTCCTTTCAAAAATATTACATAAAAAAAAAAAAAGTAAGTAGACATTCACTATTCACATACCTGTTCTTTACAAGTCCTCCCTAACTGGTAGCTTTATAATCCAAATGTATGTAATCTCACTGTAAGCAGTCTTTTGAAACACGTTTCAAGTCTTTATGAATGTACATTTTTTAATCACCTCTGTACACATGTCAGGGTCATTTCACATTGTTTCTTCCCACAATGCAATCTCAAGCGTTCACTGTGTACGACACAGAAGCGGCCACCAAAGTACTTTCATTCCTCTTTAAAACGCTTCGTCCTTCTGCTAAAAGCCGCTTGTTGTCTTCCACGATAGCCTATCTGCACAAATTAATTCCATTTTGCTGCTGCCTTTTTGAAAATTCTCAAATTCTTCTCCTGCACTCCGTTAATTGCACGTCACTTTTCAAACTTATCATTCAGTATTTGCGAGTTCAAAAAAGCCCAGCAATGTTGAAAGTGCCAGAGGCGGCCGCTGTCTCTCTTTCAGTCAGGACTCAATCAAAGAGAGAGCAAGGACAGTGATGTCATACTAAAACACTGAAACATTAGCGCTGCGAAACTGTCAGTCAATACAAATGACCCTCTATATCATTATGACCGAATATATTCCATTTCAGTTCATATGGTTGAAACTCCCTCAGCCTGTCTATTTCTTCTGAAAATTCAATAATCTGAATGTTGGACACAGAGAAGTCACCCTTCTTTTCCTCTCACTTAAGGAAATGAGTTTACCAATTTGTGATTAATTATTTCTTTGCCAATAAACATTAGGTCAGTAAATGAATGTGCTTAAGTGTGTGCAGTCAGAGAAACGTGATAGTCTGAGTGCTGTTTATGAGTGTGTTTCTTCAACTTTTATATCTCGGGGGTTGATTTTAAATCAAACAGATTTAGACTTTTTCTTTAAGTTTATAGTTTAAATATGAAAATTTGAAAACTATAACAATCTACACAAAGAGTGAAATAAAAATATATGTATATATAATGTTTGTCGTTTCCACAAAACCAATTCTGACACTAATAAAGTTTCTTTTTTTATAGCGAGAGTACTTGGTTATCAAGGAGACAATAGTGTCAGTGATGATCATGCTTGAGATGAAATGATAAGTCAAGTGTGAAGACAACAAAGAAAAATCAAGGTAAACATTGAAAACATTAAAATGGTGATCACATAATGTGATAAAAATACACAGGTAATTAATTTAGTTACAATTACAACCAACTGTTAGAATTTTCTGTTTGTTTTGTGGTTGATATTTCTACAGTACTAACAGAGACCCCACAAAGTATTTGGACACCTAGTACCATGTCCTAACCAGACGCGACTCGACGCCGCGACACGCGATAAAAGGTATCTTTTCCATGGTTTCCAAGTTTTTGTCCTAACTAGCCACGACAGTGACACGCGACGATTCTATTTTAGAAACGGTTTCTATTTTTTTGCGATGTCGCGGCTGGAACAGCAACACAAAGTATGGCAATGATAATATCAGGTACTGTTTATGTGCCTTATTTAATAATAAAAGCGTCTAATGTGAGTTTGAATATCATTTTGTCTGTCTTTTATAGTGGTACTGAAAGCAACAATTGATAATTCAACTCAGATCTTCAAAATAAATGAAAGGAAACAGGAATTTTCAAACTCATTGTCAACTCATTGTGAACAGACAAGTGTATTCTATGACAAAGATTGTTTCAGTACGTATTTTTAATAATGTTAAAATGTATAATATTCATGAATTTGATTATGTACTTATCCATTTCGTTGCGAGTGCTGGGAGTTTGCCGAGAGCCCGCCCAAGTGCTCTTCTGATTGGCTGCAATTTTTGATTGACTTTATCGCATCTCATTGTCGTGTCTGGTGTGGACAGACAAATTGTTTGTCGCTGAAATCTTATCGCATCGCGTCTGGTTCGGACACGTTGTTAGTCACGTAAAATACTTCAATTTCTTAACCAAAAATGAAAATTCTGTCATTAATTACTCACTCTCATGTCGTTTCAAACCCGTAAGACCTTCGTTTATCTTCGGAACACAAATTAAGATGTTTTTGATGAAATCCGAGAGGTTTCATATGGGGGAGAGGTCCCCCCATAGACTGCAACGTTATTACCACTTTCAAGGCCCAGAAAGGTAATAAAGACATCGTTATTCAACAATTTCTCTTCCGTGTCAGTCTCTGACGCTGTTCACGTGAGCAGCGCGACGCATGCGTGTGATGCTGACGCAGGAGCTGGCCAATAATGAGTCGGCGTTCTGACGTAGAACCTGGAGGCGCTGAACTGTGTTTACAACATAAACAGCATCAGAGACTGACACGGAAGAGAAGAAATTGTTGAATAAAGTTGTTATTTATGTTTTGTTTTTGTTTTTTTGCACACAAAAAGCATTCTCGTCGCTTCATAATATTAAGGCTGAACCACTGTAGTCACATGAACTGTTTTAATAATGTATTTCTGGACCTTGAAAGTGGTAATTAAATTGCTGTCTATGGAGGATCAGAAAGCTCTTGGATTTCATCAGAAATATCTTAATTTGTGTTCCGAAGATGAATGCAAGTCATGTTTGGAACAACATGAGGGTGAGTAAGTAATGACAGAATTTTTGGGTGAACTAATCCTTCAAAATGGAGTTGGCAATTTTAACCCAAAAATGTTTACAAGGATATATTTAAATCACATATGTAATAGAAATGACATTGCTGGTTTGACGCATGTATCCAAAAGCAAGTGTGTCTGTTAGACGTGTCTTTTATTTTCTAAAAGTGCCCACAGTTAAAGAAACACCATTATATGTTTGCCTATTTTTAAGAGTGGATGTGTTATCAGACAGCATAAAGTATATGGCTTCTTAAAAATAATTGCTAGAGCTGCATCTTTTTAACCTTGTTCATGTGTGAACTCATTTCCTTAAAGAAAGCATGCAATAGAGAAAGAAAGAGAGCGAATATGTCTTCGTCTTTGGCGAAGAGCCGCACATTTCCTGTGGTCAGAGGTGGCCTGCATTTGCATAATCTCTGGGCGTAAATTGCTGAAAGTCTAATTTTCAAACATCCGCCCAATCTCCGTCAGGCGTAACACTTAATCAGAGATCAGTCCGCCAGACAAGCGGGGTCTGGCACGTTGGTCATCCCTCAGCCTTCTGCCGATAGCTTTCATTCCTCTCAGCCGGAGAACTGTTAATGAACATCAAAGCTATCTTAAATCAACAGTCTGCCTCAGGTGAGAGCTGCTTCGAGTGGTGACCGCTGAGGCTTGTTTCAGAAACAAACCTCTCATGAATCAAAGATGCTCCTTTTCCATCCTTTAGGATATTTGTTTATATAGCTAACTTTCAAGCTTACTAATCACAATTCAAACTCTACGGCACGCTCAATCGCTCTGTGCAGTCTTTCCATCTGCAATCTAAGCAGCAATGTGCCAATACCTATTTTCAGTCTTTAGGCAAACGAAAGGATTCGAGGCGTTTTCCGTTATCGGCACAATTCAGGCGTATTAACGATGCTTTAATTATAATTAAGACAGAGATCTAAAAAAAAAAAAGCAGCACGCGTTGGAAAGAACAAAACACTCACACCTTAATGGGATGTGGGATGTTTGGACACTTGAAAGGTGAGACGAAAGCAAATCAATAATGAGCCATTTTGTAATTAACAGAATGTGCGCTGAATTAGGCAAACGACTGTCTGGAGAAATTGAAAATATTGATTTTAATTTATAAAATATATTTCAGCCCTTTGATGCCCTTGCGTCGACAGACAATTAGATTTAACCATCACCTCGATATTTTTGCCTTCTCGTTTCTTCTTATTATCATAAAATCTCGATATTTTCCCCATATAATGGGGGAGGTAATGATGTTCGGGGAAGGTCAGAGGCTGGGATGGCCAAGGTTGAGGAGGAGATGACCGAAGGAAACGAGAGAAAAAGAGTCAAGCTTGTCTTTCAACCGATGAGAGACGCTCGCTTTCAAATGCCCATAAAATGAAATGAAGCCCTGGGGGTCTGGAAGCTGGCTGGATTATGTTTTCAAAGATGTGTAACGTGGTTGCAGTTGTGACAATGGAGTCTTGGAGCCTCTTGCCAATAGGCCAGCAAACACAGCAAACACATTGTGAAACAGGCCCTTTGGGTGATTAGAATAATCACTTCCTGCTTGCCAGCTCTTTCAAGCCTATGCCAGAGCCCGTAGATTAAGGTCACCCATTATACACACCTCCAAAAACCAGGCACAGAACTATACCTTCATCAAATAATGCAGTTGAACACCAACCCGTTACAATTTTCTGTTTGTTTTCTAACCAAACAATTAACAGTACTGACAGAGACCCCAGAATGTGCAACAAATGATGCTCTTTTCTCAGAAATAACTTCACATTTCTGAGCTGATTTTATTAGATGTCTTAGCAGAGTAACCACAGGTGTAGTTCATCACATTAACTATCAAATATCAAATTATTAGTGTGAAAATGACACTTTCTTTCTTTAAAATGAATGATGCTTGCTCTGATTTTTCATTAAATGAGTCATATAATGCAATGATATTCATTCATTTTTACTGGCTAATACTTTTTGGAGCCAATGTAAGTTCAGTATATGAAAATAAAATAACATTACAGAAAAAAAACTATTTGAAAGGAATGTGAAATTATCATATCTGGCATCAGAGTAATTTGCCATTTCATATCCTCTGCAGCGTTCATAAACAGAGGATTCAGGGCATGTGAGTTGAGAACGTTTTTCACACACACAAAGCACATTAGTGAAACTGCCCATTAGCCCTAAATGCAAATGCATTTAACCCTCTGTGTTACAGTGGTGCTTTCTGCAAAATTATTTATTCAGAAGTAATATGTAGTAATATCTAGTAATATGATTGTACTTAATGTAAGAACACAATTATGATTTCATATGTTCAAAAAGGTAAGGATAAATTATAATGATGTTTATAGTGAATTTTAGTTTAGTTTGCGTTTTACATTTATAAATATATTAATTATAATTCAAATATTTAGAGGTGAAATGTATACTTTTTAAGAAAAAAAAAAAAAAAAAAATCTTTTTTGATAATTGTCCCACATTCTATTTTTAGACACTGTTTTTATTGGAGCTATTTTATGTTAAAAAGTCAAATAGGGGAAAAAAAGTATGCTTGTATTCTTTTTTACTAAAGATATAATGCATTACTGAGCCAGTTTCTTTGAAATGATGGTCCACTCACCTGCATAGAATTCTGGGCTGTAGACTGCACCCACGACTGGATTCAACTTCCAGCCTAGACAAAGACAGAGAGGAAGATCTGATATTAGCCACCCTCGGTCTGCACTACAAAAATTCTTCATCTGATCCTTCACAAGACAAAGAGTTGGATTCTGGTTAACTAGAACCTCCAGGCCCATGCGTAATGATGTCAGTAGAGGGCTGACCACACTAAAGCGCTACTGTCAACTAGAGCCAGGATAGGGCCCGGAGTGGCCTGACAGATTTCTCTCTAATTCTAACCTCTACAAATGGCCTGTCTGTTTAAGCCCTACATACATTTAAAAAAAAAAAAAAAAAATCCTGTGATATCAACTGAGATCTGATCTAAAAGGTTGTCTCAATTTTACACTTCCATTTAAACTTGTGGGTGAGGAAGAGAAGAGAATTGCTGTGAAAAACATTTCAGAGGGTACTCAGAAAATTGACAGTTACAAGCACTCTTCTTCTCTAGTTTCAATCTGCGGGTCTGTGGCTACAGGAAGTTATTTAGTTTGTAAAAAAAAAAAAAAAAGGTCTAAACTTTGTCCTGTACACTTTATAGTGTCAATATATGGGGGTCCCAAAGTATGAGACCACTTGGGGGAAAAAATGGGATTTAAAATGTAATTTAAACCTGGAATTAAACAGATATTATTATTATTTTGAAAAAGCATGCAAAGACGCATTAAATGAATATGACATATTTAAGGTTCTGCACTATTTCTAGGTTGTTAATTCAGTAATCTTAGTTATTGATCTGCACAAGACGCTCTTTGGATTATTTTCAAATCATGCTGAAGTGCTGCTGTCATTAAAGTATTATTAGACTTTTAAAAGAAAATTAGCCCAAGCTTTACTCACACCCAAGCCATCCTAGATGTATATGACTATCTTCTTTCAGATGAACACAATCAGAGATAAATATAAATATCCTAATACATCCGAGCTTTATAATGGCAGTGAGTGGGATCAACGACTATGAGCTGAAGAAAATGCCTCCATCCATCAAAAACGCACTCCACACGGCTCCGGGGGGTTAATAAAGGCCTTCTGAAGTGAAGAGATGCGTTTGTGTAAAAAAATATCCATATTTAACAAGTTCTGAAGTAAAATATCTAGCTTCCGCCAGACCACCTTCCGTATTCAACTTACGAAAACAACGGGACTGGTATCGCGTCTGTTAAGTTTTTTCCGTAAGTTGAATAGGGAAGGCGTAGGACGTAGAGTAAGCTTTTTGAATTGTGAGAGTTTTACACATTCTTCGTACGTTGAATATGGAAGGCAGTCTGACGGAAGCTCAATATTTTACTTCATAACTTGTTAAATATGGGTTTTTTTTTTTTTTTTTGTTTTTTTACACAAACACATCACTTCACTTCACTTTTTTAACCCCCTGGAGCCGTGTGGAGTATGCTTATGATGGATGGATGTGGATGGAGGCAATCTCTTCATTTTATACTGCGTCAGGATATTTATTAATATATAATATCTCAGATTGTGTTCATCTGAAAGAATAAAGTCATATACACCTAGGATGGCTCGAGGGTGAGGAAAGCTTGGGCTAATTTTCATTTTAAAGTGAACTAAACCTTTAACTCATTCCCTACCATTGACAGAATAATGACGGAATGGCTTTCCCGCCATTGACAATCCATGTTTTCACTGTTATACAGTACTAGGGGGCGCTATTACGCATCTTCTGATCAGATCAGAAGATCTGGATCAAAATACAGGCAAAAAAGGAGCAGAAACAAGTAATAAAAATATTGCTTTTGCACGATTTTCTCATAACTAGATCAAGCTAGATTTTTTTTTAAACCAAAGGCTCTGTTCTTTCTTTTGACATATTGCATGTTCAGATATTCATATGACAAAATATTCTGGAGGGCATGAAAGTTTTGTGAAAAGGATCAAAAATGCAGGTGGTGCCTGGCAGCTTGTTTTTTTTTTTTTTAAATGCTGGCGGGGAAAGGGTTAAAGAAATATCAAGTCATCATTTTGCTTAAATTGTTATACTGATGTAAAGAAAAAAAGTATTAATTAGAAAAACACAAAATAGAAACATTTTTACTTGTGGTCTCAAACTTTTGAACCTCAAATACACATGAAACAATAGGCTACAATACAATCTAATGATATAAAATATGATTTTATTTGATTATTATTTAATTTTACACTCAAAATATTGTATATAAAATAAAATACAAAATGTAAACATCATCATATTTTGTTGGTAACTGACTTTAGTAAATAAATTTTTAATAAATCACAAAAAGACTAATTACTTGGCAATATCAAGAGAGCATGTTCTTACCGTTTGCATATGGGTTGACGGTCTTTTTATTTGTCATTACCCGTGCTGTTGCATTGTTAACCTGAGTACAAACAGGAGCATGTGAGCAACAATCATACTGAGGCTAAAGCTGTAAATATTGAAATATTGCATGCATTACAGTGAAGATTTTCAAAATGATTATAGATCATAACAAACAGTTAAAGAAAAGTGGTAAGACATATAAAGCAAATAAAACATATGCAAAAGTCTCATCATAAAAAGACTCGTCAGCATGCGTCATCAAATGATGATCAAGTTGAAGGAGTACATGGAGAAAAAAAACAAACAAACACAAAATGCACTCAACAAACAAAAGGCATCGAGTATGAGACAGCATGCAGTGGAGAGGGAATGACTAGGTTAAAAGAAAAACAAGAGAGCGTAGGAATGGAAGGAAAAAAAAGTTTGGCATTGCGCAACATACACTAAACCTTCAGAGTTGAGGTACAGTCGGAAAACAAAGCAACATTTAGCATTCAACACTCCAAGAGCCTTGTGCTTCATCACAAGATAATAATCAGAAAGGAAAACAAAAAGAAGTAATAACGAAAGAAAATCATTCAAGCCGAAAGGACAGCTAACAAAGGATATAAAAAGAGGGTGCATTATTTAACATAATCATGGAGTTCAGAATCTGAGTAGGATGCGCACGATTCAGTTCAATCCAATCAGAGCCTCTCAGGAAGCTAAATGTTCACTCAAGTAACACGCGTAACAAGAGAAAACAGCATCAAGAAACTCAACATCAAGTCAAAAAACAGTCACGAGGTATCAGCGCGGAGTTCGTGAAATGGCAGATGGCTCTCTCCACTTACCATTCGCCGCCATCGCCCGCATGTGTATGTATTGTTACCACGGTTACTGAGTTTGGTGAGGGGCCTACCAGCTACCGTTGGAAAAGGGGGGAAAATGAGAAGGCAAAATAGGCAACATCTTACTGAAAGACGGCACCACGTCACATCCGAATAACTCTTAAAAATTGAAAATAAAAAAGCTGCAAACAAACAACAAAAAAAAAAGCACAGCTGTTAAATGGGAATTGGCTATAAGGATGGTCACTGTCGCTGCAGACCAGCCACCTTCAGTGACTCTTCTAGACTGTAAAGTAAGTGTCATTTGAGCTGTAGATTTAAAGGCTTGAGTTTGAGAGCAGCTCTGTCTAATAGCAGCGTCTTCAGGCCAATTAACAAGCGCTGCCGGCTTCAGGCCGCTTTTAGTGCAGATCCCTCGTCAACTTTGCAATAAGGCCTCTGGATATCATCACACAAATGCTGTTTGCACTCTGCCTGATGACTTACTGCACCCGTTTGTTTATTAAGCCAAAATATGCTATAAAAAAGAACTAAAAAGAACAGAAAAGAATCAAATAAACACAAGTGAATGCCAACTAAAGCAAACCAATTAGATAACGGCGAGCACCGTGTTAAATTTGATTTGAAATCTTAGAATAACTGAAACGTATTAGGGATACAATGGGGGGAGGGAGGGAGGGGAGGAGGAAAAGAGGGACAGAGAGAGGAGCACACGCAGGAAAAGACGAGTGATGCGTCTAAAATAGTGAGATGAGAGTGAGGCACATACTGACACACAAAAGAGAATTAAGGATAACAACAAGAAAGACAACAACAAACAAAAAATGAATAAAACAAACAAACAAAAAAAACAATTGAGAAGGGAAATATTTGTTACATGCACCTCTATTTTACGACCTTCTACCACCGTGCCGTGTAATTTCTCTCTGGCCCTGTCCGCATCGGCACTATTTTCGAAAGTTACGAAACCAAAACCCTGCATGCAGGTGGGAGAGGGGAGGGGGGAGAACAACATGCACATTATTAATTCAGTCATACACCCAAGAAATCCACTGTGGCTCTACCTCTGCCATTCTCACACACAAAAACAGCTGCTGCTGCTGCATTTACCCCCTTTCTCTTTCTCCTCCTCTTTTTCCTGCACCATGCAAAGCATCGAGATTAACGATAATTTACGGGTTCTGTTAGAACCTCTAAGGAGAAATGAAATAAAATAGCACGTCTAAGAACGTAAAGTCACTTAAATGAAATGTAAAAAAAAAAAAAAAAAAAAAAAGGCAAATAAAAGACTATACCTTTAAAAACAAGTCTTAGAGTAAACAAAATCTATTGGAAAAAGTGGAATAAAATAAACATTGTCATTTAACACACTATAATGCAACATAAAGAAAAGTCATTACAAAAGGAAAAAAAACAACTCAAAAGATAAATGATAAAGGATTGTGAACTACAGAACTTGTTAACATGCATCATTATCTCCTCCAGCTGGAACAGAAGAACATAATTCATATTTCAATAAAGAAAATTGTTTGTGCACAGGAATGATGCTAAGTGTCATAACACTGAATAACGCTGTCAATTACGGAGCTCAGCGGAGAATGTTCTTCATTTGACACCATAACAGAACAAAGACAAGTGCCAAACACATTTTCACACACTCCATTGAACAGGGCACTAATAACTCTAGCACAGCAGCTGATTTGAGATTGCATTACATACGTTAACATGACTACAACAAGCATTTGTTCTGTACAATACAGGTACTAATTCATCACTGGACTCTTTCCCTCTTTAAATAAACATGATGTTCATTTAAGCCTCTAAACTCACTGGACTGTTCTGATTGGTCAAAAATTAGAGCATGCAAAGGAAGTAAGTCACACACGTACCTTTGATCCTCGTTCATTAAATATGATTTCAACATCTAAGATTTTACCAAATTGCTGGAAAGAGAACAGAACACAGATCAGACATACGGTCTACATTTGATTTGACAAAACTCACTTAATTTTACTTAAGTTGCATTAATCTACATGTTTTAAATGTTTTAGTTCATCTAAAAATCACCAATTATTCATCCTTTTAATGGGTCACTTATTATCCATTTCTTTTTTGTCATCCAAAAAACAAATCTTTTGGTCAAAAATAGAGCCTCAAGAAAAAACAGATACGAAAGCTTAACTAATATTCATTTAAAATAAATTGTCTAAAGCTCTTTTTGATTTTGACTTAAAGTAAATAATTATACACAATCCAAAAGTTTGGGCTTGGTAAGATTTATTTATTTATTTTTTTTACAAGTTTCTTATGCTCACAAAGGCTTCATTTATTTAATCAAAAATACCAACGCTATCTCATGACCAATTCGTACATATTTTACGAGGTGGCTAATTCGTACGACCTCACTCGTATGAATTCATATGATTTGTCTAAACCCCAGTGACGGGTAGGTTTAGGGGCAGGGCTGGGGGGGTAGGTCATTCGTACGAATTCATACGAATTTGGCAACTCGTAATATACGTATGAATTAGCAAAAAATATACTAATTCAGGTCATACGAATTCGTATGAATTAGCCACCTTGTAAAATATGTACGAATTGCCGTGAGATTGGGTTGAGGTATTGTGAAATATTATTACAATTTAAAATAACTGTATTTGTATTTGAATATATTTTAAAATATAATGTATTCCTGTTATGCAAAGCTGAATTTTCAGCATCATTACTCCAGTCTTCAGTGTCACATGATCCTTCAGAAATCATTCTAATATGATGATCTGATGCTCAAAAAACATTTTTTATTATTATCAACGCTGAAAAGAGCTGTGCTGCATAATATTTTTGTGGAAACAATTTTTTTAGGACTCTTTGATGAATGGAAAGCTCAAAAGAACAGCATTTATTTGAAACAGAAACGTATTGTAATAATGTGAACGTATTGTAACGTTTTTACTGTCACGTTGTCACGTACAAACCTATGCATATTTTGTTCCATTCAATATTCACATAAATTATTAAAGGGTTAGTTCACCCAAAAATGAAAATAATGTCATTTATTATTCACCCTCATGTCGTTCCACACCCGTAAGGCCTTCATTCATCTTCGGAACACAAATTAAGATATTTTTGATTAAATCCGATGGCTCAGTGAGGCCTGCATTCACAGCAATGACATTTCTTCTCTCATAAAGGTACTAAAAACCAGTTCATGTGAGTTCAGTAGTTCTACCTTAATATTATAAAGCGACGAGAATATTTTTGTGCGCCAAAAAAAACAAAATAAAGACTTTTCAACAATATGGCGATGGGCCGATATCAAAACACTGCTTCGAAGCTTCAAAAATATTCTCGTTGCTTTATAATATTAAGGTAGAACTACTGAACTCACATGAACTGTTTTAAATATGTTTTTAGTACCTTTATGGACTTTGATAGAAGAAATGTCATTGCTTTGAATGCAGGCCTCACTGAGCCATCGGATTTAATCAAAAATATGTTAATTTGTGTTCTGAAGATGAACAAAGGTCTTATGGGTGTGGAACGACATGAGGGTGAGTAATAAATGACATTTTTTTCATTTTTGGGTGAACTAACCCTTTAAGTTATGCCCTATGGAGCTACCAAAACAAGACTAGACCCAGATCACAGATCAGACAGTACCCAAACTTCAAATATCACAGGACAAGCAGAAGGACAGCACGTTAGCACACGCCTTAGACACCTGTGCTGCTCTGTGCTGGGAAAGTAAGAGAGAGAAAGAGAGAACAGGTACTTACGCCAAACATTTGCCTGAGGTCTGGATCTCTGAACCTGAAGGGGATGTTAGAGACGTGGAGCCTCTTGGGCTGCGTTTTGTTTTCTGTGTTTTCAGATGACTGTGTTTGCTGTTGGCTGTCTGTCTGTGCTGAATCGTCTGTCTGCTGTGAGGGAAAAAAGGGAAAGAAATCAGGGAATATCAGTTAGTAAGACAGGCAAATTTTGATGCGCCAACTGTAAACAAACTCAACAAGCGAAGATGCGCCTTTCAGATGCAGAAAACCAGCTGTCTTTGCACACAGGTGTTGGCCGTGTCACTGATGTGCTTGGTCCACTGCAGCGCTGCAGTCAGGATGTACAGTCTATCGTGCCTGTACCTCCAGGCGCTCCCACGGAGCCAGACCCAAAGCCTTGTTTTAACAATATAGCTGGTGAAAATTTTATTACCTGTTCCTGCCTCCCTTTCTCAGGCAGATATGAAAAACATATGTAGAGCACGCACACACAAAAAAATGAACCTTTGAGGCGTAGTTTGTAATGCGGCGTTTGCAGGGGTTGGGGTAGTGCATGGGTGGCAGCTGTGGGTGATATATGACATGGCTGCTTCACTATATCTTGCTTTCTCTCGCTTTCTCTGGCCACGCATGACTGCTGGCTGCTCCCTGCAACTATGTGCCTCTCAGTCTGGACTGCTGCCTGGGAGAGAAAGTGGCCTAGCCCTGGGTGTGTGTGTGCGTCTGTGTGTTTTTCTGTCTGACTGTATTTGTATGAGCTAGTGAGAGTATTGCATTGGGAGACTTTGCTTTCTATTTTTCTCCCATGTGTACATTTCTGTGTCAGTGGGCGACTTCCAAATGGCATTTTTGTGCCCTTAAAGGGACAGTTTACCAAAAAATAAAATTCTGCAATCATTGCAAACCATACTTTTTTTTCAAAGAGATAATTTCTGAATACTGAAGCCTTTAAAAACATCCTTAAAAAGGATGCAAAAGCAGCATTAAACCAAAAGTATTATAATAAACACTCCCAATTTCTTAAAAAAAAAAAAAAAAGAAAAGAAAAAAAAGAGTATAAACAGTAGGGGTGTAACAATATATCATGTCACAGTATATCGCAATACAAAAATGCAACAATATGTATCGTGGATAGTGACAATATATGTTGTTTACAGAGTTTTAGTGTCAGTAATTCACTAAACTACTATATAATGTTGAATATAATGTATAATAATGCAATGGGGGAATATTTCTGGGTCCTGATAATGCCAAATGTCTTATGTTACCAGTAAAAAGTGGCCTGCATTATTTTAAATGTATCCTAGTCAGTAACAGAGTGCAAACATATTAATCTAAAATAAATCTGTGTTTCAGCATTGGAATCATGAATATTTTTATTCTGGTGTCACTGTTGTCCTGTCCATTGGGTTACCAGCACCAAGTCCAAGCCTATTAATTTCCACCCCCAATGTAATACCAAATTTACCATTTTAATCAACAGTACAATTTTTGTTATCCTTTTACCATATGTCTACCATAATATTGTATCGTGAGTTCAGTATCGTGCTATCGAATCATGACATGAGGGTATCACTACACCCCAAATAATCATTAAAAACAGTAATATTGTGAAATGTTATTTCATTATAAATTGATCATTATATAATCATTTGAATATATTTTAAAATGTAATTTATTCCTGTGATGGCAAAGCTGAATTTTCAGCATCATTACTCCAGTCTACAGTGTCACATGATCCTTCAGAAATCATTCTAATATGATGATTTGCTGCTCAAGAAACATTTATGATTATTATCAATGTTGAAAACAGTTTTGCGGCTTAATATTTTTTCAGGATTCTATGATGAATAGAAAGTTCAAAAGAACAACATTTATTTGAAATTTATATATTTTTTCGTAACAAAGTGTTTACTTTTGATCAATCTAAGGCACCCTTGCTGAAAATGTTAATTTCTTTAAAAAAAAAAAAAATAATAATAATTGAAAGGTAGTTTATACAGTTTTGAAGTCATGTAATCTTTCTGTGATGAAAAGATCAAAATATAAGCCTTTATTCACTTATAATATTATTATATTTATGTGATTTACTTATAATATTCTCCTTCAGTAAGATGTTAACCATTTGATCACTGAATCAGTCGAACTCCAGAAGTGAATCGTTCCAAATTATTGTGAACTGAATCAAGAGATTAATTTAAAAGATCCATTTAAAAAGAATAATTCATTCACAATGAATGATTCTGCTCTCACAAATGTGCATTTTCATTTTCACCTCACCAAACGTGACTTCAATCGCTCTGCCCTTTGGAGTGAGGCCATAGTGGTGCTCACTTGAATGCAATTCACCCATTATATGTATTAGCATGAGCATGTTCACATATATGTGAATTTATGTCCATTTATTTTCCTTTGTAGCGCTTGAGAAAGTGAAGCGGAGGTTCTGCCTCGAGCCTGCAGTTATGCCCAGAGATATTTTTTAAACTTTCTGCTTGCTGCAGCTGTCCTGTCATGCTTCAAGCGCTCTGGAAATCATATTGTCTGGAACAAAAGAATGACTGAGTCCCAGTGTAACAACTGCCTCTCTGACATTACAGATGCTCAGGACTGTTAAAGCAAGCTTCACTGGAAATACTGGCAATGGAACGGACCGTGTGTCTGTGTGCATGCGGCATTGTTATTTAAATCAGGCGGTGCTCAGGGCGACTTTGACAAAAGCGGCAACAGAAAGATTAAAAAGGAAAAGCTCAAATGAAGAATAAAGAACAGCTTGCTGGGACTGTAAATATGAATATCGTGTCATCATAATGTTTGTACAGGGTACGATATACCCACCCGACTGAAATGCAAGGGTGGGGGGGGGGGGACATGAGAGAGCACTTGAAAAATACTAGTCTTTCAATACATGAAAGCCTGCAGAAGTGCAAGGGGAAAAAAATCTGTCTTGTGTTATTACAAGTCATAAACAAAAGAACACCCACTCCTCAAGGCAGAGAACAAAGAAAAACGGAAGATAAAACGCTAAAGCAGTGTAGTAAACCATCCAATGTAAAACTGACAAGATGTGCGCCGTCTTTATTGCTTTAACAAAATTGCACTTTTCCTATTGCAGGAGGCTCGATTTAATGGCGTCGTGAGGCAAGCGGCCCTCTGCAGAAGAAACAACTGGGGTGTTATAATTGGAAATATGCTTTTCCATTTACTGCTCTTTCAATAAAAGTATGGGAAGGAATGCAGCAGGTCTTTAGGTTGAGGCACGGCACGGTCGGCAGCCATATGTGCAGTTTTAGAGATCTCATTTCATGGTCCGTGCATATGGCTGCCTTAATGGCTCAATTAATTGATTCCGAAATCAATTAATCGATTTGCCCCTGTCTAGTTGCCTTGGGGAGCCGGAGGCCACGGTGACTGATCTCAGGGTGATGGGATGAGACAGGGGAAAAGGAATAAATCTATAGGAATAAAATAGGGGCCAGCGGCAGAAGCGAAACGCATTTTGAATCACATTCACGGTGCGTGTTGAAATATTCGGGCATCAAACTTGCCTTGAAATCCTGCTTTCATAATTCAAACATGCGGTGCACAATACGATACTTCCAATCGTAACAAATCACGATCGATTCCAAAGCGCCATCAAAAAGAAAAAAAGAAAAAAGAAAGAAAAAGAAGTCCTCTGTGGCCATTTCTAGGGAGCCAGAGATTGTGTTGCTCCCTGTAGGGAGGAAAGGTGAGGGAAAGATGGAGAGATAAGGACAGGGATGTGAGGGAGGACAGCGGTTCAGCCTGGGAGACCTACTCAATTACTGATTGGGGACTCACAGAGTTGTGAGTGTTTACCATTCATTGATCTCACACTGAGTGCTAAACGGCAAACAGTGACAGGGCTGCCGGTGTGTGCTCTGAGCACACACACACACACACACACACACACACACACACACAAAAACACACAGCCGCTGGAGTGTAAGAGCCCACACGGACACACATATGGCAGTGCTGGACAGAAAAAGATAACCTCACTGAGGACTTGGAGCGTAAAGTGCCAGTAAAATATTTTCCTTTCCGAGGAATTTTTTTTAGTGTGGAGGAATGTGGAATAATTGCATCAGTCTTCATTGATCCATGAGGGAGTTTTTGTTTAATAATGTGTTTGAAAGGAGCATGGAGAAAGTTGCTTTAGTCTACTATATATACATTTCATAAAATTGTATAGGTTAATTTAAGTAAATATTAAAGTTCCCCTCTGGTGAAAATCAAATTTTTGATGTTGCTTATATGTCTATGTGGTGTTTTTAACATGCTTTAAGACAAACCATGTGCAAATTCATAAGTCAACACCATTGCAGAGTATTTTCTCTGTGATCTAAAGACAGTTTCCAAAATGAGTTCTGAAATCGCTGGTGTTTCTTACGTCACAAACTACCTTGTAACCAATCATGTCAATGTGCCGGCGGGCTTTAGCATATCATTAACTATTACAGCTCTGAAGCAGTCTCAAATGAAGCCAGGTTATCCCGGTATATTTTTCTGTTGATATGAAAAATCGGGTAGATTTAAGATTCTAAGTTGTTAAGCATTTGTAAGGATACTGATTTTTGGAAGGCAGCTGTCTGACTCAGAGATGCAAACGGGAACATGGTTTGTGTAACATTAGCAACACATTATTAGCTGTTTGATAATGTAGTCAAGCAAAACGCTAATCATATTAATTACAGTTATGTGTCCGATGTTGTAAAAAAATGATACCGTTGTGCAGCGTTTACCTCAGTAAGTTGACTGAGTGGCTCTCTGAGCTCGTGCGAGTGAGTGGAGGCGGAGCTAATTAACATATTTATAGATCTGCGTATATTAAATGAAGCAAGGATGTCGATTTACATTAATTTTAAGGCATGAAGAATTTTTTCACAAGAAAAAATGTTTAAACATCATTTTGGTGAGCTTTTTAAAGGAAAAAAATATTGACTAGAGGGGGACTTTAAGTATTATATATGTATGTATGTATGTATTCAGTCAAACCAAAATCAATTCAGACTCTTTGAACATTTCATTCATTATTACAGTTTATTCACTATAGTTTAAAAAAAATGGTAATACATTATGACAAGATCTCAGAGTTAAACTGTGTCAGAAAACAATAATCTTAATTATGTCAGATAACACTTAACTGAAAAACATGGTCAGGTCAAAGTGTCTGAATAATTTTTGGTTCCAAATTTTTATCAATTTTACTGGTAGTCCACTGTATGAAGAATTTTTGGGTATAATATGTCACAGTTTACTTTATTTTGCTTTCCTCACTTACATAAATGAACTATAGTGTCCTGCACCCACTAGTAAAAATATATAATTCTGAATAATTTTTGGGTTTGACTGTACTTTCACTCTGACTTGCACTTCCTCTCAGCACAAGTTTGGTATTGTTGTAAAGCGCAGCATTCCAACTTTGTGAATATTCATAGCGAATTCTTGATGGCCTGAGTCTGAACCAATGAAATGTGATTTTCAAACTCGTGCTGATTTAAACAAAATGATCTTACTCGTGCTGACTGACAGATCTGATTACAAAAAAATCAGTATTCACGCAAACATTATCTGTTATGTCTTAAGTGAACGTTTGGTTAACTGTTCAGAAAAAAAACATCTGATGTGCAACATTGTATTAGATCCGTGTGATACAGTAGGTCTTAATGTATAGGCTGTCTGTTTCATTAATGTTGATCAAACAATTGTGGAATCATGGAAAAAAGTTGAATATATATATATTTTTTCCTATAGATATGGGTTTTGACTTGGTTTGTGCCAAATTTGGTTTTATTACCAGGTATGGTTGCTAAGTGATTTTGGCCACGTTCACACAGCAGCAGAATACGGTTGTCAGTCCTGTATTTGAGTCCTTTATACGGTTACGTTCACACAAAGTACGGTTATTTATGGGAGTGACAACCGCATTCTATAACCGAACTCACACCCGTAAATTTTCGGGACTCACAACCGCATTCTCGGAATATTCACTCTGTGTGAACGGAGCAGGACTGGACAACTAGTTGTCTGTCACGTCATACAAGGTGTTTTGTGTGTGGTTTTGCTTTCGGTAACTTACAGCGACAGAAATATGAGCTGTGCGTCATCTTAAGGTGTTAGATCCAGTCACTGTTCTCCACCGGAGAGGCTTCCATCAGTTTTATGTTTCTTTTCCAAATTCAAATGCCGTGTCATGCGCGAGAGGTCTCACAGGACATAACGCACATGCAAAGGTTAAAGACTCCGGCTAGCGCGTGTTTACATGCTGCTGTTGGTTAATGACGTTTGAATGGATAAACTCGCGGTTCAATTAGTCTCTTGTCATGTCAAAAGTGATGAGACTTTTCAGTTTTATGGACGTCGCCATCTTTAATATTACGTTGGTCACTGTCGTTATGGTTACTAGTAAGAGAACACAGGCTTGACTGCAGGTTCATACAGACAGTGTTCGAGAAGCTACTGTAAGTTGCTGTGTGAACGAAACTCGAGACTCACACTTGTAAGTAAACGCGGTTGTCAATCCCCAAAATCTGACAGTGTGAACGTGGCCTTTGTTTTGGAATCTTCAGAAAACTTGAACTCGATTTTTCTCAGAACTGACTTTGCTGACTCTATCGACTTCAAACAGGTGTAGCTCAGTCAGTGTTTTGCCAGCACGCACGGGTAAAATGTATATATATGTGTGATGTGTGTGTGTGTGGGGGGGGGTGAATTTCCCCCCCTATACATTTCTTAATGAAATGTATATTTAGTAGAAAATATATATATGTATACATAAATATAAATATATATGGCCAGTTACCTACTTAACCTAAAAGGATAGGAATGTTTTTCATTCCTTTCTCGGAACAATTCTGGGATGTGTGCCAGGTAAAAATACAGCCTGTGTGTGTGTGTGTGTGTGTATAGCATGCATACGGCTGACAGTTTACATAGCGTGCCATCTGTGCCGCATTCTTCTCACTGGCAGAGGACTCTAACATAGAGGGGAAAACAATAACAAACAGTAAAAAAGGCTTCCAGTTAATCTTATTTGGTATCAAAAGATTCATTAATAGTCTTTTATTATAACAGATGCATTTTTTGCTGCATTGTTGGTTTTACATGAGCAGAAAAAATAAAAACCAAGCATTTGGGAAAGATAAACCAACCAAAGCCACAGCGTTCAGTGCGCTAGAGTGCTGCATGCTCATTTGCGAAGCTGTTCTCATGCACAAACAACTGCACAATAGCTCAGAGGTACAACACTGAGGGTTTCCTGCACTCAGTGAACCACAGAGGCAAAAAAAGACAGATAATGTACATCAGCAATGATGCCATTTTAAGATGTGCTATTTTCAGCATAGCAACATTACTAGGAAGAAACGCAGTAGCAGTCTAAGTCAACCTCCACTATCATCTGTGAGTCTACAACCATCCGTCGACCCCCAAAGCTGCACCAGAGGGGTTGAGAGGGGGATGTTCTGCAAGATGTCTGCCCTCTTGTGGGTATAGCCCTTTCCACACGTGCCCTCCCTTAAGGAAAGGCAGCTCTCACTCCGCCTGGATGAGGATGGGCACGCCGTGGCCGTCTCTCTTGGGAGCACATGGGGGAAGACAGCCAATGAAGCGTGACAGGAGTCAGAGCAGCAAACCGACACATTGAGCTGACATACACACCGTTTGTGAAATGTCCTTTTTAGAAAAAAAGATGGATGAGAAAATAATCAACAGATTTAAAACAAATATTTTTAAGACCAAATAAATCACTCATCTTTCTGTATCCAACAGTGACACCTACAGGCTAAAGGTCACTTGAGAGGAAGCAGTACCTCCGTGTCACTGTGATTGGCTGATTATAGTCAATGAGATAATGGCAGGCTATCATGTACACACAGTTCCCGCAAACCGACATGAATGGGTCAAACTGGCGGCAATGGACGGGCAAATTACAGAGTAAACAACTCACCCACTCGGACATCACCACTTTCTGTATTGTCCGAAACTAAATGAACTTGAAATGATCTGTGAGTGGGCCGATTTTAACAACCACTCAGGTCGGTTAAATTAAATGTCCACCTCTGCGTCTGTGACCATCATTACACCCGTGGTGTTTACTGAGAATCTGATGACTAATGTCCTGAAATGAAGGTGACAATTAATAAAAACAGCCATAACAAGCAGCAGAAAATAATTAAATCACAAACTTATATTTTGGTGTGACATGACTAATAAAAAAGTATGTTAAGATAAAGATACTAACACATTGGTGACATTTTATAGTAGCACTTTACAGTAAGGTCTCATCTGTTAACATTAGTTAATGTATTAACTAACATGAACTAACAACGAGCAATACAGTGTTTATTAATCATTGTTAATGTTAATAAAACTACAATTGCTCATTGTTTGTTCATGTTAGTTCACGGTGTATTAACGTTAACAAAAACTTTGAAGCTCAATATCTCAAAACTGCTCAAAATGCAGACAGAACCTTATAATTCCAAGGGGACGAAATGTTAATTTAAGCAACTTCATATGCTAAATATGTATTGGTATACTGTACACTACAGGGCTCCAGACTAACATTTGAGAGCAGTGGCACTGGTGTCACTAAGTTCTAGAGAAGGTGGCGCCATACTGAACCAAGTGTGCCACACAAGTCCTGAAAAGTGAAGCCAAAGCATCTTGTTCGCCCTGAGGTGGCTGAACGCAGAATAAGTCATAAACCACGCCCTCTCCATGTAACATAATGGGATGTGGGACAAATTAAATCAAATTTCACATCAAATATTTTTGGCCAAAGATGGTTTTTGTAATTTTAGGCAGTTTTTATCACGCTGATGTTAGTTGAAGTGTTCGTTCTTTAAATAAGTTTGGTTTTAGTTTAGCGAAGTAGTCACGAAGCACCAACTGACTTTTTTCTGGATCTTCGGGAGGAGATTGGAGCTTTAACTTTAATTTCTACATTTCCAAAACTGTTTATTATTTCACACAGACATAATGAGTTGTTCTGCAGTAAACTGTATTAACCGATTCTGCGAGAGTGTGGGCGGGGCATTGATATCGCGGCTCTACTTCGCACTCACTACTGTGCACTCAGACTCCAAGTTCACTACTGCGCAGACTCGAGACTCATGATGTCAGCACCAGATTGGCACACAGGCTTCACTTACTACAATGGAAGAGAGTGAAGGTGCGTCGTCCATCTTTTTTTTACAGTCTATGTACTGAACTGACAGACAGCTTCAGTGATTATAAAAGGAGCACTCCTTAATTGCCTTCTGTGTAATTCAGTCACAATTTGAAGAAGTTTTTGTTTTTCATGAGACTGTGACTTTTTCCTATTTTTCCATATATTAGGGAGTCAATAAGTGCTCCTCTGCAACCATCTAGTGGTAATTTATGTTTTTTTTTTATTTGTTTGTTTGCCTAGAAGTGTTGGTTTTCCTTCATCTTTAAACTTTTAGTTTTACAAATCATCACATTAAAAAGAGCTTTGAAGTGCTGGAAAAAAATGTGAAGCACTTTAAAAAGTCCTTGAAAAGTACTTTAATTTCACTCTCAAAAGTTTGCATGAACCCAGAAATGAATAATGTAAAAGCATTTGACTATTTCTCCCACAATACCATGGTTTCAGTAAGCGTTACTAAATTAAATCCATGGTGATTTGTGGACTGGAGAGCCTTGTTCTTTAATGGCACAGTAGTTTCTCCTGGTTTCCATGTCAGCACTATTTGATCTGATATCTGTGGTCTAAAGCAGAGAATTCTGCGCTGAATTTGAATGCTTACTACTAGATCTCGCAGCGATGTTATTAATTTTGAGGCGAATTCAAACACTTTCTCACTGGATCTCCCAGCGGTGTGTACTGTAGTAAGCAGTGCCGCATGATCGAGATCGGTGCGTGAGTAAGCCTGATCTGAGCTCATGTTGCGCTGTCTATTATTGCTCTGTGTTGATAAACAGTCTGTGCTGAAACAAGATTGGCATCTCTTATCAGTTGTGCAATGTGGTGGTCGCACCAGTGTGACCTCTAACAAAATTTAGTCGCACTGATAGAAAAAAAAGGTCGCAGTCTGGACCCCTGCACTAGTGCTCAAAAGTTTGGGGTCGGCTGTTTTTGAAAGAAGTCTATTATGCTCAGCAAGGCTGCATCAAAAATACAGCAAAAAACAGTAATATTGTTAAATAATTTAACATAAGTTTTCTATTGAATTATTTTTTTAAATTCAATTTATTCCTGTCATGTCAAAGCTGAATTTCAGCATCATTACTCCAGTCTTCAGTGTCACATGATCCTTCAGAAATTCTAAATTACGAACACTAGAATTTAAAAATACCATTCTAATATACTGAGGCCCCATTTACACTATTGTGTTTTGATCCTTGTCTACAGTGGCGTTTCCACAGCGTTTCAGAAACGACCTCCGTCTACACTACATGAACGAAAACACGTCACATGACCGTTCATGCACAATGGGCATGCGCATACAAGTGTAAACAGTTGCCTCTTGCGCATGTAGGCAGCTGCAGTATTAAAAAGAATACAGAGTTTAACTGCACAATGGCTGCTAAAAATGACAACAAAGCCAGCACAGATTGCAGTTCAGTCTCCACGTTATTGTTTACATGGTCGTCAAGGATACACAGAGCAAATGTGGGCAGCCACGCCATTGTTTTCAAAAATCTCCGTTTTGGTCCGTTTATACTGAAACGCAACCCCGTCGGTTTCAAACTAAAACGGGTTCTGCAGCGTTTTCGAAAGTTTCCATTTTCAAGGTTTGAAAACGCAGGTGTAGTGTAAACGACAGGCGTAACCATAGCAAAACTTAAGCTTTTTAAAACGAAAACGCACTAGTGTAAACGGGGCCTGATTTGCACACGTTGAAAAAAAGGTTGTGCTGCTTAATATTTCTGTAAAAGCCAAAAACAGCATTTACTTGAATTTTTTTTTTTTCCATTTTATACCATTGTAAATGTCTTTACTGCCATTTGGAGTCACTTTTACTGTCATCATCAAAATAATTAATCCTTGCTGAATAAAAGCATTAATTTCTTTTGAAATATATATATATATATATATATATATATATATATATTACTGACCCCAACCTTTTGAACAGCAGTGTATGTAGAAAAGAACATTAACCTAGATTAATAAATGTATTGTTCATTATTAGTTCATGTTAGTTATTGCATCATCTAATGTTAACAAATAGAAACATATTGTACATAGTATTACTATAACATAGTGCTACTACAATATTATTAGTTGCTTGTGGAAAGTAAATACTGTTCCATTATGTGCATTCATGAAATCCACCACAAGCTCTCTCACACTGACCACTAAGAATATAGCACTGCACTCTATCAAAACAGCAATGAAAACCATCTATTACTGTATAAAAACATCCCTCTGGGGGCTGGATTGGTTATCACCTACTCTAGCAAACAAAGAAAAGATGAGAACTAGGGAAGTATCACAGTCTAGGCCTCTTTTGCTTGCAGATGAAGGATCAGTTGTGAGGAACGACTTGGATCTAAAAACAGCTCTAGCAAGATGAGGTCATAGCTTTGGATGTCTGCAAAGTTTTGCTTTTCCTAAGCTCAGAAAGTGAAGGAAAGAGATAGAGAGAGCGAGAGAGAGAGAGGGAGGGAGGGAGAAGGAGAGAGGCAGGGGGGAAAATAATGGCTTTTCCAGATGTGGTTTTGCTCCCTTCTGCTCTGGCACAAAAAAAGAAATTTGAGCACTAAGGTAGAATAGGCAATGAAAATCTGGCCGCTGCTCGCAAGAAAGCTCACATTTTCCTTCAAATCAGTGAAACAGTTTAAACATTCTGTCTGTTGAACAAATAGTCTAATTATGGGATACAACAGGAGTTTATCCTAAAAAATGGCAAATTGTTTGCACTTTCTTAGGAATGGTTCACCCCAAAATTAAACTTCTATCATCATTTTCTCACCCTCATGTCATTCCAAACCGGCCTGTTTTAACACAAAAGTAGAAATTTTTGTAGCACATCTTGTGCCACTGACGTAGTAAACACATTTAATGCTAAACTGTAACATATTTAGAGATGACTGTAGCATTTACAGGATGGTAATGTATTACATATTATTAGGGGAAATAAATGCAAATATTTGCTAATTTAGTTTATATTGTATATATTATATTATTATGTAACTCAAAATCATAAAAATGGGCCATATTGCCCTTTTACCTGGGCCAAAAAGTCCCCCAGTCTCTTCCCAGTGTTATCTGATTGTTGAAGAATATATAAAATACATCTGATATCATCAAATTACAAAATCCCAGTCAAAGGGATACATCTGAACTCTACGAGTTCTCTATATATGCTATAAATTATCCACAGGCCTATATTGCAATAAACTAACAATTCACACTGAATGATTCTACTCAACTGACCTATAGGTTATGATGAATAATGAAGTCTGAAATATATTATATAATACATTTACGTATCAAATATTTGAATGAGGAACAGACCAAAAGTCAATACTCACCAATAATTTACAGCTCACTTCACGAGCATGAGAAAATAATGACATAACTTTGATTTTTGGGAGAACTATTCTTTTAATAAACCAAAGTCTCCAGCTACTTCTTGTTACTGTGCAGAATTGCACTGAATCGTACAATTTTAGAATAGAAAACGTTCTTGAAATTATTTTAAAAACCTAGAGGGAAAACCTCCCCAAACTAAATTCAGCGAGAGCACTTTGTACTCCGAGTTGGTGAAATAACACAAAGATAGTCAATTATTCATGGAAATGCCCTGAAACATATGAAATATTAAGGCGGGCTACAGCGCTCATGTCCTTGGAGGGCAGATCACGGAGGGCACCTCAATCCACAGCACAATCCAAAAAACCTGAACCGTGACGAGCAATGCCATCAAGAAGAGTCAGAGATAGAGAAAGCGAGAAAGACAGATATATACTGTAGAGAGAGGCGCTTACTGTGGCTGTGCCGGAGACCGCCTGTACGCTGTTGTCTGGTCCGCTGGGCTCACTGTGCGTCTGGGCAGGGGGGTACATGTTCAGCGTGTGCTCTGCCACGGGGGTCTGGCCCGGGTAGTCTGGAGTCGGGTGAGGGTGCGACGGCGTGTACTCAGTAGGAATGCCGTTCTGAGGGGGAGCGAACTGGGCCGATGGGTAAGGCTGGGCCATGGTTTCTGGGGGTGCTGGGGCGTCTTGATTACCCTGAAAAAACACAGAACAACAGCAAAATATTAGCGACATCTTAGCATAGTTCACTAAATGACCAAACATACAGTATGTGGACACCTGAATACCACATCCATATCTGTATTTAGTTTCAAAACCATGGACATTTATAATGATTTTGTGCACTTTTAGCTGCTACAACAGCTATTTATTGCAAACGTTTTATTTTATATATCTAACGGATGTAAAATAAATGCTTTGGTGAGGGTTGATTTTGATTCATCTTAGCTTTTTTTTTTTTTTTTAAATCCACCAAATAGATTCATTCAAATTCGGTCACTGACCCCTTAAGCAGTTAGTTACACCAGGTGATAGGAACAAGTAACTCATAACTTTATTTTTATGTCAAAAATGTGCACAAGCGTTTAAATGAATCATTTGCTTCATAAAACAAAAAAACAACAACATTGGGTTGTTGCCTTAATGTTGTTTATTAAAAATTAGACTCCAGAAATAGTGCTCAATCAAGCATCCTGCAAATGACAACAAATTAGATCTTATTTTTTTATTTTTTGGTTTTCCTTCATGATTTGTTCACTTAAAGTGCAGTAAGCAATTTATGAGAAACGCTGTTGAAAGTGGATCGGACCAAGCACCAAAACACACTTGTAGCCAATCAGCTGTAAGGGGCGTGTCTTATCATTAGGTGAGAGGTGACTGTGTTGCATAGCGTGTTTGTAAATTTGGGGGCGGAGCTATGAAGACAGGGGTGTGTCCTTTTGAGTAGGGGCGTGTTTGTTTTGTTGATTTCAAATATCAACAGCGTTTCTCAGAAATCACTTACTGCACCTTTAAAAGATTTGTACCAAAACAAAGATTCCAAAACATCACTAATGTGTACAGCCTGCTTGAGACAGATATAAAAGTGAGATTTATTTTTTTTTTTTTATTGTATATCATGCTCACATGATTTAAAACATTAACATAGACATTTACATATAACAAAAACATGTAAGATAGTATCTTTGTTTGTTTAACAAATATATTTGTTAATAAAAGGACAGCATCCAATTTGAACACAAAAATCACATTGTCTGCAAATTCATTCATGAAGTTTACACTTTAGTCACATTGGCTTTAGACTCACTATTTTAAATACGTTCATGAAAATATTTTAAAATATATTCATAGAAATGCTTTATCCTAGTGTTTGTTGGATAATCAGTCTAACAGATATTTTGTTTTTATTATTTGGTAGAATTCATTATCTGTTTTGAAGTTATTATTCACACCTTTCTATGCTATTCAGCTTCATCCCTATTTTCCATCTGATGTTGGATCATGGGACTTGTTCTCATTTAGACACAGGAGGTCAGACATGATTGAATACTTGGTTTTTATGTATCAAACACTACCGCTCATTATGTGTACACAAACTTTTGGTCCATATATGAGCACCACACACACACACACACACACACACACACACACACACACACACACACACACACACACACACACGGGCACGCTTCATCTCACGTCAGTCGTGCTCTCTGTGTGTTAAACTATTAGCGAAGCACACGCTCGCCTTCAGACACAAGTTCTCTCATACAGCTGGTCCAATTAAATTACAGTGTTAGTATGCACCGGACCGACAACAAATGAACAAGCACACCCACAGACAAATGCGATCCGTACACAACGCTCATCAGACCTTTATCTCAGGAAGAGCTTTCTTATTTGATCAGGACCAATTCATCCACCTCCCAGCACCCAGATTATCCACTTATGCATGGAGACGTCTCTCCACCCCGCACACCAAATCACGCTAAACCACCACTTTGCATGCCGTGCCCGAGAGACCAAAAAGCTGGCTAAATTAGCGCTTGCTATCAATAAAAAATGGAAGATTAGCAGAACGAAAACACACAACAGGCTTAGGTCACATGATGCACGGCAGCACAGATAATTATGTGCTTTTATTTATTTATTTTTTTTTTTACATATCATATTTAGCTTTATTTCAGTTTTTGTAATTTTAGTACAGTAACTTTAACATTTTATTTCAGTTAATATTTTTTTTAATTTTCATTTATGTTTTTTAAGTTTTTCATTGAATTTTTTTGTTTTATTTCAGCTTTATTTCAACTATTTTTAATAGTTTTAGTTAACAATATGGTCAGAGGTTTTTGACAACTGTCAATAGCTGATATACGTTCAGATGTATAGATGTATATGTATATAATGAGTGTAGATATAGCTCAGATAATTCGGCCTTGGGAGAATTTGAAGAGAAGTGTTTGCATTCATATCTTTGACTTGAAGAAAGACTTCAGTGTGCTCCAGTGTGTTTTCAAAGATACCAAAGAAACATATTTTAGGAAAAAAATCTGAGAAGCAGATGACTTATATGATAATTCACCCAAAAATAAAAATTCTGTCATCATTTACTCATCCTCATGTCATTCTAAACCTATAAGACTTAGATTTTCTGCAAAACAAGATCCATATAATGAAAGTCAATATGGACGCCATTGGATGACATTGGCTGTCATTGCATGGACAAAAGACTTTTTTTTTTCAAAATATCTGTTCTGCAGAAGACAGAAAGTCTTACAGGTTTGGAATGATATGAGGGTGAGCAAAACAGGACAGAATTTTAATTTTTGGGTGAACTATCCCTTTAAGAAAGTATATGGAGACAATGTTAGAGACAACTTTAAGAAAAAGGGTTCTGTTTGCTCTCCATGTAATCTCACTGCAGTCTAGGTGAAATGATTGAGATATTAAAGAGATCTAATTTGTTGTTTTCCCTTTTTACAGGAGGAAACACTTCGTGACACACTTCATACACACACACATCTTCTCCATGCCAAACCATGAGTTATGTAGGCAGAGAGATCCCAGCACTCACAGGCCTGTCGAGAACACACTCTGACACGGGACAACTGCACATGATAAAACAAAGCGAAATACACTCTCCCACCACTTTCTCTTCTCTGACCATAATGCCACACTACACAGAAACACCCCCTACGTATAAAGCGTAGGATAAATGGAGAGAAAGTCCATAGTTCTATCTGTGATTTAAAGGAATATTATAGTCTATAATTAAAATCTGCCATGATTTACTCACTCTCATGTTGTTCCAAATCCGTATGACTTTCTACACAATAGAATACAATAGCTTTGTGTGAGGAACATGCTGAAATTTAATTTACTGACTGAATTTGTTCGCTCAAATTCTCCTTGGGTTCTCATGAGTAAAGTAGTGATGCCAGATCCATAAACAAACAGATCTTTTGAGTCAAATATTTTCATGTTCTGAAAAACTGGACTAAATCATTTGTTCAAGTTCACCTCACTGTCTCAGTGATCTAGAGAGGAAGACAATCAATGAAAACCGGGTAAGTTTCATATTACTTATATACAGTAGTGCATATTGACATCTCAGAATTAATATAGAGTCATATGGACCACATTTAGGATACTTTTATGGAAGCTTTTTGAAGCTTGACAGCTCCAGTATGCCAAAGTCATGGGTTTGATTCCCAAGAAATGTATGAACAAAAATGTATACCTTGAATGCAATGCAAGTCACTTTGGATAAAAGTATCTGCCAAATGTGTAAATGTAAATACTGAAAAGAGCGGTCAGGATGTTCACCTTTCAAGAAAAATTCACCTTTTGGATTCCCCAGAAGTCAGTCACACAGCTTTGGAACAACTTGTAAATAATGACAGGATTTTCATTCTTGGCAAGTCGAACGAGCCGAGAAGAGCCAGGAGGGAAGCCGCAACTTGCTACTCTGTAAACGGGACCTTGTAAAAAAAATCCCTGCTGTTCCTTAAGCAGATGTTACACACATCACGCTGTTTCCCATTAACACCATCAGCACTTCGCATAGCACATTGATATTCAAGAGCGGGCACACCACGCCATAATTAGACTATCATTTGATCAGGAGTGCTAAACTCTTTATGCACAAGTGTCAAAGACGTTAAGGGGAGGGTGGAAGGAAAGTTAGCGAATAGACAGAGGTGTCTCCGCGGTGCGGGAAGCCCCTGTCGGTGCAAGTCTGCTGGAAGCTCCACATTTGCGGTCATTATAGTCGTGCCGTCGCTGAGATTTTTTGGAGGCCCTCGTAAAATAGCTGTTGGCAAACACTGGGAGAAAAAATGCGATGGCAGACAGTCAGGCTTAGCTAAACGCTTTGGCCTCCACCCTAATGAGAACCACATTTGGAGGACTGAAATATGTTTTACGTGGCAGCGCGCTGGATTCATCACTTCACTGTGCTCGGCTTCCAGGCAAACACTTAAACATACACAGCTATAAAAAAAGTGGCTTTGTTTTGGTAAAGGGCTTTTTACGACACTTTGCGAATATAATTTCGCACACAACGAGACTACTCCTCCCTCGCGCTCGTAGGCGAGAAGTCGCTCTAAATTTCGCATGTACATGAATAGACAGTCCCGATGAGTTCAACCGCATGCTAATGCCTTTAAAAATGATGGAAAACCAGGTGGAGCATAGTAGCACTAAAGCGGTATGTGTCAAAGTTCTGAGCGGTAGTGTTTGACTATTACGAAGCCAAATAAACCGTTTGAAGTGCGGCGAGTCTAACTCTCGCCTGCCTCACTCACTCTCTCAGGCTGGATGACAGAATCCGGCTCATTTAAATGATCGTGGCTGCCAAATTTGTGAGTTTAGCCACCTAGACCAACACGAAACAGAGCTTAGAGATGGATTGGAGAGAAATGAAAAAGAAAGAGACGGCGAAATGTGTGAAAAGAGAGACGGAAAGCAAAACAGCTGCTGATAAGGCAGCCTGAAAAAGAGTTGCTGAAGGGGGCTCCCTCTTTCTTCAAAGCGCACACTCTCTCTCTCTCGCACACACACACACACACACACACACACACACTCTCGAACACTGTCATACACAAGCCACTCGTTCTACTGTGCAGCCACAGCACAAAAGGAAGACGGGCAGGAGGAGAAAAAAATGCAGTAATGCGCTTGGTAAGCAGAATAACAGGGAAAAAATACCTGTTCCACCATCTTGCTCCCTTTTTCCTCCATAAACTAAGCAGCTGCCTTAGTCCCAATCCCTGCAGCATCTGCCTAAAGCAAGCATCAATTATAGATGAGGGTGTGTGTTCACCGCTGTGTGTAGCGAGAGGGAGAGAGTGAGTGTGTGAGTATGTGAGTGGGAGGGAAAGGAGGGGTGGAGAAGGAGGAGGGAACTAATGCAAGCGAAAGCTAAGCTCCAAAATTTCTCTCTCTCTCTATCTCTCTCTCTGTTCATAACTAATGTGCGACCCTCTGAAATGTTAGCGATTCGGGCCATTTGGCGAGCATGTAAACTAAATTTAATTTAGAGCTGTGATATAGATTGTGAGAAGATGTGAAAGCTGTCGCTGTTGTCTGTCTGTGAATGTGCAGCTGATGGATTTGTATTGTATGCTTGTATCTCTGATGGTGAAATAAACACTAATCTTTTTGAATCCCTCTTTTTTAAACATCGGTTTTAAACTATGAAGTATGGAGCCCCTAAAGGGATATGGTGATGGGAAAAAATTGAAATGGGAGGAAAATTATAATATAATTATAATGCTTTTGTGTCTTCTCATTAATGTTTTGCGCTCATTTGCAAACTTTTTGAGTTTTTTTCTGTGAGGGAATACAATGTTTTACAGGGAACACAAACATTTTTGCGAGGGAATGCAAAGGTTTTGCCAGCGAACACAAAGTTTCTAGGGGGATCATGAAACTTTTGCAAGAGAATGCAAAAAATATACATATTTTTTATAATTTTTTTTTATTTTTTAGATGTCTTCAGTCCAGGGAACTTATCAAACGTGAAGTTCGAGGCAGACTGGACATTGGATATGTATGCTTGAGTTACAACAACTTCCTGTTTCATGACGATAATAGCATGCTTTAGCACTCAGCTAAGTATTTCTAGCATGTTTAGTACTCAATTGCATATTTTAGTATGTTGCTAGTAGTGCATCACAGTGTTAAACATGTCACTTCCTGTTGCTAGTGGGTGGTGCTGTTACTATGACTGAATATTGTCATGTAGATGTCTTCAGGGCAGGACTCTTCTCAAACATGTGAAGTTTGGGGCAGATTGGAAATTGTACAACAGCTTCCTGTTTCATGGCGAAACATCAGACTTTGTCAGTCCGCCACGGACACGCCGTTCAACGAAAACTCAAGATCTTCGCAATCTGACATCGCTAAAGCCTTATGATTAGACTGACCAAATATGATGTTCTTGAGGAGTTAATGAGGAGTTAATCAAAATTTTGCAGAGAAAATTCAAAATATCTCACTCCTTGTTGGGTTTTCAGATTTTGCTCCCAGGGACTTTTTTTTGTAGGTATTGGGCTGTTATGTGTTTACGGAATTTCATTCGCGAAGGGCGCTTAATTGAAATTGAAGGTGGCGCTATCGAGCCATTTTGCCACACCTAATTCTGAAACCCATATCAGACGTAAATGTTCACCACTTCTGACGTGTGTGCAAAGTTTCATGAGTTTGAGCATGTTTAGGCCCTCAAAAATGTGATTCATTTTGGAGAAGAAGAATTGACCAAGCAATTACAATAGGGTCCTCACACCATCGGTGCTCGGGCCCTACACTGTTTAACAAATTTAGTTATTTTGTAAAAAAATAAACAAAATAGTACTACAAAAATGAAGCTGGGTGAGCATATGTGGTTGTTTCACATATAAGCAGGACTGCATAAACTTTACAAATTCAAGCCGAATTTTCTCAACATGTTTAAAAATAATCGGGAACTTGTATAAGAAGCTCGGCTCCTCACTTCTGATGGGAAAGAATCACACAGGCTAAAAAAAAATAAAAATCACACTGTGTATGCTTGATTTCTTGCAGTAAACAAGAATCATAATGTTTATTTAATCAAGTATCTGGTGCTTGGATGGTAAAGTCTGTTTATGGTTTGGTTCATTTAAGGACGTGCAACTCACTGAAAGTGAGTACTGACCCCTTGCCATCCATCAATGCTGTGGATTTTGGTTGGGCCAGACTGAGAGGTAAACAGGATCAAGATCCACTGTCCTTGCTCTTTCAAACACACTGACTTGCACAGCGAAATCCTGGGCCAACTCTTGGAAAAAAGAGAAAATGGCTGAGGCAAGGCCTTCTTGAGCCCCTGCTGGGTCTGCCCTTTCTTTCCTATAGATTGGACGTTCGATCAACCTTCACATTTGTTTTCTCCTCTCGCTCAATGCAGGATTCTCGCCACAGGCGCTCCTTGTGTGTGTGAGTACGCATGCGAGTAAGGGTGTTTAAGGATTGACGTGCTGCCCCTTTACTCCAGACAGTCAGCTGGCTTCTGTCCAGGTCCATGGAGTGCCACTTCAGCTGGACACGCTCTCAGCTTAGAGGGCAAACCATTCCCCAACAGACCCGCAGTGACATACGGCTATAGAGCGGGGCAGGACCCCTCGACCGTTCATTATCTCAGCGGCTCTTCCTTCCCATTGAGCTTCGCACTATGTTTTCGTATCAAACAATACGGCGTTCGCACACAGTGAGCGTTACCCAACACTTCTGGGGGAGTTCGCCATTTGGTGAGTGCGTGATAACCAGACATCAAATCGCACTCCCTCTCTCAGAGTAAACAAATTAATAATGCAAGAGGTTTTGTAGCGCATGGGTGTGAACTATTTTGAAAGTAACCCATTTCCCAGCAGGAGGCTACCTTTTAAACATGCAAAAACTCAAAAGAAAAAGGGACCCGGCAGACGTCGTGAAAATATGACCGTCCCACCAGAGAAAAGTTTTCCGCTGAAGGTTCAAAGGTGAAAGGAAGCTGAGATAGCATTGTAGCTCTGTGGGCACTCTTCATTTGTACACATTTTGACTAAAGTATCCTTCAAATTTAGTAAACATTTGTCATGGCATATTCATACATTTAGCACATTTTACTATGAATAACACCCAATTTTAGTCCAAAAAAATAACCATTTTTCCCCAAATGACATGCTATACACCATGCACTTATACTTTGCGCTATGTACCGTCTTTGGTAGGTATTTAACATTATTTTGGCATCAAATATCGAATTCTGACAGCCCCCTCCCCTCTGTTACGTACGGAAAACTGTGACAAATGAGTTCATGTAGTGTCCAACATTCCACACTTCTTTCTTTTGGTTAAATAAGTGCAACTGGGCATTTGAAGTGCACTTTTTCTTTTTGCAATTTTCCATGTGAACACACTACTTTCACTGTTTATGCCACAAAATGGCACAGAATAGTGCCAATTTTAAGTTTTAATTTTTTAAGCCCTTCACAAAAACCAACTTAAACGTCCTTGACGAAATCAAACAACCCTTCGTTAACAGATTAACGTTGCCTGGGGGACGCCTCGTTTTGTGAACAAAGAGGTGCACCGAAGCCCAGAGTTAATGGGCTAGACGGCGGATGAGCCGAGTGGCGGCTAACCTTGCCTTGTTTCCCATTATCATATTAGTCGGCATTAGCACAGGAGCACTCGTCTGCCGCCGCTTAGCCCTATGCCGGCGTTAGCACACCATGCAAATGAAGATGTAAAGAGGAATCAGTTCATCAATCACACTCGCAAGGGGATAGTGTGCGCAGGAAGAGGATTAGCCGCGTAGTCCCTGGACCCCGCGCAGGTCTCCCTCCTGTCACACAGCGTCTTTAATTAAACATCTTAAAGCACTCGCCAATAGCACTTCCTGCATAGTGGGGCTGCACTTGCCATTTGTCACAAGGCAAACATCTCTGCGGTCCTCTGAACAGTGTGTCGACAAACTCTTTTAGTAATCCTCCTCCAGAAGCATCTCCATCTGTGCAACCTTAATAAGCTAAATCGTCACCTGATGGGAAATCAGACATTACTGTGATGACAGTGGCAGCTCTGGGTCTTTTAAGAGGCAAACAAAGGAAGCCCTTTACACGTAATGGGCAGCAAATAAAAAGGGCCGCCGTTTTATTTTCAGGTCAAGTGGTTCTAGAGAGAATGGTAATGGGCATATATGCACTGGTTGTAAGTTACCAGGCGCCTGGAGTGTGTCCCCAAGCAGTTTAATTAGTATTAAAGGCTGATCTGGATTAAGTGGGTTCCTGTGATGGACACAAATCCTGTCAAGTCGATACCAATAACAGAAGAAATCTCTGTAGGATCACAAAAGAAACAGCCGGGCCGCTGAATGGATGCCACCATCGAGGCCACCGCCAAGGGTCTCCATGCGTAAAACCATTATTCTGCAATTCCGGATGTGTTCCTGCTACATAAATCCAGATCAAATAGGGCCTCTGTACACAATTAAGCACATGACTATCACTCAAAGGTGAAGCTGATATGAGAACTGGGATGGCTGTAGCACTTTTTTTGTGCAACTTCTCAAACTTTCAAACAAGTTTTACACATCAATTTCTGCTTATACACTTTCCCATTTTGTTAAAACTAGTGTTACAACCCTCGGCCGTACGCTCAGACATGATATTTGTAGTTTTTATTTACATTTAGGTCAAAGATTTATATAATAATAAAGTTCATAAAATAAAACTAGAGAACCTGCTGAACTGATGCAAATTTCAAAGTGGTTACACTGGTGTTACATCTCACTCAAAGTTACAACTGTCTCTGGTATCCCCTACTGTAAAGAGTCTTCTTAAAATTGTTTGGCTTAATTTCTTATTGGATGACCCAAAATGATTATTCTGATTTCAGATCAGTCATGTACTGTTAAACAGGTCAGTTTCATCAGATCTGGTCTTGTGGAAACCTTTAAAAGTATGGTGAACTCTCTGAGAAGACTCTACTGTAAATGTTATGTTTACCTTTTTTAGAGTCCACACATACAATTTTCCTTGCTGGCTCTCAGACGAGTTCGGCCTTTTGTTTTAGACTGCGAATGCTTTGGCACACACATCTACCCAACCACACACAGCTTATAACCACAGGCAACCATTTTGTGAGTTGAGAATACCAATTTGAGGCATGGTTTCACTGACAGACTTAGTCTTTGCTTCGGTCTAATGGTATTGGATGATGTTTTTATAGTCAGTGAGATGCAATAATAAGATCTCAATAGCTGGCTTGCATGAGAGCCTGAAGTGGGCGTATTTTGAACACAAAGCCATGCAATCATAACCCAGTTCCTTTTCCCTGTTGAACTCAGAGAGAAAATATAAACTCTTTTGGCTTGCATATTGCCAGCCTCTCTGAGAACATAGTGTGCACGGTATGAAGAGGCAGTAAAAATGGATCTGTGCCTGCACCCTGATGCTACTCAGAATTTCGGATGAGAAGTACTACCTAGACAACCGCAGATAATGACCAGCACGCTGGTTGGTACATTGCCTCCTGGGCCATCATTTCATAATAACCAAATGATATGACATTTGTGCACACAATCACTTGTAAGCTTTCTTTATACAATGACAGTGGATTTTCATTCTCCTATATTATTTGAAAGCCTTTGGTAAAAAGGTGGTTTGGTATAGCAGTCACACATAAAAGAGTAGCGGCACACATAAAGGAGCATAAATGCAAATGATCCGCTTCACGGGCACTTGCCTCACGGTATAGACTAGTGTTGTCAAAAGTACTGACCGAGATACCAAGTCGGTACTCAAATTTTAAAAATATGATGCTTTGAGCGCTGTTGAGCAGATTCTGATTGGCACTTTGTGTTCACGTGCTCAACAGATATGTCTGTGATTGGCTACAATGATCAACACCTCAAAAACATGTTGTAAATAGATATCAATGACCGGTCCTCTGACAGACGCCTGCTTTCAAACGCTCCCGCTTTCAAAATGCTTTTTAAATTCAAACACTTCCGTGTGCTTTCAAACGCCCTGTGCGTTGATCATTGTAGCCAATCACAGAAATATCTGATGAGCGCCTGAACATAAAGGCCAATCAGAGGTGTTTACAAATCCGCTCAGCAGTGCTCAAAGGATCATATTTTTAAAATTTCAGTACCAACTTGCTATCGCGGTCTGTATTTTTGACTTTTTCTAACCCTAACCCCCATACTCAACCCACTCAATATAAAGCGGAAAAACATGTGCTGCTTTTGATATAATACATACTTATTTCATTTTTTAAATATAAAAACATTAAAAAGAAAAATATTTTAAAAAAAATCTGTGTGTGGGTGTATATATATTTATTTGTTCATAGAATATTTCTTAAAAATATAAAATAAATTGAACCAAGACTAAAAACTCATGACACGCATAGTGTTTGAAGCTTCATGGATGACCCCGCCTAAATGAATATAGATTGAAACTACAACAGCGAGAAAGAAATAAGAGCAAAAGGTTGGTAGAATCAGATGGCATGTATGCATTCAAAGCCGCGTCCCCCTGCAGCTGTTCTCTTCCTGCCAGCTTTCCTCTGATACACATCAGTCTCGGCCAGCATGTTCCAGGGCTGGCCGCCGCTTCAGATGAGGAGCTCATATACATTTCCAGATCACAAATTCATCGCCTTCCCCCCACCGCTCCACTGGAACAAATCTGCTTTCCATTCCATGTCACAAATCTCATGTTCTAGTAGGGTTGAACTTGGAGGGGTTTGAACTGTGTTGGATGCGTCTCTCTCTCTCTCACCACACAGAATGTATCCCTCTCTGCTCCTCTAGAGACTGTCGGCCCTCCTCGCCACTCACAACTCAGCCCAGCACGCCCACTAAACATTGGCACTGTCGCTAATAAGCCTAGGTCGTTAGTGTGCCATGTTTTGGGCTAATTTTCTAATCAGAGAGTCAGGGTCACCACCCAAAACCCTCCTTGTGCTGAGAAGTTGTACCACTTCCTCCTACAACACACACACGCACGCTTGGGCTCCCATGTGCTGTAATTATATGTGGTGGATGTCATGTGGGTGAAAAGGGAACGCGTGGCAGGCAAAGGCACTCAGCAGCAGGGTCTCGGCCATATGGAGACAGCCTGGAAACTGTCAGGCTCACTTAATAGATGTTATCCTTTGGGACTCGGGAAGGCAGGTTCATATGGAATAAACACAGCTCCTCGGGCTGAGCGCGGATCGGGACGTGAATCACTCCTTAACTATCTTTTCAGCAGCCTCGCTTTTCTCCTACTTTCTCCATTTTGTCAATTTCTAAGGGGTCTCATTAAGGGTGAAATAGATTTGTCACCGTAGAGACAAGACGTAGAGGAGAATTAAAGAACTATTTTCTCAAAATGGATTCACAACAAGAGGCCATTTGTGCCCATCTCAGAAGTTTAAAAACTATGTGGCTGCATTCTTGCGAAATCTGCAAAATCAGCCTAGTGTGTCTGTGCTAAATATATTTAGCACAAAAGTTTAACAGTCAATTATAAATGAGCTAAAAGTAACATACAACAAAGAGAATGCCACAGCAGCAGGCCGACTCTAGGGTTATCTAAGCGAGCCTCAGAAATCTTAATTACAAGTTAGCGTCGCCGCTATGCTTTAGCAGTGTGCGGGTAATTCTATTAAGAGATCTCGCACAGACGGCTCGTGTTGCCTTTGAAAGCGTCAGATACTTGGCTTTTTAATTTCTTCATCATGTTTCATCAATTGTAGATCAGCCCTGGATCAACGATTTGTTTGTGATGTGGCGTGACTTTGTGCGGAGGGAAATTGTGTTTCTGTGGGTGTTGAAGGCGAAGTAGCTTGCGGCTAACACACGCTAGCTTCAGTCTGGGATGGAGTCTGAGTCATCGGTCTGTGATCACAATGAGACATAAATTGGAGGGAAACAGTAGCACAAAACTGCAAATGGCTAATAATGTTATTAGGAGGACTGTAGCTTATGTTTTTATGCTTAAAATGCCCAAATTTTTCTGATTGTTTTGTTCATAGCATTAGCAGTGCATACAAGTATCCATGCGCATACATCAAATGACCAAATATCTGAAATGAAAACATCTTTAGTTCAATATATCGAGTGTGTTCCCTCTAGGGTTGCAAAATTCCGGGAATTTTCAAAGCTGGAAACTTTCCATGGGAATTAATGGGAATATATGGGAATTAACAGGAAATAATAGGAATAAACAGGGAATTTGCAAAATTGCAGGTTAGCCTATAACAGGGTACTTAAATATAGTTGAAAAAACATCTTGCAGCATAATTTTGGTTAAAACATCCATATTTAATGCATTTTCAGTTGAATTTTTACCTTGACATTCACACAGCACACTACTTACTGCAGGGCTATTGAGGCCACACCCCCTGCATGCACAGTGCATTCCCCCAGTCCATAACATACACATTTGATCAAAAATACAGAAAAAACAGTGATATTGTGAAATACAACCACAATTTAAAATAATGGTTTTCTATTTTAATAAACATTAAAATGTAATTTATTTCTGTGATGCAAAGCTGAATTTTCAGCATCATTACTCCAGTGTCACATGATCCTTCAGAAGTTATCCTAATATGCTAATTTGATACTCAATTATCAATGTTGGAAACAGTTGTGCTGCTTAATATTTTTTGCGATACTTTTTTTCAGGATTCTTTGATGAATAAAAATTTAAAGAACAGCATTTATTTAAAATAGAAATCTTTTGTAACAATATACAATACCGGTCAAAGTATGACTGGTATTGTAATTTTTCCAGTAATTTTTTCTTTTTTTTGAAAGAAAGAAATTAATACTTTTATTCAGCAAGGATGTGTGAAATTGATAAAAAGTGATATTAAAGTGATATTGTTAGAAAAAAAAATCTATTTTGAATAAATGCTGTTCTTTTTAAATTTTTATTCATCAATGAATCCTGAAAAAAGTATTACAGGTTCAAAAAAAAAGAAAAAAGAATATTAAACAGCACAACTGTTTCCAACATTGACAACAACTGAGTATCAACTCAGCATATTAGAATGATTTCTGAAGGATCATGTGACACTGAAATAAATAACACATAACAATTGCTGCAATAAAAATATTTATTTTACATATTTACTAAATTAGAATTAATTGAATGCGGAAAAAGAAATTTCATGTTATGACCAAACAAAATGTTTATTTTTATGTTTGTATATGATACATTTTATATAAATATTATACATTTATATAAATTTCCCAAAATTTTCAATTAATTCCCATAAATTCCCGTAAATTCCTGTTAAGTTTCCAAATTGGAATATTTCCAAAATTCCCCAGGTCAAGTTCCCATGGAAAGTTTCCGGAAATTTACCGGAAACTTTCCGCCTCTTTGCAACCCTGGTTCCCTCTACTCCGAATCGCTACACTCTGTCAAAACAACTTACTTCGCAGTCTCTGCTCCCTATCTTCATCCAGAGACAGCACAAAGAAAGTAATGCAGCGTAGGCAAACCCAGTTACATCAGCATTGCGATGTTCATCAAGGCGCTGAATAACCTTCCAATACGTCAAATGTGCTTTGCAGTTGATGTAAGTAGATTAAAACAGTGGCCTGTAACATATCTGAATTCATCATTTGTATAATGGTGGTAAAAATAACCACACTTCCTAGCGAATAATTAGAATAATGAAAATTGCATGTAAACGGGAGTAAAGAGGTTTGCTTTTGTCAATAAAACATCTTACTGCAATTAAGTCCTTACTCTGGTTATCAGAAAAAAAATTGCAATATTGGTGCACATGTAAATGTAGTCACTTAAATTTCCAGCTGTTTGTGAGACGATTTGGTGTATTTTTGTCTATAATAATTAGTATGAATCATTTAAATAATCATTACAAGAATCCAATGCAATAAACCAAAGAGCAATCAAAACTGCTTAGTAAAAACTATTTTTTTCTTAATAATTTAGATGTCATATAGCTAACTTCAGACACGTTTCTGTTTATTAGTTTCCTATTCTTTATCCTAAAACTGAAAATAAAGATGTACAACAGCATTCCTCAAATTCTGCCATAGAGGGCCACTGTCCTGCAGAGTTTAGCTCAAATCCTGATCAAACTCACCTAAACCTGCAATTTTCTAGTAACTCTTTGTCTCTTTGCAAACTCTTCAGTTGTGTTTGATTAGGGTTGGAACTAAACTCTGCAGGACAGTGACCCTCCAGGACCAGATTTGAGGAACTGTTTTGAACAAACAGGTCAGCCCTATGCAGGCATTGCACTCTGTATGCATGTGACGATCTGCAAGTGCACACTTGTGTGTGCGTGCAAACCCAGTTCGGCCTTAATCTCCCATGCAGTACATGAAGTTTTGTAGTCGCACATGCAATATGTCAGTCGTCACAGCCATGAATGCGACAGCAGCATGAACACAAAGTGCTCATCAGGCCAGCGCATCTCCTGCAGACACTCTGATGCTTGTCAGGTACAGGTGATTTTAATTACAGCCATTATTTACACAGCTGAAACAAAGTGGCAAGGTGGCACTGAACCAGGCTGTCAGGCAGCCACGCACTGGCTGGAGAAAGCTCATCTCCTTGCCTTGCTCGTCTTTCTCTCCTCCATCCAGCCCACCCCCTCCTCACAGTCTTCTATTTCTCCCCCTGTCTCTTTCTCTCTCTGTCTCCCTGCCCTCCTCCCATTCTGGGTGAAAGGAACATGCAGTAAGAACATTAATCACGCGTCATGTTTAACCTTGGAATCATGTCATTTACTGTTAGCATTACTGTCTGCACTGTACCATATGAAGTTAGCCTAATGTATATTATGAATTTATTTATTTATTACACTGCTCTTTGGAATACTTCATTCTGACTGGTCATACGCAGCTCTCCGCAGTTAAATATTTTATATAAATGTATCATTTTATATAAAGTCGGTTAAACTGTATAATGGATTTTTGTTGCTGGCAACTGATTTCCTACATAACTGTGCTAGTTTCATGTCAGCACTGCGCTGTCTCTTTCTTCTCACATAATGAAATAATTTCAACTCAAGATCAATATTCCATGTCCATTTATCTATTTATTTCCTAAGAAGCTCTATAGTAACAGAGATAATGTCCAGTCATGAGGTCATTATTGCAAAATAAAGCACTTTATGATGATACAAGATCAGATCACCCAGTTTGTGATAATGACCAAGTGACTATGTATATATTATAAAATATATTAAATATATATTATAAAATATATTTCTATATTTTAACTTGTTATAATATAATTTTAAATATACTAAATATACAATACTTTTTTCAGTACAACTATACTTTTATAATCATAACTCTCTCTCTATATATATATATATTTATATAATACAATAGTAATAATCAGTAATAATATAACTATTGAAAAAATGCAATATATATTATATCAGTTATATTATTAACAAAACAATTTGAGTTATGTTTATTTACAGGTTTATTTACTTTACTCACCCAGAGTCTAACAACTTCCCAAACATTTTTTGATAATTTTTTGTGGGTTTTTTTCCACATTGTAACCCTTGTGGTGTTCCCGGTCAAAAATGACCGGCCTACAAAAATAGCTTATAAATCACTTGTTACGCTATTTTATCACCAAATATTGGATTCAATCTTTTTGTCAACTTGTTTTCTTTAAATAAGAACAGGTTTTGTATTTATTTTTGAAACTGATTGATCGTAGGCCTCACTGATCTGTTGACAAAAAGATTGAATCCAATATTTGGTAATAAAATAGAGTAACGAGTGACTTATAAGTTATTTTTCTGCAGGCCGGTCATTTTTGACCGGGAACACCACAAGGGTGACTTTGTTCAGTTCCAAAAATAAATACAAAACCTGTCCTAATTGAAAGAAAACAAGCTGACAAAAAGATTGAATGTTTTGCAGGCCGGTCATTTTTGACAGGGAACACCATTAGTGTTACAGCACAAGGGTTAAATAAACAATAAATCCCAGATTTTACATTTTTGGACCTCATGTATATTATAAAAAAGCCTCCATCTCTTCCCTTTCTTTTAAGACCACTGGACTGAAATCATCCTCAGCTTTCAGGCGAGCTATAACATTCTTTGAGATAGCAGGAACCGTATATTATCTGTGGATCAATGGCAAGTAAGGGGGTAGGACATTAATACTGTTTGATCAAAGAGCTGTCCTATTTCTGGTTTGTGTGAAGAAAAAAAAGTAGGGGGGTGGGGGTAAATGACATTAACAGTGGTAACAAGGAGAACAAGAAACAGAGTGTGTGTGTGTGTGTGTGTGTGTGTGTGTGTGTGTGTGTGTGTGTGTGTGTGTGGAAACAAAGGCTAAGACTCTGGCAGATGTTGCAGGGTCTCTGATGACTGTGTCATGACAGATGTTGTGAAGCGTAGCTACGATAGGTATGACCAGACCTAATGATTTCTGGAGCGAGCGCACAGGTACACTAAGAGCAGAACTAATCACACACAGATGGACACACACAGAGAGCTGCAGGAGCAGGCCAGGACACACAGATGTCTCTGCCAGAAACGAACTCACAGCCCTCCGGGAAGGCCGGCGAACGAGCTCCATCTCCAATCGGTTTCTTTAATCATGACTATTAAAGCACGTGCTGTTGGATGCATGTCAGTAATGACCTAAACAGGATGAGACATTATCAGGTATGACATGAACAACTCAAACAGAAGGTAAGAGATGCACATATTTTCTACTACAAAGACTAGTGTGGTTGACATGATTTATGATCAGACGCGTTTCTTAGGGGTAGTCGCAATGGGGAATGTTGAGCACGGGGGAGAGACGGCCCATCTTAAACATTTTATCCTGGACCCCATAAATTTTAGGAGGCCATCATAAGTTCACAGCCGGATGGAGCATAACAACAGAACGTAGTGGTTATCAGGCGTATTTTTAAAAGGTAATATAAGGTGTATTTTTTAAAAATGCAATATTGATCATGCAAGACATTAAAAAAGGCCAAACATGTGTACATAACTGTTTATATATATATTTCCCATTTATGAGTAAATAAAAAATATAAATAACAGACTAAATCAGAACAATACATTATTTCTGTAAAAATGTGTCTCTTTATTTGTCTCTTAAAAGCTAAAAATATTCAAGCCAAAACAAAAATTTGAATAAGCTAGTCGACTAGATGACTAGTAAACCATTCCTGTATATACAAATTCTGTTTCAGTTAAAACATAAAGCCTTTAAACCAGCACAAATTAATCGCACAGCGTTTCATGTGCAAGATTTATCTGTCCTTATCTGTATTATGGGAGCTGTGGATTAATTGTGTTTCATTTTCCCTATATTGGCCAATTTCATGCTTTTGCACAGTTTGAAAATATTTACACAAGTTACAAACAATTAATTCAATGGCTTGTTAGGCAGCCCAGTGATTTTCTGTGCGAGCGCAGAATGGAGGGTTGGCATCACGTGTGTGCGCTCACATGTGTCTTCATGAGTGAGTTTGAGAACTGGCATCTGTCATAATTACGTTCACTGTGTTGACAAGCCTCGCCGTCTAACAAGATACATCCCATTATTGCCAGATGTTTTAAAATTGCCATTATAAATGTTTACACTGTGTAGTAACCCAAGCTATTAGTTTCGACTAGCGACATAAAATACTCCAAAAGCCAGCATAAAAACATTAGTGTCAGCTGCTGTAAAAGTTCTGCTATTAATTTTAGCAGAGAGGATGCAACGTCTCTAAATATGGCCCATCTGTTATGGCGTCAAATGGCCCAAATTACTTTACGTAAACAGTTCTATCAAATTATTTTCATCACTGTTTTCACCGCAAACGCCAGACGCTCAAAGTTAAAAGGTCGTATTTCAGCATCATCCATGCACCTGGCACGTCCGCTCGGTGCGCCTGCGCAACTTTGAGCGCATATGTCATCGGTTAAACAGGCCGCACATGCGTTTTCGCCGTTTCCCCCGTGTGCCACGATAGCTGTGTATTGTTAACACAGCACTGTGGGAATGTGAGGTTGAGAGGTGCAGTGAAAAGTTATCACTGTAAATTAAAGGTATGACTGGTGGAAGCCCAAGGGTTTACACTGGGGTTATCGAGGGCTTCCACACATCAGCATCTCCTATCACACATCCGATGGTTCCTGTGAAGTGTCATAAACTGCCGGGCCCATTTGTGGCTCCCCGCAAAGCCCCCAGGGCCATCTGCTTTACCAAACACAAAAGCAGTGTTGCCGCCTTCTCTCTCGCTCTCTAAAGTCAATATATGTGGCTCTTTGTCTCCTCATATCAGGTATTTTCTCCTATCTGAGTTGAGCCCAGGATCATAACCCCCTCCTATCTCCCCTAAAAAAAAATAGACTGCTGGGCTGGGAAATGTAGTCCTGTCTTGTTAAAAGGATAGAGTTATGCTTTATTTTGAGGTTCCACATTTGACATTCTACTAACTATAAGTAACTCTGCATCTACAGTACATGTCAACTAACTCTCATTAGAGTATTAGTAGACTGTAGACAGTGTTACTATTAGGTTAGGGTTAGGCGTTTTGGTTAGGCTTATTAGAATAAGTTGACATGTAGATGCAAAGTTATTTATAGTTAGTAGAAAATCTAAAGTGGACCATCAAATTAAAGTGTTACCAAGGATAGTCCACCCTTAAAAAATGAACATTTTGTCATTAATTACTCTCCATCATGTTGTTCCAAACCTGTATGACTTTCTTTCTTTGAATACAAAAGGATATTCTGAAGAATGCACTGCTTCAAAAATGATGCAAAAGCATCTTGAATGTATCATAATAGTAGTTCACATGCTACATTACGTCTTAGTTGGGGCAGAAACCATTTTCACAGATGAAAACAAGGCTGTGAGGGATAGACTTACAGTTTTAACAATGGCACAACATCACATAATTTTCAAAACTCACTTTCAAAACTGGAGTTTTTTTTTTTTTACTGAATTTGTTTTGAAAAGATGTTTTGTCAACTGAACAACTGCTATGTTGTTAAACTACTGTACAGTACAATCCATTGAACACACTGTACTCACTCCCTCATTATCATTATGGTCAAAAATTAAATATGACACAACTGACCAAGGTCTATATAGTCTTGTGTGAAAAACGAACCAAAATTCAAATCATTATTCACTGATAATCTCACTATGTCATTGAGTTGAAATCAAGCAACCAGATAAGACAGCGATTTTAGCGAACTAGCGATTCATGAATGAATCGTTCAGACTGGTTGTGTGAATCAAGTGGTTCTTTTAAAAGATTTATCTTAGACAAATGATTCGTTCACACACTATATTACCCTATGTTCAAGTTTTATGAATACATATAATAGCCTTGTGTGAGGAATTCAAGGCATTATTCACTGATAATATTACTGAGTCATTAAGCTGAACTCAAGCAACCAGATCAAGTCTGATTCGTAAATAAATCATTAAGACCAGTTGTATGAATCAAACCAAATGATTCATTGAAAAGACTGAACTCAAATCATCAATTTAATCGCATACTATATTTCAATTTACTTAAGTCTTCTGCATTCCTTCAATAGCCTTGAGTGAGTTTGAACCAAAATTCAAGTCACTATTTGCTGACTAGTCATTAAGTTGAACTCGAGCCACCTGATTCATGAATAAAATCATTCAGAGCAGTGAATCAAAATAAATTATTAATTTAAAAGATTCAACTCAAATCAAATTTCAGCATCAGTACTTCTCACACGAATCATCACAACCACCAAAGATATCTAAAGTGGATGTTTTTCTCACGCAAAACTCTTGTGTGCCTCAAAAGACCTTTTTATAATACTTTTATGAAGGCTTGAAACCTCCGAACCCCATTAATTGTAAAAAGAACGACCAGTACATTCTTCAGAACATCTCCTTCTGCATTCCACAGACGAATTAAAGTCATAAGGTTTGAAATGTCATAACGCTGAGTAAATGATGACGAATTTTCATTTTTTTTGGGTGAACTTACAGCTTTTACAGGCAGGAACGGTGCATCATAAGAGCTCAGGTAGATCAGCGGATTTGCTCTGCGGTGGTTGAGCAGGAAAGCCGTGGCTTTAGGAGCTTTGTGTCAGCTGATCCCAGCACTGCACAGGCTCTGTAACACACACCAGGAAAAGCACAGGTCACCGGGCAAATGGGAGGGATGTGCGAGTATGCATGTGTGTGTGTGTGAGACTTGGCCCTTGGCACGTTTTCCTGATGCAGAGTGGGGGTGACAGACAGAGCTGACAGGCCAACCTTTGCACTGTGTAATAGACAGACAGAGAAGTGGGAACCGCACTCTGTCACGGGGGAACACAGACATAAACATGGCCACTCTATCACCCACACTTGCCTCAATGACAAAACATATTAGCGGTGGAGTTCTCAGTGCAAACCTCTGCGCTTAAACTTGCTGATGATCTGCATACACGCACACACACACACTGTGTGCCGCCGTGGGACCGCATAGCCTGCACTAATTGCAGTTTTAATTGTTGTGGTGATTCTAGTGTGTCACTGATATATCTGATGAGTCTGACGTGACTTATTGACAGATCTCTAGAGCGTGCGCGGCGACCTGACAAAAACGCATTGATTAATTACTAGCCATCCAAGACAATTAACTGGAACAGAATGCGAAAACAAGCGGCAAGCAACTTTCGCCGCGCCGCCATCCTACCCTCGTTTAAACCCTCTGAGGATACATCAAACAATTTCTTTCCCTGCGTTTCCAAGGCAACGCTAATATATTAGCTCACCAGTGTTACTGGAAAGCATTTCACTTGACAGTTTTAAAAATGATTTAAAAGCCGGCTTAGTATGTGAATCTCATCCACACTACAGTAAATCAGGCTGTGGATGAATCCCTCTCCAGCTGCCATGAAAGGATCGGGGAGGGGAAGAGGCTCCTTTGCCTGTGGTCTTGCCGGAGAGGCTAGTTTGGGTGAAATATCTGCAGATTCCTGCTGTTCTCATCCATTGTTCACACTCTAGAAAAACCAAGCAGACACTTAGGCCATTTGTTTTCACAAGCCAAAAGTCTCAAAACACTAGCTTCTAATTATACACATTGTACAGTAATGAGTGCATAACAATTTGAGTGAAAAACTGAATTTAAAAACTAGCATGCATTTCAGAATTTCTTTATACTTATTATGCCTCCGCTTTACATAATCTTAAATAATATGCCATGTTTATTTTGCAAAAAAAAAAAAAAAAATATATATATATATATATATTTTTTTTTTTACTAAAATGTTTAAATGTTAAAAAAAATGTAAAGTGTTCAAAATCTTAACCTTTTTTTCAGCAAGATTTTAAATCCCAGATTGTGTTTGTCTGTAACAAAATTTCCATCTATGCACAAAAAAAAAGGCATTTTAAGAGGTTTCTAACAAAATCTAACCCAAAAGGTTCAAAAATGTGGGGTCAGTTTATTTATTTATTTTTAATTAAATAAATACTTTTATCTAGCAAGGACAAATTAAACCAAAGTTACTTTTATCATTTTACTTCAAATAAATGCTGATCCTTTGAATTTTCTAAAATCACACTTTTCACAACAATATTGAGCAGCACAACTATTTTCAACATTGATAATAAGAAATATTTCTTGAGCAGCAAATCAGCATATCAGAATGATTTCTGAAGGATTTTGAATGGTAACGTATGTAAATATGTATGTATTAAGGCCCCGTTTACACTAGTGCGTTTTCGTTTTAAAACGCATAACTTTTGCTATGGTTATGCCTGTCGTTTACACTACGCCAGCGTTTTCGAACCTTGAAAACGGAGACTTTCGAAAACGCTGCAGAACCCGTTTTAGTGTGAAAACGCCGGGGTTGCGTTTCAGTATAAACAGACCAAAACGGAGACTTTTGAAAACGATGGCGTGGCTGCCCACGTTCGCTCTGTGTATCCTTGACGACCGTGTAAACAATAACATGGAGACTGAACTGCAATATTTGCTGGCTTTGTTGTCATTTTTAGCAGCCATTGTGCAGTTAAACTCTGCATTTTTATTAATACTGCAGCTGCCTACATGCGCAAGAGGCAACTGTTTACACTTGTACGCACATGCCCAGTGTGCATGAACGGTCATGTGACATGCGTTTTCAGTCGTGTAGTATAGACGGAGATCGTTTCTGAAACGCTGTGGAAACGCTAGGGCTGGGTGATATGGCCAAAAAGTCATATCTCTGTATTTTTTGGCTAAATGGCGATATACGGTATATATCTCTGTATTTTCTAAATTTTTCTATTTGGATTTAGAAAAAAAAAAAAACTGTAACATTGTAACATTACAATCTAAAAATAAAAATAATGCTTTTTAAAGCAGAAGTTAAATTCACTAGACCTAAAAAAAAAAAGCACAGACTAATTAGCTATATATTTATATATTGTATATGTTACTGCTATCATAAAAATACACTTACTTGTAGGTTTAAAATTCTACATATGGCACATTTATTGTTCAACAACAAACATTTTATCAAAATGTATATTTTAGTCAGAATTATGGTGATCCCATTCTATTGAGCTCCGTCTGTTTGGCGCGAATGCGCGCGGCAGGTGCTCGTTCACGGAAGTCTATGAAGTTTAGAGGAGAATGAGATTCGCTAGCAGAAGACTCATCCACTCCTGACAGCAAAATGGAAATATTTGTATGACTTTCTAACATTTACAGATGGAGAATATACCTGTGAAATGTAAGTTACGCGCTTAGGAAAACACCACATCACAAAAGCATTAAACAGCGCAAATATCTGTCAGCACATGAATCTGTCAGAGCATCTGACGGGGCAAGCCGCTTTAAATGATAGGCCTACGTGTTAACTATATCTTAATCTTACGAGTTATTTTTAAAGCCCTTAATATTAAGCATGTCTCATGTTTAAGCCAAATTGTATTATGCATTTCCCCCGCAGCAGCACTCTGCGACGTCCACCGCTGTTTTTCAGATGCGCTCGTGTAAAACTACTGTATATCGATATAAACGGTATCGCCTCATTCCGTATCCTATATTAAAAATATATCGGTATATCGTACAAACTCGATATACCGCCCAGCCCTAGGAAACGCCAGTGTAGACGAGGATCGTTTTCATTTTAAAACGCCGTTTTAAAACAAAAATGCACTAGTGTAAACAGGGCCTAAGTATGCTACCTTCAAAGATATCTCATTTTAGCCTAATTCTAAGACATTCTAAGAATGCATTATGACTAGCTCAGTAATTATGAATACATCTATAAGTAAATACCCAATATTTGTGAGAAGGGTTTTTTATGGTTCGGTTCGAGTATCACACATTTAGCTTAGCAACATGCAAATATTAAACTCTATTGGAATTAATATTGCTTAAATGCGTCAGTGTTGAGCACAACATTTGATGTACAGTGCGTTCCAAATTAGTCAGCTATAAAGTTCCAGGACAGTATGCTGCCTTAGTAGTCAGCTACCTATGTAAGAGGCAGGCAGCTCACTACGTTTTGGAACCGAGCCACAACCTCACAAAAATGAGGAGGCGAACGCTTTTGGAGAGGAGCTCTGCTTCTTCCTCCCATCACAGCATGCACGTATCTGCTAATACTCGTCTATTCTACAGCGCTCTTCCTCTCCGCCCGCCGATGCATGACACCCTCTTACAGAGCCCTGCTTGCTGTTCTCTCTTTGTCCCCCCCCCCCACCAACTTGTTTTATCTCCCTGAGTCTTTCTCGCTTTCTCTCCACCTCCGTCTCCCCCCTCCCTTCTTCTGGTGTGTTTCCCTGCCCCTCTCCGATTGAGCTCACTCTCCCCTAGACGGCGCAGGTTGGTGCTGGCGCACATAACAATTGCAGAGGAGCTTCTAGCACTTACAGTAAATGAAGCTCGGGCAGCAGCCCACTGAGATGCATTAGATTAGGTAATTGAGATATGAGTGATGGCGCAGGCCGGCCCCTGCCGCAGAGGTCTTGGAAATAAGCATTTGCCGCATCCGGCGTATTACAGCCTCAGATTATGGAGGGCCCTGATAGAATAATGTCAGTCGAACACAGGGCTAAAATTGAACTGTCAAGAACTGTCAAATACACAATAATGTGCTCTGCAAACCCAAGTCATTTCGCCACTCTGAACGGCTCTGGACTGGATGACGGACTATACGCCGGACCACATGAGTTTCAGAGTGCACTTTGAGAAAGCGTGCATCTGATGTGTATTCAATTTGAGAAACTTGAGATGCTAATGATTTTAAGCAGAACTGTTTCCGTTGAGTCTCCTAACAGGATTTGGGAGGGGAAAACGTATTTGTTTCAGCACTGTTGGTTTTCTTTAAGAGAACACCTCGTTCCCTGCTGAATCTGCTGTGTTAGCGTGCTAAAATAATCACCTGTGTGTGGATTAATGGTTTTAATTCTGAGGACTGGCAGGGCGTAGCCGCACGAATGTCCATATTTCCATCCGTGCCCCGCTAGCTGTGAAGTTAAATTGATTTAGGCCTTGGCATCTCCGAAACATGATGCCGTAAACAACTTGGCTTCAGTTCAGCACGTTCGTGCATCACAGAAAGAGACATATACATATTCTACAGCAAATCTCAACTTTACCTGCATAAATACAGTATACTCACATGAAAATCTATAAATGAGACCTATATATATATATATATATTCTACAGCAAATCTCATCTTTATACATACATACAGCATACTAATGTAAAACGATACATATACTACTTTACATAGCAAATCTCAACTGCTTGATTGTTTATATAATTGGAAAATGTAAACAATTTTATTGCCCAGCTCTAATCTGCTAAATGTGACTACAGTAATAAGACAAAGATATTAAAATATTATAAACATTAACATCTTGATTTTCTGTAAAGCTGCTTTGAAGCATTGTGTATTGTGAAAAGCACTATACTAATAAAATTGACTAGACTATTCATGAATATTCATGGCTTATTTCCTTTACTTACAGAGTGTAACCCTTAAGTGAACCTTATGAAAACAAACCATATTATCACTAAATGTATAATAAGGTTGTAAATCATCCAAGCGTATGATAAAAAACAGCTCTCTGGTGATGTTTTTTCTTCTTTCTGGATTGAAGACAGAGATATCATCACTTGAAATAACCCACAAATCAATATCTCACCGTTAGCATGTGCTCACCAACTTCCAGTGGCAGCACTTCATTTAGGTAATGGCCTAAAGAGCCAGTGGGAAAAGAGTGGACTGACATGGCAGCCCCACGCAGCACACACAGCAGAGTGCACTTAAAGCACAGCCGACTAAATCAGGGCCAATTAGTGTGTCTGTGGACCGCAGCAGCTGGGCTAAGTCTGGGGGCAGAGGTGCTCGGGGCTGGAGCTGAAAAATTGTGGTAGTCCTGAAGCAGGCCTTTCCTGAAAGAAAGAGAGGAGGGGGGTATGCGAGGGAGAGATAGAAAGAGGACAGCGGCCCACTGTCGGTCAAAGAACACAGTGCACTCTTTTTCTGCTAACCTCACCCCACATCAATCACGCAAGCTGGAGGTAGAGTGAGAAGTCAACTCGGCCACAGAGGAAAAATATCTGTAATGATTGACGCAGGGGCTGTTGCGTTGACCTCTGTGCTTTTATGGAGACTGACTGTAGTAAAACACTTTCATTACGGTCTTGTTTACTATTATGTGAGGTATGCTGGAGTTTCATGACTCTTAATCCATGAATATAAGCTTTGAAGCCATCTTTATCCTAGTGTATTCCTAAAAACACGTTATATACAGTACATCAACATATATACATATTTAAATTTTACAGTCTTTTTCTTCCAGGAAAACAGACCAAACAGACTGGCTGCTAATGCAGCAAACTAGCGAGTATAAAGTCATGGTTAATGAATGTGACCTAACTAAAAACTATTTTAAAAACAAAAAAACAAAAGAAAAGATGTGGTGATATTTAGTATCTTCATGTTGAGTTATTTTAGTATTATTTATATGCTATTATAGTATTTTGTTTTATCTTTTATTTTTATATTTAATTTTAGTTTAAGGCTTAAGTAATTTGTATGTGTTTGTCATTTTTATTAGCTTTTTTTTTTAATATTTCTATATAACTTTACTTTTATTTCAGTTTTAGTAATTTTAGTACTTAAATGGAAATTAGAAGTTTCTCATCATTTCAGCTTTATTATGATTTCCAATTATTTGGATACTTTTTTTTTTTTTTTTTTTTTAGTGATACAGCATTTTTAATAGTTTTAATTAACAATTAATGGTTATGGCCAATATTAAAAATTATGTATATTTTATACAGCACTAAAAGCTATAGTCAATCAACCATTTCAAGTGAATTTAGGCATCACAACATTATCATGTTATGTATGAAAATGGATATTGATGTTTGCAAAAGATTTCATGTAACAGTGTTATGAAATCATAACTGTTTTTAAAGATCAAGTTTCAGTGAGTGTTAGATGATAGCAAAGTTAATCTAAAAATAGGGTGTGTATAACTAAATATCACATACTGACTGATACTAACACACACAACAAAAAACAAAAACAATGTGGTACTGATATATCATTGGTGTAAATTTTTGCCTCTCAGCAATAGAAAATATGTCAACGTTCACTGTGATTTTGCCAAGTAAGACATGCTCCTGGAACAACACTTCTGTCTGAATTTAGTCCTAACTCTATCCAAACCCCAAAACCTAAGCCTTCCCTAAAATCAGAGGGAAATGATAAGTGAATAACACTGATGTAGAAGCACCTAACCCTGGTTGTAACCCAAAACCTGACATAAACTGTAAACTTGTCCCTCAAATCTGTTTGGTTGACTGGATTGTTGTTCCAGGATCAACAAAGATGTCGATTGAGGAACATGTTGTACTTGGTGAAATCACGTTCACCATATGTCAACACAGGAGACAGAAAAGTGCAATTTACACAACAAAATGAGTTTGATTTGTTGTGGCGTGTGCATCCCCATCTCAAAAGTGGTTGTTTTTGCATCTTGACAGGGGCCATTAGATGCTTTGGCATCTCAAACATCCTGAAGGACAGAGCTGCTGCAGCAGGGTGGTAAGAACCTGATGTGGAGAGCTAAGCAAAGGTATCTTCAGGACAAAGAGCAACCGCAGCGGGACAATGAATGTGAACAATCCAAGTGTTTTATTCATCCCACTGTTGTCCTGAGCTGGGGCTATCATGCATAAGCACGCCACCACAAACAAACTGCAGCATGGGTGCCTCCGCCACTCCTGATCGCCTCCACTGTTTCAACCTGCAAATTCCTTTGGCTTGTTTTAAAGGGAGAAGTGTCCCATTCTGTCAATGTCACCGCGGATATCCCTATATACAATGCAATTGAAGATAAGCCTAATCTTGCACACCCACACGGCATCTTCATTTTTTCCCCTATCAAAGCCGACAGTATGTACAAACCAGCGGATTAGCCACAGACTTCTATCCTTTGGAATAAACTCAAGCACAATACGTGCAAAGTAAACCTAGCAAGGACAAAGCACAAATATTGTTCAATGTACATTTAACATATAAATAATAAAAAAATCCATTATCGAGTATGTAGTATAAGACAATGTACATTTGGTATTAAATTTCTACTTAATAAAAACAATTTAAACTAGTTAAATGAGCAAAAAAACAACAACAAAAAAGCCTATTTATGCACTACTTATGCAAAAATAATGCATTTGTCGAATGCTTCTTTCCATTTTATGCTTTTTCACTACAAAACCAAGGTGCAGACATGCTTCCTAATTTGAATAAGATTAGATATACAAGGTATTAGAAGATTTCTGTTGCATAAATACAGGGTTCATAACATCTGCGCTGGTGCACGGTGTCATTTGTGTGTTTACAAATTGAAGTAAATGGATTATGGAGGCCTTCTTTACAACACAGAGATCTACAAACAACACAACAATTCCATGTAGGAGAAATTTCATGACTCTTTATGAGGTAATTTCCTCCATGTCATACATTAGAAAAGCTGCCTGTGTAGATTAAAAAAACAATATTCAAAGCAGATGTGAAGCTACTGTGCTTTAAGTACGCAGACTAAAAACAGAGATAAAAAGCTCATGCAGAACACAAACAAAAGTTATAAATAAAAAATGATATTATTATTATCATTACAGTATAGTCTTCTGGGTCTGATTTTTTTTATTTATTTTTTTTGCCAAAATGCAAATGTTAGATATAAATTTATTTTCATCACATGAGCTAAAGGCCTTAATTCTGCTCTCTTATTTTAATACTTAGCTTTACGGCCTGTAATTGTATGATTTGCATTTTTTTTCCCGCCCATTATAAATAATCCATGCAACACACGGCCTGGCTGCCAAGCTGGCATCACTTTCTATTTAATCTTGTGAAACAGTCGCTTTATCTCCTTGTTCAACCTGGGGTTTATCTTTTGTTGTGGCACCGTACTATTGATGTGGAAATGTTTACAAAGCAATATACTTGCCCCATTTAGTGAAAGTGAGAGTTCAAGGTATTAATATGATCATTTTATCACCCCCAGCGTGCTTCTCTCAGTCATTGACTTAATAACAGGCACTGTTTTCTTTAATGGCTCCTTTGCCTAGGATGTGGCGTCTTGTTAACAATGCCATAATGTGGAGGCAGCATTTATACATATCACCAGGAGAGCAGAAACCGTTTTTTTGTTTTGTTTTGTGGTGCAGAACTATCGACCGTGGTATTCTCCTTCAACTCCCTGTGGGGTTGAGAGCGGAGCCCCCGTTACAACGGCATGTGCTCCATTATCATTTCAATACGAGTATGACACACCGGCGCACAGCGGAATGCTACGTTTCTATTTCCACTCAACAACCGATAGCAAACGCCGTCTGCCCGGTGTGAGGTTTCCCCGACACCCCCCTCCTCCCCCACTTTGCCCTGCCGCAAGCAAAACAGCAACACTAGCAACTAGCGTAATGTGCGCCGTGAGGCCCTGGCAGCACAGGACAGGCTAAGACTATAACCAGTTACATAATCGCCGCAATAAACACGTTCCGATTGTGCTCAACACACAGCACTTAACTCCCACTGACGATAACAAAGTACGCAGCAACCCTTCGCCAGCTTCCAAGGGAAATAAAAGAGGGAGCGATCTAACACTATACTTCATTCTCACACTCAAGGGCCATGCATTTTCCAAACGATGAAACATATAATCACTGCGGCCCTGGGGATATTTTACAGTCGACGTACTGTACATGGTGTTTGAACAGTCTGGATCTTTGTTAAGTCATGGGGAATAATCAGATATGCACAATGGGCGCTTGTTTTATTTTTAGCAAGCTTTTATTTGGAATTCATAATAAATAGTGTCAGATTATATTAAACATTTATTTGAGAATAATTTTGTGATATTGTGTAATATAATATTGTGTTTTTCAATGTGAATCCCTTTTAAAGCAAAAAAACAAAACAAACAGTAACACTTCACAGTTTGTTAACATTAGTTAACATTAACTAATATGATATGATTAATAAACGGGTAACACTTTACAATAAGTTTCATTAGTTAAACATTATTAACTAACTTGAACTAACCATGAGCAATACATTTGTGACTGTATTTACTAATCTTCATTAACGTTAGTTAATGAAAATACAGTTGTTCATGTTAGTTCACAGTGCATTAACTAATGTTAACAAGATTTTAATAATGTATTAGTAAATGTTGAAATTAACATTAATAAAGATTAATAAATGCTGTATAAGTGCAGTTCATTATTAGTAACTAATGTAGTTAACTAATGCTAACTAATGAACCTTATTTTAAAGTGTTACCAATAAATTCTTTAGAAGTATTATTCATTGTTAGTTCATGCTAATTTCAACATTTCTTAACACATTATTAAAACTAAAAGTTGCATCTGTAAATATTATTTAATGAACCGGAGCAAACATGAACTACAAATAAACAATTAACAAAGATGAATAAATACTGTAACAAATGTAATGCTCATTGTTAATGCAATGTTAGTTAATAACTAACATTAACTAATGGGACTTTACTGTAAACTGTTATCAAAAAATCATATGGGAAAAAAAATGATATTTATTCTGTACAAACATTATTTGTCTATCCCCTAACCCTAAACCTACCCCTAAACTTACCCATCACAATAAACTTTCTGCATTTTTACATTAAAAAAAAAAAAAAAAAAATCACTTAGTATGATTTATAAGCTGTTTTCCTCATGGAGACCAACACATTTCCCCGCAAGGATAAGGATTTAGGATATTACCATTTTTGTGAGGACATTTTGTCCCCATGATGTAGGGTTTACCAGGAAAACACACACACACACACACACACACACACACACACACACTTGTATATGTGGTTTACGGGGACTCTCCATAGATGTAATGGTTTTTATACTGTACTATCTGTATATTCTATCCCCCTACACTACCCCTACTCCTAAAACTACCCATTTTTTTGAATTTCAAAAAAACACCGCTTAGTATGTTTTTTTTTAAGCCATTTGGTTTACGACGACACAGGAAGTGTTCTCATAAACCATGTTTACGTTGTAATACCTATGTCATTATACACATTTGTGTCCTCATAAACCATGTATACAAGAACACACACACAGACACACCAATTTGATTATATATTCTCTTTTCTAATTTCTGTCAAGAGGAGCTGCATTTGAAATGAGAGGACTGGCAGAAATCTGCATGATGTATTCAGCATCTAATGAGCGGCAGGGTGAATTGTAGGCACAGGGCACATGCAGTGCCCTGCGAAATCCCCTCTCCTGCACACTATGATTATTCACCCTCATGTAGCTTTGCACTTCCTCTATTCGGTCAAGCCCACAGGATTTACCAATCCAAAGCTCTGACGGCTCGAGAAAAAGAGGCCTGTCCTCCTCCAGAAGGGCTCCCTGCTTTGAGACGCCCTGGCTCCCCGCACTGCCAGGGCTCAGGCGCACCACAACTGAGGCGCATCCATCTGTGTGCCTTGTAGGTGCTGTGGAGATAACCAATTTTTCAAAGCACAACCAGAACTTGCATAATGCCTCATGCACCCACGTTATGACTCACTAAATTACATAAACAGAATGTGGGGTATTCTCTCTCTCTCTCCCTCTTCCTCGCTCGCTCGCTCTTTTTGCTTTTTTCCTGCTATTGTTATTTCTTCCAAAATCATTTTCGACTGAACAAAGCTACTGAAAACAATGTAATGAGGGTATAAAAAGACATGTCAGCTTATGTAGAGGATCATGTTTTCTTTAGGACGATAGAGGGGAAGACAATGTACACCACAGTGTGGGAGATTAAACCACACATAAAAAGTGGGGGAAAAAATAATTTTACTTCATTTTAATCTGAAAATGAGCTCTCATATACAACAGACTAAAGCAATAAAAAAGTTTGGGAAAAAATGCTAAAAAAGTTAAAATAAGAATATATAAATATCACATGGACATTGAATGATATTTCAATTAAATTTCTTGCCAAATGTAACTAAAAAATAATAAAATATTTGTACAAATTTGTAAAACAAGTGACTTAACACTAAACTCCTCCCACAAATGATGTTCCACATGAACAACCAATTAAAACAGTCATATGGTTAACAGTGAATGACAGACAGGAAGTTACATTTTACATTTATGTGATTCCTCATATTAAATCATTTATGCAAACATTTGAATAAAGATGTGAAATCAAATTAAGCATTTGTAAGTTGGTTCAAATGTAACTTCCAAAATATCATTCAGTGTCTACATGTGTTTTGATTAGCTAAATGTGTGAACAAAAGTTTTTATTTACATTTTTTTAGGACATATGTTTGCTTATTATAACTTACATTTTGCAAACATTTTAGTTTCATTGAGTAACAAATGTAGCACAATATGTAAATAAATTCTATTTAAAAAAAAAAAAAAAAAAAAATCGAAACTATAGCAACTGCACCCCTCAACAAATTATATTACACACAAAACCATATTATCAGCATTGAATTATATTTATTGACATTTTTACCTGCTTATACTGCACAAATATACAATGCCACACATTTAATTAAATTTACATTTAATTTCATTTGAATAAATAAGTGGAATCACATAAAGCATTTCCACAGTATACATTGGTGAAAATATAACTTCCAAAATATCATTCAATGTCTTACACATGACTGTGTATTGATTGGTTGATTGACTGAACAATAGTTTTCATTAAAATTGGGACACACGTTTGCTTATTTCAACTTGTTTTACTTGGTGAAACTAAAAAAAGTACAGTAAGCCAAAAAATATAAATAAAACTATCAACTACACTCTAAGCCCCTCCCAAAAATGATGTTACACACAAACAGCCAATCAAAATAACACCATGTGGTCAGAATTGATTGATATTTTTACCTATTACATGTGTGATTCCACACATTTAATCAAATTCAAATATTAAAAGATATTTTAAGTCAATAAGTACAAATACGGCCCAAAAATGTAAATAAAAACTGTTGTTTCAGAACAAGCAGCTGCATTCTAAACTCCTCCCACAAATAATGTCCCACACTAACGACCAATCAAAACACAGCCATGTGGTCGGCATCGAAAGATGCGTCAGAAGTTACGTCTCAACCTTCTTCTGCAGTACAAAAACACATGAATCCACACTCTCAATCAAACGGATCCGTACCGAACACCAATTCACTACAGCGCCCCTTCATGTGCGAGTCAAGTCACGGCCCAAGTGTGTCACATAAAGTGTGTTAAGTTCAATTGTTAGTTGTAATTGCTCTCGTAAGTACTTTCCGATGCAGATGTCATTATAATCATTATCATTTTTGCAGCCTGAGAGAGTCATCAATATTCCAACAAAGGTTTAGAGAGGGAGAGCGAGCGTGTGCGAGGGAGAGAATATCAACAAAACAAACTATAATTCCCCGCTATTTCAATTACCCATCATTTGCTCGCATTTCCATCCCATTGCCATTCCCCCAGCAAAATCAAGGTCTCTCACACACATCCCCATTAGCTGTGATAAAAGCATGCCTGGTGTTTAGCAACAAAAGCAACTCGCTGCTCTGTTAGCTGACTGATCACACTATGAGACCCAGGCGTTCTCTGACATTAACACACACACAAATACGCGCATCTGTCCGTGCACCGGCGCTCAACTGGAGTCCTCAGCGAGAAATTCCCTTTCCTTTGTAGGTCAGACTTAGATCCAGGCATACTCAGATTGAAAATTTCATTATAAAACCTGCCGTACACCCACCCCACTGCCTTAGCCCCGGGTCTCACGACACTATATTGATTTTAATAGATACCAACTCACCCCCTCGTGACGCGAGAGCTCTTGTGTGGAAGAATAGCTACCAGGCAGTGTTAACAGTGGCCGCACAGCTCCATGAAGCAACACTCATGCACTCTCACACTGAATGGAAAAGGATCATTTCAAACAGCAAGGCAAGAAACAAAAAAAAGCCACGCGCAAGGGGGAAGCACACAGAGACAGAACGAGGGAAGGGAAAAGAGAGAGAGAGAGAGAGAGACAGGGAGGGAAGAGAGATAGAGAGAGAGAGAGAGAGAGAGAGAGAGAGAGAGAGAGAGAGAGAGAGAGAGAGAGAGAGATGGGAAATTAATAATCCCAGAGACAAGTCCCCTCTGTGTTATTCATCAGGCTGCTTTCTTGCAAGCTGCGGAGGAGCAGAGATATGCAGATGGGAGGGGCCAGCGGCACACTCCATTGGTTCGCGTGCCTCATTCCTATACATCGCAGCCAATCCACTTTTTTTTACCGTGCCGCCTCGCCTCGGAGGTACAAATATACAGTAGCTGTCTTGCGGTTTCACTAGAGGGAAGAGAGGAGAGGATAAAAGACAAACGAGGAGCTAAAAAGGGGGAAGAGGAGGAAGGAGAGGGGAAGGCGCTGGATGAGGAACACTGCTTAGGGGCTCAGCAATGCTGCCTTCAGTTAATGCACTATTAACTTTATTTGAGCTGACTTCCCATTTGATCCTCTGCATTGGGGTCACTCAATGGTGGGCAATTTCTTCCCAATTCACATTGCAATGAAACTGCTGGCTATTTACCAAACTTATACTAATAATATATATATATAAAGAGAGAGGAACACACACACAAAAAACAACAACAACAAAAAAACAAACAAACAAACAAGTGAAATAATGCAGGTGATGTTGGCTGGCTGCCCTTGCTGTCAGACATTACAGGCAATTCCTTGCCTCCATTTTCCATGTTACAATGAATACATTTCACAGCTCACTTGCTCTAAAGTGTGGGTGGTACAGCATAACAACCTACACCATGTGAGAGAATATCTAACACTTTCACCTCTCTCTTTTTCTCTGGCGTTGCAGTAAAGCGAAGCGAGTCTCCAAACCTCCACACTCAGCCAAGCTCATCAATTATTGAGACTGCACATCGGCCCCACAAAATCTGATGCTTTAAATGTAGTTTTGTGTTACAGTCTGAGCGAAAAAGCTGATGCAGAGGAAAAGCTTATTTCACTCCTGTGCGCAACCGTGCGGTCTTCGCCAGGGCTACGTTGTGTTTAATGGTCTGCAAATTAAAACGCTGCTGCTTTTTTTATTTTTCACCCTGACAAAAAACAAAATTGGACTCCAATGGCTCATTATATGGACAAAAGAAAAAAGGACTGAGACAAAGCACTCAAAAACAGCCAAGTCAAGCACAACGACGTCCATTTGAAAGTGAATTGCTGAAGGCAATTAAAAAATGGGTGGGTCATATTGCTATGAAATACATTATATTTAATTATATAGCAATGAAATTACCAATATATGTGACCCTGGACCACAATACCAGTCATAAGTTGCACGGGTATATTTGTAGCAATAGCCAACAATACATTGTATGGGTCAAAATTTTGCCAAAAATCATTAGGATATTAAGTAAAGATCATGTTCCATGAAGATATTTTGTAAATTTCCTACCGTAAATATATAAAAAATGTATTTTTGTGAGTGGATATGCATTGCTAAGGACTTAATTTGGACAACTTTAAAAGCGATTTTCTCAATATTTTTTTTTTTTTTTTTGCACCCTCAGATTTTCAAATAGTTGTTTCTCGGACAAATATTGTTCTATCCTAACCATACATCAATGAAAATCTTATTTATTCAGCTTTCAGATGATGTATAAATCTCAATTTCAAAAAATTGACCCTTTTGACTGGTTTTGTGGTCCAGGGTCACATATATGTATTAAAAAAATAAATAAAAATACTTGTTTATATTAATTGTTTTATACTACTACTGCTAATAACGATGGTAACACTTTATTTTAGGGTCTTTTAACTAGTTGCTTATTATCATGCATATTACTAGAATATTGGCTATTTATTAGTACATATTAAGCACATATTAATGCCTTATTCTGCATGACCTTATTCTACATTCTTAATCCTACCCAATACCTAAACTTAACAACTACCTTACTAACTATTAATAGGCAGTAAATTAGAAGTTTATTGAGGGAAAAGTCATAATTAATAGTTAATATAGTTAATAAAGTGTTACCAACGATCATAGTTATTATTATTAATATTATTAATCATGATTCAATCTTTAAAAACTGTTAAACTAACAAATTAAAGACAAATTCATTAGTTTAGTGTTCTATTGTGCATATTATGTACAATATAATTATGTTTATATTATTTTGATCTTTAACATCAGTTCAGGTTTTACTGTGCAAACAGTCTAGCCAACTAACTCTCCATTCTGACTTACCCTTATTTTATTTCAAGAGTAATTTCGAGGTGCGCTAAGACTTATCCCACCACACTGATAGGTTTATTGTCTTGTGTGCAGATTGGTTCAATCCAGATCGGGGCTGCTCATTTCAATGGCTGAATGTGCCACAGTAATTTCACATTTTGGCACAAAAAGCAGCCACCACAGGGGGGCTATGAACAGTCAGTTGGATATGGCAAGGGACAGTCATGTGAAATCGCAGACCGAATGCGAGCGGTGAGAGGCCAATCCTGGCTCGTTGTAATCAGCTAATTAAGCACTTCAGTCAGGCCGGCAAATGCTGCCACATTTCCCTGTGTTATCAAATTCATTATTCGACGTTTAAAAAAATGGAAGGGAACACTAACAAGATGGACTAGAAGCTCATACAAAGTATGAGCAGGAGGTTGAGATGTGACATCTCTCTCTCTCATTTTCTGTAACATCTTGGGCCAGATCTGGAATATGATACTCTCCGAACGCAAACACAAACTGCTTGGCTGATCTGCGGGATAATGGGAGCGTGGATGTGTATCAGTGGCATAACTGCGCCAGAGAAACAGACGGTAATTACCATTGCCCTCTCTCTCACACCTCCAGTGCGCACACACAGGAAATGGGAAATGGGCTCGGGCGATAGCGAGCCACCTAGCCTCCTCACCTCATTCCCCACCAATTCAAACTAATCTACTTCTTGATTTCAGAGGGAAATCAACAAACATTCATTCCATTGAATCCTCGCCGCTCCACGTGGGGAAGGAGGGGGCTCTGAGAGTAAAAGCGAGCAATGGGAGCCCATTGAAAATGATTGTCTCATTCAGCCGCGGCACACGCGGAGGCCTTTATCCAAACCTGGCTTGAAGCTCATCCAGAACTTTCTATCACATTACAAACGCTCAGTACTGGAGTGCCTGAGATTAATCACAGGTTAAATGTGCATTTATGTACACTGCATAGCCCGATAACAAGCAAAAACAGACGGGGCTTGGGAATTAGTTCATTCGGGAAAAAAAACAATGCTGGAAAACATGTCCAGAACCCATCAATATTCATGAAATGTTTCTACTTTGTAGATGAAGAATGAGGGAAAAGACCATCCATAAGCGTTGATTCACAAGGACGGCTCTGGGCGATGTCTGATGGTTCTCTTGTCCGCCCGTCGGCTCTTTTTTATCTCACTGGGCTTACGGAGATCTTATTGCTTTTATTTTCTGTCATTAAATTCTGTGATAGAATTAAGGATAAGAGCAGCTGGGTACTACATCAATAGAAAATCAATTATATTGTCAAAACTTAGATGTATGACCTGCAATGTTTCATCTGCTCTGAAAAATATCTGAAAAAATAAAATAACAAATGGTTTATTTTTTGAAGTTTAATCACAATTTTCGATCTGAACCTGAAAAGCTGTTTATCCGCTTCCGTGACATTCATATTTGTGACAACCATATCAAGTAATTCAGCGACAAACAAAATAAACAACGGCCAGAGCTCGGCTCATACATTTTAAGCACTTTCCCAGAGGAAATCGACATCTAACATCATTCTCGCTGAGGCAAAATTCAACAGACCACTGGTCTGAACAGACTGTACCGACAAAATGGCAGACATATACATATACAAGGATTTCCTCAGGATTATTTCATGCCAAAGCGTAGCCGTTTTAATTGTGCTGATTATACGAGCATATTGTGAATTCCCAGAAACCTCATCGAGTTCAGACTTGAGAGGGCCCCGGGAGCAGCGTCCGCAGTGCTGAAGGGCTCCTCAAGTCCTTATTGAAATAATTTGAGGGTGAAGTTGTGACCTCGAGCACCTGAAGTACCTTTCAATCTACTGCGGCGAGCGCTACTCAAACAATACCTGCCTTCCAGGATTAATCTCAGCTCCAAATCACAAGGGTTCCTATAGACGGCCTTGGATCACCGTCAACTCGATGACGTCCAAAGTGCTCCATGTCCACCTGTGTTGTTCCCCAACCCCCTTTGCTGTAGTTAGTCATAAACGTGTCTGAAATGACAGCATTTGGGAGTGTTTTTCCTCTCTTCTATCTGTTCACTGTTGGAGCTGTAATTGACTTTATGCTCCATTCCCGATATCTTTGACACAGCTGATGTGAGCTCTCAGCGGAGGCTAGAGATATGTCATACAATCCAATCTCCCGCTCTACTCAGATCACAGTCACCATTTAATTAAAGCCAGCAATGAACACTTTATTTAATGGCCTGGCCCCTCCCCCTCTCCATTACGCCCACCCCTGACTCCTCACACCTCGCAGAACATCACACAAGATCCTCAATCTAGTCCTATCACAGTATAACCTGCAAACTAGTAAAGTGAAAGTAATGTTATTAAAGATTTATATTTCAATTAAATGCCGTTCTTTTGAACATTCTAGCCATCAAAGAATCCTGTATCACAGTTTCCACAAAACAGTTTTCAACATTGATAATAAAAATAAATGTTCCTTGAGCAGCAAATCATCATATTAGAGTGATTTCTGAAGGATCATGTGACACTGAAGACTGGAGTAATGATGCTGAAAATTCAGCTTTGCCAACACAGGATTAAATTACATTTCAAAATATATTCAAATAGAAAAAGATTATTTTAAATTGTAATAATATTTCACAATATTACTGATTTTACTGTATTTTTTATCAAATAAATGCAGCCTTGGTGAGAATAAGAGACTTTAAAGAAGAGCATTAAATTATGTAGCCTATATATTGTGTTTGCGAGGCATTGCCCACAACATAACACTAGAAAAAAAACACACATACCCAACCGACCTGCACTACTTCATAACACTGAAGCCCATTTTGGACAAATTATTTTTTTGGGGGGGAAAAAAAAAATTCAATAAAAACTGGTGTATTGTTGGGGGTCTCGCAGTTCTACCTGCTGGGCCATACAGTAATGTGCAAGCAAGGGGTAATATCTGTTTCTTTGGCAGGAATATTATCCCTTAGTGAATCTGTCACTTCCCATTTCAGTTAACACACTGTTGAGTAGGGTTCATCACACACAGAAAAAAAAAAAAAAAAAAAAAAGAAAAGAAAGAAACTGCACAGCTGAATACAAAGCAAAAACCATAGTCTTCAAAACCACACAGGGGCCAAAAGAACCAAATTCTAAGGGACCCCATTCGCAACAATAAAAGACATGGGCTGTTTTGCCCCCGGACACGATCTGAGAATGTGGGCTAATGTGTTTCATAAACAAATGGCTTTTATATAGAGGAAAGTAGACAAAAACACAATGGCACTCCAGGTCTCTTGCTTTTGTGTCAAAAAGGCGATGGGGGTTAACTGGCTTTTGAGCAATGAGAGCACTTTGGTACATGTCATTTTGAAGGGGTTGCAGTTCACTCAAAATCTATCATCTGAGGCCGTTCTTTCTGAGGATGTGGATCAGCACACAGAAGATTTGATTTGACAGGGTCAAAAGGTTGTGCCTAGAGACATTAATAAACTCGCCAAGTCCCTGAGACTCTAGATTCACTTGACCCAACTGCTCCACCGCTGATCCCAACAAACCTAGCAACAAAATGAAAGTTCAACAAATATTGAGTATATAGTTACATTTTTGCCGATTCGGCGGTGTCCTTGAAATCTTTTCATATTTTATCATTCAATTGTCAACAAAGACATTTTTCATCCGTTTAATCTTGAACTCTTTTGCATAGATCTGATCAGCGTTTAGCAATATATAACATGATTATAGGGTTAGTTGACCCAAAAATGAAAATTATGTCATTAATTACTCACCCTCATGTCGTTCCACACCCGTAAGACCTTCGTTCATCTTCGGAACACAAATTAAGATATTTTTTGATGAAATCTGATGGCTCAGTGAGGCCTGCATTGCCAGCAAGATAATTTCCTTTTTCAATGCCCATAAAAACATATTTAAAACAGTTCATGTGACTACAGTGGTTCAACCTTAATATTATAAAGCGATGAGAATACTTTTTGTGTGCCAAAAAAGCCCAAAATAACGACTATATTCAACTATATCTAGTGATGGACGATATCAAAACACTGCTTCATGAAGCTTCGAAGCTTTACAAATCTTTTGTTTTGAATCAGTGGTTCAGAGCACCAAAATCCTGTGATTTCAGTAAACGAGGCTTTGTTTCATCATAAGTGTTTCAAAATTTCAATAGTTCACGTGACTTTGGCAGTTTGATACGCGCTCTGAACCACTGATTCGGAAAAAAAAGATTCGTAAAGCTTTGAAGCTTCATGAAGCAGTGTTTTGATATCGTCCATCACTAGATATTGTTGAATAAAGTCGCTATTTCATTTTTTTTGGCGCACAAAAAGTATTCTCGTCGCTTTACAATATTGAGGTTGAAACACTGTAGTCACATGAACTGTTAAATATGTTTTAGTAGCTTTCTGGGCATTGAAAAAGGAAATGATCTTGCTGGCAATGCAGGCCTTACTGAGTCATTGGATTTTATAAAAAATACCTTAGTTTGTGTTTCGAAGATGAACGAAGGTCTTATGGGTGTGAAACGACATGAGGGTGAGTAATTAATGACAGAATTTTCATTTTTGGGTGAACTAACCCTTTAACAGATACTAAAAAAGTAGCTTAAAAGAAAAGAATGATATTTTTGCCAATCTGTCTGTCTGTCTGTCTGTTTGTCTATCTATCTATCTATCTATCTATCTATCAATCCATCCATCCATCCATCCATCCATATGGAGTTTGCATGTTCTCCCTGTGTCTGCATGTGTTGATGTCTGGTTTCTCCAGGTGCTCTATATATATTATAGTATATGGCAGGACCAAGTAGTTATTGTGTTGCTTGCCTCAGCACATACTACAACTAATAAAAACTGAAATGGAAAAAAAAATATTCTTAAAAAAAACACTAGGTGGTGGGCTCTTTTGACTTGAGCCAGTAAATAACCAACCATAACACCCTAAAAATACTCTGGAAATCACATAGCAACGTGCTAAAAGCCCTCCAAAAGCAATGGCATGGCAATACCTTGGCAACTACAATAGATATGTACCAGTTACAAGTTCATCCAAAATGAAAAAAATGTAATTAGATGCAAAAGTATACAGAGATAGGAAAACATTGGTGACAGTAAAGAGAAACTGATCAGCAAGACTCAAATCTGTGTCCCAATGGGAGCACTACAGATGTCACATGCACATTAGCCGCATGGCTTCAACGGTGCTGTTTTTTAAACTTAATGAATTTCAGCTATCCTTACACTTTTGGACATATGCTCAAATGCTTCATATAAATAAACTGAATCTTATCAATTTCATTCAAGTGATTGCTTAGCAAATACTGCAGAGAGACTACAGAAGAATTACACACTTTGAAATCCCAGTAAAACATGCCTGCTGGCCATTCACACATCTCCATAATAGCCCAGACCGACAGCCAAGATCAGTAGCACTCCTCTGAACAACCATGTTTTAAAAAGAAACCACAAAGAAAAAAGATCTGTGCTGTGCATGAGGAACACTTATTACCAGCAAGTTGCTTATTCATGTATTTCTGTGATGCATTAATTAAGGAAAGGATGCAGGAGATCTATGATTGAGTGAAGAGAGAGAGAGAGAGTCAGGGAAAAACAGATTATGTGAGTCACTCTGGGGCTTTCTTCTTCCAAGCAACTGCAATATGACCGAAGGGATCACGTTAACCCACTTCTATCAGACGACTGTGGAGTCGGGCTTCCAATGAAAGGAGTTGAGATTTGTTGCTCTAAGACGGTTTGTATGTGCCAGGAAACATGTAAATGTTTCTGCTGCATGTAGTAACCTGGTGCGGGGTGTTGAACAGCACAGACGTGATGTCTACAATTAAGAAGTATCAGAGACGACCCTCGGGAGCGCTACATCAGGCCGGGGGCATTGAAGGTTCTTCTGTGCAGAATGAAGATGTGCAGAATAATCGGGACACGTCATGGGTCTGATTCTCAATGAACACAAAAATGGATTTAAATATACCTTAAATGCACCATAAGTCGCTTTGGATAAAAATGTCTGCCAATTAATATATTTATAAAAGCAATGATGTACCAGGGTCAATGACAGGGGTATTGTTTTTTTTTTTTTCTATGTAACCTATTTTATATCTATTGATTCAAAAATTCAATTCATACAATTGAAAACTCCTCTTCATTTCATGATGAAAGTTTTTCATTTATTTTTTTAGGCTCCATTAAAGTCTTAGGTTGCCATAATCATTTATTATTATTTCTTCTTATTTAAAATTATATTTAATAAATAAATAATTATTAATAAATTATATGATAGAGAAGAAAAGTCTTTCATAAACCAAACATGAATGCAAAGAGAACACTTGGCATGTGTCTTAAACCAGATTTTTCTTTTTCTTTATCATGGACACTCTTAGATGTCACTGACCCACCTACAATACCCTGTGATCTCAACATCTCAAATGAAGAATTTAGTTTGCCCGATCATTTAAACTGATAATCTAATCACAAGGATGAAAAACGAACGCAGAACACCGGCATATGCTCGACTCATTCCTGGCTGTACAAACAATGCACTTTGGCAGCATCTGCTGGGGCCCGAAAAAATTACACACACGAACAGAACACGGACATTCTCATGTTCCAGCAGGATGTCCGCAGTCCATCCACATATACAAACCCAAGTGTATGTATCTCATCTTCAGAGTGTGATAATTGAATAATAATCTAATTAGCATTTTCAGACGGCTCCGGCAACCGGCAAGGATTTCGACTTTACAGATAATGACAATTATCTCAATTTCCTTTAATGTTTTAATTTCGAGCAGGCACTATTATGTGGGAACAGATAGGGTGAGCGATGATTAAAATAGCAACTTGTGTTGGTTTTGGAGCTTTGAAATGACTTGTCCTATCAGAGAGAATGCACATGGGAAGCGTCCCTCTCCATCGCTTTAATTCCCTGGTGTTTAGCATATTGTATGCCCATGGCTGGTAAATTAGTCACATCTGGAATAGCCTAATTAACAGATAGGAGCTTAACCTACTTATCAGAGCAAGCCACTTGGACTTTTTTCCTTTTTTTTTTGTAGAGGGTGGGGGCACCAGGGGGTGGGCAGGGAGGGAGAGCGGATGGATGGAGAAAGAAAGAGTGACTAGATTGGTGCTCACTAGCTTCCCAATTTGCTGATGACGGTCTTGTTTTTTTTTTTTTTTTTTAATGAATGCTGCCCGCCAGTCCTCCCTCTGTGCTTCACACTGACTCATTTCCCGACTAAAAGCGTGCGGATGATGTCAAGGTGTCAAGAAGCATGGCTGACAGCCCAACATTACCAAACAATTGGCCAGGGTCAACATAAAAACAATACTGTGCTCTCAGACCCTCCATTACAGAAATGGAAAAATTCTGTCAGCCCTGGATTTAATGTTATTTGCAAATGATACAGTACTTAACTAGCCTCTTATGCCATCTCTCCACCTCTTTCAGCCCCTCTGCTCATTTCTCTCCTTCCTCTCAAGCACAATTAAAGGTAAATAGGCAATAAAGGAATTGCTTTAAGTATTAACGCAAGAGTTTCCCCCGTCTTTTATGGTTTAATGGTAAACATGGCTTTTGTACCACAATTTCCACTAATGTAATCTAATAGCTGTTCTAGTAGACCCCGGCATCACATTATTGATATCTGCAGGATGAAAGCAATTTTTCATTTAATGCGTGAGAGGAAGAAAAAAAAAAAAAAAAAAAAAACAGAACGGTTCCTGTGCTAGCTTGGCTGTATAATGGAAACGGAGGAAATAAAATCATTCATGCCTCTTATGACAGTGTTACGTTTTTAAAACCTTCAATAAAAGCGTGGCCTTTCCGATTCCCCCTAATTAATCATCGGCAACCCTTTAAGCGTCGTGGGGACGGGGCGGACGATCTCCGCCGTAAATTTGAGAAATACCGTCTTACATGATAAGACCACTGCGCCGGTTTCAATCCCTTTTGTACGCATCCGGCCTTAAAAAACATTTCCACAGCTAACAGCCGAGCATATTAGAAAATAAAATACAATTCTGCCACCTGACACTTCAATTTAGCCCGCTCCAACTGCTGAAGCCATCAGCCCGCTGGCCTGCCTGCCTGCCATGATGGAGAATCCCCCAAATATCACTTAACTGATCTGAGCCAGGCACGTAATGCTCATGCACTCTCCCCCACTGCATTACCGACACACACTCTCTCTCTCTCTCTGCAATGCGTTCCGCTCACACACACAATCTCATTTTAATTGACTGCATTGTCTGGGCCGAGGCTGCGGGGAGTGCCTCCGCCCTCCTCTCTCCACCCTGCCGCTTTGAGGAGTATTTACAATCCGATAATCTTCAAGCTCCTCACCACATCTATTACACTGCAGACGAACAGACACTGAGAAACCACTGCCTTTAAAAGGATAGTTCACCCCAAAATGGAAATGTGCTCATCCTTTACTCACCTTCATGTCATTTCAAACCTGTATGACTTTTGTTCTTCTGTGGAGCACAAAAGGAGATATTTTGAAGAATGTGCAGGCCACTCTTTTCCAAGAAATTACAATTTGCGCTTCAAAAGGATTTAAAAGCACCATAAAAGTATTCTAAAAGTAATCCATATGACTTGAAAAAAACAATCAAAGTTGTAAATAAAACAAAGATCATTGGAGTACATTTTAAGAGAAAACACTACTTCAGTCTTTCAACTTCAAAATTTCATGTTTAATTCCATGTGTTTTTACTACCAATTTCTGAGTGAAAATACTATACCTTTTCTTTTCTCAGTGTATAGGTCTTCTGAAGCCATATGATAGTTTTGTGTGAAGAACAGACTGAAATTTCGGTTTAGAAAAGCCAATATTAACTGGAACCTTAGCATACACTCAGTTTCAAGAGATAAGCATTCTTTTGAGTCAGATCTTTTCAATGAATTGGTTCTTCTAGTTAAAAATAACCCTTTGCTGTAGTGAACAGCTCTCTGAAGATTATCAGTGAACAACAACTTAAATTTCAATCTGTTCCTCACACAAAGCAATTGTATGACTTCAGAAGACTTAAATATATAGAGCATGAGTCATTTGGACTATTGATATGATACATTTATGGTCATTTTGTGTCCTTTTTAATGCTCTGGCCACCATTTTTTTATTTATTTATTTTTTTTATTTCATGAGGTAAAAATGACCACTGTCACAAAAATGTACAAAAATTGTACCATTGTCATTGGGGCAGTACCCATAAAGAGACAACTTTGTACCTTATCTACCCCTAAAAGGTAAATATTAATACCTTAGAGTAGTAATAAGTTCCTTAAAGTTACCACTCTGAACCTTAGGGGTAAATAATAGCGCTTTTCCACTGTGTGTTACGACTCAGCATGACACAGCTCGGATTGGCTCACTTCGCTTTTCCATTGCGTGGTATGACTTGGCTCGGCTCGGCACGGCTTGGCTCGCTTTGCTTTTCCACTGCAGTTTAGTACCGCTTCAAAGTGGGTGGGATTATAGACTGATAATTATAGTTGCGCCGCCTCTACTGCCGTGAATCCGCTCATCAGCTACCAATGAGAGGAACGTCTGCACCTCGTCTACTGACCACGATACAGCCATTTCTCTTGTCAAGTTGCGTGCGACGGTCATTAAAAGCAAGTCGTTTAAAAAAGTTGTGCGAACAAATGATACTGCGGTGGCTGTTGCTGACTATTTAAATCTAGGGGGTTTAGTGTCTTGAGCCGCAAATCCAATGACGCTGGTAGTGACGATTCTCTCTGACCAATCAGTCATCTGCAGTGTTTACACGTCACATTTAGTATCGGTTTGGCTTGCTTGGAACCTGAACTGAGGTGGTTCTATTTAAGCGAGCTGTACCGAGCCGGACCATGCAGTTGAAAAGCGCTAAAAAGTGAGCCGTACCATGCAGTAGAAAAGCGCTAAAGCGAGCCGTACCATGCAGTGGAAAAATGCCATAAGGTACTTTTAGTAGGTATATTTAAGCTTTCTAGGCCAGTGACAAGCTGTTGTCCCCTTAAAGGTACAATTTTGTAGAGTGCACATACTGCAAGTAAACATGAAAGTGAGTAAATAAATACATAACTTTAATTGTTTAGAGTGGGCCTATAAACGCCAGGCGCCAGCAGGAAGCCGCACACCTGCCCTTTGTCTTAACTGCGCTTGTTCTCTGCTTCTCTCTCTCTCTTACTGCTGAGGTATGGAGTCGGCATAGCAATCTCCCTGCATCGCCATCCTTCACCACATCAAATGATCATTTAGCACGGCCCCCTCTCCGTGATTGATTGACTCAGCCCACGCCTAAATCACCCTCATAAAACTGGTATTGTGACAATGCTGGGAGTGTGACAGGTTAAGGAATCGTATTGATTCACAACTGCAGTCCTGCGGTGTGACTGAGGCACGTCAGTAGCGAGGGCGAGCCTGCAGACCGCTGAAAGAGGCACCAGCTTCGATAACGCTGTTGCTTTTCAATACCCAAAGAACAAGAGAATATGCTAAAACTAATGCTTTCAAAGTTGATTCGAGAATCGAGCTTGAAGTGTCACTAACAGGTTTAAGAGAGGTCTCAGAAGAGTGCCGCTAAAAGAACAGTAATGCTTCTAGGACTGACTCCGACCTCCATTTTCTCTCCTGAAATGTAGCACGCTGCCATTCAAAGAGAGCTCATTCAGGACATGCTTTTAAAAAGTGTCTTCGCGGACTGTTCATGTGTCAACAGTCCTCTAGCATTAAAGGAAAGCTTCCCTGACATAAGAAGGCCTTGGGGTACGTCCCAGCTCAAAAAGTCAGTCATTTTTTGCTGCAGCATGGGAAATAACACAGAGAATTAGCCAGTCGTGAAGAAACTCTCTTTGTTTCGGGTATTTTACAGAGGTGGCATGTCCCGTGTCAGTCCTCACAAATCGACAGTGGGCTCCAGACAAATCACAGCTAGCCGAGGCAATATATGAGACTTCAGCCCCCTGAACAAGACTGCTGAAATCAGCAGCTTTACAGGGTCAGTCCTCCAACCACCCTCCCTTTCTCTCTCCTACTCTCTCTCTCTCCCTATTTTTTTTCTTTACCGTTACTGCCGAGACGCCAAAGCAATCAATCTTAACTAGAGCCATTCCTTCTCTGGAGTGAAGGGTGCCATTTGTTTTCTTCCGTTGGGATGCTACCCTTTCCAAGGAATATCTCTCCTGTGCCGATCTTTTACATATTCCTTCGTTATTGGTTTATGATTGTAATAAGAGCTCTAATGTTCCTGATGCCCGAGACAGTCCCCTCGGTTTGTAGTCTGAATACTGATAGTGATTTTACCTTAGAGGGATTTAATAATGATTTACGGGCAGCATACATTTTCATACCTTTGGTTTTCTGAATTTGAGCATTTGAAATTAAAAGCTTCAAAGCATTCATTCCGACAGTCAAAAATGCTGAACGTATTCAAACAGGTTTCCTAAACACTCCCCCTCCTGTCTGCCATTGGTTGACTAAACAGATAGCCCTGCCCCCAGACTCACGCCATTGGTTGAGCCACTGTTGCCATGTTGAGCTGATTGGAATGCTTAAAAAAAACAGAATTTTTTTGAAAAAGACACAGAGACAAAGTGTTCTCACTTCATGAGAAATAAGTCTGGATTTTTTATAGTTGTCTTAACATATTAAGCTGGAATAGGAAAAAGTGCTTTAACATAAAAAAATACACACTTCAGCCCTAAATTTCCCTAAAAATTCATTCCTACATTCTTGGAGTGTGTCTGAATGGCCTAATGATGATTTAGTAACTGAGACCACATTCATTCCTGGTCATATATTACCACAGATTTTGACACAATTTGAATGAAATATTTTCCCATTATAGCCACTGATGAAGAAATGCAGAAATACTCCACATTTGATCTGTGGGGGTATTTTTGATTAGTGACTTCTGAGCTTTTTTAAACACATTCAATTGGCTGTGGGTTAATCATTCTTAAAACCGAGGACCATTACTTAGAGCGAAGAATCAAAATATTAAAATTAAGCAGGAAACCACAACTAGGAGGGACACATTATTTGTCAAACACCCGGACACTCCACAGGCAAAAAAAACAAGAGAGAGAGAGAGAGAGAGAGAGAGAGAGAGAGAGAGAGAGAGAGAGAGAGAGAAGGGTGCGGGAGAGTGAAAGAGTGTGTGAAAGAGAGAGATTCCTTTCATTAATCCATGAATGTAATTACTGTATAAACAGCCCCTTCCTCTGATTGATGTCCCTCAGCCATGTTTCATTTACTTCAGCATGTTCTCATATTTGAGTGAAATAAACAAGCATATTCCCACAGGAGTCATTTACATCTCACCCCTCTCATCAAACACATTAAAAGGCAGCTGAACCCCGCTCCATTTCGGCAACATTTCCTGTCTGCCCATAAGAGTCTGGGCATCGAGGCATCTGAAGACGGAGTGACGGGTGGTGAAATAGGCCATAGATTATACATAAAAAAAAAAAAGATGATGGATGTTGAGAGAAGTCATTTAAATCCACCTCTCAGCTGCTTGTGCTGTGGAGACGCCTGGAGAGGTTCAATCATTCTGGCAATTCTACAAATAGCTTTTCACTCAATGAAGCACACAAGAGTTGGACCTTGTTTCAAAAATACACCAAATGTGAACGGAAGAGAAATTACCCTCCTGAAAAGTCACATATGAGTTAAATCAGTCAGTTTGATCATGCTTCACACAAATCAGCCTTATAATCAGCTGTGTTCTTGAAATATTGTAAACATAATTATGATACAACATCATGTCATGATTATAATCTTAAACCACGATCAACACTCAATATTATGAGTTATATAAGGGGTGTCAAACACATGTTCTGTTGGAGCTTGTAGGATGTTAAGTAGGGCTGAGACAATACATCAATTCTCGATTCGCGATACAATGATTCTGGATCGATTCTGATGTTTTCTCTCTCAAATCGATTCTGAGCTTTGTTTTAACAGCAGATGGTGCTCTGGGCTGGTTTTTAACCGCACACTCAAATGCTCACAAAGAAGAGTGCTGGACAGTGATCGTGAATTCGGCTAAGTCATGTAAGTGGTTAAATAATTATACTTGCACCTCGGCTCAGAATGCTTTTATGATGCAGGATTAATGTAAACACAGCCCACTGTGAACACCCTTGTAATTCGCTTCAACCTTTTCAAACTTTATGAATGATTATTTTAGGTTTAAGTGGTGTGTGTAAAGATACTGGAAGCAAGACAGAGTACGGGTGTTTCTAAAGCACGTTCAGAATCGATTTGAGAGAGAATCGCGATACATCGGAAAATATCAGAATCACTTCAGATTCTTTGTATCGCGAATCGAGAATGGATGTATTGTCCCAGCCCTAATGTTAAGAGGGGGAAAAAATAAATACATTATGCTTAAAAACATTCATGTGAATTTATCAAATGCATGATATATTCATAACTTTCAATTTTTTTTTTTTTTTTTTGTGACAGCAGGATAGATTAACTCTACAAGGATAATTATTAGTGGTAAATGGTGAATACGAACGAATAAGTAATTAATTAAAAAATATTTAATTTATTAATTAAATTATATTAAATTTATTATTATAATAATACATTTTATTAGTATGGGTGTTTTATTATGATATAATGCTTCATACTGCACTTTTCAAGGTTATAACCATAAACAGGTAAGTATAATGCACAATATCATAACTGTGGTTACAATTATTTAGGAAAATATAATAAAAGTATTACATAATTAAAAAATATCATGTGGTGACTACGAATACCTTACAAAATGCATTATATATGCTGGCTTCAAGTAAAGTGTAATCAAAAAAATATTCATTTTAGCTTGTTAAGGCAGTCCACTTGAATGTGTCCATTCAGTGTCATTCATTAAAACTGCTTTACTGTACAATAACTATTCAAACAAATCAATACATTAATTGCTTAAAAAATAAACAATCACTACACATCGTTCTAGCTGTAACTATGATATACTGCTTCGCCAATGACAGAAAAATGGCCTGAAAAACTGCAGTTTCCCCTCTGTGGAAACTATGGGATGCATTTGCAGGTCTCCATCAGCACCATGGACAGTTGCTGTTAGGGGGGCTGAATGATGAATCTGGATTTGTTTGGCCTCAAGGCCTTCCCAGGGCATTCCCCAGTTTGTCTGGTACATAAAGGTTATTTCCACCAGACCGTCAACTCCCTGTCATAAATCCCTGCGCAACAAGCTGAGGCCCCAGTACATGCACACATATTCAGACATCATATTTGACTTAAATCCCTCTGCTATTTGTTTGGTTTGACACTGGTGACACTTTGATTAATCTAATTTGCTCGCTTGCGTTTACAGCTTCGGCGGCAATGAATCTTTATTTTATATGGTCAAGCGCTGGCATTTCCCTTCAGACCGGCCTCGGCGAGGAAAGGGGGGTTGTTGAGCGCCTCAGCCTTTCTGAGACACAGCCTTCTGTCCATTCTGTCCTGCCTAAATTATGAAGCACTTTAATTAAATTAAACCCTACACAAGCACTTAGACCAACTGCCAGCCACGGAGAGATTTTCTTTCCGAAAAACAGCACATTCGCAAAGACTTCCCAATCATGTTTGGCACACTGAAACTAGAGCTGAACGGTATAGCAAATATTCACGATATGATGATTTTGATTTTAAGCAACAATGGGAATATCACAGGTAATTAACAAGTTTTTCATTGGGCCATTAAATATCCTTACTAGCATCAGTAGCAAAAAGTTCAATTATTTCCATTATTCAATTCAATTTTGGATTCAACAATTCATTTGTGTCATCACTCAGTGCCTGCATGACCATTTTTCATAACATGAAATGTTTAATAAACATATATTTTACTAAATATTGAAGTTTATCTGTTATATTGTATATACTTTTTGTGCGCAAAAACAAAACAAAAATAACGACTTTATTCAACAAATTCGTCTCTCCCGTCATTCTGCTACGCTATTTTTGTTGCAGCTTCCAGGTTCTACGTCCGAACGCCGGCTCAGTATTGGCTGACGCCTGTTCACGTGAGCAGCACGAGGCATGTGTGTGATGCTGACGCAAGAGCCAGCCAATAATGATCCGGCATTCGGACGTAAACACGAAAAATCAAAAGTACAAATTAGTTCATTTAATCTATAAGCATAAAACATTGATGTCATCGTCCAGCTCTGTTCCGTTCTCACACAACAGCGTCAGTACAGTCAGATCCATAATTTTGTTGAATATTAAGTGTCCACAACTAAGCAAGCCAGAGGCGACAGTGGCAAGGAACCCAAACTCCATCAGGTGACAGAATGGAGAAAAAAACCTTGGGAGAAACCAGGCTCAGTCGGAGGGCTGGCGAATGAACACAATGTAAATATTGCAAAACTTTATTTACCAACATATTTTCTTATTTATTTTTTTAATATCAAGCAATATATCACAACCACAAAAATGTGTAATGTGCTTATTTGAGATCTGAAATTAAAACTGGTGCTTAATAGTCTTTAAAATTTATAAGGCACCAATTTATCACACTTATATTATGTCAGTCTGATGATCTTGTATATCTTTTTTTGATTCTTCACTGCTGCCACTAGTCAACGGAGAGTGAATTATCCTTTTATTTTTCATTCTTCACTGCAGCCACTGGTCAATGGAGAGAGTGTTACCCTTTTTTTCCAGCAATACTTTGACAGATGATGATGGCACGCTGTAACTTAGGAAAAGAATATGCGCCCCAGTTGATGGAGAGCAACGCTTTATGGGATGAGTACAGGGCCTTATGGGAGACTGAGGCTAACTGCACTACTCTCGTTGGAAAATGCCTCTCACAACGTCTGAGTGACAGCGCTGTGCCTAGCAGATCCTCGCTGAATGAGTGACTGCTTCTCCTCGGGCCATTTTACTGACCTGGGAAGGGAAAGGAAGAAAAAAAAAAAAAAAAAACTGTCGCAGCTCACACAGTCTCCAGAATAAATGGAGGTATTAAGCTTGATAACTAAAAACCGCACATTTGATCCTGCCATCCTCAGCATTTTTCCACACATAATTCTGGGCAGTTGAAAAGCATTTTGTGAAAGCTGCCGAGGTTAGCAATTCTGACTCCAGGGTTTCAGCGCAGATAACAAGCCGGTCAATATTCAAAAAAGGGAATTTAATTGGCTCTCCCCCTCGTCCTCCCCCTTCTCGAGCCGTTACCTGCCAGAGTGCCAAGGGGGGCTCGTGGCGAAACGTATTAGCATGACTCTCTATTAGCCTGCCTGGCATTAGGAAGCAGTGCTTTTCAACAACACAGCTCATTTGCTTTGCTCTTTCTCAGCGCCTTACACAACACATTTGCTTTTGTTTTTACGCTTTAGGAGCCTGATCAACCCATAGCGACAATTTTGGCCGACCAAATGCACGGCTTGGCCGGCAGGGCCACTGGCCCCATATTAGATTACAATGGACACTGAGACTGTGGAAAATCGTGTGTGCCACAATAGAAATGAACGGTTATTTCAGGTTTCTCGTTCCAAAATCCTGCTCAGGGAGACGATCTCTAGTGAGGCGCGTATGACTCATAGGGTTGAAAATAACTCCACTCATTCCAACACTTACTCTGCCACTCAGGCAACAATAATATTTCCGTATCTATAACAGCAATCGTCAATTCATTAAACGGAAGAAAACCCCTCTCAGCTGCCGCTATCGTCTGCGATTAACAAAAGGGAAATGCTGAGCAGATGATTACGCTGCTCTGTGTCACCGTTTCGAGTGTAAAAGCGAGAGGGAGAGAGGTTAAACCTCAGTCAGATGTCACTTTCTCACAGCAACCTTTGGCCCGGAGTGGCTTTTCATCTCACTGTGAGCTCTCACAATCCCTGAAGTGCCTCATCTTCAACTGCATCACAATTACCCCAAGGTGTCTCCTCTTTTTCTCTCTCTCTCTCTTCTCTTCCTACCTCCCTTCCCCTCTCCTCCTCCTCCTCCTCTTCTTTTCTCTGTTCATTTCCTCTCCTCTCCTGATCCTCTGAATTACTATTCTCTGTCATGTCATCGAGCCGGTGGAAATCTTTGGCACATGTGTTATCATAGATTCATGAAGAGAGCGGTCTGAATGCAGGAGATTCAGAAAAAAACATTTGGTTTTAACATCTGACAGTTGTTAAAACTTACTAATTAAACTTATCTGTGTTGAATAAAGCACATGACAGCAACAAAATAATTATATTTAAGTATAGTATACTGTAGTATAGTATAGATAGATAGATTCCTTTTCAGAGCAAATATTTACACCCTTAACAAATTCAGGCACACATAAATAAAATATCCTATATACAAAAGCTACAATGGGAAGCATGCAGTGCAATAGCAGATACAGTATTTCTGGTCAGCAACACAGCAGATGTCACTATGTGTACCGGCTTTGCTTGACACGGTGCAATTTCCCATAACCCTGTCAGGACAATTACACCAGGCCCCAGCAGGAGCACGGCTACTCACAGATACAAGCCTCCACTCTGAGTACATCAGAGAGAGAGAGAGAGAGAGAAAGATGAGAAAAGGGCTTGAGAAATGAAACCTCCAAGTCAAACAGAGAGGATGAGATGGGTTGATCTAAAGACCTGAAGGCTAGTACAACAGATAGAGGGGCTGTACTCCGCAGTGAGACATACGGCCTCGTTCTCTCTTCCCCCTCCTCCTCCTCTTCCTCTATCCTGCACCTGGGACCAGTGGGGCTGTGCAGTCATCTCCTCTCTCTCACTCTCTAGCTCTCTGTACTCTCCTGAGCAGCAGGCTCTTAACCAGACCAGGCAAAAAGCCCACTGAGACCCGACAGCTGGAGCCTGTCTCTCCTGAATGTACCATAACACTGGAGTCCTATCCTGAGGTGTTCAGCCCTCCAGCCCCCGCTCTCTCTCTTTCTCTGATATGGGTGAGAACATGAAGACTGACATGACCCAGAGGACAGATTGCGTTAGATTGATGTGACAAAAAAAGCAGGGGGAAGGGTGTATGTGTCCACGTGCGCACATGTTTTCGAGACAACGAGAGCAGTGACTGTAACTTAAATAGTCATTGAGTGACATGTGGTACTCATAGGGACCACTCTTTAAAATAGTTGTGGCCCAGATGCAAATTACAATGGGGTTTGGGGGCCTTCAACCCCACTGATTAAAGTTGAGCACCCCCAAAAGAGCTTGGATGGGTCTTTTTCACATTTAAGTATATATTTTCAAAAAAGGAATAGGAAGTATGCCAACATAGGACAGAAAACTGCCATTTCAAGGGTGAAGGGGTAAATGTTACACAACAGAATGAGTTTGATTCACTATGTGCATCCCCATCTCAAATGTGGCAAAGCTAATCTAAATGTAAAAAGGGGAAATTAACAAACACAATTAAGTATTTCAACAGAATAAAAGTCACTAATATCGGCAGATATCCAATTTGGTACCAATACTGGTTTAATTACCACAAAACTTAGACCTATCTGTCAATGATAAAAGTTAGATTACAAGTTGGACTGTAACTGTTTGGGTTATGTAAGATGAACCTCAACTGAAAGTGCCACGAAAATTACTTCAAAGATAAGATAGAAAGGACAGAAATTCTTTCATAAAGCTTACTCACTGACTTACAGTCATTGTACCGTATTAAACAAACACTGGCTGACAAAGGCTGTGATAAACTTTTCAGTTTTTGAGAATTAATTTTATCATTATGCAGGGGTATGAAGAGTGTAAGTTTTTGAGATCCATATGCAGGACCCTGCATCCAGTTAAAATGATTAATGACACACAGTGTAACAGAACTCCAAATGTATGCCGCAAATTACAGCAACTTACAAATGCAGGACATGTTTCCCAGCTTAACTACTGACTAGTAGCCTGGTAATTTGTTTTTCGCACAGCTCCACCGTGTTATTAAATTATCTCATATTAGCCAATATTTAAGTGCGCTCCCTCAAGCAATTTGCAGAAATCAGGAAAGAGCGAGCATAGCCGCCCTAATCAAGGTTGGATAAACAAATGCTAATTTTGAGGCTGAACTATGGCAAGGTGTAAGCCAAGCAAACATCTGTTAACATGCCTAATTTGTAAGCATATTAAACAGGGAGAGTATCATCAAGAACAATCCATCATTTTGGCAACAAACAAATGTTTACTCAATTAAAACCGTTCATCTGAGATTTCAATAGGCTGGGCACAAAAAACGGAAAGCAAACGTATATTTCTTTTGAGAAAACATTGCTGGAGTGGTTTCAATGAAGAAAAGTTAAACATACCAATCTCAGGTTTTGTAACTAAACAATCTGTTTTAAACAGAGATGTTCTGTTCAATAATTCAGTCATGACCAAAGAAAGATATTCAGTACTTCTGTATGTGTCATCTCACCAACAATAACGTTCATTCATTGCCACCCAGTATTGTGGATTAACCTACCCACTCACAGTGTAATACTTCCTGTGTACGGCTCTGTATTCATCTACACCAACTCCCTCCCTCTTCCTTTCTCTCTTCTCTCTCATCAAACTTTCTGTAAAATATAGTGCATAGGGAGATATGCGACTTGCCCCAGAAAACAGCTCCAAACAGGGCTAATCCATTGTGAGCATTCCCGATCACTCAAAACAAAAGATCCAAGAATAAACTACTTTAACTGGCAAAGCATTTATTCTGCATGGGAAGACGCTGGTCCACTGGTGAAGCGCGAATAGGTGAAAATGACATTTCTGTGCCAAGCATTATCCGTACTGTACCCAAATCTCAATATTTGTTTTTAGCTAGCCTACTTTTATTGAGAGCTAAAAAAGGTCAATAGGCTCTCATTAGATCCATCTGTGGAGAACAGTTGCGTAATGCTCTGACAATACAAACGCTGTACCTGCATTTGTTTTTAATCATCGTGTTCTGATAGGCAATAATGCCTGTCAAAGAAAAATAGATGGTGAAAACATAGATACTTTGGCTCCGGTTCAGAAATGCCTCTTTCAGTACCTCCGGCTGGAGAAAGAAGAGGAGCGCTGTGCTGCATATTGAACAGGACTACAGGTACACAGTCGCATCTCGGCGCCGAGTGAGAGTGTGGCATAGAGAGAGTGGTGCCGTGCCTGTGGGAGAAATGGTCCCAACCGGGTCATTTTATCCTTCTGCATTTGGCTGGACATGCAAAACTGAGCTCTTAATTTCATAAAATAGTTTTTCGTTTTCATACTTCACCACCTCAAGACCTCCTTGGAACCCCTGTGGGTTTGTAAAGCAGGATTGTGTGCAATTCAGAATTGGACTGATATTCCAATTCAATTCCTGAACAGGATGATGAATTGCCGTTTAAACGTAATGCAAGGAAGTAGAATTAAAATGAGCTGAAATGTATACAACTGTAATATTTTGACTACAAAATCAATGTTTGTCGAGACTAATTTTTAGGGATGCTCCGATCCGCCTTTTCCGCTCCCGATACCGATACCTGGGATTCAGTATCGGCCGATACCGATCCGATATTCAAGTAATAATAATAAAAAAGTGCTGAATTACCTAATAAACTGTATGCCTCACTGTGTGGAAGAGACTGGGATCATTCTTTTGTGCAAGGCATCAGGCTTGACTTAAACATTACTTTCCTAACTTTGTAAAACAAAATAAAAAACAGACACAAATGTAGTGAATTATTTATTAAATAATTGTGCATCAGTGCAACAACTGTAAATAAACCAATAGCTTCACTAGTTTGGTAGACATTCAAAATAAACAGGAGTCCAGCTGACTCCATCTATGACTCATGGCTTGTTTTTCATGAATGTTTGCATCATACATGACAAACTAAATATATTTATATAGAAATATATACTATAAAATTAAAAGACATTTCGCTTACATTTATAGCGCAGTTTTTTAATGAGGCAGCAACATATGATAGATAGGACAGAACAAAAAAGGCTATTAACAATCTTTCATTGCGCAAAAGTATTATAATATGAACGGCTCCCATACAGAGCGGCACAAAGCGCTTATGCGCATCCCGTGTGCAGAATGATGCGCTTGAAGCAACATGGAGTCAGCGTGCAGCGGCAACGCTCTGCATTGAAAAGTTCAAAGCACAAAGTGAAGATACATTGATGCATATTGTATTACCGGTATCTTTGTCTACAGATGAAGTATAATAATAGAAACATTGAATCATCTTGGAGAGAGTTTCATTGTGTTTACTGTCGTAACCGAAGCCTGACACGAAGTTTGAATGCTGAATTGAGAATGATTGACAGCCGCAGCGGAGGGAGGCATTTACGTGAACTTCAATCTAATGACTTCTTTATTCATCTGTACCTCAAATTAAACCATGGAATGGCTTCAGAGCACTTGGAATATAGTACACAAAAACTTTATGTTGCTTTTTAATGTTTTTGTGCCTTTTGTGGAGCTTAACAATAACACAGAATAGTACATGCACAAAATCGGATTTGGATCGGTCCCGTCCGGCCGATACCCGATCCGGCAAAAATGGCAGTATCGGAGCCGATACCCGATCTGAGTATCGGATTGGCGCACCCCTACTAATTTTCAATGCTGGCTTGAAGACTTTTGAAAGTTTTGAAAAAAATGTTTATAGGTTTTTACCAACTGATAGATCAAGACAGACAACCAAGATAGACAAACAGACGGATAGACAAATAGGTAGATAGATAGATAGATAGATAGATAGATAGATAAAAATGGTGGGCAACTTAAGTTTAAATCTAGTGTGTGCCACTTCTAAACTCAGTTCCCCCTTGTCTCCCTATTCACACACTTTCATACAGTATTATTCCGCCAACATTTGGTTGCAGCATCATTTCCTGACTTTTTCTCCTGTAAAAATAAAAAGCTTTGACAAAGACTAAAACAACTCATATATTTATTTTGCACTGGACCTCCTGTATGTGGTATCAATGTCCATGTGTCTAAATCACTTGATTAATTCTGAGGATGCGGAGCGTGGGAAATGGCCTGAGGAAGCGGTATGTCATCACGGAGATGGTGTATTTGATGACACTGGTGTGTTTTAGTAAGAGGCTTGTGGGAAGGAGTGAGAATGGTTTTTTCACTGTTCGAGAGTTTCAGCAGGGGAGGGATATCTCTAAGACCTGCCGTGAGAAATCCCAGCAGCCGCTCTCCAGCGCAGTGTGAAGTGCTGTCACTGTCTCTGACTGTGGTGTGAAGTGCTCCCCAATTACTCCACAAGTGAGAAAAGTTTGGCCTTGCCTTCATTGTGCAAATGTTTGTCAGACTCTGCAGAGGCCTCTTCAGAGTACCAGGCTTCGACTTTAAAAACGCACAGTAAACGTCTCTTGCGCTGCTCCTCTTAATTACGTTGACAACGGCGTGTGGTATCATTCTACAAACTGATTCACAAAGAATAATCTGCAGTTACCAGCAACAAAGTCACCGTTAAAAGGACACTTTACAGATCCCATGGCGTTGTGAAAAATGTATATCCACATGGATTTGGAGATGATTACAACTAGCGAACTCTCAAACCAGCTTCTGCACTAGCTTGCATAGCAATTACTGTCAACAACAATGACAAAGACTGCAACGGTAATCCTCATTTATATTGAAAAGCCAAACTCCGTGGGGACACAATGTCGCCTAGGACCACAAAAAGGCTTTTGTTTGTGATATTTTGCTGTATTCAGTACATGTTCGAAGACCTTTCTTAAAAGCCCTCAGGCTAATAAGTCGCGTCCTCTGCAGAGTTCACCATTTTCACTTCAAACAATTGCCATGGTCTCAATTCCACTGACTTCACACAAAAAGTATAGGGATAATCAGCATATTAAAGCCAATGCTAGAACCATATGTTAATTATGTAAATGATTCATTTTAATCAGCTCGAACCATGTAACGAGTTACTGGGAAAGCGAATGTAGGGACTTATCAAAAATGTCATTAATATTCATCCGGATGGCGCCATGTGAATGTACTCATCCGCACAGATGAATTAATAGTTTGATGAGGGATGAAAGTGCTGGAGGAGGTGTTTGTGAGGAACCATCTGTCTAACTTTGAATCCCCTCCAGAACTGTTCGGCCCACAGAGGGACCACTGGAAGAAGAGTCGGCTGAAGAGAAAAGGGGGGCGGGGTCTACTGTTAAACACAAGTAAAGAAATTTGAATTATCATGTCGAATAGTCTCATAGAAACCACACTAATTAAGAGTTGGGTGGTGGTCAACAAGGTTATTATTGTTAAAGAAAATATATGTATACATGTACATATATATATATATATATATACACACATATATATATATATATATATATATATATATATATATATATATATACATATATATATATATATATATACACACATATATATACACATATATATACATATATATATATATATATATATATACACACATATATACATATATATATACACATTATATATATATATATATATATATATATATATATATATATATATACATACATATGTATATATATATATATATATATATATATATACACACACACACACACATACACTTTTGAAACAAACATTTTATATTTTACAAAAACATTAATATAATAAAAGGTAAAATATACTTTTTCACTGTTCGGTTTTGGTATAGCTTTCGTTTTCAATAACAATAACTTGCTGACCACCACCCTATAATTTATGTACAAGGCAGGTAAAGAAATACCCTCTCCCTGAAGGTAAACTGGTTGTCCTAGATATTATGTTGTTCTTGTCAGCACCAAAGAAATGTTTTTGATCACTGCTGATTAGGGGTGCAACGGTTCTTCGAAAAAAATCGAACCGTACCGTTCTCCACTTACGGTTCGGCATGCACTTGCACCACGGTCCATCTCGAATGACGACGCATCTATAGGCTAATATGGTTTGTTTAAAATAGCAACGTGGAAAACAGACAGATAGAGTTCAGATAATGTGTTTCAGTCGATGGATGTGCATTCTGGCTTCCCAAAACGTTACAACATCGATAATCAAAAAGCGTGGACAAAACAGTCACTCTTTGTAAACTTTGTTCAATGCGATCATTTACGCCGTCATCACCCGGGTGTTGACAGCGCGCGAGCGCAGGTGAGACCTGAACAGCACACGTTGCTACCTGTGTTTAAACTAAACTCATTTAAGCCTTGCTAATTTAAACATTCGAGTGCAAGACGCAAAAGAGAACTCGCGCGCTGTGAGAAGATTTGTGTGCGCTCATCCGAGGCGCACACACGCTTATTTCAGACAAATACAGAGTTCTCTTTCAAGTCTTGCGCTTCAGTGGACAAATTCATAGAAAAATTATGTCAACATGCCCGTCTTGGTGAGTGTCCTAGCAAACATAGTTGGTTATGTTTTAAGTGAACGTATAATAGTCGAGAAAGACAACGCATGTGTAACGGTATATGTACTGGATCGTGCATGTCTTAAAGGGGAAAAAAACTATTCCAGCTCCCTGTGTTTTTAATGTAAAATCAAACAACAAATGACAAAGAAATCACTCACTGCTCTTGACTGAATAGCTTTTGTAACTTCAACAATGATTAATCTTTATTTAATTCATACAGTGAAGATAATATGCAGTGTTATTTTATATTTGATTATTTTATCCATTTTCTGTACCTGAAAAGTACTGTTAGATACCTAAAAAACCTGAAAAGCACTGTTTATTTTATTTGAATATTTGCTCTATTGTATTTATTTCTGATGTTGTTTGTAGTTTGATTATTTGTTCTTATTTTCTTTATTTTTATTTGACAGTAGTTCTATTTTCCCTGAACATAGCACATACCGAAACGTACCGAAACCGTGACCCTAAAACCGTGATATGAACCGAACCGTGAACAATTTGAACCGTTGCACCCCTACTGCTGATATATCCAGCAAAAGTTGCTTATTCATAAACATCGGCTTTTGTTCGGCGTATAATTAGCTGGCTTGTGATTATTCAGCCATTACCAGTAATTAACAGACGTTTTAACTAAAACCACCCTTTATCTACTGTTCATGGCTTGGCACACTTATTTCTCTGTCAACGAGTAATTCTTCATCATTCCCTGTGTGTCCTTAGCCGTGCGTCCTTCAAAGATCTGGTATAGACCATGTGCAATACGGGTGCCGAATTGAGTTCAGAGCAAAGGGCCTGGTAATGTGCAAGCTGGCGTGAACGGAAAGAGCGGCCCTGTGCTGCCTGTGGAGCAGTGGACCCTCCTCGTGGTTCCTCCGCCCCTGGCACTGCCCAGTACCTCTCCATCTGGACCCATCATCTGTGCCGACCTGCCGGGCTCATGTCCCCATCCGCCCCCACTACCCCCCCCCATCCTTCCCTCTCTGACACTGCCTGACCGCCTGCTCCTACTCTCTGTGGCCAAACACTGGCCTGACCACAGGTCCTGCTTTACAAATCTGAGTCAACTGTATAATGACAAACACAACTATAAATCCATCTACATGCACAAGAACAAGGGCTATTATAGCTTTGAATATTTTACTAGTTTTTATTTCTTTTTGTATTCTATTTAAATTTTTAAAAAAATGTTCTTATTTTTATATTGTCTCATAGAAACCACATTGGTTAGGAGTTGGGCAGTTGTCAGCAAGGTTATTATTAGGTTATTTTAAGGTTATTATAAGGTTATTATAAAACTACTAGTGAAAAAAAAAACATTTACAAAACAAAAAAGTGGAAAATATTTATAAAAATGTTTTATTTTATGTGAAATTTGTTTTAATTGATTTTTTATTATTTAAAAAGTTTTTTTTTTTTTTTTTTTTTACAAAAAATATATATTTTTCGAAAATATTTTAATTTTCACTTTTGTTATAGTTTTCGTTACCAATAACAATAGTTTTTTTGATAATGATTACCTCGCTGACCACCACCCAAATCCTTCCAGTACTCATTAGCACAGCCTCATCGACAGCAAATGCGGTTTCTACAGGGCTAACCGGCACATCCGTTTTAGTACCGCAGAGCACTTGGGTCCTTCAGACTCAGCAGCAGTAGATGAAAGGGGTCTTGTCCACATTATGAGATGTGACATCACAGAGCTCTGAGCCTCATCATCCATCTGGGGGTTTTAACATGAGACGGACACTCGCACTCACTTCTCGGGTCACACTTTAGGATAGCTCCCTAGTTCCTGACTCTCCATCCTCATGTTCAACCCAGGGTTCACTGGCAGGAGAAATATCACAGCACTGATGTCAAATCAAAGCACAACATTGCACATTTACTTATGGTAAGAGATTATTTTCCACCGCGGCACAGAGACAACCTCTGGAAAGCTAAATATAGAGCTTGTGGCATAGCTGGCATGGGCTGTAGCCTGAGATTAAAGCATGTTTCATTCTGTTTGATAATTTTTCATTGAGGGACACAGTTTTGGACTTTATTGCCTTGAGAGAATTAAAGCAATGGTGGACTTTTTATTTTTTTTAAAACTAAAGCTGAGTGAGATCGCCAACATGATGTGATTCAGCCACTACATTTGTCCAAGTGATCAAGCCTCTAATTGACTAACTTGACAGAACAGCACGTCTTCTTGTGGAGATACGATGCCTACACGAAAAAAAAAGATGCACTAAACGCTTTAGACATGTACAAATCATCTGCTTTAAATTAACATATTGGCTAGATCCACAGTACTTGCTGTTGGCTTTTAAACCCCAGCAGTCTGAATCAGAATAACAAGCTTGTAAAATCTAAATATAGTTCATTACCTAGGTAAAAGCACAATAAACACTTATAGTAGTACAGCGACTCACTTCAGGGGGTTCAGTGAGTTTCATTCCAACACAAAAAAGCAAAACATAAAAATATATCCAACATAAAAGTGTTAAAACATTTCAGGATGTTTCTCCATTGTTGCTTTAGGTGATTGTTCTGTCAGGCTAAGCCTTTAGCTCTTGCATACGGAGGATAAGCGTTCAGGCGTTTGTTTCACTGGCACACCAGTACTGGGTTTTTATGTCTCCTCAATATGCTGCGAGATTCTGGGTTTAAAATGGATTAAAAGGATCATGTTTTGTTGATATTACTAGCCATATGAAGTCCCAGCGGTTGAGATAATGGGTTCATAAGGAGTGTATATGTGTTCTAGATCTATAATCTCAATGCAGGAATTTCTTCCATCAGGAACCATTTCATGGTCACAGCCTTCACAGCGACTTAATAAATAAAGATCTTCTTGATGACCTCCATAAGATATGCGGTGCTGCTAGCTACTATAAATATGCTTACACTTTGTGCGGGGGATGGGAGCTATTGCCAATTTGACATTACCATAATTCTTATTTACCACTGGAAGCTTTTCTTTAAATTTAGCAAAGGTTAAAGGAGCTGCCCACCTCTAATCTGCGGGACTGATAAATTGAAGAGCCAACTCGGAGAACAATCAAGTTCACGGGGGGTTAATACAATAAAGACCAAATAAAAAAGGCCCCAACATCAATATCATCAGCCTCACTGATGTGTGTGTAGTGGCGTTTGGTAATAACCGGAACATTCCAACAAATCAATGGTTATTTAATTCTCACTGAGCTTCTGAGTCCATTAAACCTGATTACTTTCACCCATTTTCTTCTGGGTGCTGTTATTTTTCCAATGCAGGCACTTAATCTATAAGGGGGACTTATGAGGACCTTCAAAAGCAATTTCAGCCTCTATTAACATAGCATGCTAGGTGCCATTTGGCTATAATTATTTATTGGACAGTAGCTTGTGGAGCAGCCTAAACCCCCGGTTTGACCCGCACTCTAAACTAGCATAAAACAAAGCCACAAAAACCCTGAGTGCCTCAAATTCTTTGTTAGCAATACACTGGTTTCCGTGAAAAAAAAGGGAGAATGAAACCTCAGGAGGGAAGCGAATAAGGTCGTATTGGTGAAATACACAGTCATGACATAAACAGAGCAGAGATTATAAAGTCTCATTAGGATCGGCCAGATCTGTAACAATCAATCATCTTTTTGGTGATCCAAGCATTTTCTCATTCAGGTCAACAACAACAGGAGCCTGATTAATGTGGTGTATGCTGTATGACCCACTTCTCAGATGAGCAGAACTCTGTGCAGTGGTGTGCCAAATGCAGATCAAACAGCCCTGCCACGGTACTACACATGACCACGTGCCTGTATCAGACCGGAAAAGGCACAGAGTGTTAACCAATCTCTTTGATTCAAGAAAAAGTGTGTTTTTCAACCCCCTCATCACCTATCACACATAGCGATGGAATGAATGTGCACTTAGACGTTGAGAGAGTTAATCCGCCGTGTGATTGGGTAAACAAATACACTCAAATTGATCTGGTTTGACTCGCCGTCAAAAAACGAACGGGATCCTGTGCTGATCGTTGCTTTGACTGAGAAGATCTATTACCCAGCCAATCACATGGGCTCCCTGCCATTTCATTTACTACTAAATAGCTCATGGCTTGATTTCCAGCTCTACATCCGCCCTGCTAAGCAGGGAGGCATAATAAGGGGTGGGGTGGGGGGGCTCATGTTGGTAGCCATTAAAAGCTCCAGAAAGTGCATTTGCATTTTGTCCCATCAGCAGGATGGATGGTCATTAGTAATTGCCTATGAGACCTTACAAGAGACCACAAGAATGAAACAAAGCAAGCGCTCAGACGTCTATGCTGTAGTATGTCACCGTTTACAATAATAGGGATGCATTGATATTACATTTCTGGCAGATACAGATAAGCCAAATTATTTTCATCTTATAGCCGGTAGTCAATAAATGGCCAACAGTTTGCAAGAACAATGAAATACAACATCATCCGAAGCATATCTATCTATCTATCTATCTATCTATCTATCTATCTAAACTTGTATATTAATTTATATATTTTTTTATTAAATTAATACAGGCCAATAACGGATAAGGTTAAAATATGTCATTCATCCAGACAGATCTTGTACATTTGCGTGACATACTCATTGTTACTCATATTACCATGTAAGATGAGACATAGGAGTAAAATATTGATTTAATGTGTTACATATTCACTATGCTCTAACGATGAAAGAGACAGATTCTTTTTGGCAAGCAGGCCCACTTCAAGACTGCCATTTTCAAAAGGATTATACTCATGCTAACACAATCCTTGAATTTTTCAAAAAGTACTAGCAGCTCTAATTGATTTCTTATCCAAAGTCTACACCATTTCAGAGAAATGCATGTGTAAAATATGGATTCTAGAGGAATTCAGACTGCCTGATAAGTTACTTGGCGTGTATGAGATGAGGCTGAGACGAGTCAGCTCAGGGTGAGGTGGGGGTACTGGTGGGCCTGGAAAGGCTGGACTGGAGTGCAAATCTCCTGCCCTGTGGTCAACCTCCAGGAGCAAGGGCATGAATGTTAAGCAGCCTGGGGATCAATACAGGCGAATATAGCTCAACTGCACCATTTGTTCAGCCATGAGAGATGTCAATACACAGATTAGGGTGATCCATCTTTTTGATTTCCCACTGTCTTCCACATGGACTGCATGAGGGCTTTTGCCTGTATTAAAAGTGTTTGCTTTCTCAACCATAAAAATTCCAATTATTGCTCTAAGTGCAGCAGTGCTGAGTCGCTTGTTGTGGAGCAGCTCCAACGTTATGACGTGAAATGAAGAAGGGAAGGGGGCGAACGGTGAAATGAAAGAGGCCTTGCGGGGGAAAGAGAAAAGACTTTGTGAGATGACAGGAAGCTTTCAGATTGTTTTCCTTCTGTAATGCCCTGACTTGATACATGCGTTTTAGTCGGAGCTGTGAGGGGATGGGGTAAAAATGCAGGAATCAATGGCGGTTCAGTCGATTGTGCTGTGATGCCATCAGCTACCTGAGCATGGATTCAACATCACCTCGAGCTTCAAAATTTGGTCGCGGCTCTCACATGGCACCATTCGTGGGGCATTTAAAAATGAAAAAGACTTTCCCCCTATTTTTCCTCATCAAGTGATCCTAACTTTCCTGGCAAGATCTACTCACCATTAGTAATTTGTTTTTCATGTTCATTTCAATCCCTGAACTCCTGCAATAATAAAAATGTTGGCGAAATAAAAGTAATCTTGTTTACAGTTTTGCCAGCAGATATCTTTTTTTCCCAATTCACTTGGAGCTGAACTGTAGCTTGCGCTTGTTTCTTGAGAGGGAGAAACAGTAACATGCAGTGATTATGGCATGGTAAATCAAGCCCTGAACTAAAAAAAAAAATGCAAATAGCAAATGCAGAATAATTTACCCAAGAGACATTTGACTCTTAACTGTAAGGCAGAGGTTAGACATGTGGCATATTGTAAGGGTTCAAAGGATGGAAGTCTCCACTAATTAGCAGGCATACTGCCCGTCTCCCAACATGCCTTCACATTTGAGATCAGACGCCTTTGGGGAGCTGCAACCTCTGGTTGCAGCTTGTGTTGAGCAAGACAGTCATAGAAAATGGATTAAGAAGCTTATTAATAGAATGTTTCAATGCACCGTAGGACCAACGGACGTTTTTGTAAAGGAAAAAAGAATGACTTCCTTCTGCTCACTTCTCAAAGCACGTTACAAGATGAAATTACGCTTTCAAACAGGTAAATTAACATAAGTTCCATGGCAGACAAATCAAATGCAGTATTCTACCAGCGAGTCCTTAACAATCAGCATGTTTAATTCACAAAACAGACGAGAGGATCTGCAGTAGTCTTTGATGATGCTTTCCTCTCTGAGTGAGTCAGTTCAACACCTCTCTCTCTGTTATCAAACCTGCTAATGGAGTAACTACAGATGCACAAATCATTGGTGGCTGCTACCTGATTCCCTGCATCAGGCCTTTTTGCCTGAGAAATTCAACCTGCTGTTGCATGTCTAAATGTGTGGGAGCACCTCTGACAGAATGAGGCTCTAGTGAGGACACAAATATGGCAATGATTCCACTCAGTTACACTTTCGGAGCACCGAAAGGGCTTCCACTGTGAGACCTGTAATTAGTCTAACCACAGAACAATGGCCAAAGATCCTGGCACCTACATCATTTTTGTGAGCATTTAAAGGAACAGTCTCTGTAAAAAAGCCCCAAAAATGGTGGAATTAAACTTGTAGGGTTCAATAATTAATATGAATGCATTATGAATAAAGATGAATTAACAATAGCAGTATTATTTTTTTATAAATTAACATGAACTTGGATTAGTAAATTATACAAAAAAAAAAAAAAAAATCATTGCTTCAATTATTTTGGTATCATTGTTCATTCATGATACTAAAGTAATTAATATTAACAAATGTAACCTTACTGAAAGGTGTCTCCACTAAAACTATAAAATGCACATTATATCAATATCAGCCAATATTAGTTGTATTGCTAATACAATTAGGATTGTATTGCTTTAACTTAAAAAAGTAAGTTACCTGGCTGCCATACAATTTTGAGTTCCCTGAAATTAAAAATGTTGTGATAACAAATCATGAAAATATTTTTTTACAATGTACATACAGCATCTACTAACACTGTACTGCACTTTCAAAATTAGCAGAAAGATACTGAGAGGTATAAATCTGTCTTCTCACCTCTTCCACTGTTTGTTTTCCTGCTGAGGACATTAGATTGGGCTACCATAGAACTGCCCACACACTTACACTGTACATAAATGTTTCAAAGGCGTAATGCAGCGTATGTTCAAGCTCACGCATCTTCGTGCACTTGTAAACAAGAGGTGCACACAATGGCGCGTGTCTTTAAGCATTTCCAATCAAAGCAAATCAGATCAGGGGAGGCTGAAAACCTCCCTTTGGCGCCTTCACATGTCTGTGCGCAGACACGGCAGCCGTCTGTGCATGTAAGTGAATTTCCATTCCATTAGGGTGACAGAGGAGCACCCCTGCCTGCCGTCAGCCCACTCCAGAGACTAACTAATGAATCAAGTGCACAGAGAACAGCCCGCTCCTTACACAACCAAACAATGACCATTAAAACGGTCCGCCACACTCTGGGAAGACGGCTGCATTCTGTTGTCATAAAAACGTAGAATATGTAGAAAATCTCTGACATATTTCCTGAGTGTTTCAAGGAAAACTCAACAGCTAGCTGGCAGAAAATCTCAATGTGTCAATTTTGTCCTAATACTTAAAGTATTTGTGACCCCTCTTCTTCTTCATTATGACAAAGTTTCTCATGAGTGGGCTTTTGCGAATCTATTGTGTACCACTGAGAGTGACTAGCTTCACGGTAGTCTCGCGTAACCAGACCTTCAGACTGACAGCAGAAGGTCTGGACTCTATCGCAGCTTTCTTTGGCTAAGGACCGCCCAAGAGGACGTTTGACTGACATGTAAAGCAACCAATCAGAGTTCGTTTTGTTCCACATCATGTTTAGGGGCATGAAAATGAAAGTCGATATACCAACAATAACAGGCCGGCGTACATCTATAAATTATTAATTCAAGAACGTTGTTCAAGTTTACTGCAACAATGGAGCCGCGAACTTCACATACTTTTGAAAATCCAGCGTTTATTTGATCCTGATAAGCGCTCGTTGTCACAGCTGTAAACATGGTGGCGTTCTTCTTCTACGAGAGGGTTTGGTGTCACGGCATTTGTTCCCAAGTTGATCATTAAAGAACGCAACGCACACATCTCCCGGACATCCTGTAGAATTCAACCAACCAGATGATGACTTCGATACTCCTGAAGTGTTTCCAGATAAGTGTGCCATATGCATCAGACGTTCAGCCAACGGTCCGTGGGCGTGACGTCTGAGGCTGAGACTAGCTTCATGGTAGTGTTCGAGTCAATGAATGAACTGATAATGAATTGATAATGCCTTTTAAATTCCAATGCAATTTCTTGAAATGAGGCAGCAAACAGGGCATAGAATTGCAGTTTGAATGTGAAATTTAGGAGCTAAAATAGAAACAACTGAAAACAGGTTTATAGGCCGATAAACCTACAGATAGAATCAAAGACAGATATAACGATAAAACTAGATTGAGAATGAGCGACATACAGATCGATTGATAGATCGATAGATATTCAAAATTCTAATTCCAATCTTCCTGTAGGGTGTGGTCAATTCAAATTCAGACTCAAAAACAACCCTCAAAAACATTTTTCTGTTGTGTATTTTGTGCTACATGGTTGTTCAGAGCCCTCAGAAGAGATTTGCTTGTACTAGCTGTATGAATCCCCTTGAAAAGGTCAAGTAAACAAATAATCTAATAACTCATAATCAAAGACTTGTAACAGCTATCCATAAGCCTATCTCAGAGTCATAAATTCTTCCTTCATGACAGCTGGTCTGATACTTTAAGAGCCTATACGCTTACTCACACACAGCGTGTGGCCCGAGGGGCTACAGGCGATGGAGGTGAAGGTGCGGTGTCGCATTATGGGGATGCAAATAATTTACAGCCTTGGTATGCAGCACCGCCGGCCCTTTTAGCCCCAGCCACACGAGATTCTCCTGGGTTGCATTTTGGCATCTTTAAAAGGTCTCCCCGACTAAATCTGGCACTTCATCAAATGTGATATTAATGACCTGGGATTCATCATGCAAATTCGCGGCGGAATATCAACTTTTAAAACTCGCTTTCCGCATGCATACGAGCCGATGGTAATCGCTCCCAAGGTCGTCATGAATCTTATTCGAGCAAACGTCATAACGCATCCGCGCGCTTTGACGGAGGTGAAACGGATGGCTCCCTCGTCAAGATGCTTTGTTCGTCATGAAGAGGTGAGTCGAATTAAGTCTCACGCCTGGATTTTGCACATCAGATAAGTTTCCTATGACTACCCACTGAGCCAAAATCAATTTGTTTACCGCTATCAGATCCAGCATTTAAAGGTATTCAGTTTCTCTCAGCCTCACGCTCTCGGCTCAAACGCTGCACTTCTCTTCTCTTCTGCCCGAGTAGGTAATTTCACAAGGGTAAATACCAGATAATTATTATTTCCAATGATAAACGCAATAGGCTTTGTTAAATGACCTAACCCGAGGAGAGAAGCTTTATTCTGCTTCTCTGTATCTCTAAATAGATAAACAAGGAAATGTAACACAGTAATGACCTCTTTCCTAACTGGGTTCTCATCAAAATTTCATTCTCTACACATACTGTATAGCAGGCGTTCATTATTTTCATAGGAAATTAGTGCATCTATGGGGACCGCAGTGCTCTTGTTTGTTTTGTAGGTTTTTCCTTTGCTTTCAGACAGATACACTAGCCATTAACCAATGAATTGTGAATTGCGTAGCATGTGCCGCATTGTGATCCAGGGCTTTAGACACCTACCGTGCCCCGCACCTGTTTCTCCTCTCCCACCTTTTTCCTAACCAGCCCTCATTGCAGTTACCTTTTCTTGACATTTCATGTACAACAACATTTTTTCTCCCCTAACACCACCTCTACCCCTCTTCTTAAAACATTTCAAGAGACGGAGGCCCCTGTGTTAGCGAACAATTCTCAGATCATTGCCCCGGCCTCACCACAATGATGTCAAGAAGATGGGTTTTGACATGCTGTTGCTATCTGCCGTCGGATAGGGAGAATGTGTTAAATGTTAATACGTTTTTCTGCTTTTCCGAGTCACAGACCTGCAGGCTAGCTACCTCTGATAAGCCCACGCTGGGATCAATTTACAGTAGCAGAGTGTTTACAGGAGTGATCAGTCCAATGGCTGCAGGAGGGAGCGGGGAGAACAGCAGCAGGAACTGACCAGGCTGCGGTCTTGGCTGGAGAGCCGCTGCGACGTCCTTGAGGAAATTACGTAACTGAGATAGAAGCAGCGAACCTCTTGATGTACAAAAAGCTTCTTTTTCTTTACAGCTGCTTATTTGCGAGCTCGTATTTTGGCAGAAACCTTCAGCACGACACAATTAAAAAAAGGTCTGTGCTTCTTTGTGGAGACACACAGAGAAAAGTCCAGAATTGTGGCCTCTCACAAAACATTTACCAAGCCGCCCACTGCATATCCTCTAGAAAAGTCAACATGGCTACTTATCAAATGCATATGTTTTTTCCAGGTTGCTGTTGGCCTGCTGTCCAGCTGCTGCGGTTAGCCATAAGGGACTCTTCCTTTCATATCGGGCTATTATTCTCTTTCCCCTCAGTAGTGCTGCGTATATAATCCTATACCGCATGGCTCATGTGCAAACAGAAGAGACAATGGCACAGCTGTCGTTGTGTAGCACTACATCTTGTGGACACAGTCATGCGTAATATCTTACTCACGCACCTCTGCGACCTGGACACAAACATTCACTTTTTTTTTTTCTGCAGTGTCACCTTGTATTTCCTTTCCAGAATTTTCAGAATTAATAGACTGGGTCCCTTTCAATTGGCCACACCCTACAGGAAATTGAATGATAATGACAGGAAAAGAACTTTCCAAAAAAAAAAAAAAATGCTGGGTTGTTTCAAATTTGGGTCAAATTTGGACAAACCCAGCCGTTGGGCTACATTTTTAAATTAAAATTTTAACCCAGTGGTTAAAATGTGGGGTTGTTTCAACCCAAATTTGGGTCAAATATGGACAAACCCAGCCACTGGGCTAAATTTTTAAATTTTAGAGTGTAAGAAATTTAGTGTTCTTCCACCCTGGAGAAGTAAACAATATATTAAATATAAAAAAATACCTTAAAACATGGTAAATAATAAGAATAATGATATATTCAATATAAATGATTGCCTATTATTAAATACAAACTAAATACAAATAGGTAACTATCCATCCATCCATTCATCTACTATCTATCATGACCATCCATCCATACAATTAACCTTCAAAATTCAAAGCTTAAAAAAAAAAAAACCTTTCAAATAAGGCTTAGTCAAATCAACATTTCAAGTTGTAATTTGTTTCAACAAAATTTGCTTTTATAGTAAAAAAAAGACATTTAATTAACCCTAATTCAACTTCCTTGCATTCAAATTTCAATTCTGTACCCTATTTGCTACCTCAATTCCAATTCAGCTATTTAATTGGAATTTAAAAGGCGTTCTCTATTCGATTCTGAACGGCACACGACCCTGTTTCCTTCACGGTCACGGGGCCCCTGGCATCATCTGGGCCGCACCTGGCCCCTCCATTAAGCTGGACTAGTGTGACAAGGATTCCTGCAGTGGCCGTTTCTTTAGATCTCCCTGCGTTTCTCAGCACGACAGCCGGAGACGGACTCTACTGTCCTCATTTAGCTGGCCTTACACAACTACATGGAGAGAGGAAAAAAAGAAGGATGAAAGGAAAGAAGGAGATGATGTCCAGAGGCGCACCCAAATAACAAAAACGTGAACACCGCAGCTGCTATTTCAGGCAGAGCGAGGGGGGAAAAAATACAAGGGAAGGCAAAATTATTTAAAGCCTTCCACCCCGGCTTTGTCTCAGGCAGCACCTCCGTACCCTTTCGGCCTTTGATGAGGCTCTTGAGGCGGTTTTGACCCAGATAAAATAAAGGATTTAGTGCGTTTGGGAATCCGACATTAAAGCGCTCTCTCCTTCTCCAGCAAAGCACATTTTGTAAAGAAACAAAGAGGAAAAGCAGAGTGCAGAGAGATGGTGTCAGAAGTGAGAAGACAACATGTAGCCCGTTGCCTCTCTTCTCACTTAATCATCAAAAGGAGTTAAAATGCCAGTAGACATAATGAGGTTGAATAGAGGGAGCGTGCACACTGGTTTTTTTCCCTTTGCTCTTTCCTTCCCTCTCCTTTGAGTGGGTTTTCTGTTGTGCAACACAAAGATGCAAAACAAAATAATTAGGTCACCACCAGATCTCCAGAACAATCCCGAAAAAGAACCTAATTGTATTTTTCTGCCTTTTAATAGGGTAGACTTAATACTGGATTCTCTGTCATTTTAGGTGGAATTAGTCTAACAATCGCGACCCACACCGTGCCTGGGCTGGCACTTCCTGTACTCGAGGGGGAAAAGCTTAGAGTCTTGTAATGACGCCGATTCTTCAATTATTCAGTGTGCTGTGTTTGAATATCAAAGGCCTGAAGTTCAAAATGGAGAAGCCAATTGAGGGCCCTTGCTGGGGCCTGTGATAAGGCCTCTCTATTGTTGCACCGCTGTCTGCAGATATTGATCTGCGGCTCTGTGGGTGGGCCCTGTGGAGGATGAACCTGTCCACTGCCTAAAGCCGGACTGCTCATCCCGTACCAGACAGGGAAATGAGTTGCCATGGACACCTGGTGAAATGTCTGCCATGAACGCCATTTGATTGACGACATAACTGTCAGCACCGTTCAAATGCTTGTGATGGCTTTAAGTTATCACTGGCCATAGACTGTCACAGGGCAGGACCAATATATGAAATATGAAATAGATTTTATCCAATAAAATGCCAATTAGATATTTTATATTTATATATAAAATAATTAAAAAAAAAAAATGTATATATTTTTATATATAAATATAATCAAAATATTTATAAAATCTAGCTGTATTGCATTAATAACTAATGGCATAATGTTTCAGATAAAACTGTCACATAACAATGTCAAAATAATGCACCGATATCAATGACTTTGGAGTGTTTTTCCTCTCAGCACATTCATCTTGCTCTTGAATAAACCAGACGCACAGTGCATTCTGGGACAGCTTAAATAGAATACTAATGTTTGCATATGAATATGAATTGATAGTTCTGAGACAAACACCCCACAAAAGGCAAGCTGGTGAAAAGACAAAAACTCTGAGGGGCCAACAAAATATAATTTAATTGAAAAGACAGACTCGCTAATAAAGCAGAGCCAAACATGACTCTTCATCAATCTGACGCACAGAAAAGGTCTCAGATTGTGTCTTGGAAGATTGTTTACAAACTGCCATAGTTAAATATCACATATATGAATTAAAAAAAAAAGATATTTCCACTGGCATTCTTCATAGTACAGATGCAAACAAAAATGTGTTTTTTCTTTGTAGTGTTAAGAAAGGTGCAGAGGACTCTAAAATGGTTTCGCCCATGCTTGCCTTCCTGACTTCTCCCTCCCCTCAAGCAGGGCATTAATTAATCCAAGCTGCCATGTTACAACCTCCCTTCTCAAATTACTAATATCCACACACTATCTTTTCCTCCCCATCTATTTCATTTACATTAACTTCTGCACTCGTTCCAGTCACCTCAAATAAAGCACATCACGAGCTATGAGTGTATCACATGACCAGGGTTTATGAAATAAAATCCAAACAAGAATTAGGCTCTCTATATTACGGAGTTACAACAGAGACAGCATAAGTGTGAGAGGACAGATCACTCACATTAAAACAAATGGGAAAAATCACAAAGCAAACTATAGTGACTCAATAAAACAGTTAAAAATAGCCAATCACTTTTTTTTATTAATAAAAAGCCTACAAAATGCATGCACATTAGCTGGACTGGCCTGACAAAATATAGTTTACAGTTAATTTATGATTTAAACAATGTTTACAACACCTCATTATTTCCCCATTCAAATACACAAGAGCTGTACTTGTGTGCAGATAGAGTGCTGAAGTGATGTATTTTTGCAGGCCAACCCGGAAGTTACCATCACCTTAGCAAAAACCCAATAGGATCTTTTCTTTTGGCTTTCATAACTGCAGAAAACGACCTCTGTGAGCTACAAAAGCTTTTGATTTTTACATGTTTCATTCAACATGACAATCTTCAAAAAATGAAAACAACTTTTATGAATTCTGAAGCCTAAATACAATCGCCAGAATAAAAAAGCTGAAGGTAGACTATAAACAAACTACACCACAGTTGTGTGACTTCATCAACACTTTCACTAAGCTTCCGACAACTCTTAGTATTTATTTAAAATTACGGTTACACTTTATTTTACAGTGCCGTAGTTACATTGTAATTACTCAAATAAGTACTGAGTACTACTAATTAAATACATGTACTTACTATAGAGTTAGAGTTAGGGTTTGGTTTAAGGTTAGTTACTTGTAACTATGCATAATTTACTGTATTACTATAGTAAGTACATGTAGTAACGTGTAACTAAGGCACTGTTAAATAATGTGTTACCAAAATGACACATTAAAATTAACACATTTCCCCTGGAAGTTTGATTTAGAATAGTTTGCAAAAGTGCGATTCTAAGCGCAATGAGACTGTGAAAGTTTTTCCTTTTCGGCGACAACCTTTGCAGTCCCATTTAGCTACTTGTTCGCATGAAGATATCCTAAACTTGTGTTAACCACAGACCTTATTTCAGACATTTAATGAAAAACACATCATGCAAAAGACATTATACCTAGAGAATGATGGAACTGGAAGTGCTAAAATGCTAACTCATTTTCGGGTTTTGGCCTAGGAAAATACGTCATCACTGCAGCACTCTATTACCGACAAACAAAATAGCTGCTGGGGGGCATTACCAATATGGCCGCCGTGTGAACCGACTTGCCTTAAAGGGCCACGTGCACACATGACGAATCATCAGTAAGCCGTGCCCGGATATCTTCACCCATCCTTCAGTCTTTTATAACCTCCAATATATGTCAAAACACTCAGCTTTCTGCACTGCTCAGGGTTGCTTGCGGAACAAATCAAGTCAGAAAGCACTAAAGGGACAAATAGTAGCAAATAATAAGATAAGTGGAGAATATCAGCCACTTCTCCTCTGTGGCTTGAAGTGGAGTGTGGCGCTGCGTTTTATGATGCGTCCTCATTAGAAATCGCAGCCTGACTAACTAATTTATCACCCCCTGCATACGTTTGTGAGATCAGCAAATATAAGAAGCGGCTGAGATCAAAACGCAGAGATCTCGCTCAGCTGGAGGCCGGTACAGCGCGCTTGAGGTTGGGCAGGCACTGCAGTGGAGCGATCGCTCCCTGTCTAATTACCGGACGAGCAGAACAGGCCGTATTCACGCCCTTGGCCAGGGAGGAGCCCGACGCAAGCCAGCAGCTCCGGGATACAGTCAATCAGACGTGAGTGAGTGAGACGAGAACCTTGCGCTGACAGCATTTCTCGGGAGACTCTCTCCGGCGCACAATTAACACCGACCGGCTTCACTTTTCCGACGGAAAGAGCGATACGTACAGCGCAAAACACTGAGGTTTCCTGATATTGTTATTTGCGCCACATTCGTGCATCTGATTAAATATTGATTAACATTAATAAGACCGCAGCCCCTCCCCCTCTCTCCTTCCCCGTGAAAAAACCTGTCCCAGTTTTTCCCGCCGATCCAAATAATTAAACAACTGTTTTAGGAGCTGAACAGACACAGCTGTAGATGTGGAGGCTGGTGATGCAGGTTTTTTCCTTGCTTTTCTTTGCCTTTTTTCCTTTTCTTTTTTTCTCCACAGCTCCCTGAGGTTCACTTGATATGTTGGGGTTTGTTTCTAATGAGCTGCCTGCTGGCTGGGATGCAGTTCCATTTCAGAGCAATTACAGTGGCCGTAATCTACAGCAAGCCCTCAACATGCCAACTCCACCTCCTCCCCGTATCGGGCTCCGGTCTCGCTGCCTCTGCTGACTGACCATAAGCAGGGAGCGCTCACATTAAGCAAGGCCTGTCACAGCTGAGTGAAGGCCCTGCTGGACAGAGTTAACCAGCACGACGGGAGCTGACATTTGTTCATTTGGATGTGTTAAACACAGAAGCTCATAAAACATCGCTCGAGTCTGGCCGCTCAGCAGCTGGATAATTACTTTCAGGCAGCCAGAAGACAAACACGAAAGCGAGCGCATTACGGGGCTTCGGCTCAATCTTTTCTCCGTCTGCTTCTGTTCTCGACGCTTTCCTGCCTCGCTTTAATCAGTCTATCGCATCTTTCCGTCTTGCTCTACAGTCGTATATGCAGGTTTAGGTGTTATTGTTTGTCAGTACATAGAAATGTAGATGCAGCTTCTAAGTGTAGAATGAGAACAGACTACTTTTGAGCTGACCACAGACTGAGAGGATAATGACATCACTATACTAAGCTCATGAATATTAATTAGCTAAAGCTGAGATTGCAAAGTAGTCTTCCTAGACTGTCCTGTCACATTACCTTTTTAATATCCATGAGCCATAGAAATCATAGAAATTCCATGGTATCTTAGAATTAAATGTCAATTTTACGTTTGCTCAGATATATATATATATGTATAAAATGTGCTGTCAATGTAACGTTGATTTATTGATATTAACTAAAAAAAAAAATTTTTTTTTAAATCACTTGTACATAAATCAGTAATACAACATTTTTCTATCATGAAAGCAGTTCTGTGAGTCTGCAGTCCCAGCTGCTACTACAGACATCAGCAGCCTCAAGGCACAACTGAACTACTTGACATGACATCGTAAAAAATGAGGCACTCATGACATGAGATACTGAAAAGAGAAAAAAAAAAAAAGCGAGATATACAGAAAAAACAATGTGAAACAGGGTTGTAACCGCTATAGACATTGACAGAGACAAGTCCCCCCTAATAATTGAATATGGTCAAATTATCCCAGCCCAATATTTAATATTCTTGATGCTGCTCTGCTGCACTCCATTGTGCACCACTCTGTTTAATATTAGGATGACAAAAAGTTTCAAAAGTTAATTTTTATATGATGGTCGGCTTCAAACAGTCAAACAGCACTCAAATTGCTTGAGATGGCTAATCAAATCAAAGAAGGCAGGCTTTACTGTTCACAGAGGCCAAGCGTTTAGTTTTAACAGTGAAAGGTAAGATGTAAGTAGCTAAACATTACATTTTTATGACAGAAATGAAAATAATATCCAGTGATGCAAACTATTCGAGTTTTGTCAAATTCTGTTTTGAATTTAAAATAGCCAATATCACATTTATTTCGTAATTGAGTGTAAGAGACTTTATTCCCTTAAGGTCCATTATTCCATTAATTCTTAAAAAAAGACCTTTATATTTGTGTCAGCATCGCCATCACCACCCCCACACACCCCTGCCCTGCCGCCAAAATTGTCCCACCATGTTTAAAACATGGTTACGGCCTTGATGCAAACGCCAAAGTTTTCCATATCATTAAACAACTAAATAGAAATAGGTCGATTGCGCATTGATTAACTGACATTGATTGATTTCTCTACATAAAATATATTGACATTCTCACATTAATGTTCATTATAATTTATTTGATAACTGCACCCTTAAAACTGCTAAATACTCAAAGTGATTTTCTAAAAACTGTCAATTTTCACATCTGGTATTTTTTTAAACATCAGTCAACAGGGACGAGGGCTGACCACAGAACAATTTTATGACAACAACAACATGTATTATGACAATCCTTCTGAAAACACTACATCACACGCAACAGTCTTCCAGAAATAAAACAAAACCGCTGCCACTTTAAAGATGCTTCAACTGAACTGTAAAATGCTCAGAGAACAGAGGGTGCCTTCGCAATGCAGAGACGCTAAAAAAGGGGGGTATGGACAGGATTGGTAAATTGTGCAACAGCTGCAAAACCAAACAGACATTATTATGAATGTGAGAGACTAATCACTCTTCTACACACAACACACAAACAGGAACACATGTGCCCAGCAAGGCCCGGCAGATGGTCTCCGCCCCCATTTCCATACACGCGTTGCGTTGCCTCTCTCTCTCTCTCGTCCCTCAGCAATCTCCCACCTCATTCTTCCTCTGCCTTTTGCTCTATATCTCTCTCTCCCAGAGGGCCATGCACCGGTGCACAACACGCACACATGACCTAGGACATTCACTACCCTCTTGTTTGCATTCAAGCAATAACCAACTTCCACTAAGAGCATGCAAACAGAGCAGACAAAAGGATGTGATCATTTAGAGTCATGGCCCATGACAAGCGCAATAGCCCTGGCCTTTACCTGCCTGTCAATGCTTACTGAAGGGTTTGAAAACTCATCAGGACTTGATGACATGACCAATCTCTCATTTCAGCGACTCGCTGAGGGCTGCGAGATGGGAAAGGGATGGAATAAATGAAGCGCTACACAAAGAGCCAAGGATATAGATTTCAATGCCACGCAATACAAATTAAACTTTCGGGTTATCTTTTAAAGCACCTTGATTGAGATCAGAAATTAGCCCTGAAAATAAAACATTCCAAAAAAAAACAAAAAAAAAAACACAGTCTACGGCGGAGGTGGTTTTCAAACTGAAGGTTAAATGTTAAATTCACTGTCTTTGTTTGAACATGCACATATCATTCTTTGCATATTTGCCCTTTCAGAAACCTTCCCCAGCACAATGAAAGGACAGGTTCACTCTCAGACAAGAGCTCTTAATCATCTCCTTTTTTTTGACACTTAAAATACTTTTGAAATTATGTATTAATCACTTTAAGCACATTCTAACCTAGGGGGAAAAAAACTGCATTTCCAACATTAATATTTTAAAAATGAAATAATGAAATTAACCATTATTTGATCTGAATCTGAATTTAAATCAAATCTAAACACTACTCTTTTGATGAGATTGAAAAAATAATAATAATAAAAATAAATAAATAAATGCTGAAGCCAAAACACCCATTAAAGAAATAAAGAAGCACTTTTATAATTGATGCAAGCCTTGCTTTTTAATAGGTAGTTGACACATAACATGTGCATGGACCTTTTTAAAATAAAAACTACAGGCTACAGTTTTTTATGAACATGAAAAAGGTTCTGTAACAGGTGTTCTGTTTGTTTTTTTTAAGGGTTTTACCATTTTAGTTACAGTATGGCCATATAATGAACTATTTAATGTATAATTAAATTAAAAGTACAAACATTCGATTTAGTCTAAGGTTATAAAAGATTTAAAAGTACATTTTAATTTATTATAGCATTTACGTTTTATACAGTGTTTAGTATAGAATGTCAACTAACAGTACTCTATCCAATTAATTAAAATGTATAGTAAAAAAAAAAAATATATATATATATATATATTTAAATGGTAACACTTTACAATAAGGTTTCATTAGTTAACATGAACTAAGAACGAACAATACGTCTATAGCATTTATTAATCTTAGTTTATGTTAATTTCAGTATTTACTAATACATTATTCAAATCAAAAGTTGTATTTGTTAACAATAATGCACTGTGAACTAAGATGAACGAACAATTAATAGCTGTATTTTTATTAATTAACATTAACAAAGATTAATAAATACTGTAACAAATACAGTCAAACCAAAATTTATTCAGATACCTTGAACATTTCATTCATTAATACAGTTTATTCACTATAGTTTAAAAAAATGCTAATAAAATATGACAAGATCTCAGAGTTAAACTGTGTCAGAAAAAATTAATCTTAATTATGTCAGATAACACTTAAGCAAAACATGGTCAGGTCAAAGTGTCTGTATAATTTTTGGTTCCAAATTTTTTATCAATTTTACTGGTAGTCCACTGAAGAATTTTTGGGTATAATATGTCACAGTTTACTTTATTTTGTTATCCTCACTTACATAAATGAACTATAGTGTCCTGTACCCACTAGTAAAAATATATCAAAAATGTCTGAATAATTTTTGGTTTGACTGTATATTGCTCATTGTTAGTTCATGTCAGTTAATACATTAACTAATTTTAACAAATGAGACCTTATTGTAAAGCGATACCAATTAGATTGTGTGTGTGTGTGTATTATACACACAAAGATACATACATATATTACATACTAAATAAAAAACTGTTTTGCGTCATACTACGCAAAGAAATAGACTGCTATATAACGTCACCTGGTCGTTATCCTGGTTTTTATTTTTATTACTTTGATGCATGAGCCTTTTGAGAAAGAAACAGTGAAAAGCAGAAGTGTCCAGGAGGCGTGATGGTGTATGGGTGCGTTGGGTACTTAAATAAATGAACAGCACTGAGCAGATGTAATGGGAAGGAAAGAGAGAGGAGCAGTTACGCATAGTCAGCACAGATGGGAGCAGCAGAGAGAGAGAGAGATGGGGGCCGTAAAAGGTCTGCTGAAAGAAAGCAATAGCCATGTGACTTTGGGCCGGATTGATTTTAGCCGTGAAGACCAGGCGACCACACCTCCCACACCGCCCACTCCAGGTCAGTCCGGGGTCCTGCGGCAGGAGGGAGATAGGAGCGGGTGCAAGACGCCCCCGGCTTTAAGGGTCAGGTGAGGTCTAACTGGCAGCTGCTTAAACCTGCCCCGCTACTGACACAAGCACTGTACAAAACACCCTAGTCCTGAGGGTGAACGCAAACAAATAGCATCAGTAAAACGTGCTTGAAAAATCACACATTTACATAGGGATAACATATGCACTGACTGCTGGGACTTTTAATAGAAGCAAATAATTAAACGTCTCTGTTCGACATGAAGCTGTCGCTAAGAGACGCTCCTATTTTATTGAAGTAATTAGTTTGCGTAGATGAAAATAATTCTACCAATGGATGCTAACATTCCTTATGCACTCCAACTTAGAGGCCCTGCTGATGCACAGCCAAACATAAGCTATTCCTAGACGACATTGTTCCGCATGCTAGGTACACGTGACCCACATGTAAAGAAATCAAATAGAGGAAAAATAAATAAATAAATAAAGCATAGTCGCGTCGTCTGTGCCTAGTCCTGAATGAGACCCCAGCTGTAGTGAGATGTATTCAAAATGTCTTGCATCTCGGCTATAAATAGTCTCAAAGACCCAGATTCCCAGTTCACTCAACACACGTGAACGCGTGCGCGCGCCACGCAAAAACAGAAACGCTTGTGCAGGCACATAAATATTTGAGAATCAAAAAGATCAAGTAAATCAACCTCTATGTTATGATGAACACACATCCCAGCTAAAAAGAAAAGAAAATGCAAAATGCAAAAAAAAAAAAAACCCAAAAAAACCCAACAACCTAAAATTAAAACTAAAAAATGAATTGCTTTATAAAATCCAAACCAACTTTGATAATAACAAGAAAATATTAAAATCGACAATCAATTAAGAATATAGAAATGTTCACTTTATGCAACGTGGTACTGAAGCATCATACATTTAAAACAGCATTTGTTCTCCCATAGAAATGAATGACTGACATACTCTGCCTTGATTAGAGAAATAAAAGCTGTCTCTGTTAGAAAAAAAATATATTTATCACTCAGATGTATTTGCAATTAAACTGACATGGAATGCAATTTCTATTGGATAAGACAAAGGTTAGAGGTGTCACTGAAGGTTAATGGTGGCTCGGTGCGACAGATGAAAGTTAAATGAGATCACTGATCTCAGTCACGTCGAGCCTGGAGAGAGACATGCAATGGCACATAGGATCTGATGACTGATCAATACCATAGATTAACTTTTGATTTGATAAATCCCCTTGAATTGTCATCACTTTAGGAGCTGATTCACTGTTTGGAAAAGACACTGATGACAATCAAGTGTATCAGATAATCAGGGGATGAAAAGATGCCCAAGGGTGCAGTCTAGCACATTAACGACTCTAAATTAAAAATCTGTTTTTTAAAAAATTGCAGTATGATCCAAGTTAATCATAAAAGAGATTTAAATATGATCTAATAAGTGTAACTATTAAAAAAAAAAAAAACATTAAGAGAATTGTACATGTAGAACTAAAGGCAAGCAAAACGCGTGCACACACAATATGCTGAGCACATGAGGATATCATGTAGCAAAGTTATAAGAGTCAGCAGAATTGTTTATCACACAGTAAAACCACATGAAGTGTTTTACCTCAACCTGAGAAGTGAAAAATCAGCTCGCACTCTTTTAAAATACCTTACGATGCGTGGTTATATATAGACTGCTTTTATGGCTTATTCAAATTGGATGACATGGCAGATTATTTATTTAAATTGATCAAGCACAAACTTAAATAGCGACAAATGATTCTCAAAAGATGCACGACCAGAACGCCAACACGCACTCAGACTAGTAGACAAAATCCCTCTCTTACCACACTGTCCACTTTCTTATGTGTTCCACTTACACTTGGGCGCACACTCACACGCACACACACTGCCTGTGGCAAGCCACTTTAACATTCACTACTCAGTACCTAGTATTATGTTACTAGCACTTATTTATTTAGTATTAAGAGACCCAGTTGTAACTAGTAACTTTTTTAGTTTCACAAGTCAATACTATCTCTAATAGTGGCTAGTATGCATTCCAGTTTTCCACTAGTCTTTTTAGTTACTAGTATCTAGCCTACCTGCTTATGAGAAACTATGCCAATTTTTATGACTAACATATCTTATCATAGACTAACATACCCTCAATAGTTACAGTTGCTTTTTCACTTGTCATACATAATGAATAGTTGAAATAGCTACTTTAAAGTTCACTTAAAAAACACCTGAATATATACTAGTGTCTTAATAAATAGTACCAGTGACTGCAATATATAGGCCTACTACTTGAATAGTTACTATTGGGATAGTAACTTCAGCAAAGGAAGTACTAGTGCCTAATGAAGAAGTACTATAGTGTAAGTAGCATCTAATGAACAGTTAGTGAAACTGAAAAAGAAAATGGCCACTATTACTTAGTAGTAACTAAAAAAATAGGTACTCGTAACATGGAAATACATTCGTTCTAAGGAATACTTGTTAAAACGGCTTGCCACAAACCGCTTTTCGCATATTCGCACTGGATTCCGCGGGTTCGGAGAGGAACGTCGGCGCGCGCGCGCGCTCACTCACTCACCTGCTGTAAGTACATGAAAGTCAAGGCACAGGAGAGCTGCGGACACATGTCCACGTTCGGCAGGGCGACGCACGTTCCGCCCGTCAAGGGATGCTGCATCGTGTTTGCGTCCGCTCGTCCTGTCCTGTCCGCTGAGTTTCACGGGTTCGTTAAGACTGCTTTAGCAGAATCGGCTGCGGTTATGAAGTCTTGAAGCAGCCACGGAGTGTGCGCAAACGCGGCAGAATAACCGGCTATAAGCGAATGTGGATGTGCGAGCACGAGGGTCCCGGTGGTGAGCGAAAACACAGCGCGTGTCTGTTCTTGTCCCTTATGATTTCAGTAAAACCCTTGTAAATTCACACGAAAGTCTATTCAGCACGTTTCTCTTTTGTAAATAAACTCAATCACGGGCAAGAGGTACGAGAGTTGGTGACTGGACGTAGTGAAGTTGAAGAGGGTCTGTTTTCCATTCGCTGTCAGAGGAGTCCGGGCGCACCGTCTGTTTCATTGAGCAGCATCTGAATCTCCGAGGCGAAGAGATGCGGGGCGGGGGCCAATCCTAAATCACACATTCATTTTTAACGGGGGTGGGGGAATCTCTCCATTTTTTCTCTTGCGTGAAACTGAATTGTCCTTATAATTTATTATTATGGCGCCACATAAAGCGCGCGCACTCTCAGCACGTAAACAATCTGCCATCACATCTGTGTTCCATTAAAATCATTTCATATCAGCCTGTAATGCTTTGTGCTTTAAAGAAGACCTGTCCAACCTAATACCTTTACTGAATTTATATCACTTACAACACATTTTACCATTCCACTATTAACAAATAAAACATTTGACTGTGATATCAATGGGTGAGATTTTTATTGAGCTCATTTGGTTTTCTAGTTTAAAACATGTAAATATTTAATCCATTTAATTGGTATACCTAGAAAAAAATATATAACAATATATTTCCTTGCACTTTGTGGTTCAATTGGGTTAATTATTACAAAATTTAATTTTTTTATTTAAAAAAAAAAAAAAAACAGACCCAACAGTATACTATTATTATTATGAGCCTTTAACAGTTGAGATGTCCATTAAGGTTAAAAATAAATGTATCATTCGCAATTACTCATGTATATATTTAAAGAAATCATGTATATAATTAAAGAAAAAGTGAATAAACTTAATCAGGAAATGTGTATGTGGGAGAAACCTGTAGTGGTGTGCACTTAGCAGTACAAAAATGTATGTATTAAAAATAGATATGTATAAAAGCACATTAGCATACAAAAAAAAGCATGACAATCTCTGTAAAACACAAATGTTTACATATGTGCTTTAACTTAAAAAATTACCATGGTAACCATAGGTTCTGTCAAAACACAGTCGACAATTACAAGTATACGATAGTTATAAAGAAAAAAAAAAGTGAAAATTTGCTATATACACCACTGCTTTCAAAAACATGTTTGATATGTGAGATTTTATGTTTCAAAAGTGTGATAAATAAATATTTCACTGATATCAATGCAGAATTGAAAGTGCACTCCTACTACGAACAATGTAAACCTAAGAACCATTTGGTTTATGTTTTCCAAAAAATATTTTGCTATTTTACTATGTATTTGATCCAGAAGCCCTCTAAAACTATTGCATCAAAAAATATGCTTGCTATTGAAAAAAATCACAAACATAATCCCCCGTTATGATTGATTTTCACTGCTTGCATCCTGAAACAATGCTGGTGAAAACTGTGTATTTTTGTAAACTGCAGTGATAAGTAATGATTTTTGTGCTTAACATACAGCACCCACAAAAAAGATACATCCTCAAAATGTGCTCTACCAAATGACTGAGAAGCCTGTTAAAATATAAAGAAATGAAATGAAACACGATCCGTCTGGATGAGCCATATCATTGACTACTAGTGAAAAGGAAGTCTTGCACAAAAAACAAAGGGCAAAAAAGGGTTTAGCAAACTAAAACAACAACATATAAGGGCAACACAAGAGAGTATCTGCTTATCTAAATCATAAAAGAACATTTGTGTGCACTAGGCCAAATGTTAGGCACTAAATAATTAATTAAACCACACACAAATGTTTGAATTTATTGTTCAACAAGCTCCTTTTAAAATCACTTTGGCCTTATCTTCCTATCAGCAGCAAGGTCTTTATTGTAAATTCATTAACAGCTGTTAAATGTTAAATACAACTGATATTCAACCGACAGGCCGACCAAGGTCTAAGCAGAAAGTGCAAAGATATACAGTAGGGGGGGGAAGAAGTTGAATTATTCATGTTCTTTCTCTTTAATCTTTTTCCCTCCCTCTTTGCACCACGTTACAACCTAAAGTGACTCTCAAATCCATAGCAAGATTTCACATCCTTGTTACTTTAAAAGAGCAGAGTCATAAAAATCAATGTTTTTCTATGTTGCACGAGGGGCCGTAATTAAAACGGGCTTCTGAGGAGCCGGCAGACATGTATTATGGAGAGGGCAGCAGACTGCTTTGCTCCATTTTACTCTTTCTCTTCTCCACCCCACTCATAGCCTGAAGGCAAGACTATTTCTTCCCCCTCCCCACCCATAGACATCTTCTCGGCCTTTCCTCCTGCATTCCTCCGTTTTTTACTCTCTTGATGCTACAGAGTACAAAATATAAACTGGACCGTCAACCAGTGCATCTTCCCAAAAAAAAAAAAAAAGGAAAGAAAGAAAGAAAGAAAAGAGCATTCAGCCAGCGTTTCATCGCAGATAGTAGTGTTTATTTCGCTGCGTGTCACTGTGCCTTTGACATGTGATGAGGCATGGCTGCCCTTTGCAGTGCGTCTGTTGTCTTCGCCTTTACTGAATAAATAAGCAGGGACCGCATATTGAGAGAGAGAAACCTCGTTTATCTCTTTGTTTGTCAGTGATGGCTCTCTCTCAGATTTCTTGTGTACATTGTGTTATTGGTCTGTCTGTGATGGGCAGAAAGAGGGGGGAGAGAGGGTGGAGGGAAGCAACAAGGTTTCTAAAGCTCGTGTGTTTTTTCCTTTTGCATTGTGAGAACACCGGAGAACATCTAATGTCAAATTAATTTAAACAATTAGAAATAACACTAGCCTATTAATAATTAAGTGAAAGCTTTGATTTTTGCCATGCTGAAAAACTGAAAAGTGTTTAGGATGATGATTTACTACATATTTCTACATCAGATCTATTGACATTTATAAATAAAAAAAAAATGTTCACCCAAAAATTAAAATTGTGTCATTATTTATTTGTGTTGTTCTTAAACCCTAACCTGTATGACTTTTTCCCCCTTAGAAACACAAAACAAGGTATTTTGAATAATGATTCAACTGTACTGTATATTGCCTATACAATGAAAGTCAGCGGGGTCCAAAATGACATTGGAGTCGATTATTATTACCGGTACTTAAAATAAAAAAAAAGATTAAAACAGAATTTTTTCTAAATGTCTTCCTTTGTGATCCACAGAACAAAGTAATTCAGGTTTGGAACGACACTAGGGTTAAAAAAAATGATGACAAAATGTTTATTTTTGGGTGAACTATCCCTTTAAGAAATATTTCTGAATGAAACCAGCTGTAAGAAATTTAAGGCGGGACTTCACAGTATCCATTGGGATTTGTTGAAATTGTGTCAGGTGCGGCATGATTTTATTGGCGAATATTATTTTCCCCACCCGCACAGCCTTGGTTACATCAGCAGAGGCGGAGAAAGTTATTACATTTTTGATGAAAGTTATGAGTTTTTTGTCTTTTCTTCAGATTAACATACACAGAATAGTGCATAATAAGATCAGGAACAATTTTGGAAAGTAAATAAATTTTGAACAAAAAAAATATTTGGCCCTGTTCTACTCGGACCTAAACGTGCAATATTACCGCTGCTAAACGTTTTTCACAATCTATGTTTTTATATAACAGCACAACAACAATAGAAACCACCCCAGAATAAGGAAGAAAACATTTAAGGTGTGAAGAAAATTTAATCATACCCTGAGCTGGAAAACAGTTCACGGTTATTTCAAGCTTTTACTGTTTAGATAGAATTTCACTGACGTTTTATAGCTTCAGTAACTGACAAAAGAAGTGAGCTGGGTGTAATAACTGTTATTGTGTGGCATGGTACATGTCAGCACTAATGAGAAGGGCCTGCTACATATGCACCTGAAGGGAAAAAAAAAAAAAAGAAAAAAACTTGTCAGTGGCTAATCCTTAATACTTATTTTGCTTTGCCACTTGCTCATTTGCAATACACGCTCGGCGCTCTGTTGTGGCGTTATCAGTTAGATATGACAAACACAAATTCAAATCCTTCCCCATGAATTGTGTTTCTAAAAGAAGACTGCTTCCCACCACACCACAACAAATTGACTCTGCTGTAAAAAGGGAACATGGTTGGTTGTTTCCATTATGTTTTTTTAATTATTAATGACACGGCAAGCTCTCAAACGCACATCAACAGGAAAACAAAGTCAAAGATGGAGATGTGTTTTGTTAAACAAGCCAGCGCGTATTGTGACGTTTTCGATCAAAACAACAACTAATATCACCTTGTTGTCCCACTTAGAGGACGAAACACAAAAGAAAATACATATACATATGACAAACAACACGTCCTTCAGATGTTTGCGACAAACCACGGCAGCTTCAGGCGGTGCGACGCAACTTTTGGCGTGTTTAGATCCCTCCGAGTTGTCTGAGTAAATGAGCTGTGGCAGTGCTTGCCACATTGTCATTTAGGATCAGGTTGGGTGTATTTCAGTAGCAGGGTGCTGAGCTACAGGCCCGGGCTCCATTTCAGGCTGTGCACCCGATGTGAGCATCACCATCGCTGACAGACTAATAAGGAAGGACTGGCTGCCTCCACCCCGTGTCAGGAAGTTGACAGGACTGCAGCAGGTGCTGAACGTGTAGGGAAGATTGATGAAGTCACATGGAGGTGGATTGCAGGGAGCCGGTTTGGTCATTGTTAGTGTTATTTTTCATTACGATCCCGGCTTGCTTAATGTAAATCCTAAGTCAGGATGATGGCTAACATCCTCAGCCACAGTGTGATGGGTTTTGTGCAGAAAAATCAGCCATTATCTAGCCGGGCTGAGCCAGGCGTTCAGGCTGTGATGGCTGAGACTCATTGTAAATAGTATTGTTTGTTTCTCCCGGTTGGTGGAGAATGCAGGCATCTTCTCCAATCATTTCCAATAGGAAAATAAAATAAAAAACGCCATAACCGAATAGGAGTGATATATTTTCTCTATTCGAGGCTGGAAATAGAAGGGCACAAAGTCTGCACGGTCACGGTCTGCATAGGAATTCGAACCATCTCCGGATATGTGACACTTTTCCAAACGCAGACACAGACGGCCGCATCAGTGACGATCAGCGCCGGGAGGCTAATCAGAGATTCCTTGCCGCTCTTTTACTTTGCACATCGCACAATTTGGAAAAGTCAGTTTACATGACAGTAATTACGGAAACAGATGGGGCTCCGGCAAAAATACGCCGGCGCAGAGACAATGGGCCCAATGCATGGGGGACTTTCGGGGGCAATGAGGAGTGCAGGCAGATTGCATGGCAGCTGAGACTGCCTTTCATTAGCACTTGAGTGTGCGTCTGGAAGCAACAGAAATGCGAGTCGTTTGTTACCCCGCTGCTGTCTGTGCTAGGGGCCTGCAAATTGATTACTGGGTGGGACGAGGCAAGCGATCCTTAGCACCTCCACACAGCTGGTTACCTAGAGCAGAAGCTGCAGAGATGCTAGCTGTCCACCCCCAGCTTTGGCTTGACAGCAGCTGCTGATCTGCGCTCATTTCGATGCATTAAGACTTTGCTGTCTTTTTAATTGGCAACAAAAACAATCCCATCTCACCGTTAATCACCTCTGTGGAAACGTGCGGGGAAAAAAACAGAATCGGTGCCTTTTCTTCTTTTTATATTTTCCTCCCTTTTTTCTCCTCTGGTGTTCCTATATATAAAAACCATGGAAACAGAATATCCTTTAAATAGAAGACAAACGCTCAGAAAAGATGGAGGCCAGTGGTAGAGTGCTAATTAGATGTTTGTGGGTGCTAAAATCATAACAAGTAATGCTGAAGTGTTTTTCTACCAATTAGTTCTTCAGCTCATAATCGAAACCTCAAAGGTCCAGAGTAGATATATACAGGCTATAAAAAAACCAACACACTAAAAGGATGTTTGTACAAACAGGGACAGGGGAAGGGTTGCGGACAGGGCCTGGGCGAGGGCGGGCGCTCTTTACGCCCAGACGGCGATTCGGAGCGACATCTTAGAGAGCTGGGGCAAACGCTGTGGATGACTTCCCCGTGCTTTCACCAGGCACTGCCATTAGAGTGCTTTAGCTTCCATTAACGTGTCACTTTCCTTTGCTGCAGAGCCCGTGAGGAGGGGGCGATTCGTTCTGACAGGACCAGGGGCTGTCACATGCAGTAACGGTTCAGCACCGACCAACAGGAAAAGCCTCAGAGCTGACGGATCCACGATCCATCAGAGCTGACGTGTGGGCCTCCTCCACCACAGATCCGACTGAGGCGCGTGGACAGGAGTCCATTAATTAACCGCTTAATATGTGGAGCTCTGAAATTCCCGCGCCACTGAGCACGGCGCTGTCTTGATTTGAGTGAATTAAACAAAAAAATAAATAAATTAAAAGATACACCGCGTAAAGAGAGATTCACACCGGTAATGAAAAACCTTGAGATAAATGATGTAAAAGGGTTCCGGTCTTTATATGTACTACATTCACATGGGATAGTGGATAGATTCTACAGTTCTAATAAGAACCGTTTCAAATCAAACAAAACTGATGAATTAGAATGAACTAACCATCTTTTTGAAGAAGAAATACTCCAATCATAGTCAGTGATTGACTCGTTTGAGTTAAAGCTGAACAATGAATGAACACTGGTGCTTTACTAGTGGATTAATTAAGTCACCGAAGCGCACACGATACATATTTGAATCAGTGAATATAAAATGATAAAATATTAATATAAAAATAATAATATTAATGAAGTTAAACTACATTTTCATTAAAAAAAAAAACATTTGAGAAAACCAAAAAACTAGAAAAAAAACAACAACTGTAACCACCTCCGAAAATTGAAGTGATTCAGTTTCAACGACGTCTCCATCTACAGTATAATATAACAGCGGGTTCGAGTACATCAATATTGAGATGGTCTTGTGAAGGGATGCTGCATTGAAGTCATTAGCATACCATTAATTAGCTTCCCACTTCCTTATGAAGACTGCAAAAGAGCAAAGGCCCTCCGGAGGGACTCGCCTTCATTTAAGTGGCAGCGTGAGGTAGGGAACAATCGGAGGAGTACTCGTCTCCCGAGACCACTCCCTGTAATCATCAGCTGCTGTTCTGAGACACGCCCTGCTCATTCATACACCCTCTCACACAACCAACCCGCCGCGGCACCTGTAATTCAAGCGCCAGCTAACCCAGCAGCTGGCAAATTATATCAAAACGTCTGATGTTTGCGCTCAACTTCTGAGCCAGTCAGTCTTACTAAAAGGAGGACAGATGGTACCGTTTCTTCTGTTATACTTTTAGCATGTACAGGCAAACAAACCGGCTTCGCCATCATGATGTTTTATGAGATATGACAGAACGAAATCTTGATGCAAACCATTACAGACATCACACTCCCCACTGAAACAATCTCCAAATAAACTTCTGCAAGATTTTGCCTCACACTGAATATTAGCAACATTATATACCTAAAGGTTTACCCCCCAAAAATGAACATTTATTCTTCTTTACGTACATGCAACACAAATGAAGATGATTTGAAAAATGTTTTAACAGTTTTTTTTCCCCATACAAAGAAAGTCAATTGGACCCCATTGACTTTCATTGTATGGACACACGGGGGGGGGATTCTTCTTGTTAGGGCTGCACGATTCACGATTTGGCAAAGGCTGCGATTATTTAATGCACAGCTTGTCAGAGCTGTACGGCTCTGTGATCAGTAGTAAATGCTTCTCCATCTGAAAGCCAGAGGGCGCTCTTGTGCAGAAACTCAACATATGCCCTGCTGCAGAAGAAGATAACACGTGTCATATCGCTGTAGCTGAATAAACAGAAGATTGAAAAGCTTTGATTAAACATGACTAATAAACACACGACTGCCTTATTCTGTGTAAGAAGCCACATCATCTCACAGAAGGATGCTCAACTGTCGTTATGAAGTGAGTTTGGAGTAAAAACATGTTATTAAATGTTGTCTTCTGTTGGACAAGACATTAATAAATGCTTCTCATGTCTGGAAAGATGTTTGACGCGTGTTGCTTTTTCAAATGTACATTATAAGTGACTCAAACTCGCAGTGCCTTCAGATGGATTAGTATTTGGAGCAAGCTGTGCATTAAAAAAATAAATAAATAAATAATTGCAGCCTTTGCGATTTCATAATCTCACTAAGAATCGCGTTTAAGCGATAATCGCGTTGTATTGTGCGATAAATCGTGCAGCCCTACTTCTTGTTTTTCACTTGACGTGGGTGAGTAAATAATTACAAAATTTTCATTTTTAGGTGAACTACCCCTTTAATGAAGCCCAAAATCAATTAGCGAACTTCAAATGATCCATTCATGTCCTCCATTTCCAATCACCACATTCTTCTGAAAGATCATCAATTACCTCGCTACTTAAAATAACCGTTGTTCGTACTATATTTTACAGCATATTCATCCGACTCTTGCCTGCTCATTAAAGGCCTTTCCATTTGTTTGCTCACCGCAAAGGTCCTTAAATCTGCCACAACATACAAAAAGAGGCCAATTCCACTTTTCCCTGCGGTGTTAATTGAGGGAGCACGCTGTCTCCTGATTAATTATGTCAATGTATAAGAAACATCCTCTTTTCCAGCATTGCATAAAAAGAACCTTAGGTCTGAGCTTCCTCAAATTAATGCACAATGAGCTTAACTAGTAACCCGTAGATTACATCTGGACTTCATGTCAGTGTCTTATTATGACAGGCCTTGACCGGAGATTTCAGCCCTCTGTCGCCCCGGGGCAAATGGGATCAAGCTCTACCTGGACAGAGATAAATTCACTTCTTGAGTGCAAGCATTTCTTGAGGGATGCAATTCTCGTGTTAACGTGATGTAACACAATGTTGTGTGTTACAAATAATGCAAGGTGTTAATAAGTGAATTGCGAAATGCAGTTTCGAAAGAAGCGGAGAGACCGACAGAAATGGGTAGAATTATATGGCAAAAATGTTGAGGAAAATACACACACACACACACACACACACACACACACACACACACACACACACACACACACACACACACACAATGCTCTGACATGCATAGTCTTAAAGCTGGCTTGCAGTAATTACCCAGCTGCTGAACTACTAGGGTGGCAGGAATGAAAATGAGTACCAATTATTAAATGCACCACAGAGAAGATAGAACACTACAGGAGGTCCACAATGGGACTCATGTTGCTTTGCCATAGCTCCATAAATGCTAAACGACTCAGAAAAGCATTAATATTCCAACTGTTCCATCACTGATTCCAATTTAAAAGAAAAGCGAGCACCTAGATATCATTCAAGTCAATGAGACGGCTATAAAAACTATTGTGTTAGCCATCTGATGCATTCCAATGAAGGTTTCACACCTGTGTGGAATGCATTGCACTTCCTCTCAGAGTGCGAGACAACAGGAAATAGCCACACACTGCATCTCACCACCAACAAATATGAAAAAGTAGAACTGGTGCAATTTTACCCACTCAACAAGGTGTTTGGATTAAAATAAAAGAACTGAGGAAAGCAGTTCTTCAGCTCACTTGTGGTCAAAAACCTAATTATAATTTAAAAAATAAAATAAAAAAATAACTACAGGCCTTCATCAGGATAAAGATAAAGTGCAAATTAAAAATTTGACACAACAAATCAAACTTTATGAAAACTTTACCATTTTTTTATTGCCATTTCAAATCTTAAATGCTTAGTGGTCACAATCATATGATATTTTTTTTCGTACTACAAACCATCTTGACCTAAAAACGAGATATTTCTTGAGAGGATAAATTTAATAAAAACTGAGTACAATAATATAGGAGTGGTTTGGAAAATGGATGGAGAGATGGAATAAGAATAAAACAAATATTTAAAGGGTTAGTTCACCAAAAAAATGAAATTTTTTTATTAATTACTCACCTTCATGTCGTTCTACACCTGTAAGACCTTCATTCATCTTCAGAACACAAATTAAGATATTTTTGATAAAATCCGATGGCTCAGTGAGACCTCCATTGCTAGCAAGTTAATCAACACTTTTAAACACCCAGAAAGCTACTAAAGACGTATTTAAAACAGTTCATGTGACTACAGTGGTTCAACCTTAATATTATAAAGCGACGAGAATACTTTTTGTGTGCCAAAAAAACAAAATAATGACTATTCAAGAATATCTAGTGATGGACGATTTCAAAACACTGCTTCATGAAGCTTCAAAGCTTTACGGATCTTTTGTTTTTCGAATCAGTGATTCAAAGTCACATGATTTCAGTAAACAAGGCTTCGTTACATCATAAGTGTTTCGAAATTTCAATGGTTCACGTGACTTTGGCAGTTTGATACACGCTCCGAACCACTGATTCGAAACAAAAGATTCGTAAAGCTTCGAAGCTTCATGAAGCAGTGTTTTGAAATCGCCCATCACTAGATATTGTTGAATAGTCGTTATTTTGTTTTTTTTGGCACACAAAAAGTATTCTCATCGCTTTACAATATTAAGGTTGAATCACTGTAGTCACATGAACTGTTTTAAATACGTCTTTAGTACCTGGGCATTGAAAGTGTTAATTATCTTTCTGGCAATAGAGGCCTCACTGAGCCATTGGATTTAATCAAAACTATCACTAATGAAGGTCTTACGGGTGTGGAACGACACGAGGGTGAGTAATTAATGACAGAAATTTCATTTTTGGGTGAACAAACCCATTTTAAAATATATATTTTTTTAAATATAAAATTAATTATTAATAATATTAATCAATAATTTATTATAATGATAGTGAGCAGTTAGTAGCAGCATTATTTTAGTCATTTTTTATATTTTTATAGTTTTATACAAATGCTTGTTTTTTTTTGTTGTTGTTGTTTTTTTTAAGGCTAAGCCTCAAATTTTGTTAGAATTATGCTTGAACTAAAAAAAGGCCAATATGGCTAAAAATGACTACTGACTAAAAAAAAGCCAATGAAAAAATACTGACCACGTTTTGCTGAATCTGTTCCCACCAATAAATGTGACCTGTTCATTCTTTCTTTGAGGCTACTCCTCTTGTCGTGCACAACGACTCCCTCAACGTTCACACTGTATTACCCTGGGACTTATTAGGTAGCTATATTGTGCCAGCACTCATACTAAGATAACCCTTACCTGGTCTTATCAACGGCACACAAAAGCATGGGATCAAATAGGCCTCCAATGTAATCCATCTCTGTCAGCGGCATTACGGAAATTACCTGTCACAACCATCATGGTCGAGATTGTGTGATTAAACACAAACTTTAGAAATAAATACCCAAGGGTAGCAGAACATGGGTCTCAGCAAAGAATATTTCAATTGAGACCCCCCTCTATCCACCATCACTCATTAATTGTTCAATTCTACACAGAGGAATTACGAACGACACAATGTTCTCTCTTAGTAAAAAAAAAAGAGGGCCGACAGAATGTGGGAGATCATCACAGGCTATTGCTTGTAGCCGCAGAATGATCTTTCATTATCTTTAATTCAGACAGGCAGTGTTTTCTGTCATTCCACTGGGCTCGTGACAGAGCTGGAATTGCTGTTTCTAAAATAGAGCTGAGAAGTTAAATGGATTTAAACCTTTGTTCACTGCAGTCTTGTGTGCAGGCCGCTCTTAATGGAAATGAGTCTCTGTGTCTGACAAGATCGGAGGTGCACGTGGTGACCTGTAGCTTAAAAGAAGACTGCTGTAATTCATAGTACAATTAAAAGACGTTGTCGCGTCAAACTCTCGCTTCCTTTCTCCTGATCTGCACCAACTGTCTCAGTTCCACAAAGAAGCTCAAGCTAATTACATTAATGTTAAGACAAGTGTCACATGCTAACACATAAGACTTTTTATGCTTTATGCTTACAGTACCTGTCAAAAGTTTGAAATTTGGAAACATTGTTTTTTGAAAGAAGTCTCTACTGCTCACTATGGCTGCATTTATTTTGTCAAAAATACAGTAAAAACTGTAATATTGTGAAAAATTATTACAATTTAAAATAACTGTTTTCTATTTGAATTAATTTAAAAATGTAATTTATTTCTGTGATGGAAAAGCTGCTTTTTCAGCATCATTACTCAAGTCTTCAGTGTCACATGATCCTTTAGAAATCATTCTTATGCTTTTATCTTAATTGCGTCCACACACACCTGCAAGCATTTACAGAAACGGGAAAAAAAAGAGGCTATTTCAATGACTAATGTGTTTTATAATGGCAAATATTTAATTATGAGTAGCTATATGCATTAAATAATGTGTAACAAGCAGTGCTGCGATAAAGCTTTGCTAATGTTTTTCCCCAATGTGTACATCCAGACCCAATCTATTAAAAAATCCTGTAAACTGTTCAAAAGTAAATGTATAAAGGTTATTGTGGCTCTATATGTGACTCTCATGGTCACCAACTGCCTTTATCGGCCTTTTTTGGTTGAAATCTGTTCACGCAAGCTTCCAAATGCACTATTTATTGCTGACAGAAATCATTTTTGAGCATTCAAAACTGTGTGGCTTACATTTTGTTGAGTTATTTATTTTTCAACTTCTGTTTACAAGGTTAGCTTAAAGGTTCACTCAATTTGGATGAAAGACCTTGCAAAATTGCGCAATGACCTTGTTCTCCGGCAGCTACAGAGCGGAATAGGAATAGAAATATTCAAAATTTAATCCCAAGGATTCACTCTGACTCCAAAGGAATATTTTGTCCTTAGAGAAATAATTCATGCAATATGTGTGGCAATGAAAATGATATAAGGTTAGGCATTAGATATTGATATAATAACTTATTTAGCGTTATTCATATAATGGACTCGATTATGTCAAATTTAACATTTCTTTAATAAATTATAAGATGGGTGAGAGTAAAAATGTCACCTCATCTTTATGGATCAAAGTTATATTCCATGCCTATCAACTGGTTCCATAATTCTGATTAATACCTCTGTCCATTTCTTAGGGAAAATATATTCATAGTCACACTGTCTTCATGCCGCATCTTTTTTCATAGTGGACAAATCTGTCTTTAAAAATTCAGAGGTCCCAACACATGCCACGAAATGCCGCATGGAAAAGCCCATTATTGTCCTGGCTTCACTGTGAACTCCGCGTACTGGTTTATTCCACAACTTTGAGTGATCAAAGAGTGGCAAACTGTCAAAAACCCAACAGTCCCGAAGACTAAGGTACAGCACATTGGATTTTTTCAAGTCATTGAATACACAAACAGCTCTGCACAATAGAGAACTTTTTATTCTTCAAATCCCTTTAAAGTCTAGGTCCTCGCTGAAGCGCTACTTTATAAGTTCTGGGGTCAGTAAATAAGAGTATTATTAAACATGGCTGTCAGCAAACCGAGCAAGCCGAAGCGGTGGACAGCTCCCTACTAAATTATTTACAGCTCGACATGCAGCATGAATTTGTTATTCTGTTTCTTTAGGTCCCACTATAACAATGCAGGGCTGCGGCGGAACTCTGCGCATGCCTCACCTGCTCTTCGGCTCTGCACGCTACACCCATATGCCACTGCTAGCAGCGGGTGGACGCAACCAAAGATCATTAACTTCGGACGTGGCAGGAAACACTCAAAACTAAGAATACGCCAATCAATGAGATGGACCAGTGGTTTGTTTCGGATTCAAACTGAGTCTTGACAATCATAAGACTTACTTGTAGTATACTGTAACTGTACTAACAATTATGGGTAGCACTTTATTTTACAGTCCTGTTCCCCATGTACATACACTACTGGTCAAAAGTTTACTATGTACTTATTATAGTAATTGCAATAACTGGGTAATAACTAGGTACTAACCCTGAACATACCCCTAAACCTAACCTTAACCCATGTAGTTACCTTATATTACCCATTACTTTCTCAGGTAATTAAACTGTAAGTACACGTACTGTACATAAAGTAATAAAGTACAACCCAGTTATGATAACCAACATCTAGTCGTGCATGAAATCTGCACCTTGAACTTCTGCCATTCACAAAGTTCTACAAATCCTAGACCACTGTGTGTGTTTGTTTATTAATTATTTGTCTCATTTGGCAAAACAATGTTCAATTCCACAAAATTCAGTAGATTTTGCTCTCGCTATCAATTAAAATAAATATAATATATAAATATAAAAATTTAAAAAAAAAATCAGTCTTGTATCTTGCTTATCAGGGGAAAACATACACTTTCAGAGACAATAAAATTATTTATATAATTGAATTAAAACTTTTACTGAGCAAGGATTCATTAAATTAAGTAAAAGTGAGAGTAAAAACAAATTTGTTACAAAAAAGTTAAATAAATACTGTTCTTTTGAACATTCTATTCACTAAAAAAAATCAGTTTCCACAAAAAAATTAAGCAACACAATGTTTTTTAATTGTGATAATAATAATAAATCATCATATTAGAATGATTTCTGAAGGATCATGTGACACTGAAGACTGGAGTAATGATGCTGAAAACTCACCTTTGCCACTTAAAACAACAGGCACTTAAAATAAAAAAATAACAGTTAAATCTATTTTTGATCAGATAAATGCAGCCTCTGTGAACATAATAGACTTTCAAAAACATGGAAGAAAAAAAAAAAAAAAACGTTCTGTTCCCAAACTTTTCTACAGTTGTGTCTATATACACCGTTCATTTCCCACACCCCACTAGCAAATTCTTAGTTGTTTTTCCCCCTTGTTTCACTAAATTGTATTAGATTTATACTTAAATCAAGAAACCAATAAAGTGCAAAAAAAAAGTGTGAAGGGCCCCTTATGTCCACAGATAAAAATGTTTTTACGGTGAAGTAAATACTACAGAAAAAAAAATGTAATTTTTACAATGAAAAAGTTAGTTCAGGCAAGAATTAAAAAAAACTCTATATTCTATATTAGTACTCAATTTAAGCTTGTAGAAATTAAAGTATAAATATCAACATTGTAAAATTAAGTAAAACTACTCAACTTTTCTGATACTGGTGTTCCCATCATGCACTGGGCCTTGAATAATTAATGAGGTTGATTTTCGCTGTTTTCCGACTGTATTTAAAGGTGCAATATGTAATATTTTCTGTCTGCTAGAGGTCGCTAGAGGCCTATTCAAAACAAAGGCGTAGCTTGATGACGCCAAGTTTGAGCGCGGAATCTTGGGACATGTGGTCTTCACATCGCAGCCGGTTGAAAAGAATTGGGATAGGACTCGGGAAGAAATCATGTTCATGGATGCGATTATTAACGTTATTGTAGTATGAAGCAGAGCAGGACCGAGTGTTGTGGGAGCTGAACGAGGCCGCTGGATCGATTGCGCAACACACGCTGTGAGCAGCGGAACTTTTATTATGCCGCAGTCGCCGGCGCCGCTTCCGCTTTTCCGGTCATGAGTATGAGGTAACGCAGCTCAGTTTATCATATTAGATACATTTGAGTGTGTTGAAAATGATGTTATATAACGTTACTCTGAGCATTCGCTCGGTGGCTGCTGTGAGACACTGTTACACACTGCAGTAAGCTAGATCAATTTTAGAATATCATATTAAATGCTGGATGGGCTGTGTTAATAAATGGCATGGAATTAATTTTAAAACGTATTGTATGATGGAGAAAATGCTGTATTACTGTTACTAAAAATAAAGCTGCATATGATTATGCTATGTTAGCTACTTCACAAAATAGTGTTTTTCTCTGAGGCATGGTAAAGCATGGTACTCGCAAAAAATCAAGAAAATTAGATTTAAACAATAAGACTAAACGTGTTGAGCTATATAACAATAAATAGTTTTCTGTCTATAGATATATCAAAACAGTTGTTCCCTTGCCTATTAAAACATGTAAATATTAAAGCGTCTTTGGTGTTTCCATGGTTTCTACAAAATAAAACCGGAAACAGAGGGTAACGCGGGTATGACGCAATTGGCGACTCCTCACACGTCCCGGAGCCTTGGTTAAAATTGCAATTTTCTCACGATTTACAAATAGTTGGAAACATTTGGTATATTGTAAATACTCAAGTGAACAAAATATATAACACTGGCCTTGTAGTTTTTAGATATTTTACTGAAAAATTCTTACATATTGCACCTTTAAACTGTTTTATCATTGCTTCTGTGGTTACGTTTAGTAACTTGCCATTTTTTGACATTTGGAGTTCATTTTCTACACAAAATGGCACATTCACACTCAAAAGCGACCCATCAAATGTTACTATCATTGTGTATTGTGTATCAAGTATTGAGGTCTTTGTGTTCAGGTGCCGCGTTACTTCTCATATGTAGATATGGTGTCTACACAATATCTACTGTATTATTTACTTGATTTACATGATTTAATTCAGTGTTATATTGTTTGAGTAAAATGTATTGCAAAAGAAACTTCAACTAAGTAGAAATTACTCGACTTTTTACTGGGCAAGTTAAAATTACTTATTTTCTTTGTTTATTTTACTTAACTTAGTTAAGTAGAGTTACTTAATTCCATATTTGAAATTTACTTAAAAATATGCGTGCAAAAACTTGCAAAAGAAAAATGTAAAAATTATTTATTTTATTTTTTTCAGTGCATAAAATAATAAGGTTACTGACAGATGTCTGATTTTAAGTTTTGTCATGCACTTATTAGGGGCGGAAAAAAACATTTAAAAAGATTATATGACATTATGGTGAAAATTCAGTCTCTCAAATCCATCAGGCGGAGTCATTTGAATAGCGTTTTGTTAAGATAAATGGACTGGTAATGTAACGGGCTCCTAGAAGAGGTCTGCGCTGAGATACAAGCTATTCTCTGTTGTTCCCCAGTGCCATCCCTTTTCTCTGCACGTCAATAGACTGAGAGGTGGAGCAACACTCCCCGTGGGCATCGCCTTTTCCATTTGGACTATTTGACACAACACCCTTTCTCCTCGCCTATTCAATCTGTGCCTGGCTTTCCAGTGAGCTAATGATGTTCCCTATTGTTTCAAAGGTTTCCTAGCAAATGGCATGTGTGTATATCTCTGTGTATGTGTGTGTGTGTGTGTGAGAGAGAGTGTGTGAGGCGCTAAGCATGCGGGATGCTGTGGAGAGAGAGCTGACGCCCTCTGTGTTGAGAATGTGTGTGTGCCACAGCCGGAGTGTCTGGAAACTTTAAGCCTCCTTCACAGCTTGCATCCTGTCAGCAGAATTTTGCTAATATTGAAGCAAATTTGCAGCAAAGGAGCAGAGCAGAAGTTATCACTATAAACGAGGCTTTTTTTTTTCTCTCTGACTGAAGTCTTTTTTTTTTTTGCCTTTGTTTTTGCTTACTGTCATCGTGTTGTATTAATAACTAAACTGCACAATTAACCTGTGAGCACTGGTGTATTTCTTAGAATACCTTTTCTTCATTAAGATTCCTGCCCGTTAATTACCTCACGGCTCAGAGTGCTTTGTAGCCTCCCTTCTCTAATTACTAACTGAACTAGCAATGATTTATTAATTGTGTATGATTAGTGTATCTGCAAAGGCTAATGCAGCCACAACATACTTTCGGTTTCACACAGTCCCTGAGACAGAAGCTCTCATCAATCAGAATCAATCAGCATTTCTACACGGCTCAGCGGCCATTGTGAAACGCTCTATTACGGTTGAATGAAACTAGACTGTAATCCATACCATAATCCACGGTGTACTTGGCTCGTTATCATCTCTCTAAAAACCTCCTGGCTATTACCTGATTGACCACTAACTAAATTCTTCTCAAGGGGACATGGTGAAGGGTATCAATATGTGGATAAAGCAGCGATGATCCCCCTTAAAAGAACAGTTAAAACCAAAAATTCTCACCTTCATGAGATTTCTTTCTTCTGTGAAAACCAAAGGGTATTTTATTAAGAATGTATTGTTTTTGTAAGTATCATAAAAGTGATCTATACAATGCATGCGATATTAGTCAGCTTTGAGAAAGACTGAAGTTTAAATAAAACGAAAGTCTTGACATCTGCCCTCTATGATGTCCTTGACGTTTTTATGAGAGTAGCAACAGTGTCTGATTCATGAACAAAACATTCTTTTGTGCCAGATCTTTTCAATTGATCAGTTTATTCAGTTCACAAAACCTTTCTGGATGATTTGCTCACAAATCAAACACTGCTGTATCATTTATTCATTCATAAACAAGGAGAGCTAGGGCAGATGACTTCTGTGTTCATCTTTAGTGTTGCATGGAAGAAAGAAACTCATACAGTCATGACATCGGGTCAAATAGCAAAAAAAAAAAAAAAAAAAAAACCTGGAACCCTGCTTCTCACATACATCTACATGGCAATGTAGGATTTATTCAAATAAATACTAATCAGTATAGGGCAGACTAGAACCTGGAACTTCTCATATTGAAGCCAAAAATGTTACTGAACTAACAGGCCACAATAAATTCAAATGATCAGTCCACAGACCTACAAAATCCCAAAACCAACGGTGGCAAAATATCAAATTAAATAGTTCATTTGTATGTTTGAATTAGCCCGCAAGAGTGACTGTTTCCTAAAATCACTGTGTAATGTGTTAAGGTCTTATGTTGAAAATTCTTTAAATATACTGTAGAAATTGATTAAATGTTATTTGACAAATATATATATATATATACACACACACACACACAAAATGTCTGTATGTGTGTGACCCTGGACCACAAAACTAGTCATAAGTCACACGGGTATATTTGTAGCAATAGCTAACAATACATTGTACGGGTCAAAATTATAAAAAAATTATAAAAAATTTTATGCCAAAAATCATTTGGATATTAAGTAAAGATCATGTTCTATGAAGATATTATGTAAATTTCCTACCATAAATGTATCAAAAATGTATTTTTGTGAGTGGATAGGCATTGCTAAGGACTTTATTTGAACAACTTTAAAGGTGATTTTCTCAATATTTTGATTTTTTTTTTTTTTTGCACCCTCAGATTCCAGATTTTCAAATAGCTGCATCTTGGCCAAATATTGTCCTATCCTAACAATCAATGGAAACCATACATCAAAAATCTTATTTATTCAGCTTTCAGATAATGTATTAATCTCAATTTAAAAAAATTGACCCACGCACACACAGTATATATACACACACAGTATCTCACAGAAGTGAGTACACCCCTCACATTTTCGTATATATTTTATTATATCTTTTCATGTGACAACACTGAAGAAATGACACTTTGCTACAATGTAAAGTAGTTAGTGTACAGCTTGTATAACAGTGTAAATTTGCTGTCCCCTCAAAATAACTCAACACACAGCCATTAATGTCTAAACCGCTGGCCACAAAAGTGAGTACACCCCTAAGTGAAAATGTCCAAACTGGGCCCAAAGTGTCAATATTTTGTGTGGCCACCATTATTTTCCAGCACTGCCTTCAGCATGGAGTTCACCAGAGCTTCACAGGTTGCCACTGGAGTCCTCTTCCACTCCTCCATGACGACATCACGGAGCTGGTGGATGTTAGAGACCTTGCGCTCCTCCACCTTCCATTTGAGGATGCCCCACAGATGCTCAATAGGGTTTAGGTACCCTCAGCTTCTTTAACAAGGCAGTGGTCGTCTTGGAGGTGTGTTTGGGGTCATTATCATGTTGGAATACTGCCCTGCAGCCCAGTCTCCGAAGGGAGGGGATCATGCTCTGCTTCAGTATGTCACAGTACATGTTGGCATTCATGGTTCCCTCAATGAACTGTAGCTCCCCAGTGCCGGCAGCACTCATGCAGCCCCAGACCATGACACTCCCACCACCATGCTTGACTGTAGGCAAGACACACTTGTCTTTGTACTCCTCACCTGGTTGCCGCCACACACGCTTGACACCATCTGAACCAAATAAGTTTATCTTGGTCTCATCAGACCACAGGACATGGTTCCAGTAATCCATGTCCTTAGTCTGCTTGTCTTCAGCAAACTGTTTGCAGGCTTTCTTGTGCATCATCTTTAGAAGAGGCTTCCTTCTGGGACGACAGCCATGCAGACCAATTTGATGCAGTGTGCGGCGTACGGTCTGAGCACTGACAGGCTGACCCCCCACCCCTTCAACCTCTGCAGCAATGCTGGCAGCACTCATGCTGTACGTCTATTTCCCAAACACAACCTCTGGATATTACAATGAGCATGTGCACTCAACTTCTTTGGTTGACCATGGTGAGGCCTGTTCTGAGTGGAACCTGTCCTGTTAAACCGCTGTATGGTCTTGGCCACCGTGCTGCAGCTCAGTTTCAGGGTCTTGGAAATCTTCTTGTATCCTATGCCATCTTTATGTAGAGCAACAATTCTTTTTTCAGATCCTCAGAGAGTTCTTTGCCATTAGGTGCCATGTTGAACTTCCAGTGACCAGTATGAGAGAGTGAGAGCGATAACACCAAATTTAACACACCTGCTCCCCATTCACACCTGAGACCTTGTAACACTAACGAGTCACATGACACCAGGGAGAGAAAATGGCTAATTGGGCCCAATTTGGACATTTTCACTTAGGGGTGTACTCACTTTTGTGGCCAGCGGTTCAGACATTAATGGCTGTGTGTTGAGTTACTTTGAGGGGACAGCAAATTTACACTGTTATACAAGCTGTACACTCACTACTTTACATTGTAGCAAAGTGTCATTTCTTCAGTGTTGTCACATGAAAAGATATAATAAAATATTTACAAAAATGTGAGGGGTGTACTCACTTCTGTGAGATACTATACACACATACATATATATATATATATATATATATACACACACACACACACACGTTTTACCTACCACTTCTGGCGAGATTCTGAAGAGCACATGCAATGGACATTTTACTATCCCATGAGGCCACAGAAGAGGATTTTTGAATAGCATTTAACACAACACAACTTACGCTGGTAGGGTAGGTCACATGACAACATGATGAATTACATTCATACTATAAAGAACATACTTTTTAATGGTCATGAAATAATTACTTATTCAAAAGAAGTACCTACTCGGAGAGTACATGATTTCAAATGCAGCCACTATGAAAACCATATTTCTAAGGGCACAGTTACACAAAAAGGTTGTACTAAAAAAGTTTTTGTGTATTATGCATGTCAGGCCAGTAGCTGGCAATGACATTTTGTAAGGAAACACTACGTGCCTATAGACTGAACATGTAATACGCATGCACATGACGTTACCATTCTCACAAATTTGTGTTTTTGTAATTTACACGGACACGATAACAATATCCTTTTCAAAAACTTGCACTTTGATACCCGTTTTCAAAAGTTTGCGTTTTCAGGCCCCCATGGTGTCATGTAAACGGCCCTTTTAGGATTTAGATCAACTGGAGCAGTAACACTCACTGTCATCTAAATGGTCACCTGTAGCCGCTTAATAACTGACGGCTCTCCTGAAACTACATCTCACTGACAAACCACGCAGAGCTGTCCAACAGTTGCGTGAACAGCGATGGCAGACAATGTGACTTGCAAATTACGTCTGGTTGACAGGGAGGGGGGATGGGGCAGTGCAAAACAGTGTCTCTTGAACCTCGACAAAAACACTAAGATGAGTCAATTCATATAATTAAGGCATCATTCACAGATATTGTGCTGTCAAATAGGCCATCGTGGGCCAGGATTTGGCTCTCATTATGAAGCATTTGGATGTGATGTTTCTCTGACACACAAGCGGCTCACCTGCTTTCCCCCCTCTGCTGTGCATAATGTCCAGCTCATTACAGGCCTGCAGACTGGTCAACCTGAGGAGAGAGAGGGGCCTAATGAGGACCGCAAGCTCCCCCTCGCCCCTCCCTGCCTACACCGACTCCAATTTGGAACCACATGAAAGGCAAGCCAATCTGAGCCACCTAGAAACTTCTTTTCTTGTCTCAGCCCTTTTAGGATATGCCTGGTTTCATGTTATTCTGTTACAGCTGGACAAATCCTTGCTCTGCAACGTGGTCAGGTCTGAATTAGATAACAGGAATAATGAGGATAAATGGTAGCTTGGATTTACAAAAAGGTTTGATATTAGTGTCTAGTCTGAAGGAAAATATGGGTCAGGTTAGTGCAAAAGCACAATGCAGTTTTCTAAGCAATAACACAATGTGTTGAATTGCAATTTATATTTGTGGCGTTTGAGTCTTTTTTTTTTTTTTAAACACATGAATAGATTCAATTTTGTTGGATTCGATTCAACTGCAATACATTCCAAGAAGCTTTACAAAGTATAGTGCCTTCCTCCACTAGCAAGCCAAAGAACAGTGACAGTAGCAAAGAAAAACTCCCCAAGAAACGTACATAAAAGAGCAAGAAACCTTGGGAGAACAAGAAAAAAGGCTTAAATTTGTAAGACAACATTTATCAGCTCACAATGATAAATTGCATAAATTGCAGTGATAAGAGTCATTTCACTGTTTTTCATTAATTAAAAAAAAAATTCATGAAACTTTTTGGACTGAAGCAAACAATTTAAGCATCTGAATATCGATTCTGATTGGTCAGTTCAGAAATAAGAGGAGCCTTTACACTGTCAGCCACCTCTAACTCTTGAGCACTCACAAAATTCACCTGAGCTGCCGTGTTTTAAAGAAAAATATATTATAGCAGTGATATGGGGCAGTTGTGGCCTAATGGTTAGAGAGTCAGACTGGAAACACCTTAAAGAGTTAGTTCACCCAAAAATGAAAATTCTGTCATTAATTACTCACCCTCATGTCGTTCCACACCCGTAAGACCTTCGTTCACCTTCAGAACACAAATTAAGATATTTTTGATGAAATCCGATGGCTCAGTGAGGCCTCCATTGACAGCAAGATAATTAACACTTTCAAATGCCCAGAAAGCTACTAAAGATGTATTTAAAACAGTTCATGTGACTACAGTGGTTCAACCTTAATGTTATGAAGTGACGAGAACACTTTTTGTGCGCCAAAAAAAATGAAATAATAACTTTATTCCACAATATCTAGTGATGAACGATTTCAAAACACTGCTTCATGAAGCTTCGAAGCTTTATGAATCTTTTGTTTTGAATCAGTGTTTCAGAGTGTGTATCAAACTGCCAAAGTCACGCCCCCCCAGTGGTGAACCATTGAAATTTTGAAACACTTATGACGTAACAAAGCCTGAAATCAGGTAACTTTGATACACGCTGATAAACCACTGATTCAAAACAAAAGATTCGTAAAGCTTCAAAGCTTCAAACAGATGCCACCGAAATGAATGGGGCTGCTAACAGAAACCTGTCCCGAGGTCTTTTAGAGCACTGGCTTTTCAATATCAAAACAGTGAATAACCAAATCTATATGTGGTGATCAGAATTCACTTTAATAGCTAATTAATTAACTTTACCTGATAAAAGAACAAAATTTACAGCATTTGGTTTTATTAAACAGAATCAGGGTAACATTTTGGATGAAAACACACTCATTAGTCACTGTGGCTGCAAACAAATGCTAATTCACTGTATTTGAAATTTCCACAGTATCTCAAACATACCCAGAATGCATCTGTCGGCACAGGTATGTAATGCCCCACTGACGGGGAACCATGAATACAGTGTCAGCTTGAAAAAGCTGCATTTCTATTATCAAGTCGATGCGATAGTAAGCACCTTGAAGGGAAGGGCTGATATGCGACTGCCCCGCTATCTGGCAAGATCCTAGCATGTGCAGGACACAGCAGAAATCTCTGAGTGTGAAATCAGTCACCTATCTCTAAAATACAAACTCTCCGTCTTCGCCTGCCTCTTCATTCACAGGGGCCTTCAGTCAATGGGGCCCACAAAAGGTTCTGCTTAACGGCTCGCACGAGTCCATCTGCAGTATTTATTACCTCAACGCACAAGGCATTTTTCCCGCAGTATATACCTTTCTGCCGCAACAGTCTGGTCTGATTAAATCAATATCTGTTTCTTCACAGACATTAAAAACCAGACAGGGGAGAGACTGCTGATCCTGCTCTGCCTTATCAACACAAACGCCCCTGAGAAAGAAAGGAGAAACCATCATTTTTACAACACTCACGCTGATGCTTATGCCCGGTTTTTCTTTTTTATTCTCAAATCTGCAGATTTGTTCTCTCGCAAAGATGCGGGAATTGGTGCCTGCAAAAATACACAGATGCAACTCATAACTCCCATCCATCGCTGATGACAGAACGTTGAGGGTGCATTTAAAGAGACAGGGGTGCTTTAGATCCAAATGCGTGGCCCACTGAAATGGCCCCTCCACCTTTGAGCATGTAGGCAGGCCGCTGAGCGTGCACCGCAATTACGTATTGCTAATTGAAAATGTTAATCTTGTCACATTCAGGGGCAGACAGGGTTAAATTGGTAAAACTGCAATTCACTTAAGGCCATATCTCTCGTCGAAATGAACTGGATGATTAATCCTTTATATTCTTCAGGGATTCAGGGAATATCAGCAATTAAATTAACGACTACAAAGTGTACGCTCCAAGACGGGGAAAAAAATCATGAAAGACACACACTCATTTTTCCAAGTTGTTGCCTTAATTGTCTCTTTACTAACCGTGTTGCTCCCTGACGTTACAGAAGCGCCCCCATTACAACAAAAACCCATGAGATACATTAGTATTGAGCCATGCTGAAATATAAAATGATTGCTGGGGTTACAATATATTTATCAAATTAAAATCAACCTAATACATTTGTTGCAAGAAAATTCTGCCCTGACTTGGTAACACTTTACAATATTTGTTAACATTAGTCAGCTACATTAGTTTACATTAACTAACGATGATACTCGAATCATTGATTGGTAATGAAAAATACTTATAAAGCATTTAATTTTATTTCATTACACACAAATGCTGGGTTAAAAACAACCTTAGTTGGGTTGAAAATGGACAAACCCAGTGAATGGGTTGTTTTTAAGCAAGCAATACAGTAATTTTTAAACAATAGTTGAGTTAAATAAAACTACCCAGCAGGTTGGGCAAACATTTAACCCAACCGCTGAGTCAAAACAACCCAATCACTGGGTTTGTCCATTTTTGTTTTTAACCCAGCATTTTTTAGAGTGCAGTTTTTAACATTTACTAATACATTATTAAACCCTACAAATTTTATCTTAATATTATTTAATGAACCTGAGCTAACAAGAACTAAGTCACTAACAATTCTATTTTTCTTAAACTTAAAGATTAATAAATACCGTAACAGATGTACTGCTCATCGTCAGTTAATGCATTAAATAACACTAACTAAGGGGACCTTATTGTAAAGATTTACAGACTTCTGCGGAACACAAAAGAAGAAGTTTTATAGATTATTCTGGCCACTCTTTTCAGTGTAATTAAAGTCAATGAGTACTGTGGTTGTCAAGCTATAAAAAAAGTATAAAAAGTACCAAAAAATGAGTTTTACCTCATTATTATCTGATAGTCTTCTGCTACAGTGAGCAGTTTATACCATTGCGACCAGATCATTAACTAAAGTGTTAAAACTCTGTCAACGAATCACTCAAACCGGTTTTAATTCATTCAAAAGAATGATTCCTTCACAAAAACTCTCAAGAAGATGTAAATTTTAGTCTGTTCCTCACACAGAGCCATCACTGGACATCTGAAAACTACTGTTTTTTTATTTATTTATCTTGGAGCTTGACAACCCCAGTCCTCATTCACTTTTATTATACAGAAAAGAGCGGCCAGGGAACAACATGAGGGTGAATAAATGATGAAAGAATTCTCATTTTTGGCTGAACTAACCCTTTAACATCAAGCGGACTGCACCATGTCCCCGTTTGTTCAAACACATAACATCATTAGCAAAATCATGGTTTTTTTTTTTTTTTCTCCCCTTCTTCCATTCGTTCTCTCTTTCCTCATTTTTTCCCCTCCTAGTCAGGAGGAAACATTCAATATCAACTAGGTCAACTGAACTAGTGTGGGCACCAGAGGCGAGAACACTGCAATTGGTCTGGCCAGAGCTGATATTTGTAGATAAATACCACATCCCCAGAGGTTCTCCTACAGTGAATTATTAGCAAAGCTTCATTGATCTCTCTCAAAATGGCAATAATCTCCAGTTTCATCCGGGCCTTTACTAGGGCTTCAAAGTGCATTAGGCTGCCTGGCTGCAATTGTTATCACAAAGGTGTTTTCCTGGCCTGACCGTTTTATCCGAGAGCGCGAAAAAGTGTAAGGCGCTAAAGTGATTTTCTTCCTCTCTATGGTATGTGCTGCTGGTGTATTGTATTTTATAGTCCCCAATAAAAATCTCCACTACTGCAAAGCTCTAGACCATATGTGTATGGGCCTGATGCTTTTATGGTGATGAATATACTTATGTAATAAAGGCTGTTTATGAAAGAGCTTGTAGTGCTTCTACGTTTTTGTTTTCTCTGGCAGGAAATTTCATTAGAAGGGTAATGATTTCAGTATATCTATAACAAAACAGACAATCTCTCAAAATGTCATTGATCCAGGCAAAGTCATCTTTAAATTTCCTCTTATTCTTTCTTTGCATTTACGGTTTCTTCCCGGTGAGGTTTTTATATATATACACATATACTGCATTTTATAAATCAGATTAAAACTGTCATAGCCACATCACAACCTAGAGAGAGAGGAGAAAAGAAAAAAAAACAGGAACGGTGGAATCAGATGAAAGGTTTCAATGACCAACAGGGAATAAAAATACTTCTGGATTTTGAGTAGTGTAACATAAAAGCATCCGAGCCCTGGTTTGATATCTGTCATAGGCTGCTCTGTCATTACAATGATGCCACTTTGATATGTTGCCATCTGTAAAGAACAGCCACCTGTCTCCATCAATCATCATAACAGACCAATGAAAAAAGCCACAAACTGTCATTTCATGACAGCAGATAATGACCAACACAACTGTGCTTTCAGTATTCGTGAATGAACAGGTAATGACATGGCAGGTCATTTGAATCTGTCCTCATGCGCTAATACCAATCTAATGTTAAACAATGGCGAGCAAACCTCAGAGGCAATATCCTTGTGCGCAGGATGAGTTTGGAAAGAGATTGAGTTTGAGATTGACAACCATGTTTACTAACAGGTGTGACTCTCGAATTTGTCCTGTTCATACAACAGCTTGCAGCAGAGGCTTCTCTACAAACGAATAACTGAAGTGAGGTTTATTTTCTATTCTTTGCAACCATAGTGACAGGTGTGGTTTGGTTCACACTGCACAAGTTAACAAAACTCGCTCTCAAAATGCAAGTGTGAGCAAATTTAAAAGACATAGTTCGGTTATGAATGTGATATCAGTCTGGTTTTTTAATTGAGGTAACAAACAGGTTGCAGAAAAGTGATTGGATGGATGGACAGACAGACAGACAGACAGACAGACACACGGACAGACAGTGGTGCATGTTGGGATGGCGGCGGAACCAGTCAGGGAGCGCCTGCCCCTCTCTCACACGACTGGAGCTATAGTGAGTATAACTCAGAAGAATATAATGAAATATAACACCACTTCTTGTCACAGGTCAGCAACCAAGCCTGCTCGGGGACTGGCATTCCAAATGCCAAAGCCATTCATTATGAAAATGCTATGCATTGATTTGTCATACATTGTAAAACTCTATCAGAAGGGCAATTTTTAAATCTTTGCAGCAATGCCTCAACGGCTGTGGCATTAGCATTAATGCTATTCAATCGCTCTTGGTTTCAGAGCAACTTGCCCAGGCCCTCTGAAACCAGAGACATGTTAAGCACTTCAGCACAGTCAATGAAATAAAATAAGACAGGATTGAGTATATTAGATAAGAATTATGATATATAAGCTGCGCTCTACTGCAAGACAGCTAATTAAATAAGAACATATTTGATAGCAACTGACAGTGGAGCGTTCTCACCCAGGTCCCATCATTACTGTCAGGGAGAAAGAGGGAATTAGAAGGTGTATAAATACCATATGGTGTGTGCTGAATTGTCTTGCATTAATGTCAATTATATCCACTGCGAATACATTGAATGTTTTTAATTTTCGTTTTTATGTTACCCAGCTACATACATATTCATCTTAGGACACATGCAATGTATAATTTATATACGTACGTACATACATGCTGTTTAAAAATAGACGCCCTGAGCAAAGGAAAAAAAACAAAAAAAAAACAAATCAAAATGGTTTATACATATTTTGCCAACCTGCAAATTGGCATAAAAAACAAAGAAATTATGGAAAGAAACAGCTAAAGATTCAATACACATTACACCAAGGGTGTCAAACTCATTTTAGGTTGAGGGTCGGATGGGGAAAAAAAAAAAATGTAACCATGTGCGGGCCGAATTACCTTTTATTTTTAAACCTGACAGTTACATTAAACTACAAATTAATTTATAAGAAAATTAGAAAAACACAATGCTCTTTGAAAACTGCATTTGTTTTTACACCAGAAAGACCAACTGGCTGATTCTATTACCGGTTGCTGTTTTTTGTTCGTTTGTTTTATTGTTATAGTTGTTTAAGCAAATGTATTTGTTGTTTGTTTGTACTATAACAGGCCAAAATGGCCTTAAACAAAAATATGTATAGCCTTTTGATATTGGAGGCAACCACTGCATTTTAATCACAATCCAAACAAAGATGCTACACACATGAGCGTGAGCAGTTGTTTTGATTTAAATTCAATTGTATAATTTCAAGATTTACAGCAAAAACAGCATGGTCTGACTTTGTGAAATTATGCTACATTAATCACACCTGCACAAAACAAAAACAGCAGATGGATTGAATTAAAATAATTAAAATGCAAATTCACTCTCTGCCAGTTGGTGGCGCTTATGGTACAGCACCAATATAGCGTTTTCTTGGTTACCGCTGTACACAAACCAGCACTGCGCTTATAAATAGACAACTTTATACGGAGATAAGAGGAAAAGAAAACGCCAATGAAATTTTTCTGAAGACAGTCAGTTCCCTTCAAAGATACATTCATATAAACTCCAATTCAATATTTATATTTTTCTTCCCTATAGGCTATTTCACAAACAGTGAGCTTTTGCCTGGTTCAGTATTTTCTGCGCTGGCGCGTCTGTTCTCCTCTTTTTGTGTCCATATTCAGTGTGTGCCTGTATTAACTTCCTGTTTACCGACTTCGTAATATTTCCACACAAATTACATTTTGGGAAATGATTGCTAAAAGCAGTTTGTTTGCAAGTCAGGAATAGAGATCGGCCAAAATAAATCTCAGATTTCTGATTTATGGCCGGTGGACCAGTGCATCTCTATTTTTTTTATTATTGTTCAAATCATCCCCCGCGCCAGATTGGACACTTCTGTGGGCCATATGTTTGACACCCCTGCTTTATACCTTTATCTTAATGGCCAATGGTACATTTACAATTTTCTATGATAGTTCAAGTCTCTCTACACACATTGACTGCATCCCAATTCAGAGACTGCATTCTTCAGAGGCTGCAATCGAAGGCCAATTGCATCACAATGGTGCGACGAAGGCTGTCCTAATTTGAAGGCTCCTTTCAAAGGTGTCCTAGAAATGCGTCCTTCATTTCCCAGGCAGTGATGGATACAATAGATGGATCAATCGCGGCCTATGCTACCCCAGAATTCATTGCGCGCCGGTGACGACAGGACTTTTTTTTTTTTACCGCATTACACTTTTAAATATAAGTATTGGGTTTCAACTTACTTAAATATCTAATGATACAAATGTAAAAATAAAAAAATATACACAAAGCAGTTCAAATGTTGACTTGTATCTGACTAAGATGCGATTTTATATAGTTTATACTCTTTATTGTACAGAAATTAACCAAGGTGAACATATTTAGACAGGCTGTGAACGCTGTTTTGTTTTCAGACAGTTTAATATAACTTTCAAAAAAGTCCAGTACAAATGTTAGGCCCCGTGTCCACCAAAGCATTTTTAGCCAGCTAAAAAAACGTTGGACGCTCCGCTTAAAACGCCTATCTGTGAGCGCTTGAGAGCGCTTTTTTTTCAGTTGAGACGCTTTGTTGCTATGATACGGAATATCTGCGGCACTGTTACTTGTAACTGATTTCGCAGGTAATTTGTTTCAGACTAAAAATGTCGACACAATGTAGAGTACTTGCTATGTATGTTCGGAGAAAAGCAATATTTATTTCTCATCCATTTTGTTCAGTTCTCTGCTTGTTAATGTCGTTGTACAGCAAGAATGTTGTGACAGTTGGTCGGTGTTGTATTTGTCCCGCCCCTCCTCCACTCTGATTGGACGGCTGAATAAAAAGTGACAGCGTTTTACTCAAAGTTGAACATTCTTCAACTCGAGGCGACCGGTAAAAAAACGCCGAACGTTCAGAACCTCGTTACGCTCCTGGCGTTTAAAAAACGCGGCGCTTCCATTGAAAACAATTGGAAAAATACGCTAGCAACTAGAAAAAACGCTTTGGTGGACACGGGGCCATACTGCCACTCATCAACGACAGCTGTCACAGTTGCTATTCGACAAGAACAATCCTCCATAAGCTAGACCATCCTATTTAACAACACTCATTCCGACCTTTGCAGTCTTCGAAGGATGCAGCCTCTGAATTGGGACACAGCTACTGTTATCCACACAAATTAAACTATGCTTTTAATGACGAAATAGCTTACTCAAGCTCATCTAAAAAGAGAAAATTATTTAAATCACTCAAAAACACCAAACAATAACGTAAAATGCAGTAGTAAAATAACAATTGCTGTATGGGATATATAAGAACCAACTCAAACAATTGATTTGTTCACTGATTCTGCTCCTAGAGGTTTTGTGTCTTAACGCCTTAATTGTTGTATGGAAAAAAGTTTAAATGTTCCACATTTATATATATAAAAAAAAAATAAAAAAAATGCATTTGGATTTGGGATGACATTATATTATGCATATAAAACCACATATTAACCTTTCAAACTCTTTTGTTATGCTTGTCTAACAAGGGGCATTTTATATATTATCATATATAATTACAGTTTAAATTATGGCACTTTAAAAAATAACAGATATTCGAGTTTCTTGCTTTCACAAGTGATGATTTTACCTATATATTGTTGTCAAGAAGTTAAGTTGCAATATGTGCCTCCTACACACCGCATGGCCCTGTGGCTCCTCTATTGGTTATCATGGAGGGCAGCCTTTATCAATCAATTGAATAAACTGCTTTCATAGCATCTATTGAAAGACAACTCTGACAAGGGGCTAGAAGTGCCTCCACAGCAGTTTTTCCAGCAGCAGGGGGGAGTAAATAGTAAGAAAGGCAATAACATCAGCCTGGACAGCACCGCAGCTCTGACACTGCTGTTTGCTTCAGTCTGTTCTCTACCTCAGTGATTCATTCCTCATCCTGATGGGCTCCAATTGACAGCAGCGCATAAAAGTGGACTTCTTTTCGTTATTATTTGTATTTCATTTATTTGTTTGAAGACACAATGGTTTAGAAGACATGGGGTCTATTTTGCAATTAAGGCTTAATCGCCACATCTGAAGTATTTGGACGTGGCACGATGCTCTGATGATCAATTAAATTGGGTTAAGATGAAAACCCTGTGGCTGACAAAAGTAACACACACAATTAATTCTAGTTTACAACCATACGATCTATGACAAAAGTAATACTGACGGGTCGGACATAGAGCCTGAACTGGATTGTCAAATGGCTACCGGAGGCCTCATAAAAAGAAAAACATCACATTCAGCTTAACCCAGTATGCATTCTACGATATTAGGCCTCTGGTTATCATTCTGTCTTTATTATGTAAACTAATTTAGGACCAAACAAAGTAATAGAGTATTTATTTGTTCATTCATTCAGTAAAATTTTACAAAATGGATTTTCACCATATCAGTACTGTTAAAATGAACCAGCAAAGAAGTGAATTTCTTGTCACAAGCCAACTTAAATGATGCAAATTAAATATTTAGCAAGAACTGTATACTTTTATACAGCACAGTAATTTCTGCATCTCCTGGGAAATTTCATCCTTGAATCTTTTCTACGAAGCATATTCCTTCCAGACCACCAATGTTCCAATTAAACATTCAATATTCATTTTCTTAATATAGAATTTCAGTTTGCTGTAGCTGCATGACTAAGTAACTGGAGATTGTCTTGTGTGTTTATCAAGTCTTTTGATTCTGAGCCCTTCTGACTCCCGACTGAGTTTAAAAGCATGTTTCCACTTTAATAATTAATATTATAAAAATATTTCTGTACTTAAAAATAAATAACAGTACTCAATCAGCTTGCATAACAATTCTCAACAAGACAAGAAAATGTATTATAATTATTATTAATATTATTGTCTTGCCTTCATTATTTTATGGATCAAAAAAAAATTCAGTGTACGACATACAAAATCAAACACGACTCCAGCTGACACATTATGTAAAGGATCAACTCGTTCCTTATTTCTATTTTCACTTGAACTGCCCATCAGATTAAGGATTTGTTAAAATGAGATTAATTTCCTGATAAACCCACACAGTGAAGAAGTCATCAGGGTGCTTTAAATTTATTCCATGGGCAATTAAGTGCAGCGAAATTTCCTCAGCTAGGACTGATTTTGAGTGGTAATGGCAGGTGAAGAGACAGATAATGAGCAGGCCAAGACACACACGCTTACAGCTCTCTAAAATGACTTCCTGTGCTTTAACCCTGCAGTTATGAATCAACGTGTCACGCACCGCTTCTCTGACACTCTCTACTCCAAAGAAAGAGTAGTCTCGGCAAGGACGAGATGAGAGAGGGATGAAACTTTAAAATGACTGATTGCTAACCGGTATACAAACACAACACAACAGAGCATGTCGCATATATGGAGAGGATCAAATGTTTTTGGACTGATTTCTATGCTGCAACCTTCTATGCTTCAAAAAAAAAAATGCTCAGACTATCTACAGATGAGAAAACACATAAACATCAATAATGACACACACAGCACACAGAAGCCTGCAAACACCAACGAACGGTCGGGATGGTTGTTACCTACCCACAAATACATCATCATCTTGAGCGAGGAGTCAGGGGCTCTCCGGCAGTGAGGAAACGCTTCCTTACTTATCTTCTTTTAACTTCTTGAGCTCAGCTACGGAAACCCGGACGAATCCTTCTTGTTTCCACTCTCTCAGGCTCACAGTTCTTTTGTATAATTTATTATATCACTATAATAGAGCTTATTAAAACTGACACTTGGAGGAAGAAGAAGCTACTTCACAAGGTTTGAGATGCTTCTAGCAGTCTTGTTCTTGCTCCTCTCCTTTTTTTTTCTCTTTTTGCTCTTTCTTGCCTTTCCCCACTTGGTCCTCTTCACCCTTTCACTGACAACCCCTGCTTAGGCGCCAATTCCTGACGTATCTATTTAATGAGAAGATCCGTGCACCAAGGAAGTCCAGTACAACTGTGCACTCAAAGTGCCAGAGAAAGAGAGAGAGAGAGAGAGAGAGAGAGAGAGAGAGAGAGAGGGTGATGGTGTAGGTTTCTCTAGTACAGGCTCCTCAAGAAAGGTACGTGTACGTTAACGCACAGCTGATAGGATGATCCGAAGCAGGTTTTCCCCCGTACACAAAAAAGGACTTTTCCCTCTAACAAAATGCTGCTCAGATCCTCAGACGCTGTCGTCCGGAAGCTGATGCGCAGGGGAAGAGATCAGTGGGAAATCAAAAGACTCATCTTCTGTCCTGAGGGAAGGTAAGAAGACAACTGACTGAAAAAAAAAAAAAAAAAAAGCTTGCAACTTCCTCCAAAAAACACTGCAATCTCAGCTGTGTGAGATTCACTTCAATAAAAAAGCAGATGTGAAAGAAAAAAAAAAAAAAAAAATACAGGTAAACTATGGTCAAAATGGCACAATGGGATGAAAAGGAGGTAGAAAGCACCGCCCTCTCCTAAACGTGAAGCTTGCACCTGACTCTGCAGCCTGTACGGCTTTTCCCCCCCTCTTCTTCTCCTCCTCGTCCGGAGTGAATGTGCTGGAGATAAAAGCAGCGAGTACTGGGGCCAAGGCCTTCCCGCTCGGGTTGCTTTGGCTCTGACGCACTGACTGCCTTCTTACAGCACTTTTCTACAGCCATCTGCTGACTCGACCACGCTACTGCTACTGAGAGACCAGCCAGCTAAAGCGCAGCCGTAACTATCTAGAAATGCACATTTGAGGCTAAAACTCATTACTACCGTTCAGAAGAGGGCTGAGATTTTTAATCAAACGCAGGTATTAGAGAAACTCGAGAGTAACAGAAAACAACAGCAAAACCTTTCTGTAAATGGATTTCAAACCAAGAGGGGACAAAATGGAAATTTGAGCAAGGTCCACTTTTTTGTTTTATGCGTGTGAGACACAAACGCAATGAGATTTTCCAGTGTATTTATGAGGGAAATTAAATTCTGAGGGAAATTTAAATATTACATTCTCCTCAGGAAGCAATTTGACTCCCCTTTAAAAGGAAAACAATAAAAAAAGAAAGTACAACCGTCACAAAGAGAAAGAGAGTGAGTGTGTGAGGATAAATGATTAAGCTAAAGGCTCAGACTCAGGCACACATTTAGCAAACACACAAACAAACAGACACATCACATTAAAGAAACAAGGCCATGTTAAAGGGATTTTACCACAGGTAAGGGATACTAAGGCACAACACAAACTGTCAGCGACAGCAATATAAGACACCATTGATCAATAAATAAATTATATTTCTTAAATGATAACAATTTGAATTGGGTCATTCCTGTTATGCAGTGTCTTTTGAGCTTTAACTTATAAAATGATGGGATGTTTTAGAGTGAAGAACAGCAAAATATCACAAAAAACACAATTCATAAAATCCATTACTATTGATTGTTTGTGACTTGTTTGTGCTGTTGTTTTCCCATTAAAAATGATGTCACTTCCGGGAGGATGATTCAATTATGGAACTGGCTTTTGTTAGTTAAAGGGATATTACAAAAGACTAACATGATGAAAAATAAGATTGAGGACACAAAACTATAAATTGACTTTCAGTATTAATAATTCTGAATTTGAAAATGATGTTAAATGTAAGAAGTTAAATTAATTAATTATTTTATACAATATGCAGTCAAACCATAATTTATTCAGACACTTTGAACATTTCATTCATTAATACAGTTTATTCACTATAGTTTAAAAAAATGGTAATAAAATATGACACGATCTCGACGAGTTAAACTGTGTCAGAAAAAATTAATCTTAATTATGTCAGATAACACTTAAGCAGAACATGGTCAGGTCAAAGTGTCTGAATAATTTTTGGTTCCAAATTTTTATCAGTTTTACTGGTAGTCCACTGTATGGGTATAATATGTCACAGTTTACTTTATTTTGCTCTCCTCACTTACATAAATGAACTATAGTATCCTGCACCCACTAGTAAAAATATATCAAACATATCAAAAATGTCTGAATAACTTTTGGTTTGACTGTATCCGATAGCGTACTGCCTAGCAGGAATGACTGGCTTTGAGTGTATTTTCATCAGAATTTAAAGTCTGAACTGACTAAAAAGAGAAAAATATACCACTGCTGTGCTCACTTTTGCAACAAGATGGAACGGTTTTCTTCCGAATGAAACGATTAGTACAGACAAATCCGGTCAATACTCTGAACAACATTCTGAAAACAATAAATGATTGTTGACATATTAAACAAAGATAAATGGCAGGTACAATGTAAAGCCCATTGCTTGTGCACCCAAACAAAACGAACATACTTCAGCATACAATTTCGTTAAACCATTTTGCTTTGGAGCAAGAAAGGTCTAATGGTCACGGAAACTGAGTGCTGCTTACTGACGTGTCCATTTACATGGAGCAGACCGATTCAGCTGCCGTCTCCTCTGTCCGATTGTGCCCTTTAACCCAATTAAAAGGCTACAAGTCTGAAATAGTAGCTAAACCGTCTTAAAGCAGTAGTGCATCTCATTTGTTTGGATTATGACAAAAACATAACCTTAAAAAAAAAATTAAAAAAAATAGCATTACGTTTTGCCAATTTCCTGTTAAAAAAGTACCAAGTACATCACACTAGGTCCTGCTCAAATAATCTAAATTTAGGGCAAGCTTCCAAAAAGCACTTCTGAAACAACTGTCTTCAGATTAATGAGTGAGTCACTAACAAGAGGAAATGAGATGGCAAAGAAATAAGAGAAGTGCTTTTCATGATTTAAAGAGCCAAATCAGCACTGGCCTGTTTATTAACATTATTATTAGCTTTTTAAATATACATATTTATATATAAATTAACAATTAAAGTAAATATATTTAAAAAAAAAAAATAATAAAATAAATATATTATATATATATATATATATATATATATATATATATATATACCCAAAAATTCTTCATACAGTGGACTACCAGTAAAATTGATAAAAATTTGGAACCAAAAATTATTCAGACACTTTGACCTGACCATGTTTTGCTTAAGTGTTATCTGACATAATTAAGATTAATTTTTACTCTTGAGATCTTGTCATATTTTATTACCATTTTTTTAAAACTATAGCGAATAAACTGTAATAATGAATGAAATTTTGGTTTGACTGTATATTATATATATTTCAGCTGAATTTGCAGAGGACAGTGCTGATTTGGCAATACATACGCTGTATGATCATTATTATTGGTTTAGTCCAAATTTACTGGTCTAATTGCAAAGAAATAAGAGAAGTACTTTTCAATGTAATTATTAATATTATACGTATGTTTTTTATTGAATTTGCAGTGGACAATGCCGATTTTTCATAACATATACTGTAAAGTATGTTCATTATTGCTTTAGTCCACATTTACAGCTCTAATTTCAATTGAATTAAAAAAGTATCATTAAAAAATAATAATAATCAAGAAAGTAGTTGCCAGAAAACAAAAAATAGAGTGATGGGTGTGTATGAACAGGAAGGTCTGGGTATTAATCATATCAGACTTAAAACCCTTCAACAAACCATGATAAATTACAGCACTGAGAGGGGACTGCAGCACCTCCGCTCCTGCACGGTGTACACATCTCTCCCACGATTCTGCAGGGCTGCACATACACACTGTATGTGTTCTGTGAACTCAAGGCAGAGCCATCAAGGCACATGGTTATTCCTCCACACAGATATGGTGTGTTTGAAGAAGATGAAGATCTTTGGGAGGGTCTTCATCAGGAGTGAAGCTGACACCTTTGCTACCCCTGGCTTTTCAGGCCAGTGAGTGAGCAGGAGGGTTTGAGAGCCACTATTAAAGTTTAATGAGAAGGCGAGGTAAGCTTTGTTGTATTTTTAATATGGACACAGCAGAGTATGAGGGAATAACACGTTTCTGTATGAGACTAAAACTGAAGGAGATTTTTTTTTTTTTTTGCCTATTGATTTAATATCATCATCTTCTCGGCCTGAGATGCTGAAATGAACTTGAAGGATACATAAAAATTCATTCTACAGTCATTGTGACAAAATGATTTGTCTTTACATGAATGAATTGCAGTTTTATGATCTTCATGGATTGCTTAATTAAAGGTCGATACCAACAACATCCAGAAGCACAACGGCGGCACAAAGGAGCACACAAAAACACATACACACACACAACCACACAAAGCGACACAGAGGCATCACTTACCCTGAGTTGGTCCGTATCACAACTCATTGGTTGTCCTGGAATCTGTCAACAGAGACATACAAATTAGAGTAACACATTACAGACCAAATGCAGCACCTCCCTTCAGTAATTACAAGTCAATCATCTAGAGTGGGCTGAGGGGAGAGAAAATGAGATCTGTCAAAACTGAGGTTTGCAACATGGAACCATGCAAAAGGTGGCGAGAGCAGGGAATAAGACAGGCAAGACATAGTTTCCATGCTAGAAATGGTACACATAACAATATTTTCCTCTGTTTAATTATTTATTTATTTATTTTTTCAAATAATGGAAATGGTATAAAGCAAGTGGTTCTCAACTGGTTTTGCTTCAGGACACAGATTTAACATTGGCATTCAAGAGGCGACTCAATATAGTACCAAACATGTCTGTGTTAAAATCAAATTAGCAGTGAGAATGTGTGTCTCTCTATATATAATTTCAACAGATATGTTTGATTTTAAGGATTATTTTGGTTTAAAACAACTGATTGTGAAGGTTTAAATTTGCATTATTCTGCATTTAATTTAAAATATACTGTATCTTATATGTTAGAAAAAAATGACAGGACTTAAAACAAGAAGAAAACAATTTTTTAAATAATTAATACAGAGATTCCAGTGTATTACATCAACATTTAAAATAAGTGTATGTGTGAATGTATTGAAATATCTTAGAGTTAGTTCACCCAAAAATGAAAATAATGTCATTAATTACTCACCCTCATGTCGTTCCACACCCCTAAGACCAAAAAAACTAAAAACAAAATAACGACTTTTCAACAATATCTAGTGATGGCCAATTTCAAAACACTGCTTCGGAGCTTTACGAATTGAATCAGTGGCGCCAAAGTCACGTAATTTCAGCAGTTTAGCCATTTGATAAGAGATCTACTTCACTAATTCGAAATAAAAGATTCATAAAGCTCAGAAGTAGTGTTTTGAAATTGGCCATCACGAGATACTGTTGAAATCAGAATCAGAATGCGCTTTATTCGCCAGGTGTGCACAAACACACAAGGAATTTGTTGTGGTTTTCTATAGGAGCTCTTCGGTACACAAATACATATGACATGAGAACAGAAAGAACTGTTTTAAATATGTTTTTAGTACGTTTATGGGTCTTGAGAGGTTCGGTGGCTTTGCTCTCAATAGTGGCCTCACCGAGCCATCGGATTTAATCAAAAATATCTTAATTTGTGTTCCGAAGATGAACGAAGGTCTTACGGGTGTAAAACGACATGAGGGTGAGTAATTAATGACAGAATTTTCATTTTTGGGTGAACTAACCCTTTATTATTACCATGAACTGCACCAATAGTGCCAATAATATCAAGCTGAACTGAACTTTAAAACTAAAATTATCTTGAATTTTGATGGTTTCGTAGTCTCTCAGCAGCCAATAATTCACACACACAAAAGTCATTGTAGTATGCACAATGTTTCTCATGCAAGTGAACCTGTATTTAATGTATTTTCTTTTAATTAGTTTTGTTCATGTATTTTGAGGATGAGGGAAATGTCAAGCAACCTGTCAAGCTTCACAGATGAGACAGATGTAATATCATAGAGTTTGGTTGGATGTGCGGCATTTTATGGCGATAACAAAAGATATTGGAAGTGTTATCTCCTTCCTTACTTAGCTATATGAACTATACATGATTATACGGTTTGTACAATACAAACTAATACAATTAGAAGAGATCTGCAACACATTTTTAGGTTGTAACCCACCAGTTGAGAACCACTGATATAAAGAATCACGTTTAATTCAATTGAGCAGAGTATTTCTACATGCCTTGATGCACAGAGTTTCTCAAAAACTAATCAATCATACTCAACCCTCAAAAAGCGGGGGAGGGGGAGAAAAACATTTCTAATTTTGTTAATGCTTGTTGAGTGTTTGAAAGAGAACTACACAATTAAGAGATTAGGGTCTGGTTATGCTGAGAGGGTTCCTGGATATACCACTAATCTTCCCCTCATGCCTGCCGTCAATACATCCATAATGCACTGGCCAATCTTCATTTAAGAAATAGAATCTGTGTTACAAACGCTCTCTTCAAATGTAATGATATTAACAGTTCCACTTTCCTCTCAGCCTAAAACACTTAGCTGTTTTTCAAAGTGTGCTCATTTCCCATTAGCCAGGCCACTGAGTGAAGCCGAATAAGATTTTCATCATTTAGTAACTGGACAGAGCTGCAGAAAGACCCTAAAGAGGATTATGACCCACAGATAGAGGGAATAAAGGCCAGGGAAATTGCTTTGATTTGATATGATATGAGGAAAAAACGGATGCATTAACCTTGTCACCTCAAAATATCTGTGTATCAAATTAGTAGTAAGACTTCCGCTAACGGCTACTCACTGGTTTTTGGCAAACCACTCTTGACCATAAAACGTTGCGCTTTTATGATGAAGTTTATATCATGTGCAAAGTTTTCAACGAATCGTAAAACATCAGCATTTTTTTTTTGCGCACAGTTTAACAAAAAGGCAACTGAAGTTTTATGCAAATTAATATCTTTTCCCTGTTAAAAAGAAAGAATCAGGACACCACTAGGTTTTCTTGTAGGGTAGGAATTGTATTATTTAGCGCCGCTGACCTTAATGATGGCTCACTTGTTTTGGTAGCACTTTCTTTTCAGCCACTAGCCCCTAGCAGGTCGTTAGGAGAAGCTTCTCAATATCTCTGGGGCGCACAGCATGCTTCTGAATTCAGACCGCTGGCATACATTTTTATATATAGTCCTGTGCTGAAATCTGAAATTCAAACCATTTTTTTCTTCTCTGTTACTCACAAGTGCTGACATTCATTTTTTGTGTTTTTCATTATGTTATTATTTTATCATCGTTAAGGCTGTCAATCGATTAAAATATTATAATTTCTTGATATGCTCATTATTTCATGACAGGTACAGTATTTTAGAGGTAGAGGAGTCAATCACTGAAGAGACATTACAAAACGTGGAACTAGAAATAAATATATCAGTGTATAATCCGATATCAAAATTTATTGCTGATAACTGATCAGTGGCCAATATTAAAAACATTCAAAGTAATGGCTGTCAATTGATTAAAAATCAATTTCTCAATTTTCAAGTAATGAGTAAAATCTTCAGTACTATTTTAAATAAACAAAACACTCTATAGCACTATAACACAGTAGAATAAATTACATATATACATACACAAATGTAATTTATTCTGCTGTTATAGCATTCTTATAGTGTTTTTTTTATTATTTAAAATAGTGCTGAATATCTTATTATTGTTTGAAGAATTACTTTTAATCAATTGACAGACATGATATATTGATATATTACTTTTAATATGTTTAATATCCAATAGACACACTCTCTCTCACACATACACATTGAGTTTTCATGTTTTATGGGGACTTTTCACAGAGATAATGATTTTAATACTGTAAAAACTGTATATTCTGTATATGTTGTTTTCCTCATGGGAAAAAATGTCCTCACAAGGACAAGGATTTAGGATATTACCAGCTTTGTGGGGACATTTTGTCCCCGTAACGTAAGTATACCTGAACACACACACACAAGAAAATGTAGCATGAAAGTTTAGGATACACAATATTATAATTGATTTAAATATCCATTATGAACTAATATATGTCTGATACACGTAAACTGTAAGTCATTACAGTCATATGCAAAATGGGGACATGATTAAATGTATTAAAAATAATTACGTTTATTAAAAAATACTTCGTAGTTATACTTCATTAACAAATGTAACATGTTAAATTGACAGTAATAATCATTATTTTGTGAACTAAATCCTGTGTGTTGAATGGAGTCTGATTGCTCACAGGGTGTAAATTGTTTCAAGTTCCCTTTTCAAAGCTTCTCAGGCACACACGATTCCACAAAAGCCACGGCATACTGCGTGGAGATGGCCTCAAACAGCTCAGAAGAGGCTCTTGTTCGGTAATGATACTTTCCAGATGAAATCAAGGGGAAAACCAACAATAGTAGCACAAACAGCCCTCCTCCGTATGAAAGGACAAAAGGACTCTCGAAGGGCTTGCTTATCCTTTACCTCTAATGGTCTGCTTCCCTCCTTTTCACTCAGAATACACAAACTCTCTCTCTCTCTCTCTCTCTCTCTCTCTCTCTCTCGCTGACTTACATAGAGTACTTGAGAGAAACAGACAGAGATGGAGGGTAATACTGAACTGTTGTGGCACAGAATTGCAGGATGGAGAGGTAAAGAAAGAGGGAGTGAGAGAGAGCAGGCCTAACTCAGTCCCTCAATAAGCTCTATAGGTCTTACACATTCAGTGGAAAAAGCAGAATGAAAAAATGTCAATAAGTAGCACTCTGCTGAGTACAAGCGGCAGAACACGGCTGAGCAGAATGACTTTATTAAGCTGACACAGAAGACTGCGCTCAGCCGGACCGATGGATAGAGGGGGAAGAGTGCAAGACAGAGAGGAAGAAAGCATAATAGAAAACCAGAAACTAAACAAAGGAAGGTCTGCATTGTGCTACGATTGAAAATCAATCCCCTGATAAATCGGTGAAAACTTCAACAGACCCTCAGATGGAATTAAGGGGACCTTTGCACAACAATGATGTATTAAAAATTGAAAAGTTTTTCCTTTGTTTTTGTAGTTTACACTGAGACGATAACAGTATCCTTTTCAAAAACTATAGGACTTTGAAACCTATTTTCAAAAGTTTGCATTTTCAGGGCCCTGACTGTTTTCATGGAATGGCCAAAAAGGAATGGCCAAAACACATTAAAAGTTTTCAGTTTTTAGTTAAAAGTAGTGCCGTGTAAATGGCCCCGTAAACAGGTCTTTTTGGTACAGGTGGCAAGCATTCCAACAGATATAATAATATAATATTTGATCTAACAATGACACCAAGACAATGTGATTATATAAGTAACACTTTCTGCAAAGTCTGTATATATAATACAACAGAAATGTTTTCCTAAATCCTTTTAATAAACATTATAATTTCAAATTGTTTCTTGTAAATTAACATCTCAGGAATATTTCCATTTATTGTCAAAGCAGAAAGTTATGTTCTTTTAGAAGAATTAAATCCATACATTTATATATATTTATATACATTTATATATTATATTTATATATATTAGAGATGCACCGATACTAAATTTCTCTGCCGATACCGATAGCCGATTATTCAGAATGATATCAGCCGATACAGATACCCATAGTTTGGTTTTTCTTAAGGAAAAAAAAAAAACTCTCCCAAATAATGTTGCAAACTATACAGGGAACCCTCTCATTTTGTAAACTACAATATTTGAGGTTACAATTAACAGCAGAGGTATTATATTCAGCTGCTGTTTATTTTCAGATATAATAATTACACTCAAATAAAAACTGAAATGTATAAAACTTAGTATCACATAAGGTTGTTTTCATAAGCACTTGTCTTCATGGCAAATTTGCACAAACATAATTAACAGTAAATAAGCTCCTCTCTAGTGTTTTTTATATACAGATAGCTAACGAACTGTGAACATTGGAAAACATTCCTGAGGTAAATTTGACATGATGTGACATATTGTTCACAAGCTGTTTTATTGACGTCTTTCCGCGGTTGAAACACAAATAAAGTGATTACATGAGACGTGATACATTCTGGTAAGTTGTACAATATATTTCAACATACCTTTGATGTTCATTCATGTTTTTCGAGATATAACTATTGAAGAGGAAGAAAAGACTCGCTGCTGCCTGAACGGAGGCATTACAGCGATCTGACGCGTCACATTTAAGAGCGTCAAAACGCCATTTATTGTTTGAATTTCATGATAAAATGGACAGAATTTGAAAACTGAAACTTTAATTCTTATCAGAAGTAATAAAGCACAAATCTTTTTGCGATTATTTTATGGGAGGCGCTACAAATAATATTTGATGTACGAAAAAAAACGCAGACCTGGCAACCCTGGCTTGAACTACGGGTGATTCATAGGGTCAAAAAGAGCCTGCTTTAACGTCACTATTTTTAAACTGTTAATGAGTTAAAATTCAAAACGAGTGATTTTCTCTTCACACACAGTATGTATGAGTTGCAGTCTGAACACGTCTTTCCGCACCCTTTTGATTGACAGGATATAATCGGCCCTGACCTTCGAGAGTTTTTAAACAATCTTTTAAACAAAGTTTTTAAACACGGCCGATAGTGATAATAATAGCTTTTATCAGCCGATACCGATTGTTAGCTGATACATCGGTGCATCTCTAATATATATATATATATTTATATATATATATACACACACACACATATACATATATATATATATATATATATATGTGTGTGTATGTATGTGTGTGTGTGTATGTATATATATATATATATATATAAATAATGTATATGTATGTATGTGTAGCCTATATATATATATATATCAATTTTTTTTGGTTTGACTGCATATATGTATGTATATATATATATATATATATATATATATATATATATATTATTTATATATAGTGTGTGTGTGTGTGTGTGTAACATTATTTACGAGAATATTAAAGGTGCAATATGTAAAAATTGTGTCCACTAGAGGCCTATTCAAAACAAAGGCGTAGCTTGATGATGCCAAGTTTGAGCGCGGAATCTTGGAACATGTGGTCTTCAACTCAACGGCCAGTGGAAAAGAATTGGGATAGGACTCGGGAGGAAATCATGTTCATGGATGCGATTATTAACGTTACTGTAGTATGAAGCAGAGCAGGACCGAGTGTTGTGGGAGCTGAACGAGGTCGCTGGAGCAATTGCGCAATACACGCCACACGAGCAGTGGAACTTTTATTATGCCACAGTCGCCGGCGCCGCTTCTGCTTTTCCGGTCATGAGTATGAGGTAACGCAGCCAAAGCCACTGGAAGGCAAGCCTGCAACCTTTAGCCAAAAAAGCGTAACGGCTAATGCTAACTGGCGGTACCCAGGGAGGAGTTTTGAATGGCGACACGATAGGCTGAGAGGTGCCGCACGTGATTAAGTTAGCCGTTCGCTTTCTCCAATGGTAAGAGATACAGACCCTCTTATCTCCCTATAATAATACGATCTCTGACGCAGCTCTGTTTATCATATTAGATACGTTTGAGAGTGTTGAAAATTATGTTATAACGTTACACTGTGCGTTCGCTCTGTGGCTGCTGTGAGACACTTGTTGCACACTGCAATGAACTAGATCGATATTAGAATATCATATTAATAAATGCTGGATGGCTTGTGTTGATAAATGGCATGCAATTCATTTTAAAACGTATTGTATGATGGAGAAAATTCTGTACTACTGTTACTAAAAATAAAGCTGCATTTGATTATGCTATGTTAGCTACTTGACAAAATAGTGTTTTTCTCTGAGGCATGGTAAAGCACGGTACTGTAGATTTAAACAATAAGACTAAACGTGTTGAGCTATATAACAACAATTAGTTTTTTGTCTATAAATATATCAAAACAGTTGTTGCCTTGTCTATTAAAAAGAGTAATATATTAAAGCATCTTTGGTGTTTCAATGGTCTCTACAAAATAAAACCGCAAACCGAGGCAGACCGAGGGTTAATACGGGTATGACGCAATTGACAGGCGACTCCTCACACGTCCCGGAGCCTTGGTTAAAACTGCAATTTTCTCACGATTTACAAATAGTTGGAAACATTTGGGGTATTGTAAGTACTCAAGTGAACAAAATATATAACACTGGCCTAGTGGTTTTTGGATATTTTACTGTAAAAATATTACATATTGCACCTTTAAACTCTTTATCATGTTCTCTCTAAAGCTGTTATTCTGTATACAATTATTTTATAAATCATTACAGGGTTCATAGAAAGTGTTAGTGGATAAACATACAGCTGACGCGCATGCTGTATCTATTAACACTTATAGCAGGAAGCACTAGAGTCACAGAATCATGACATCCTCCAGGGGATAAAACGCCCATAATAACATATAGCGATCCACTGATGTTAGAATAAAGATAAGTCCAAAACTGATGCCTGCGGTTCTCTATACAGTGAACATGCAGCACTTTATTTCAATTAAAGCTATTGATGTTAGATCAAAGGTAATGCTAATAAAATGCTAATGGCATCTGTATTAGAAAAGCCATTTCAGTCCCTCTAAGCATTGATGAATACATTTCTAAAATGTTTGGCTGAGAGAGAGAGAGAGCTATAGGTACTGCTAATTTATGCGCTGCTCTGAGGAATAATGAGAAAGGAGGGTGGGTGAAGAAAGTGAGAGCTGAGCCAGCAGAAATTCCCAATGCTGCAGTAGCCCTACTGAATCCTGCACTTTCACAACACTAAGCTTATCAGAGAGAGTGGAAGGGAAGAGGCAGCCAGATCTAAGGCTTTTAAGACTCTTCATCAATATTAGAATATCTGAACTGGCAGGGTGTTCATACCTCTAGGTGCACAGAACAGACTTTTGAGGACATCAGAGAGAAGTCTAGGGTTTGCAGCTGATGTGGCCAAAGCTGATGAGAGGAAACATGCCTATAGACCTTACGCGCTAGAGAAACAAGCGCACAGCCAACTTTAGAATTTTAGACTTTAGAATCACTGTCGAAGAGTAATTAGCTGGTTAAGTGGATTACTTATTGTAGAGTTAACGAAAGTTATCATGAGCACTGTAATGTTTGAAGCGGATGTCATAAGAGCCAGGAAGATTCATTCCTCAAAACGAGTGGTTCATTCATAAATCCGTGAGATCTTTCCTTTATGCTCTGGGAATACAAATCGGAAAACAGAACACAATGAGCGTGGTGCTCAAAAGAGGCAGGGATACATAAGGTCTATAAGTGCCTCTATGCTAAAGGAATGTGACTAAAGCAGAACCTTCTTCCTTATGCACTTTATCATAAAGGGTCGTAATATTATATATATATATATATATATATATATATATATATAAATATCATCAGGGAAAAAAATCTACAAAACCAACATGGCCATATCAATTCACCCTTCCACTTTGTATGATCCTATTATTCTGGATCATTAAAGGGAAGAAAATTAGCAATTGAGATAAAACTTGATTAGAAGATTACAGATTAAATTATGAATAATTAAAAAAGATTGCCACACTGACATCATTGGTATCTTAACATTATGGTACATATAGTGCTTCCTCATTGTCAATCCAAACTTGTATAAGAGCAAAGGTTCTCTCTTGCAGTATTGAGTTCGGGGCTTTAAAGTAAAATGATGCTGTCGATACAACAGGCAGGGTAAAAAAAAAAAAAAAAAAAAAAAGAAGAAAAAAAAAAAAAGGAGGCTGCATTCAGTGCTCATTAATCCATAGACCTTCATCAGCCCGGGCTGCAGGTTCACATAGCCTTCCCTGACACCGTCTCAAAAGAGATCACACTCACTGATGGATCCTGCTTTGTTCTTGCTGATCCACCACAATTACCCCAACTCTTCTCCTAGGATCAGTTTGAACAAAATGGCAAAACAGAGGCCAATTTGCTCGCTACTACCCTCCCCCCAAACAAACACCCACACACTAGCACAGAAACATGCGCTGGGACTTCTGGGACCTCAAATGATCCCTCTCGTCAATTGAGCAATGTTCCTTATGTATACAGCTGTTAAACTGCTTGGCTGTATGCTGAGGTTAATACCAATCCAACAAATTGCACACGCAGATGCTGGATTGTTTGAGGGAGAACGATATCTTTTGTTTCTGAATGACTTGATTTGACTTGATTTGCTTGCTATAGAAGAGCGCAGGGGTAATTATAACACTTTGCTCAGTGATTCAGAAAATGTTTAGCCTAAAGGTTTGCAAATTTACTTTAAAGAGTCATTTTATACATGAAAAATGACTACAAACTGGATTTATGTATAGTCTCTTATGCTCACCAAGGCTGCATTTATTTGAATAGAAAATACAGTAAAAACAGAAATGTTGTGATGCTTTCTATTTGAATATATTTTAAAATGCAATTTATTCCTGCAAAGCTGAATTTTCAGCATCATTACTCCAGTCTTCAGTGTCACATGATCCTTCAGAAATCATTCTAATATGATGATTTGCTGCTCAAGAAACATTTCTTTTTATTATCAGTGTTGAAATCAGTTGTGTCTATCTATCGGCCACACGCGCGCACGCACACACACACACACACACACACACACACACACACACACACACACACACACACACACACACACACACAGGTTTGTTTTGCTATCTTAGTGAGGACATTGCATAGACTTCCATTGATTTTATATCAGGTCAATTATATTTTCTATCACCTAACCCAACCCCTACTCCTAAACCCACCCATCACAGAAACGTGCAAAACACTAGATTTAAATAAAAACATCTTTTGGTTGATTTATAACAAAGACTATAGAATAACACAAGACACGTCACTTGCATTATTATGAATAGGAGAAAGTGCAACGCGCAATATGGCGGAATAAGTCCCGCCTTCTAAATAAGAGCCAATCGCCAATTGTTAAAGTCATCGCATCACTGCAGCGGCCGTTAGAAGCTCCGGTTCCTATAGAAACAGTCAGACGCGCGCCTCCGAAATGAGACTCAAGAGACACGCATTTAGGACTGCGCATGTGCATTAGCTTGACCCAGCCTGAAAATACTGTTTTTTGTCATGATTCAAACATTTAGAAACAAAATTTCTGAGACAGTTGTTGTTAGATTTCATTGGTGATATCAAATATGAAATTTAATCGAAAGCTTGGCAAACAGTTTTGGAGAATTTGATTCCCCATTCAAAGAGATAGGAGAGGCTTTTCAAAGATGGCCGCCAGGTGAAATGACTTGTCTTAAAGGGAGTTTGTTTATAAGCCTTTTAAACTAGCGAGGACCAGTCAAATGTCCTCACTAGTGGGTTGTGAAAGTATTTCACAATATAAATGAGGACATTTGGTCCTCACAAGTATAGTCAAAACAAGTACACACATGCACACACAGTAGATGTGTGTGTATACATTTCTTTAGAATAAAAGTAGTTATAGTAGAGTACACTAAAATGTAAAACAATTAAAAATCACTATAATGTCAGTAATTACACTATGTGTATATATCAAATGTTAGTGGGTTAAAATGACACTCTCGAACACAACACTAGACATATCCTAAAAGTATGAATGACAGGCTATTATAGACTAGTGAAATCAAACTGTAACAACAAAGCTATGAATAATGGATAAATGATTAAATATTACTACCACATCAGGCCCCAAAACAACATGAAAAATTGCAAACCTTTAAGGATGGATAACTTAACTCTGTTATAATTTATTGTAAAAGCAATCACAAACCTAAAAACAAAAAAATAATCAAGGAAGCTATATTAATTAACTAGGTCAAACAGACTTTTTTTTAACATCAGTGTCAATTGAAACTGAAACTGTACATTATATTGGGAAGAGGTAGAGGTAGAGTACTCACACATGCCTGATATGCCCACTGTGAGTGCACTGTGTGTTATTAGCAATGTTACATGCATTCCAATTTTCCCTGCTCTCTCCTACTTCGTAGATATGGTCATGGGCAAATATTCACATTTATTTCCTCGTTCTGTTAGAGGAGGTTTCTTTAAAGAAAGAACAGGATTTAATAATAATAATAATAAAAAACCTAAGAGATGAAAGCAGCACTGTCTCTAACATTTCAGTCTCAATGGGACCCAATTCATTCTTATATGCAGGGCAACCTTAACCCCAATTTTGGACAACTGGTTTTACACAGTGAGAATGAACCATACTCTGATGTTTAATTGAGGCTCTGATCCCCCAAACACTTAAAGGGGAGCTTGGGGATTAGAGCTGCCCTCCCTGAGCCTGTTCCCCTCACTCTGCATGGCTCCAGATACTTTATTTTGACAGGCTGAGCAGAGAAATACCAGCACAGAATACATCAAGTTCTCAATTATTGGATTATCTCAAAGTGATATCATTACCACAGAACATTCTCTCCAATCATTGATTGCATTTTTCAATTTATTTCACGATTAATGCAAGTAGCCTGACCGAACAATTGTCTGATGAGTTCTGGAACCCCATCAATATATTCTCCTGGCCCACATGAGCAGTCTGTGTGTTTTATAGCTTGGGCAAAACATCTCTCATCCCTCCTGTCTCGTGTCTCTCAATTATTCTAAAGGACTACCAATCTCATCTAGCAGGTAGATAGACCATGTGAATGAGAATTACAATTTTAAATGCAAATACACTGAAGTGAATGCTATTTTATCACATGTCAGGGGAAGCTGCTTCGGCAAATGCTAATGCAGTTTGTCTTGTGGCCAGGCAAACAGCTCTCTCTTTCACAAGTGCCTTGATCAAGCAGTTATTCTGTATACCGCAGGAAAACATATTATTACAATATCACAATTAAGTGGACATGTGGTGGATTTCACATCATTTCTACTTTGAGTAAATGTTGCCAGTTTTGGGCATGTGAAAATTAAACTAGCAATTTATTAAGAAATATTCCATGCTTCCTTCCTCAAACTGAAATGTTCAAACAAAACAGATTTTTTGAGTACATTGTTTTAATTGGCTAATTTATGGTATATAAACATACACTACTGTTTAAAATTTGGGGGTCAGCACAGCACATTGTTTTTTCAAAAAATGAATCCTTTTATTCAAAAAGAATGCATTAAATTGATCAAAAGTGACAGTAAGGACATTTATAATGTTTACAAAAAGATTTATATTTCAAATAAATGTTGTTCTTTTGAACTTTCTATTCATCAACAAAATCCTAAAAAATGTGTATCACAGTTTCCACAAAAATATTAAGCCTGGGGCCAGCGTGAAAGACGCTCAGGACAGTTGACGGAATTGTTACTTGCCGATCAGGCCAGTGCTGCATCGTCACTAAAGTTTATCATTAGCATATGCTTTTAAGTCTTGTCAAAAATACATGAAAAGGCCAAATCACGCCACACAGACAAACGGCAACAAACAAGTTCGCCGTTGGATTTAGAATTCTATGAGAAAAAAAAAACTGTCATGTTCACACTGCCCCATCAAACACCGAGTCACAGAGAGTTAAGTCTGACTGGGAAAAATTGAGATCCACACAACTACATACGTCTAACCATGTTAACAATATTGTCAGGCAAGTTTATTAGGGCCCGAGCACCAATGGTGTGAGGACCCTATTGTAATTGCTCAGTCAGTTATTCTTCTTCTACGAAATGAATCACATTTTTGAGGGCTTAAACATGCTCAAAAACTCATGAAACTGATATGCGTTTCAGAATTAGGTGTGGCAAAATGGCTCGATAGCGCCACCTACAAAATTTTAATTAAGCGCCCTTTGCGCTACGTTTCACGGACAAGTATGAAATTTGGTAGACACATGTAACAGCCCAATACCTACAAAAAAGTCCCCGGGTGCAAAACCTGAAAACCCAAAAGGAAGTGAGATATTGTGAATTTTCTCTGCAAAATTTTTGCAGTTTTTGCCATTTCCAGACACTGTACTTTAACGAACTCCTCCTAGAGCTTTAATCAGATCAACATCATATTTAGTCAGTCTAATCTAAAGGTCTTTGTGGCGTTAAATTGCGAAGATCTTGAGTTTTCGTTGAAGTGGCGGCCTGACAAAGTTCGATGTTTCACCATGAAAGAAGAACTCAGGCATACAATGTCCGATCTGCCCTAAACTTCACATGTGTGATAAGAGTCCTGGCCTGAAGACATCTATATGCCAATATTCAGTTAGTCATAGCGCCATCTGCTGACAACAGGGAATGGCATGATTTGCACTGCAATTCACTCCCAGAAACACATTTCAATATGCCATGAAGTACCAAACATGCTAGAAAAATGTTAAATCAAGCAACACTTGGCTAAATGCTATAGTATGCGATTAACGCCACAAAACAGGAAGTTGTTGTAACTCAGGCATACAATGTCCAATCTGCTCCAAACTTCACATGTTTGATAATAGTCCTGGCCTAAATACATTTACATGGCAATATTCAGTAATAGTCAAAGCGCCACCTGTTGGCAGCAGGAAGTGTGGCACATCGAAATGACTTTGCCATATTTCTCCTGTTTTTACTCGCTTACATGCATGTCACCAGGTGCGAGGGCCCTTTCATCGCTGCTTGCAGCTTTAATTTCATTCGTATCTTTGTTCTGTTTTGTTTATTTGAGCTGTTGCTGGCAATTTGTTTATTTGTTCTTAATTTATTACTGAAGACTCACTTGTCTTCAATAATGTTTGAACATTATATTAGTTACACTAGTAGTTTTTGCTGGGGTATTGAAATTGGAATCAATTGAGAATTGTGAAATTTCACCGTTATCTAAAATTGTGGTGCCTTGTTAATTAGTATATGTTACATTGTATTTATTTATATTTTTTTGGTGGGGACCAGGCCAATAGAAAAAATCCTTAGCGTTGAGCCCTGCACTGTTTTCAAACACTGAAAAATAAGAAATACCAATGTATCTTGAGTATCAAATCATCATATTAGACTGATTTCTGAAGGATCATGTGACACTGAAGACTGGAATAATGATGCTGAAAACTCAGCTTTGCCATTATATGAATTTACCATTACATTTTAAAATATACTAAAATAGAAACTATTTCACAATATCACTGTATTTTTGATTGCAGCTTTGGTGAGAATTAGAGACTTCTTTCAAAAACATTAAAATCCAGACCTACCCTAAACATCTGAATGGTAGTATATACCTACACTTAAAACCTGTGCGACACCAAGTGCAAATCTTAACTTCATACAGTTTTCTGACATTTGATTCTTGATTAGGATTGTTCTGCTTTGTCAGAACGGTATTATTTAGTAACAGGGTTTCCTCGTTGATGGCTACAGGTGCTAATTACAATGGTAAATCATTTATGCAGAGGCAGACAAATGGATGGCCGGGCACTGAGGGGCTGGCGGAAAGGTCTCAGTTACAAACGATGTGAGATAAATCATCTGCTCGCCATTTTCACACACATCATGCAATTATGCGCTCAACAAGTGAAATCTGCTTAATCTAGTTCATTTACGTGATGCATCGCAGAAACAACATCCTCAATGAATGAACGAGCCCATGACGTGGTCAGTGTCAGCATCCTGCATAGAATAACCTGTTTTAGCAATTCCGTATCAGATGAGATGCCTACAATGCAGTGAATAATTATTCTATATGGACTGCTCTGGTGTTAGCAGGCAGCAGAGATATAACCGGCGAGCTCAGGCACACGCCCCTCCCATAACTCAGACGAGAACAGCTTTCAGGAGGAAAGAAAAACTGCTGCTATGGCACGGCTTGGAGACTTCAGGATTTATTTGCCATTTTCTCCATCAATTATCCCATTTCTGTTGCCGTCAAATATACATGGATTGTGCCAAACTTTTAAAATGATTAGAATGGCACAGCACCATCAAAGACACTAAGAAACCATCCAAAATGCACTAAGCCTCAGAGCCAGGAGTGGCCAACCCTGTCAGAGCATCTGAGATATTCAGCACTTAAACTGAATAAAACGATAATGATTTTAGGATGGGGCATACCTAAAATACTGTTTTTTTTCCACCCCTGCCTTTATTTTTGCTACTTGTTGTCGGTGGTACTTTGTAATTATAATACACATTCAACTTGACAACAATTATTCAGGAGTTTAAACACAGTAAATTTAACACAATTACAAAGAAATGGCAAATAACAGTGAATTAAACAAGAAATTATGAGGTGTAAAGACTGAAATAGTATTTTCTCGTAAAAGGTACTCCAATAATCTGTTTTATTTACAAATTTGAACTTTTTTTTTTAGTGTGACTGGAAAATGGAAAATGTTCTATGCATATGTATGTGAAATCTGAACGCAAATTCAACTGTGTAGCAGGAAATTATCTTACAAAAATCTTAATAAATAAATCAATTGCAATGTCAGAAAATGTGGAAATCTAAGAAAACATCTGACTTATAAGATCTCAAAACTAGGGATGCACTGATACCGATACCAGTATAGGTATCGGGCCCGATACCAAGCTCATGTACTAGTACTCGTAAAAATACCCCCGATACCAAAGACCGACACCTCACGTGACGTAACTGACAGAATTTTCCGTGCACAGAGACACCAACGGCAGCAGCAGAAACAATGTCAGCCTCAGGGGTGTGGAAATACTTCAAATTAATGATGACAACACACACATTGCGAACTGCATGCATTCAATCACAATTCGTTATCGATTAGTGAAGGCGGGATAGGCGGAATCGCGCTGAATGACACAGACCAGAAGCGCTCTCTCTCGCACGCGCTCTCTCTTTCTTGCGCGCGATCCCAGTTCTCTCAGACATGCACGAGATCAGTTCTCCCTGCGCCTGAATGGTCAAATGCACACATAGTTGTCAAAATGTCCATCGTGTGGAGTATCTCACGTAAATACAATCGGTTATGGCTTAAGTGGACGTAAACATTTAGGTGAAAACAGGATATGTATCGGTATCCATGGATTCGGTCTTAAAGGGACCGTAGCCTATATTTTTCATTAATGTTAATAAAACAACAAAAGATGTTAAATAAATGTATACATGGTAAATAAACCTACTGTATCTGAAAAACAAGTTTATTTAATTTGTATCTCTATAGTATTTGTAATATTGTTTGTAATTTATTGGTAAATTTCTTTTTATATAACAACAATTATATATATTGGTAATTTTGCCCTTTTAAGGTTATTGGACACTGTGAAATTTTTGTTCTTTAAGTTTGTGACAAGCACATAAAAAGTATTACTTTTTTCATTAGAGTAATAATAAAGAAGCTGTCCTACATTCATTAGTCTCACTGTGTTGTGCTTGGAAAACTGCAACATCAAAAAAAAAAAAAAAGAAAGAGAGAAATTAATAAATGTATAGGCATCGGTAACGGTATCGGCGAGTACTAGAAAAAAAAATCAGTACTTGTACTTGGTCCTTAAAAAATGGTATCGGTGCATCCCTACTCAAAACAATCAAGATAAATAACGCCCTCCACAAATTAACCTCTTATATCGCAAACAAAAGAACTTAATTTACTTTGCATCACTCATGTTTAAAAAAGGAGAAAAAGAAAAGTTGCATTTGGCTTCATCATGGGGCACTAAAGAATGATTTACTATAAAGTTGCTTTGAAACAATTGTGCAAATCTATTAAAATAAAAAAAAATTAAATAAAAAGCTAAACAAAAAGTGATTTGAATTAACCAACAAAACACACTCATTTAAAGCCTATGACTAACCTCGACTTTCGAAGACCATTACTAATGGAGTTATGCTGGAAAACAATCATTAGACGTGAGTGCGTCATCTAAGAAATCCTAACCACTCTCTCATTCTCCTCTGTCTCCATTCATTTATGCATTTAAGACGAAGAGGAATGTTTCTTGAGAAGAACCCCTGATTAAAAGAGGAAGTGGAAATAATGATTACTTGGGGTTTGGTCAATGCCAAGAGATTTAGATGTTTACAAAGGTGTCCACAGCAGCCAGATATGTGATCACTTACCAACACAGATAGAAAGTGCTTTCCCGGAAGGAGTAATTTCATAGCACTCATTTATTCATTACGTCCATAGCAACCTCTTAAGTGCATCCAAAGCTTTTTAGGCCAAGCAATGAATTGTGCTGGCAGTCACATGGCATCAGCATCGTTCAGTAATTCTGCCGGGTTACTGTGAGCCGCGGTCAAACACAAGGAAGGCTTCTGAGATTGGTGCCGCAGTTTCACTTCCAGCCAATGAGCGCAGGCCATGACTTATGGAGCAATTTGCATGGCATTTGGAATGGATTGGAGGAAAGGAGCATTAACATTTCGTGATGCATTTCCTGCCATGAGTTCACCAGGTTTTTTTTATTTATTTTTTTATGTCGTAGCACATGCTCACTCACTCACTCACTCACACTCATACACCCACAATGTGATGCGCAATAAGGTTGATGCAAGCCTTGGTTGTCAGAGAAGTGTTACATGGCTGAGCCTCATCCTCTCTGGAGGCAACTTTGCAGAGCCTTAAATTCAGCCATTGAGGCCCACTGTCATGCTTGAGAGGGAAAATCAAGAAACATTTGGTTCTCCCAACGCCCCTCTCCCCTTTTTACTCCTGGAAATCCCACTTAAGAGAAACCACCGTAAAAGACTCAATTTACTCTTAAAGGTCAAATATCCAGTCACCACTGAGGAGGCTAATTAAGTGGCCTTCAAAGCTCTCCGAGTCCATCTGAATAGATAATATAACTGATTTGGTACGGGAGCTCCTTTGCACATAGAAAAAATGACTGCTACCTAGTTTGCATGCTGCTGACATTAACTGTTCTTAATGGAATGAATCTTATGTCAAGCAAACATAATTATCATAATATCTGCCATTTTTATATCAGAAAAAAACAAAAAGTAATTGTATTTTAAAAAGCAGTATTAGTTATTCACTGGCATGGATTTAGACCTGCCTACATATACAACACAGATAAAAAAGGAAAAGAAAAATATGAAGGCCCTTAGAGCAATTTCAGTTTGTAGAACCATTGATCCACAACATATAGATCCATGCAGGCCTGCTGTCTGTCCACACACTGTGAGCAAGGGAAAATACTCTGAAACTACCCATAATTTTAAGTAGTTAAACTAGTCAAACTAAAGTAGTTAACTATGCTACAAGCCAATAAATTAAATAAATATAAACAAATATGACAGGGCAAATATAGTTTCAATGAGCATTTGAACATTTATTGTCTTCATTCGATTGGATGTAAAGCTGTGTGCAATACAATATTACAAAAATAGCATTTTCCACCTAATATTTTCATCAAACTTTATTTCATTACATTTTTTTTTTATTTTTAATAGTTTTAATTTTAGTTAATTACAGCACTGCCTTTTACTGAAAATATTACTCTGTTTTGAGCAGTACTTTTAAGTAGTTCAACTACAGTAAAACTGAGGCCCCGTTTACTAGTGCGTTTTCGTTTTAAAACGCATACGTTTTGCTACGGTTACGCCTGTCGTTTACACTACGCCGGCATTTTCGAACCTCGAAAACAGAATCTTTCGAACACGCTGCAGAACCCATTTTAGTTTGAAAACGCCAGGGTTGCGTTTCAGGCCCCGTTTACACTAGTGCATTTTTGTTTTAAAACTGCATTTAAAATGAAAACGACCTCGTCTACACTGGCGTTTCCACAGCATTTCAGAAACGATCTCCGTCTATACTACACGGCCGAAAACGCATGTCACATGACAGTTGCCTCTTGCGCATGTAGGCAGCTGCAGTATTAAAAAATGCAGAGTTTAACTGCACAATGGCTGCTAAAAATGACAACAAAGCCAACAAAGATTGCAGTCTCCATGTTATTGTTTACAAGGTCATCAAGGATACACAGAGTGAACGTGGGCAGCCACGCCATCGTTTTCAAAAGTCTCTGTTTTGGTCCGTTTATACTGAAATGCAACCCCGGCGTTTTCAAACTAAAACGGAATCTGCAGCGTTTTCAAAAGTCTTCGTTTTCAAGGTCCGAAAACGCCGGCGTAGTGTAAACGACAGTCGTAACCGTAGCAAAACTTATGCGTTTTAACTGGTGCAAACGTGGCCTCAGTATAAACGGACACTTTCGAAAATTACGGCATGGCTGCCCACGTTCGCTCTGTGTATCCTTGACGACCGTGTAAACAATAACATGGAGGCTGAGCGAGTCTGTCTCTGGCTCAACGCCAGCCAAAGCGCGAAAGCACATTTTGAATCTGGCAGTTATGTGAAATCACTGAATCTCCATTTTGCCTGGCTCTGTAAAGCTGTGTGCAATACAATATTACAAAAACTAGCATTTTGATATGCCAAGTAGCATGTTACTGAAAATGTTAGGGGCCATTCACGTTTTTCCATTCCACTGTGCTACTTCTCAATTGTTTTTCAATGTAAACATGCTCTAGACTGACATCTTTAACTGTTGCGCTTGCAATCTCTTGCAGCATCTCGCGCATGACATGGCATTCTACAAACACGGCATTCCAGTTAAAAGTCCATCTCCATCTCTAGACCTTGCACATTTTTTCCCATTCCACTGACCTGCTTTGTTTGAACCTACTTTTAGTTAGCTAACTCTCTACACTGTGTATTACGCCACCACATTTAGCTTCACGCTAGCATTTGCCGCAGCGCACAAAAATTCTCAGAGAAGACGTCCTCCCTCTAGAGCAGCGTTCTCTCCACCTCTCACCGCCCCACACTGCTCTTTAGTATCTGAATTGTCCACGCTGCCATTTGGCCGACCGACCAGAGCCTGTCTCCTGCGGTAGGGGTGCGGCTCTTCCCTGGGCCGTAGGGGCTCAATTAACTGCAGAACAATGGTCGCACTTCTGCCTCCCGCAGCAAAGCTGCCAGAGCAGGAATGTAGGCTCTTTAATCTCTCTACCCTGGGCAGGCATTTCAGCTGCTGCAGCCTCCAGGACCCACGCATGCACCTCCAGATACCACGCAATGCACGCTATTACACATTCAAATCCATGTGGGCTGCACTGAGGGAATTCTTGTAAAACATGCCAGCTGTCTATGCACAAACCGGAGGCTTGGATCGCCTATTTAAAATCAGAGATGAATATTGATTCCATTGATCGTGACTTAGAATCTTAAACATAAATACACCGGGGATACTTTATTGAATAGTGCGAGAGCACAGCAGAGACAAATCATCTATATGGGCTTCGCTTTTTTTTCCCGTGTCATAAAATGCATGACAAAAGGGATCGTGGTTAATTACAGGAATATCTGCTGATGCTGTGTGTTTTCTGAGAAGGCTCAGTTTCTGCTACATTTGTGCTGGCAGGTGATGTCATAAAGAACCTGTGTGGTAGGCTGTAGTGGGTGTCAACTTTTCTGCCAGTAGGAGTCTTAGAAAGCGATTTCTGACAAGGCTGCAAGTCTGTTTCTGGACACAAACACAAAAGCTCGGATTTGGAAGGTGGAAAAACTCTCACTCCGTGCCTAGCATTGCTACTAGAGTGCTGATATATATATTTAATAGCTCACAAAATCCTCCCCACATCCACAGTTACGGAAGTCAGGGGCCACTTTCGGTCGCATCAGCGATGATCTCCACATCTGAAATGTACAATGCAGCCAGGGTGAGGGGTTAGCAGATCACACAGTATGCTGTTTGCTGATTTATCCCGCTTTCTCGGCCATAAAATTTTCCTGCTTTGTACGCCAAAAAATAAATTCCATGGGAAGGGCCAGTTGTTGTTCAACCATTCGCTGTAGCCAGCATTCAATCACCTATAAAGAGCATCTCCATAAAAAAAAAAAAAAAAAGCCTCGCCACATCCATCCTCATCTTCGTAATGACAATTTCATCTCCACACCTTGCTTTCTTTAATGTTTCCCATCATAAAACCCCTTCAGTGTGAGAGAACTCCTGAAGCGGCATAAAGCTAACATGATGGTGGGACGCATGTGCTTGTGACCCTAATTAAGAAAAGGAAATTACCACCCCATTTCTGCTTGTGCATGTCCAATAATACCGAACTTAATATTCCATAAAAAGAGCTACACACGACTTGCCGTCACCCCTGCACCCTCACTATGTATGTCATCCTGCTTTTTATTTAATAAGTCAATATACCATTGTACGACAGTAGACATTTCTGAAACAAATTATGTTCACCGCTGGATGAGCCTCTCTTTTTCAATTCTTTATTGATTGCACCAGCTCATAAAAAAAAGAACGGAGGGGTGCAGGCAGTAGGAATTGGAAAAGGGTGGACTGCTGACTGGGACTATTTTCTTTGTCTGGATAATAAAAATGCTACTTCAGGACTTAAAAGGTTAAGTTCTAATGAGCATTTTGGATTGCGTGCACCCGTTTAATGGCCTCATAAAGCAATGCTTTGCTTGGCTAATAGAGGCAAGCTCACAGGCGAAAATTCCCAGCTTCTTTCTGTTAAGAGCTGCAAAAGTGCACCATGTGGGACGGATAATTCGAATACCGGGAATATGCCAATCATAAGACTCGTTTGCTTGGGTGGCCCATGAATTTCAGAGTATTATCTTGTTAATGATGATCAGTGGGTGATGTTTCAGTGGGTTTCTGAAGAATTGATGTGCAAAATAACACACAGTGGTTGTTCCTGAATCATACTGGTCAAAACCCTGATGATTTGTAAGATTTCCTTTAAAGGATATGGATGAGTTTTCTAAAGCAGGAAGAGCTCATTATCAGAAAAATCGCATAGAATAGCTCCTACCTGTTCTTGCGCTATAGGGTTTGTCAGTTAGATTCAACATGAGTGTTGTGGGCAGGACAGCTCTATAACTATATGGAGCATATGCAGAAACGTAAGGCTGAGCTGATACACCATTAAAGTTTAAATCAGGAGGCTGTGACATGCAATCAATCCCCCAGCCAAGCCACCCTCCACCTCCATCTGCCACAATCTCGCAATTAACTTGTCAAAATATTTAGCGCAAAAAATGATGCATAAGAACCTACGTGTCGTGACATTCTGCTCTGCAGACGTGGTGCATTAATAACCGTGAGAAAGTTTTGGTTTGCCGCAAGGAATACTTTACACAGTACTTCCTCTCCGGTTCAAATGACTCATCATAATGGGGATTTACCCTTAGCAGCATTAGATTTGGAGAGGGCCAGAGCAGATGTATTGAGGTGGAAGGCATTGTGTCTTGATACACCAGGATTACGCCAGAGCTTACCACACTGGATGGAAAAAAAAGACCCTTCACTTGCATTTGCCTGGAGGAATAGATGCAGAAATCCGTAAATCAATAGGCCTGGATGACGTTAATGAAAATAAAAAACAAAACAAGCTGCATTTGAGAAATTGCACTAATAAAATATCATCCCTGCCCTGCACAGGCAAACAAGCAAGATATATAGCCTATGTTTCAATTATCTGCAAGATGTACTTAAAATCAATTGAATATTTATGATGATGATTTTTAAACTAGATTTGCATTTCCTGAAGGAAATACCAGCACTTGAAAGGCAGCAAAAGAATACTGTTGAAGTTTTAGGCAGTTGATGTTTTGGTCTTTGGTTCTGCATAGTGAAATGCCACATTTCCTTTGTTATGACACCAATCATGCGTTGTGTTCAGTACTGCACATGAATGTGCTGTGGAGGCAGCTATAAATGATTAAAAATAAGCAAGGAAGACTAGGTCAATTACAATTTAGTACACAAATATCAAAATGACATTCAGTTGATAACATTTTGAATGCTGAATATTGTATCAATGTGTCACATGTATGTCTTGTTTAGTTTGGTTTTCATTATCTCTTTTGCCTTAGTTCCAGTTAGTTCATCAGTTGTCATGGTTTGTAATTAGTTCCACACCTGTTCTGTTTTCCCCTTGATTACACCCTGTGTTTATAAGCCCTTGGTTTTCTCAGTTGTGTTCTCTGTTGTTTATGTTAAAGTGTAGTTGCCTTGTTGATTTTCTCTTGCATACTCTCCTGGTTTATTAAAAAGACATTTTGAATTCATTTTGATTTATGCGTGTTAATCTACACGTAACACAATGTAAGTCAACAGGATATTTTAAACTTAAAATTACCACAAGTATGGCTGTAAATGGTAATAAAGAAAAAAAAAATGCACAGGCAGCAAGGCTATTGCAAATAACACAATCATTTTTGCAGTATCTATTACCTTTTGAATGCTCAATATTCTGTCAATGTATTATTTTTAAACTTTAATTCAAAATTTTTTAAATGATACATTTCTAACATGTGAGACTGAAAACGGTAAAAAACATATGCAAAGAAGGTAAGACCAATCACAAATAATTCTGAAAATATCACATAAATGTTACTTTTAGAAGGCTTTCAAAAATTATATCAATGTAAGCAATGTATGTGATGTATGTAATTTCAATATATATTCTTACATTTCTTAAAATGTTTACAAAAAACATATTTAGCACTGAAATGATCCAAAATACAAAGTGAATGGAGTGTGTCTGGTTATGTATATATTGTATCAAATAGGGTGCCTTGCAAGCACTGTAATAAAAGGTATTGTAACAATGACTTTTTATAAAATGCTGAAGAAAAAAAGCCATTTATAAGAAACTGACCATATTCACCTCTGAAATTGAAAAAAGTAGGAAACCACTGACCAATATGAATTAAAGTCAGAATCAAAAACACACTTCTTCAGGGATTTAGGCTTGTTCTAGCGCCTTCCATCAGTCTTCCGACAGCCAGTTCAACCCCCAGAAGCTCCTGCCACTGAAATATGTCAATGCAGGTATGAAGAATTCAGGGTAAGATTTCTGAGGTGTCTGCAGAGATCTCTTAGAAGGCCAGCAGATAGAAGATCAATATTCCCACACAACTTTCTTGTGATTAATTTTTAATGGCCAGAGGAACTTCTCCTTTATAAAATGTAAATGGCTTTAATGTTAAATGCAAAGGGAATGACACCTTGATCAGTCACCCTTTCCACTTGCTTTTCAGCAGATGGTGACCAGAAGAGGTGCTTGATGACATCTCTCTCTCTCCCTTCTCCCTCCAGAGACCCTCAAAGTGCCTTGCACAATCCTCACCTCCTCCTTCACAGCCACCCAAAAGAGGCAATTCCCTCTCTCCAACCACATCACACGCAGCTCTACAGCTATGCTACAGGTAATAGTGAGTTTGGCTGAAGTGGGTGGATGTGTCTGAAGAAAAGAGATGGATCTTCTCCATGCAGCTCCAAATTTATTCCGTGGAGGCTGCTTGGAATCCAAACTTTCCATCAAACTACAGCGGCTGTTCAACACCAACAGATGATGTTTCTTTTCTAAATTCCCATGTGAAAATAAATATGATATAATCTATTCAAAATGAAGTTTTGGAAGTATATTCATTGAAAAAAAATGTCTCTTTAAGCTGGTGTTTCTATAAATTTAGCAAAATCTCCAAAGTTAAACTTTAGAGGGGGCCGAAACAATTGGACAATTCCCATGTAAGTATCTTGACCTAAACTGCACGGTCAAAACAAGATTTTCCTATTGATATTTCTGTCAGGTTGACAGTTGAATATGTACAAATCATGGGGTATAACAAAAAGATTTCCAGTATAACCATATTTCTGTGCTTGTACATCTGCTTTTATAGGGGCACACAAAGATCCCAAATGATGAGTCCTTGTCAACAAAAATAACAGCTTGTATGAGGTTGGCATTTAAGCCTTTTTACAGTACCCAAAACGGTTGTTAAATCTGACCTATAGTGAGTTACCACTAGTAAGGTGCAGAATCCAAAATCTATTGATTTTACGTCTATTCCTTCTGAGAGGGGCCACATGAGAATATCCCAGCGCTTACAGCCAAAAGATAAATAAAGTCCTAATGATTTCACAGTAAAACCAGAGGAAATGACAGCAATTGATGAGAGCTCAGTTTAGGAGATTTGCTCAAAAATCTTTTAGAAAACATTTAATTTAAACAGAGTCCAATAATAAAGATGGTCAGTGTGAAAGATTTGGACATTAAACAGAACTCTGGTATTCGTAAAATCTTGTGCTCCTTAAAACCTTGCAGTTGAATATTGGCTTGCACACATATACATTTGGTTTTCTGTAAGGTATCCAATTCTGCAGATACTAAACAAATCAGTAATATTTATTTGTGTATGCCATCATTTTCCATCAAAAGTTTGTTGTAAATAAAATTACCATTTTATATATATATATAAAATGGTAATGGCACGCGATTTGGCAAAGGCTGCGATTATTTAATGCGCAGCTTGTTAGAGCTGTACGACTCTGTGATCAGTAGTAAATGCTTCTCCATCTGAAATGCTTCTCCATCCGCTCTTGCACAGAAACTCCAATATGCCCTGTCACAGAAGAAGATAACACGCGTCATATCGCTGTAGCTGAACAAACAGAAGATTGAAACGCTTTAATGTGATTAAACATGACTAATAAACACACGACTGCCTTATTCAGTGTAAGAAGCCACATCATCTCACAGAAGGATGCTCAACTGTCGTTATGAAGTGAGTTTGGAGTAAAAACATGTTATTAAATGTTGTCTTTTGTTGGACAAGATGTTAATAAATGCTTCTCATGCCTGGAAATATGTTTGACGCATGTTGCATGTTTTACTTTAAAGCGACTCAAACTTGCAGTGCTTTCAGATGAATTAGCATTTGGAGCTTCATTGACAAGCTGCGCATAAAAAAATAATTGCAGCCTTTGCGATTTCATAATCGCACTAAGAATCACATTTAAATGATAATCGTGTTTAAGTTCAATGTTATTTTTCGTATTGTGCGAAAAATCGTGTAGCCCTAATTGTGATATCTAAATAAATCACAAAAATGCAGTGGATTTCAGAAATGTGTTATAATTGTTGTGTAACAGCTAAAACACTTACCATGATGAAAATAACAGAACATAACAATAAGTCTCCAACATACTTTGAAATGTTCTCTGTTCATGGCTATATGGGAGACCGGGGCAACTTGTCATGTTGTAAATTTCTCAGTGTAGGTTTGTTTTTGTAAGTCATGTTGTGCATTTGTACAAACCTTAATATATTATCTACAAAAAAAAAAATTAAAAAGCTACAGACAATTTCCAAAACCAAATGAACACATTTGTTTCCACAAATGGGGTAAGTCACCACAACAGAACCTGCCATTAAACAGCCTATTATAGGCTTTTCAGCAAAATATAAACAGTGAAACAATCATAAAAAATAAAAATAAAAAACATAAAATACTTCATATAACAGCTCTCAAATGTAAAAGGTTATTTGAGAAAATGGCAGCTGTTTTGGCCAACCAATATTGCAATAAACTGCATACATTTAAAACATTTCAAACACTTGCCCCCTGACATTTACTAAATAAACAAATAAATAAAAATTCCAAATTTCATGTCACAACATTACCACCAGCCAGTACAAACCCCAAACATTTACACCAAATTCCAGCATTCATCACCCCCTCTTACCCCTCACAGGTGACTCACCAAACCGTTAGGTAGGCCTACCCGTTCTCCCAGCATCCGGGGAACATGATGTATCTGCTGTCTTCGTTCAGTTAATGAAAAAGAGCGGCCTGTCCCTTAAAACGCATGCTGGTGGGCATAATTGGATTGCAACTCGCCTGCAGTTTAGCCTCCTGCTTAAAGCCCTACTCCATGACAGAATGCAGAAATAAGTGTGCGCTTTACGCTCTCTATTAGTTCGATTTATTCCGAGAGTTTGGTCTTATTGGGAAAGAGGCACTTCAAAGGCATCGGCCTATGGAGGAGTCGTGCTACATAGGAAAAAGCAGGTTATTCCACAAGCCTGACAGAGAGTGTGTTAATTAATATAAACCTAAATAAAGGTAGAGACGAGGATAATCTAATGGGTTTCAGAGGGATATTATGTTTATTCTAAGCACAGAGGATGCAAAACCCTAGAGACGCACAGGTATGCATGGTTATAGACAGAGACAGATGGATCACAGAGGCGCTCAGAAATTAGAACGGGGCCGGAGACGGAGGCCCACTGCAGTTCCGAAGCTCTAAACGTGGAGATGCCATAAGAAAGACCACAAGCTCGCATGCTGCCGGCGCTGCCTTTAAAGAACACGTGAGGGATTACTGTACGCTACATCCTGTTCTGTACATTCATCAATTCACGCAGGGGAAAGCAAAGAAATGACAGATAAATATATTACGATGTCAAACATCAAAGATTCTCTGCATAATTCCATCGGAATTCTGCTTAAGTACGGGATGAATTATTACAGCCTGAATTATATGATTCCTCAGCATGTTACCCACAAGAGGTGGATATATATATTTCTCTGTCTCTTTCCATGAATAGGGTACAAAATAGGTCCTGAAACTCTTTAAAAGTATTGATAGGAAAAAGGAGTTAAAGTTGCTTAACTATCAGAAAATGTTGACTGTTACATGGTTTCTGTTATTTTCTACATTAAACATTAAATACTCATACTAACATTAATAAAATAAAATAAAATTAAATTAAAAATAAAATAAAATAGCATTGTAGCTGTCACCCACCAAGGGCTGGCTAGTTATTTAGTAGCTTATAGTAGCCATTAGTAGCCATTTACAAGAAAGAAAAATGTCTGTATGTCTGAAAAATCCAGAACCGGGATGCATACAGTCTAAAAAATGCTGGGTTAAAAGTAACCCAAGTTGGGTTAAATACGGACAAACCATTTTTTTGTAGTTTTATTCAACTCAACTATTGATTAAAATTACTATGGCTGGCTTAAAATGAACCCAAAAAAGGTTGGGAATTAAAAATCAGACACATAATTGCTAGAGGCAACAGTAATAGTCAAAAGGTGAACATTTATTAATAAGCAATTTAATTAATGTTTATTATTTCATTATTATTTATTGAACTTATTAATAAATGTTAATTTCCAACCTACTTTGGGTTCATTTTAAGTGAGAAATATAGTCATTTTTAAGCAACAGTTGAGTTAAATAAAACTACCCAGCAGGTTGGGTCAAACATTTAACCCAAAACAACCCAATCACTGGGTCTGTCCATTTTTAACTCAACTTGGGTTTTTTAGAGTGTGCAAAATGTGGAGTACAGATATATTATGTGCATTACGCAAATATACTACAACATATCTACTTGTTCTCATATAATAAAAAACAAACAACAACAACAACAACAAAAACCTTATGCACTTGGAAAATATTTTCTGTGATGGATAATCAGGCCGCTTTTTGTGCACAAAATTTGATACATGGCGATCTAGTGGCTGTTAAAACAAAACTGCTGTGCTTTGTGTTGGTTGGATCATCAGCACAGGCATAGGGACAAGATTACACTTCTTTAATGTCATAGCAAGACACCAAATCACTCTGTGCAATAAACTATAATCAAATTACAGATTTCAATATCTGTCCCTAAATGATTAAAAACATGTAAAAGGAGATTAACCGCGAGAAACCGTGAAAATTAACATTCCAAGAAAGATGCAAATTCCATTTGGATACATCATTCATCATTTGGGCAAACTCAGAAATATGTGCGTGGTGTGCACTTCTTGCTACTACAATCTGATTATGGCCAATAAATTCTGAAAACACTGAGGCAATATTAATCTCGTGGAACAATACTGTTTCAAATGCAGATTTCTGTAGATATTTCCTCTCTGCTAGTGGGTATCTTGCAGTATTAATGAGAATGTACATGTAATTGTCACTGTATAACCGCATGCTATAGAGAAATTACAAGAATACGTTTATATTAGTAGTATAACTACTTTTATCTAAACCATTTCTGCAGAACTGCAACACTAAAGAAAAGTTTGCCTTCTAAAGTTAAAGTAACAGTCAGCTCAAACTCGTGCATCCTTGCCATATGTTTATGTACTGTAGTTCTGAGATCATGATGTGCAGTTCTATATGGCATACAAAAAATTTAAATATTGTGACTGAGATATTCAATTTACAATATACAAGCAGGTGTATAGCAACTCATGCATTCATATGAGCATACACACTGAATAACACACTGAACAATTACTCACATATTGTATTGTCTTGAAATTTAATAAATATGTTTCAAGTAGAGCTGCACAATTCTGGATAAATTATCACAATTTTTTAGTTTCAAACAGAGATCACAATTCTCCCACAATTCTGAACAGACAACTAAAAAAAAGAATAACATGTAATTTACTGGAGGTTCTGACAAAATGTTAATTGTTGCAGTCTATTTAAAATGTTTAATTAATCTGAATGAATTATTTAATAAAAATAGCTCTGAATGAATGATTCAATGACTCACTCACAAATTCTTTACTTGTTTCATTACTGGATGAACCAGCATTTTTTGAACAAATCTCTTGAATGAATGATTCAATGACATGTTCCGGTGTGATTTTATCAAAAGTTTAATAGACACAGGCGAATCGTTGTCATTTAGGAATGAGATCACATGGATATTTGAATCAAGATTGCAATCTTTTAAAGATTAATCGTGCAGCTCTAGTTTCAATTGATATTTTATGTGCTTTTTAATGTGATCAAATCATTATAGTATTGGCTTGGTATAGTACGATTTTCACACTACACTTAACTTAACCTTGGAGTTAACACCTTTTAAAGACCCAGAGACCCTGGGTTAAAGTTCACCCAAAAATGAAAATTCTGTATTTATTTGAGGCAGTCTTTTCAACATAATAGTGAATGCAGACTGGCCAAAATATACATCTTAAGCATCTTAAAGCATCTTAAAGTATAATAAATATGGTTCATATGAGTCTTTGTGTGAGGAAAAGACAGGAAGATAAGTCATCATTCTCTTATTATCTTGACAGCCATTCTACTGCTAAGTCATTAATAAATTATTCCTTTGAGTTGGATCTTCACAAAAAATTGGTTGGTTCAATAAAAAAATAAAATAAATAAAAATAAAAAAATCTGTCTAAATGTAAAACAGTGGGACATCCAGAACAAGATAACCCTAAATTGTATGTTTATGGTTAAGATTGAAAAATCCAACATAGACCAATTAGAAAAACGTACCTCTAACTACAATTTTGCAAAACTCAAATAAATAAATATATACATTTCAAAGTTTCTAGCTGAAATAAACATTAGTGATGTAAAACTTGTATTCCTTTCTACACAAATTATGATTATAGGGGCAGATTGTTGATTAATAAAAACATACTTTTGCACAGTTCCTTGCACGATGCTATGTTATGACCTTTTATCATTTTGCATGATTTGTAAACATACATTTTGAACACATAATCAGCTCGATATGCATTGCTTTTCTAATGTATTAAACTTGCTCAGTAGCTCACTGCAAGTCACGATAAAAGAGCTCAAAGTCTTGTAGAAGCAAGCTAAAATAGCATGGTTGCTTTACACAGCAAAATCCCCAGAGTTAAATCAACTCTGCTCAGAGTACATATGGTCCCTTAAAGTAACACTGAAGCAGAGTTAAAGTTAATGAGATAATAAAGTGACGATTGAGCATTAGTGATGAACACATGCTGTTAACAAACAGAATCACTGAAGGAAAGAGAAACACAAGAACTACAACTGACTTCAGCCACACCTGAAGATTTTAAGGCAGATTTTGAGCGCAATTTGCTCAAACCCATCTGGGGGCTGTGGAAAAAAAATCTGAGGATTTTTTTTGTCCAAAAAATCCTCTATTGTGTGGTGTCATTACAATTATTTAACTGCTCCCAATTGCGTCATGTTTGATATTTACGACTCTTGATCAGCTGCCTCTGATGTGATACCCGCGATAGCCAATGAGAGTGAGCAAGCGTCACCTACCGGATGTTGCGTGCTTCTATAACTGAAACTTGGCATCCACAAACTTGCCACGAAAGTGGAGTTACTGAGAAAGAAGATTACCCATATTCTTTTTTCTTCTACTTTTCTACTTTATTTTTCACTGTAAAACAGTACGCGATCCAGGAGAGTCCACATGCATGACGTACCCAAGTTTAATAGTTCCATGTCGCACAGTGTGATTTGTAATGATCTTATAGGATTGCTAAAATCATGCAGTCTGTACCGGGCTTAAAGCTGTGGCTGAAGTCAGCTGTAGTTATTGTATTTCTATTTTCTTCAGTGATTCTGCTTGTTAACAGCAGGTGTTCATCACTAATGCTCAATCATCACTTAATCATCTCATTAACTTTAACTCTGCTTCAGTGTTATTTTAACACTATTTAAGAGGGACCATATGTACTCCGAGCAGAACTGATTTAACTTTGGGGATTTTGCTGTGTAGAAAATGTGTTTATGTCATGTTTGCAAGTTTTGTTAATACTATCAGTAGGGTTTAGTGTAGTTGGTACATTATTTCCAGATGCGACAAAGCATTAACCTTTTAGCACCACTCACTGGACATTTCATTTCCAAACTGCCACAATACGTACAACAACCAACATAATAAATGTTGCCAGATTCATGTTAAACTATTTTGGATAAAACTGAACATGCTTTTAACATCACTCACTGGACATTCCACTTTGAAAAGTGTCGCGAAACACGCAAGAAGAAAGACACGTTTTACCAATGAGCTGGGTTTGGGAAAGTCCATTTACTCCTTCATGGAGGAGTGCACTGTATAGTTATATGTATGTAATAATAAGTGAAAAAGAGGCTATATTTTCAAAGATTTATAATGTTTTAAAAATAACAAACCAAAAAAAAAAAAAAAAGATCCTTCTTTTTAACCTCCTTTAAATGTGTTTTGTTTTTTGTTTTTTTGGTCTTCCTTTCCATCACTTTCTTCCTCTACATTAGTGCTTCCCCTAGCATTTTAATGGCGGTGTTATTTCAAAAACTCAACCTATAAAAGGAAACATAATTAGACTAGGATTTCTAATTAGCTTGCCCTTCTTAGAATTGGATTCGGCTGCCTCTCCACACCCATTACGATGCGTAAGCTGAAAAAATGTCATCTCAATTTAAGAGGTAACGTCAGCAACTTGTGCTTCATAGAGGCAGTGGAACATTTTGCAAACCTCTCCCTTTGTTCTCTGACAGGTTTATTGGCAGGACTTTGACATGCTTAATCCTATCAGGAGATGGGCACGTTGGGGATTGAGTGTTTTATCTGCGAGGCAAGGAATCTCCACCCCGTTACGAGTCTGAGCCTGATCATCGTGGGGCCTCCGAGCTGTCATACTCGCAAGTTGCATCCTCATGCACAGGAAATAAATAAATAAATATTTCATGATCCATCTTGGTCAGGATCAAGGTAATCTCATATCTTTCTTTCTCTCCCTGGATGTAAGCTGAGAGAACAATGGGAAATCAAAGTGAGCTGAAGTTGATTCACCTTGTGTCTTTCAGAGGAGAGAAAACTAGGTCTATATTTGTTATCCTTCTTTAACCTTTATACTTGTTAAAACTTTGTTTTTGAAGACCCCATGAAATCGCTTTGTGAGTGCAGCTTTCTCTCCTGCATTTCCTATTGAAGCAGGCAGGTTTGTCAACATTTTGGAGATAGATGACCTCAAAGCTTAACTCTAATCTTGCAGTCTTTAAGCTACTGGTTGCCTGCTGTACAAAATTAGTGGTTCAAGTGGTCAAACTCTTGCCAGCAATGTGTCAAAAACAGCATCGTGAACAGCTGGATCACTCTCTGGTGTGGGAACTGCATGAAATCTGGAATGGGTAGTGAAAACAGCAATGCAATCAAGGAAGACCTACAGTATCAGGTAAAAATCCCACTCGCCCGTCCCATAGTGTACTCACAGCCATACCATCTGGAAGAAGGTTAAGTACTATTAAAGCCAAAACAACCAGACTAAAAAGCTGTTTCATCCCACAAGCTGTCAAGACTGCTCAATAACTCCATCTGACAACCCTCAAATGGACTGTCCATCCTCAACTCAAGCACTACACTAACCCCAGATTAAACATATTTCTTTGCTTCACTGCAATCCTTTCAGTTAAGGAGAACTTTTTGTATCTTTAACTGCACCCATCGTCATCACTACATCACAGTTAGTATTGTTTTTTAGCCACTTTATAATACATCATATGGGTAGTTGAAGTAGTTTTGAGCGTCCTGCGGTGTGACATCGTATACTTCATCTAAAGCCATTTAAATGAACTACTTTTTGCTAATTCTTTTATAATTATTATGCATGCGGCTTTTACAACATCATACTAACTGAGAAACTGCATGCAATTTGTACTTTCAAAAAATAATTTTCCACACCGCAGGATCAGGATTAAAATGAACTATTGAAGGCAAAACATGTTTAAAAATCTTGTTTTATAGAGTATATGCTGTAGCATGGCTCCAGCACAATATATACTGTATATATAGAGAGCTTTTTCTTTGTTTTTTTACACGTCCTGTGAGTTCTAAGAAAAGATGCAACAGATGCTATGTAAAATGAGACAGCCATGTCTAAAAGAAAGAAAACTGACTAGTTGAGGGTTGTCTTAAGGAAATCTTAATAAAAAAAAAAAAAAAATCATGGCTTAGTTTATTATTAACTATTTGATTAAAATAAACTGAATTTATTGATGAAAAATATACAAATGGTTATTGTGTTTTTTGAATACATTCCTTTTTAGTACTATTTCATAAATTTTTGTTTAGATTAAAACTGTGTAAGTTGGAAATTTTATATGCAATTCAAAAACATACATCTTAAAAAAAAAAAAACTTAGGCCTAAATATTTTTTGGAGTGTAGTTTTGATCACCTGACTCTGATCAGATGTGTGTCTCACACTGTAAAAAAAACAACAACAAAAACACACTTGATATGTTTCAGTGCATTTTCCTGCACTGGAATTTTTGTTTGTTTTTGTTTCACAAAAATACAGGGTCCTATCATACATGTTTTAGGTCCTGTCAGTTTAAACATTCAAGTAATTTAAAAATCATTTGAGTGCAAGAAGGTGTGAAAGAGTGCTCAATTCTGAATGTGTGGCTGTTTTCTGAGCGCACACACCGAGCTGCACACATGCACGTGAACACCAAATTACACACAAAAAAAATGTCAAAATGCCCATCTCGGTGAGTATCCTCGTGAGAAAGAAAACGGATGAGTAACAGTACTTTGGATCCGCACATTCGGTCTTAAAGTGACAGCAGCCAAATATTCCTGCTGCTTTCTGTCATGAATGTTAATCAAACAACAAAACATAAAGAGAAAAATCACTTTTGTAGCTGTAACACAGATTAATTAACCCTTTGACACGTACGATCACACCGGTGTGATTAGAACGTTCAGTGGATCACATGATCAACTGCCAAATTCAAATGTACTTTTCGCTCTATGGCTGGTGTCGAGGCAGAGACAGACGCGCTCAGCGCTTTCCATATATCACAAATATGCAGTGTTTTCAGACACGTAATGTTTATTTTAGGTTTCAGACATTAAATACACAGAAGTACTAACAAAACAATATATTTAGAGTTTGTAAAATACACACTGATGTCTACAGAAGCGGCAATAACAGTCCTTTCCATTATAATTAGATGACACGTTTTATTAATATCAGATGCACATTGTGTAAGTAACTTTAAAGTTTACTCTATTCTTCTCCCAGTTCACCGGCTCAATTATCTTCATGTATTTCGGGAGAATTGGATGAATTCACATGTTGTAAATCCAACAGATTCGATTCTCTGTACTGCGGCGCAAACTAACATGGCGGCGCCCATCGCGCATATAGCTTATCTAACACGATCGTTATAAAGGTGTTTAAACATCAAAACACATCCTCTTGCACATATTTGACAATCGGAATATCAAATATTTCATGCTATAGTTAACCAATTCGTGAATATTTTGAATAATAAAAGAAAAAATGAAATAAAAGCAGATAATCAGTCATACAACGCTATTGTGGCTGCAGTGTGTGATGTGATAAGCGATGACGCGTCACCATGGAAACAATAAAGTGATACGTTCTAAATAACGGTCGCCTCGAAAAACTCAAGCCAGAATATTTTAAACTTACGTGTGAAAGGGTTAAATGTAACTTATAAAATGAGTATGCAGTGTTATTTTACATTTGATTATTCAATTATTAAATGATTATTCTGTACCTGAATACTGATAGACTTAAAAATATATGAAAATATGAAGCACTATTAATTTCATTTGTATCTTTGTTCTATTATATTTGTCTATGCTTGTAATTTGTTCATTATTTTCTATGCGTATTCATTCACCTACAAAATAACCCCAATGATTCTAGAATGATGAATTCTTTACAAATAGAGCTATTCAAGTCATCTGGTGATTTTTTTTTTTTTTTCATATCGCAATATATATTGCAGAAAAACAAAATATCGCAATTGCAGTTTTTCCAATATTGTGTAGCCCTACTTGTAATGAATGTCATTTCAGTTCTACTTTCTGGGTATGAATTATAATATGCAGTAAAAGACAATATTACAATATAATGCAAGCACTGTCTAAGGTTTTGACACAAACTCAACTCAGTCATGCTGATTTTGCCTTTTACCTTGACAAGAAATATTGTCACGTGGCAAGAGATCTCAGCACACCCCTAATTGCTTCAAGCAAATTAATCTTCTTTTAATGTTGTTTAGGTATTTTTAATAAAAAAAACAAAAATACTTTTTAAGAATATAATTCTATTTATATTGTATTTATGTATTTTTATTTATTTGCAGAAAAAATCTGTTGAATCATGCAAAAAACAAACAAACAAACAGTGCAATTCATAATTCGAAATAATCAAAAAACAATGTAAAAAAAAAAAAAATCCTACAGTACATTTTCTTTTCTTCGAGTGTAGAGGGCATTTACAACTTGACATCCTTAAAGCTCAACAATTGATGTCACACCACTTAAAATAACAGCTTGAGACAAGACACAGTGTTCAGTTATGTCCGCATGGCCGTAGGCACTTTTACCATCCCTGATAGGAGTCTAATCTTCACCATCCCTTCTACACCATTGCTGATTTACTGATAAATATTCTTTAGGGGACTATGAATTGACTGGATAAAGTATGGGGTCAAAGGTCGCACATTCACGGCACTATATCTCCATGTCGGCAAGTTCTATACAGTCGTACGATTGATACAAGAGCGTGCACTGAGCAATGATTCCTGACAGCCACTCAAAACTGTGTTGTCAAAGCTTTTTCATTATTAAACGTCCTATCTAAAATCATCAAGACTAACTGGCGCCTTTTACCAGAGTTGAACCTCTCTTTGAACCTCTCTTTGTACTCGTACCGCTTTATAAAAGGCATAGCAGCGTGTGTTCCCGCTGATTGCAATGAATAATGCCCACAGGTATTTGCTAAATCTATGCAAACCTTCTGACACGGTGTATTCATCAAGATGTCAGGCGTTGAAGGACAGATGTGGGGAACAACACCTTAAGAGTCGTCTGATAGGAGCATGTGGAAATCAACGCATACAGTCTGAGCGCCTTGATCAGAAGTGTGGAGAGGCAGCCAGAGCCCATTCGCATCCTGCACCTTCAAACACAGAGCACCTGTCTTTTCACTTTACTATAAGAAACGTACCCTGACATCTGAGGTGACTTTCAAAGACTTGAAAGGTAAAACGGAGACTTTGCGCATGGCTCAACTGCTAAGTGGCTCCCTCAGACAGGGAGGAACGTCTGATACACAGCAAGAAAAAACCTTGACTCCGTACTGGAAATTAACGTTTTCCACATTTTGAAGACACATGCTCAGCAAAGAGTGCACTGTGGATTTTTTCATGTAAGGGAGTGAAAATGAAGTAGATAAAAAAAAATATGTATATATATAATTGAAGGGCCAAATATTTACTCACTAATCAGATATTATACAACAGTTAGTTCCAGTTCTGAAATCTGATTGGTTGGGTGGCACTGCTAGAGTGCTGATATACACTGTAAAAAATTAAAGTTGAGAAAACTTAAAAGTTTAAGGCAACCAGCTGGAGGAAATTTTTGAGTTTTGTTGTTATATAACAAGTTCAATTTACATTGTTGAGAAAGTTGAGAAAACTCAAAAACCTCCTCCTGGCTGCCTTAAACTTTTAAGTTTTCATAACTTTCGATTTTTTTACAGAGTACAATGCAACACCACTGAGACTTTTCACTGTTTGTATCACTCTGCATGTCTATATTTGCAAGCTTACTTTTTTTCCCCTCAGAAACAATTATACATATATATATATATATATATATATATAAAATTGTGTGGCGCATTCGCACGGGATAAGCGAAGCCTGTGATTTTACTCAAATTTACTGACTTATCTCCTGGATATGATGTCAAGGTTTTGTGTAACATGTCGTTATAGGTCTAGCTGTATGATATATCATAAACAGAAGAATGTTCCTTACCGCATGCTGCTATACATGTCAGTAGGGCTGGTCCGAATACCATTTTTTGAGCTTCGAAGCTTCGGTAGTAATCAACACAGAATATTCGAAGCTTCGGAGGGAGGGGGCTGAACATATTCTTCTCTCTAATAAAGGCAACGAGTAGAAATATGTTGTGGCCTCTGTAAGAGCTGCGAGCTCCGGTTGAACTGTCTGCATTGTATGTGCGACTCGAGCACTGCATGTATGCGGGTTATTTCTGTTTTTCTGTTGCTCATTTAAAGTTATTTTCTTTATTAAGTAACGCTGTGAACGGCATAACATTTGCGACGGACAGTTACATGTGTTTCATGGGGAATAAAGTGCCAGTTGTGAAATGTCAGTCACCTCCGTGAAGTCTGTCTGGTATCAATAAGTCAAGCTAAGTGAGCTAACATTATCCCTATTTGCTCCGTACAACGCGTTACAGTAGGAATCTCTGTGTGTCTGTCTGTTTGCATTTTGATTATGTCGAGAACCGTTCATCCAATTGATTTCACACGTGTGTGTTGCTGTGGACCCAATGGAGTGCAGTGTTGCATTTGGTGCAATATGGACACGCGACACGTTCAGAATTAATCAACTTTTAATAAACCACAGAACAGCGAAATAAACTAGCTGAAAGCGGCGTGCCTCACGCGAGCAGAGCTTATATGTTCCGAGAACGGACACTGCACTAGTGATACAAAACACAGGTCTGTTAAGAGCAATACTTTTAATAAGGTAGCCTAACATTTTTCTAAAAACAAGGTTGGGTTCCTTGGGGTCCATCCTATTAAAAATGGCTTGGCTATATAAGATAATTGTAAAAGAAAAAAAAAAAAAAAAAAAAAAAAAGAGTATTGTATTTTGCCAGATTTTATAGCGTAAACATTCAAGGGCAAATGATAACCGTTACGCGAGGGGGATGCCAGGTGTGCGGAAAAAACAAAACAAAAAAAACAACAACAACACGAGTATTCGAATCCCAAAATAGAAAATCGAATATCAACTCACTGAACAGGTCCAGCACTACATGTCATCCATCTCCATCTAATCATTCTTTTTTGTTTTCGCTCTTCTGATGGTTTTCAGCTTTCTCTTTTGGCAAATTGTATAGTTGTATGGCGTATAGCGATATGACCCAGCACCCAAAATACCATCAAAACACTCCAACGCAGCCTCCATTCTTCGCAAAAGATGGATAAAAATGCGCACAGGAAACAAAAACCTTGAAAAAATGATATACGACCCCGCCAAATCCTGGCACGGGAATAATTTTATCAAAGAATCTTTGCGTTCGGCGAAATATGGTAGGTCATTTGTGGGGGAATTTTTACTTGAAAAATTACAGACATGGCTGATTCACACGGGATTATGATCACAGACAACCTCCGCAATTATTACAAATGACTAGAGGTCACCAGGTAATACTAATCCTGTGCGAACAGTGCTATAAAATGTAAAAGTCTCACTGTAACATACAAAGTCACATTGAGAGATATTAAGTCACGATTTTTTTACTCTAAGATGGAAATATCATCAGTCAGTCCTTTTAATGGAAAGGACAGACAAAGATGAAACGGGAAATGATAGAGAGAAGTGGAGGGATGTGATCTGAAAATGACCCGAGCTGGATTCAAACTCAGGTCGCCCACAGAAAAGCGCTAGTGTAACAAATAAAAGAGCACATGCACTACCCGCCCAGCCACATCTCCTACTGAGAGACACTTCTGAGTTCACCTCAGAAAGTAACCACAGCCAACAAACACAAAACTTTTTGAGGAATTTTAAGGCACACAGACTGACAGTCTGTCAAAAAAACAGCTCTCAGGCAATACATGTGGCAGTGCTGTATATACAATAATGGCCGCCGGGTTAGACTTTGGCTTGGCTCATTTTGGAATATCTCCGGCTCCTCAGACCGAAGAAATTGAAACTAGCAGTACAGGTGGCCAACATCTATTATGTAGAGAGATGCAGATGGAGACGGTGAGCAGCCTGAGAGAGTGCATTGTAGGGGTTTAGACAGAGACTTGTCTATCCACTGGGAGAAAATCCTGCCTGCTCTGACAATGACAGAGTGACAACATGAGATTCCATGGCAGGCTTGACAGTTCAGCTGACTGCTGTGCACTCTAACGTAATGTAAATTCTGCCAAGGAAATGACTAAATAACTGCAGCAGAGTGTGTGGAATTGAAGGAAGCTTAATGTGCGTGCGTGTGTTTTTCCCCATCCCTTGTACTTTTTTTCATAATGGCAGTGATGATGGTTATATGGGATAGATAATAGACATTATAATAACATGCTGCTGGATAATCCAGGCATGCTGCAGGGGGAAAAAAAAAGAAACATCTGTACCAAGACGGGCAGAATTGATATGAAAATATTCACTTTTTCTAGCGTAATTACAATGGCAGAGACACGGGCCAGCTTTGCAAAGGTCACTGGGCTGTCCTCAAGCTCATGTTGAGTGTTTGTCACGCTTAGATGCAAGCAGAATACATCAAAAGCAGCTGGTTTTGACAGTCCAAGGCAGGATGCCATTACTAGTCGAACCGGTCAAACGGAACTGTGAAAAAAAAAAAAAAAAAAAAATACTCGATTCATTACGCTGGAATGTAGCTTACAAGTGATGCGTTCTCCATGGCATGTGGAGTTATTCTGGATGCTGGGGACGGATGTAATTTCTGGGGTTGGGGAGCCCAAATGGAGAACGGGCATGGTAATGTACCTATCACGTAAAGCAGTAGTTGTCAACCGGCTTTGCTTCAGGACCCAAGTGGCAACCTAAAACAATATCACAATTAGAATGTAAAAATGACATTAAAATCAAATGAAAATATATTAATATTACCCTGAACTATATAGTCCCATGATCAATATAAAAAAAATATTAAAAGTACAGTTCACCCATAAATAAATAAATAAATAAATAAATAAATAAATGAATAAATGAATGAATGAATGAATGATGTTCCAAACCTGTATAACTTTCTTTCTTCTGTGGAATACAAAATATTATGAAACATGACATGAAGTAAAATGATTTTCAATTTGAATTATTTTTTTTTTTTTTAAAGGAAAATTGACAACTGTCATGCATGAATAGAAGCAGAAATGTGAACACTGGCCTAAATACTGTACTAGTATTAACTCAATTACCAAATGACGGGCAAATTTACCATAGTGTGTGAGGATGTACGCACATCCTTTAAATTCAACAACAAAAATAAGACATTTTCTTTTCCTTTTTACTATCCCAATTGTATCCTAATGTTTATCAGTATTTTTTCCATGTTGCAACACACTGGTGGAGAAAATTTGTGAGAAAAATTGTGAGAAAATATAAAATAATAAACTCATGTTGTAGCATTTGAAGTTACACTGTGAGACCACAATTATGAGATATAAAAATCACAAGTTTTTACACTGAGACTGTTTCTCTTTCTCTGCACTCTAAAAAAAAATGCTGGGTTAAAAATAACCCAACTTGGGTTAAAAATAGACAAACCTAGTAATTGGGTTGTTTTAACCCAGTGGTTGGGTTAAATGTTCACCCATCCTGCTGGGTAGTTTTATTTAACTTATCTATTGTTTACAAATTACTGTGTTGCTTGCTTGAAATGAACCCAAACTATGTTGGAAATTAACACTTAATATGTTTAATAAATGAACATTTATTAATTAGTCAATTAAGTTTCAGTTTAATGAATAATAATTAAACAATAAACATTAAATTGCTTATTAATAAACATTCACTTTTTGATTATTATTGTTGCTTCTAGTAATTATGTGTCTGATTTTTAATTTCCAACCTATTTTGGGTTCATTTTAAGCCAGCCATATAGCAATTTTCAAGCAATAGTTGGGTTAAAGGGGGGGTATCACACACAGTTTCTGCCAATCTCATGTTAAACTTAAGTACCTATAGAGTAGTATAGCATCCTTCATATCTCCGAAAAGTCTTTAGTTTTATCATAAATATAAAAGATAGATACGCTGTATCGAGTCTTTCCGAAAATGCCGAGCTCCTGGAGGCGTGCCGTGGGCCAAAGCTAAAGAGTCACGAGCGCGCACAGCTTTTGCATAGAGATCGTCTGACATCATTATAAATAAAAATGGAAAAAAAAAAAACGTTAGTGGGGTTTACATTTTATGCACTTGCGCGCCGATTGCCAACAAAACACAGACATCTGATGCAGCTTTACTCACCAACCGCGATCTGCAAATCCAGAGCAGAACTGGGACTTGTTTACAAAGCATTCATCACCGACATTCCGGGAACAAACAAACATACACGCACAACTCCGTTGCTGCCCCGGAAAAACAAACTTCATCCACTGTTCTCTTAACGCTGGGTTCTTTAGGAAGCTGAAAGGTCATCTTTCCCTCACAACCAAAAAACACACTCCTTTGGTGACAGGAGCTGCGTCTTATTTCGGAGGCTGCGTCCTCCGGAGGTCGCATTTGAAGGCTGCATACGTCATCAAGGATGTCATATTTAAGAAAAGTAATCATAATAAAATTGACTGATATTCATTGTGAGGTGTAAAATACCGTAATTTCTTTCTTACTTTGCAATCTAACGATTATTTTTCTTAAATGAGACTGCCTCGATGATGTATGCAGCCTTCGAAGGGTGCAGCTCCTGAATTGGGACACAGCCATTGTTGAAAAATCTCTCGGCTTCCGTATCCCGAACGAAGCGTGTTGATGGGCGTGCTCTTGCTCTGGGTGATGTGTGTGTGCACGCTTATCAGGGAGAAGTACCTATACAAGGAATTCCGCCCTTTATTACGTAGTAAAGGCCATACTCGAAAAAAATTTGGCGAAACATGTCCACAACCAGAAGTTGTATATTTGGCACAGAAATACTCCGTCATACGTCCAACTCGTGTTTTGAAACTTTGGCCATGTTTAGCATGAGAATGCAACTCTTTCACATTGTAAATAAGTCAGAATGCATGAAATAGCATTACACCCCCCCTTTAAATAAAACTGCCAAGCATTTTGGGCAAACATTTAACTGGGTTTGTCCATTTTTAACCTAACTTGGGTTGTTTTTAACCCAGCATTTTTTGGAGTGTGCTATCCTGTCACACCTCACCTGCAACTCATTTATGGGCTGCAACATTCCAGTGAAGAACCACTGAAGTTGACCTCGTGAAAAATGCTCAAGCTGAGACCGAGACTTCTGGGTTAGTCTAATCAAGCTTGATACAAGCCACAGCGCTGGCAGGGCACAAGAGCCCCAGCGAATGAGATGGCTGTCCAGTGACAGCGTGATTCACCTTTGATCTTTACTCAAATGCCACAGTGTCCATCAGTAGCTCCATTACTAACCACTGGACACAGTGACACGGCAGACAGCTGCCAATTACAGCACAGCCCGAGGCTAAGAGTGCAGGCCACTAACCATGTGGCACGGACTCTACAGGATCAGAACTGCACTGGACGCTGCCGAGGCTTGGCTGGATAACTGGGCTGAGGCATGTTTGGATTGTGCTGAAACAGGGCTGGTACAGAAACATCACATCTGATTTGAACCATCAGCCATCGCCATTTGTCCTACGCTGGGCTCGGGTTCAGAGGTGCTTCTCCTTCCTCAGAATCGGACATTGCATTTCACGCTTGTTAGCTTGACCTTTCAGATCCGTTTATGGCTAAAGAGCTAGCAGTCATGGAAATCGAGCAAGCCATCAAGAGAAATACCATAAAGCCTTTAATTCTTGTGTCAAAGACTGAAGTTATGTTTCTCTGACCTTCCACTTCCCAGATGTATGTTGCTCAAAGGCATAAAAATCAGCATCCGTGTCTATGTATTCATATTTTTAAAAAATATCTTAGTGTTTACTGTATAAAAATGGTGTCAATGTTTTACAGCACAAAAGAGGAAAGGATGTTTCAGTTCAGCTAACCCTTCCACGGTTTGCTGTACACAGACAGGCTCGCTCGGGAACGACACAATATCAAGAGACCTCTGGGTAAACACTATAAAAGTAGGTTCAAAACAGCAGTTTAACATCGAAAATATGTGCACAAGACACCAATAACATTTGACTGATTCACATAAGGCATAAAATGTTGATGAATCCCTTAGCATCAATGTCATAGAGGTAAAATGTGAACATAAAGTGCTGAGTTTTCATCAGACATTTTAATGGGAGCAATCTCAGGGTGTTAACCTTGTTGACACCAACTATACTATGGATTTTTAAGGATAAAATGAAAAATGAGAAATTTGCAAGAGGTCATATTAAATGCATATGTGTATGGAGGTGGAGGTGTAACATTGGAGGTGTCTCAGGAATGAGATCTAACACTGTTTATAGTACAAAGATGAAAAAAGTAAAGCATTGCGGCCAATGGCATGTGTTTTACAAAAAAAAAAAAAAAAAAAATATCGGCCTACAAACATGAGCTAATCTAACTTGAATTGGTATTAAATGATCGAGATCAAGTAGCGAAACGAGAAACATAAAAGTATATATATGTTGCCATGATTTAAAGTCAAATATACAGAACAGGTTAGCACTTGTTACGTGTTCGGATTGTTGTCCCCTCCCCTTTTGTTATTGGTTGTTGTGTTTCTCCCCTTTGTTATTGGTTTCTTCCTGTTTTTCCGCTCTCCGCTGTCTCTCTGTTTTAGGTGCTGTGATTGGTCAAGTAATTTGTCCATCATGATGAGTCATCTCGTAGAACATCCGATCATTAACAGGTTCAGGATAAAAGACGCCGTGGAGAACGGAAGAGGAGGGAGCTTGGAGTGTTTGTTGGCTGTGCCATTTGTTTAATGCTGCTGTTTAGTGGTGGTTCGCTTGCTTGCTTGATTGATTGTTTGTGGTGTTTGATACAGAGAACGTCTTATCTGAACTAAACTTCATCAGCCCGAAGATAAAGAAAAGGAAAGTATGTCACGTGACTTACATCTTACAAACATGCAGGATTGACTCTGTTTAGACACACTAGGGAAGGAGCGTGTGCAACCTTGTGTAAGTTTTGTTCTGATAGATAGTGAAGCTCTAGTTAAGGCGTGAACGCAGAAGACTTCTTTATTTTCTGGTTTTGTTTTCAGTTAGTTTAGAGGGCGGATAATTAGTTAGTGAATGTTTTGGTTTTGTTCTTTTCGTTTGTTTAGCGCCGCTCATTTTCTTTTTCTCTGTGGCTTGTTTCAATTTATTACAATTTCTTTTCTTTGTATATAGCTGTAAATAGGGGTTTTTGGTTGGTGTTTCCATTTGTGTACATTTATATTCTTTTTGTAAATAAAGCGAACCACTTTTTGTCACGTCGATTGTCCTTGTGTCACTCACCCACAGTACTCCCCAGAGATTATAGGTTGTGTTTAAATTTTATTTTGTGCGTCTTCCTCATTCCTCTATGCCACCAGGGGACGTAACACACTCGTTATACAAAAATATTTTACCCTAATGCCACCACTGACTAATCAGTTAAATATGTTTTTTTCTAACACAATATGTACTGCACAAAATACACTAACAATCAAAAGTAAAAGATTTTTTTATTTTGTTTTTTAATTTAATGTTTTTGAAAGAAGTCTCTTATGCTCTCAAAGGCTGCATTTCTTTTATCAAAAATACAATAAAACAGTAATATTGTGAAATATTATTACACTTTAAAATAACTGTTTACTATATGAATCTATATCTTAAAATGTATTTATTCCTGTGATGCAAAGCTGAATTTTGCATTACTCCAAAATGAAAATTCATCATTACTCCAGTCTTCAGTATCACATGATCTTTCAGAAATCATTCTAATATGATGATTTGATGCTCAAGAAACATTTCTTATTATTAATATCAATGTGGAAAACAGTTGTGCTGCTTAAGATTTTTGTGGAAATGTGATACATTTTTTCAGGACATTTTTTTTTTACTCTTTGATGAGTAGAAAGGTCAAAAGAACAGCATTTATTTGAAATAGAAATCTTTTGTGACATTTTAAATGTCTTTTCTGACACTTTTGATCCATTTAATGTGTCCTTGCTGTACAAAAGTATTAACTTCCTGACCCCAAACTTTTGAATGATAGTGTACAATGTGCACAGAACACAGTAGAATTTTTTTTTTTTTCAAGTCATAGCCTGTAAGGTCAAGTTCACAAAAGCACTAACAGTGATGGTGAAAACAGAAAACAATGCTCAAGGTGAGATCAAATGCCTGGAAAACTGTGATTCAAATAAAGTTCAAGGTTGATTTATGAATCTAGTATTGTTAGACATGTACAATGAAACCTCCTACTTTCACCTATTCAAACAAAATAAAACACTATTCTGACACTGGGTATTAATTTAAAGGGGACCTATTTTGACATAACCTTGTGTATATTTGACAGTATAAGACATGTAAGAGAAATCAGTTTAATATTCACAGGTCACGCCGTCTGACAGCCAGCTTTCTGTGCGCTCAGAAAACCATATAGCAGAAGTTTAAACTGATATGGCTTTAAAACGCAAGCAGATAATAAACTTTCATGATGAAGAAGGTGTGGCCGCGATAGAGATAATGAAAACAAAACATGTTATGTTAGTTTTTGCCAGAGTATTCGAGGCACAAGCTGAACAGGCCCCGCCCTCTTCTGGAAAGCGGGGTGGGAGCAGCAACTCATTTGCATTTAAAGATACGTGAACAAAAACTACATGTTTCTCTTCCACTCAAAAATGGGCAATTACAACATGGTATAATAAATGATCTGTGGGGTATTTTGAGCTGAAACTTCACAGACACATTCTGGGTACACCTGAGACTTATATTACATCTTGTAAAAAGGGGTATAATAGGTTACCTTTTAAGTCTGAATACAATAAATTAAACATTTTTCTTCTCATTTTTTTTGCAATGCTTCATTATCACACAGTATAAACTACCATCCACTTTTACTTCTAAGGAAAAGAGCAGCTCAGACATTCTGCCTAACATTTCTTTTTGTGTTTCAAATATATACAGTATACATAAAAAAAGAAAGAAAATAAAATGCTAAAAAAAAAAAACCTCTAACAGTAAAATAGATGTCTAATGCACTGCAAATGAGATATTCTCTGACTCACAGCCTTTATAATTTCTTGATCTCTATCTCTGTAATGTCAGGATGAAATGGGAAAAAAAAAAAAAAAAAAAAAAACCTTACATTGCAGCTGTTTGCGATTTAAAATCTAGGTTCTTCTGCATCAGCTGGACACATTTAATCGAAACACAAAAACAGCATCTATGTATTTCAAGTGGTGTTAGGTTTCATAGTGACAGGCTTAGCATGAACTGCGATCCAAACTCTGAAACCAATGCATTTTAAAAGGCTGTTGAGGAGGAGCAGAAATGAAAGAAAATGCCCAACTTTTGCACAACTAATGAGATGAAGCTAATGGCCTAATGGCAACCGCTGAGGCTGTGTGGTTGTTTTAAAATGAAAAATAAATGAGAAGCCCTGCATATACAGAATCGTGGAAACGTAATGAGTCTCTGATATGCTTTTTGAGGCATAGCTTCTCTATAATTTGCACCTCATGCAGTAGCATTAAAATCATTCATCAACTTTTCTTTTTTTCTTTCTTTCTTTTTTCCTGCCGTAACAACTTAAAGAGCAAAACACAAAGCACTGATATTTAAGCTTTACATGAATGTGTTTGCCTGAGGGGAGGTAACTTGCCTTAAATTTTCCATATTCATGAGAACGGTTTGTTTGCATGTCAGAATCTATAATCCTTATCACAGATATCTTTTTCTTATCCACTGAATACTGATTTTGAACTCGTGTCTGTGCATTTCAGGTAAAATCATTATTACTTTTTTTAGAAAGCAAAACTAGCATACACAATGTATAATGTATTTTGAGTATGTCTTCTCCAAAAAAAAAAAAAAAAAAAAAAAAAAAATTAACTACCTCAAATTCCAGAGGGACAAAACCCTGGTGGCAAGTTCAAATTCCTTGTCCCTTTTGAAATTATAAGAACCCTTGATTCTTAAGTATAATGTATATGAATAAATTTCACTATACATAATGCATCATTTTAATAAGGAATTCCATATTTTTATCAATAACACACAAGGGAAGTGAGATATACACAGATATTTTGGGCCGGTGATAAAGAGAGTGCAAGTAAGACTGTGGAGAATCTAAAACTGTCAGCCTTCAGTATGGTGGGGCACTTGATATTCAGGCACAGTGACTGTCAATCTTCCCCACAGAGAGATCGATAAATGACTACGAAGAGAAGGAAAACTTTACCCCGGGCTAGTGAATAATCAATATCTCTGTAGGTCTGCCTAATTAAACTGCCACATTAATATATCTTTCAGTGAAATGTACTAAAGAATGTATACGCATATGTGAAAGACGTATAGGCATTAATGTGTTTCCTGAAATATGATATTAGTTTTGAATATGGATATTTATGTGAGAAGGTTAAAGGCATGTGCATCTAAATGTCAACATCTTGCTTGGTGTGCTTATTTTATTCGATTAATTATATTTCCCTCTGAAACTAAAACAAGATAGGAGAAATGGTTTATTGTATATTGTATTTCAGATGCTTATTTGAATATATATATATATATATATATATATATATATAGATAGATAGATAGATAGTGTCTCTCTCTTTAAATAAATTCATTTATAATTTATTTAATATCATTTATATAACATTTTCTTAAGGATAAAAAACTATCTCAGCTAATGCTGTAAACTGCAAGAAAGGGAGCCCTTTCTTGCACATTACTATAATATTAATGGTTATAATTAACAACAGAGCCCAAACTATTGAATTCAGTTGCTATTTATTTATTTATTTATTTATTTTTAGATATAATAACACTCAAATAATAATAATAATAAAAAAAAACATGTAAATTGCACATGAGGCAGGTTTTGCATTAACTTCTAAATCTAATTATAAAATTATTTTTCAATTATTTTCCTCCAATTTATTTTTGAAATATGATTTTTTTCACAACAAATTTATTTAAACATATATAAAATAATCAGGACATTACTAACAGGTAAAGTAAATATAATGAATGGGTCATTGACGAATAAGGTTTTTAAAAGTATTTTAAAAAAATAATAATAATAATAATTTTTAAGTTTTATTAGAAGTTTTATTTTATTACCATGCATGCCCCCTTCTGGATTGGAGTGTGGATGCCTGTGACTTTTAGCACCGAACCGTGGCGTCCGTACCGTACAAACGCCTGGGCGATAAAACGGTATCGATATTTACCGACAGTACGTCTTAATCGGTAACGATAGAAAAAATGTTCGATATAACTCTCGATATAGTTTCACTTAAATGCATTAAAATGTAAACAGACATGAAGTTCAGTTGCATAAACAACTCTCAAGCTCGCTCCGTCCCTGGATCACAAACAGACATGCTACGAGTGACACGCAAATAAGCTGCTGTGGAGTTCAGTAGCGCAATCGGCAAGTGAAATCAGAACACACAAACACATGAAAATGAGTGCTGTACCTGCCGGTAACGAGGAGACTGTGAATAAAAAAAGGACATATCAGCTCGTCAGTGTGGCAGTTTCATGGTTTCCTTACGTCTTATAGTTGATCTACTTCAAAGTTCGTCTTGAGAGAGCAGTTGTCATGTCGGTATTAACAGTGGCACAAACAGTATTTTCAATCACACAGTATCTTTATTTCTGTGCTACAAATATTCAAATTATCACAGAAGTACTGAGATAAAAGTTTATAATTCAGATAAAACAATGTGTATGTTATCGATCAAATAGAGCAAATCAGCGTTTGAAAGAAACGTGAACGCGCTGAAAATGACGCATTTATCGATTACATTGTTTCACCACCAAGTGGCGACAAGTGACTGTTAAAAAATTTATTTGACATGGAATCTTCATTCAACAGATTCTTTCAAATACACTGATTCATCCAGTAATGAAACAAGTGTTTATGGGCGTGTCATTGAATCTTACATCCAAACAGTTTTTTTTTTTTTTTTTAAATAATTAATTCAAATATATTTAACATTTTAAAATAGACTGCAGCAATTAATATTTTGTCAGAACCTCTAGTAAATTACATGTTATTTCATTTAGTTGACGTTCAGAATTGTGATCTCGGTTTGAAAAACAAAAAAGTTTCTCAATTTATCCAGAATTGTGCAGCTCTAAGTTTCTTTAACACTTATGTATTTAATCTTCATATAAAATATAAGAAAGATTTGTTTACATTTCATTTTGCTTTGTTTTAAAACTTATTAGTTGTTTGCCTTCATTAAAAATGCATTGGTTAAATTCAAACATTTTTTTCTACTAAAATGTTTTCAATAATTATCGATACCGATCAATATGAAACATTATATCGTGATCATTTTTTTAGCTGTATCGCCCAGCCCCACCTTTACACCCCTAATTATACGTATACACATTTGACACACACACTGCATTATATATTCAGTTCAATTAATGACTTGTCAGAATGATTCAAACCATTCAAACTGATTCAAATCAGTTCATAAGAGTCATTTGTTCATGAATTGGACTGCACTCTTCCCGCAGAATGTGTTTTGATTCCCTAAAAAGAATCAGCTCATAAGTTTGTTTGCAAATGGGTCTAGAATGTAGCATGGTTTTAATTCACAGAAATGAATTAGCCCATAAAATTAATTTCTTCACAAATCACGCTACACTGGTCCCGCTACATGTTTTTTATTCACTAAAAAAATTTGGTTATAAGAGTCATTTGTTTGTGGATTGTGCTGTACTGTATTGTGCAGACTGCAAGAACAACTCAAGATAAAAGCTGTTTCTTGTCACTATTTTGCAGCACACTGTCTTTTTTTAATCACATTCAATACCGACTGCAAACTCACATTTAGAACTCATTCACAACGCAACATAAAGGCAAAATATTATTTGTTTTGTCCTTGTGCTAAAAATTCTGCAGCAAGCTATGGGGTACATAAGACAAAAAACGTTAGTATAAAGCATGCAACTCTGATATATTTAAATTCTTATCAGTTTCAGTTTAAAGCCAGACTTAGTTAAAATATCCGTACTAGCCATTTTTATGTAATTCTTTTTCCTGATAAACAGAACAGCATGATTGTGACATCACTTCATGGAAAGGATCAAAGCTTGTAGCACTTCAAGATTCTATTTCAGTTTATTTTCATGCATGTCCAACCTCCAGAGTGCTTTCTAGCACCTCTGGATTGAGCATGTGGCTTTTGGCCTCAGATTAGCATAGAAGAAGGAAGCATTAATACATAATTTATTGATGAGGCTACAATATGCGGCTGAAGTGGACTGGAGCGTGGAGAAATCCCTCAAAACTCCCTTACGTCTGCAATATGCACACGCCGCCATGTCTTCATTTACACACTTCATACATACTAATACATCTTCTATTTTCTATTCCCAAAGCCTAGTTTTATAGCAGTGGACGAAACAGAGAGAATGTGGCCAGCTCTGTAACTAGCACTGGAGGGAGAGATTTCCATAGGGGAAAAGTGCAGGACAGGAAGCCAGCATGACTGAATCCCTTAATGCAAGAGTTGCTGAAGAAACCTATCAAGTCACCCTACTGAAAGCATGTTTTTTGGGCCCAAACAAGGTCGTTTTACGAACCTATAGTGCCCCAGAAAGTGACAATGAAGGAAGAGCATCCTTTCAAGGAACAACATATTATTATTTGTGCTCAGAGGTTTACATTAAATGCTATTTTTCCACAGAATGCACAAATTCTCCTTTCACAGATTTGTAATTCACAAATAACATTGCTTCTTTTGTCCTTGCCTTAGTTGAAATGATTTAAAAGGAGCTGCTGAGCAGAGGTTCTGAAGTTTAATTTCAGAGGACAAGGCAGGAAAAAAATCTGATGCTGCGTTTAATTCTGGGATGAGTGGATTTTTTCATTTCATGGCCGATAAGATCAGAGAACAGGTGAGGCTAGCTCTCGATCTTTTCCAGGCAAACACCAATCAATTCCCATTAATAGACCAGGGTGTAGGTACAATTTCACGACTGATGAGAGCGATATCCCTGGCCGAGAGGGTCGTCTGGCTGACCAAACTGTTCCCGCTAGTCCGTTTGCTGGATTAGTGGCCAATTTGGGGTCTGACTTTGGTGCTAAATAATGTGCGAGAAGCACCACTGATATCACACTTGATAGAAAAGCATTCACCTTCTATTAGATAAAAGCAGGGCATCATAATCATACTTTACAAGTTGCAGGCCCTAAAGGAGAGAACAAATGCAGAAGCAACATGAGAAAAAAAAAAAAAAAATCATGAGCTGCCTACAGAAAAAGCATCTTAAGGCAATATATGTAACATGAAGGCTGTTTCAAAAGGAAGCCATTAGGGAGGCACCGATATTGAAATTTGGGCTGAGGCATGACATTATTTTCATGTTGAGAGGGAAAAAAAATAAAATAAAAAAAAAACACTAAAACATTACAATATACAGTATGAGATTTTTTGATTTTGAGATTTGATAACGTAAAAAGATTACATTTAACTTTTGTTGGCTAAAATTGAAATAATAAAGCTGAAATTAAAGGGATAGTTCACCCAAAAATGAAAATTATCCCATGATTTACTCACCCTCAAGCCATCCTAGGTGTATATGACTATCTTCTTTCAGACGAACAGAATCAGAGATATATTTAAAAATATCCTTAGTCCTCCAAGGTTTATAATGGTTGTGAATGGGGGGCCATGTTGTGAAGTAAAAAATAATGCATCCATACTTAAAAAAAAATAATCCATACGACTCCAGGGGGTTAATAAAGGCCTTCTGAAGCGAAGCAATGCGTTTTTGATGACCGTCCGCAGAATGCGCAATTCAACTTGCGCCAAATAAGTAATCCTCTGATGCGATGTGTTACGCAGGACGTAGGAGTACTGTAAGCTTAGACGCCTCTCGTGGTTCAAACAAATAGGGCTGTGCAACACATTTAAGCTCCTCTTCTCTTAAATCGAAATCTTCTGAAATTTCTCTTTAAAAATTATCGTTTTAGACTTATAATCTGATTTGTTTTGTTCTATCCTCTGCGTCTCCGTGTTCGTCATTACGTTGTGCGTCAGGTCAAAGGATACTCTTCCGCCGCAAATCGACTTGTGCATTCTGCGTACGGTCGTCCGCCGGAAGCTAGTTATTTGAATTTATAAAGTTTTAAATATGGATATTTTTCTTACAAAAATGCATCGCTTCATTTCAGAAAGCCTTTATTAACTCACTAGAGTCGTATGGATTACTTTTTTTAATGGATGGATGCATTATTTTTTACTTCAAAACGCCCCCCATTCACAACCATTATAAACCTTGAAGGACTAAGGATATTTTTAAATATATCTCTGATTGTGTTCGTCTGAAAGAAGATAGTCATATACACCTAGGATGGTTAGAAGGTGAGTAAATCATGGGATAATTTTCACTTTTGGGTGAAATATCCTTTAAATAAAATATAAAACTTAGATAAAAAAAAACTTAAAAAAATTAATTAAAAACTTGGCAACTTACTGAAATAAATAATTACTAAAACAAAACTAAATAAAGCTATATAGAAATATTACAAAATAATAAAAAATACAAAATTGTAAGTTACTAAAACTTAAACTAAAATTAAAATGAAAACTGAAAATATAAAAAATAAAGGCTAATGCAAAAAAAAATATTAGTATATACTTAATACTAAAATAGCACTGTTTAATGAAAGAGCAGTTGATGATGGCAAAATGTAAAAATAAGGTAAATGAGCATGCACAGATCAATACTGACCAGTAAATTACAGATGAATAGTTTAAAGAACTATTGAACGATTAAATAAAATGATTAAACAAACATTTAACATTGGCCAATAACCAAAATGGTACAAGTAAATTGTGCATCCCTAGAAGTCATAATGATGTTGGCCTCTTAAGACAACTTATTTTAACCATATCTGAAAAGCAGCACTGCATACATCCTTTGCACAGAGACAAAAAAAACCAAAAAAACATGGAGGATGAGATGACAGAATGCCACTTAAAAATGAATGTCCTGTACATTTCACTTAAAACTATCAAGGTTCAATGTAATTAAAATGAATAATTTTACCCAACATTCATGTGTGCTTTGTGTTTTATGCTAATAAGAGTCTCATGTGGTTAGCTTGGCTCCATGCTTCAGTGAACTCTACTGAAATGAACTGAAAGTCAAACTGCTGCCTATGTAGGCAGTAGGCAGTAGGCAGTGAGGTAGCTTACTAGGTTATGCTATAGAAAATGGAACAAGAGAAAAGGATGTGTCTATTTTGGGCTATAGGAGCAAAACCCTCATTTATAAAACTCTTGTTTATCAAAACACACGCTTGCTATCGCAAACCGACACATCGGTGCAACGATAGATCTGTTGCAGGCAGCACCCGTTGGCATTGCTCGGTCAGGCCGCTAGCCTCCGACTTCACCCCCTGCCTCTTCCTCCTCCATTAGCGCACTGAGGAGAGAGATATAGAATCCTCCCCCACAATAGGCTTTGCTGCAAACCTGTCTCTTAGTGAGCTAAATGGCGAGCGAGATACCGTAAAGAGGAGAAAATATCAGGTAATTGATTAGAGGCGCAGGGACTGAGCCTTCATTTGTGAAAGTGCTGCCGGGTTCAGAATCCACATCCCGCTGCCTCTCCTTATTTCGTGGAGAATGGGAACTCATGAGCAATTGATACACTCCGTTAGCTCTTATCATGGTGAGAGTGATCGGATGTAGCCTGAGGGATACTTTATACAGTTTAACACTGGGACATAAAAAGGTAATGTTCTCTGTAAGGAGCTGGATTAACTGGTGAAGGCATTACACACTCCTGATATGTGCTGAGGAACGAAGACGACAGAAAAAAAACAACAAGCATCTGAGGTTGTCGGTTATGCCCAATGAGTTGAGCCTGGGTGCAATAAAGCAAATCTACAAGAAATGCTTTACTGTTTATTGAGTGCCATCTGGTGTATCAAAACAAGTGGGCAAATTAACTAAGACTAAAGATTTTGCGCATTCGTGCTAACAGCTGATATTTTACCTTCCTCTGAATCGAGTCCAAATCAAGCCTTTTAAGGATGAAAATACGGTCCATTTATTTTATAGCTGTGGCACTGTGTAGCAAGTTCAATTTTTATTTATTAATTTATTTACTTTGTTTTGCTCTGGCATGCACATTTTGGTAAAGACTTCTATTGAGAAAGAACACATTAAATTGATCAAAAGCAGCAGTAAAGACATTTATGTTACAAAATTAACATAAATTAATTTATTATTTTAATTATTTTAAATTTTTTTTTTATTTATCAAGGAAAAAATATTTTGAAAGGTAGCATATATATATATATATATATATATATATATATATGACATGCGATATATATATATATATATATATATATAGCAGAACTAAAGTGATTAAAATGGCACTGTTACAACCAGGTTCGGCCACTTCTGCTAAATGAAAAGAAACCTGTGTGTTTGCAATAATGAGGAAGAAAACACTTGGCTCTAATAAAGAGCTGCCCTGGAGTTACTAATAGCCTTCCTGCTTCATAATGTGACACAATGACAATCAGTGACAGTCAAGATGGAGGGCAATTTCATCAGGACAGCAATCAATCAGATCCCTCTGCAGCAATTTCACTGAGATTTTGCATTAAACACTGAAGCGTCGTTTACACTAGCGTGTTTTTGTTTTAAAACGCATAACTTTTGCTACGGTTATGCCTGTCGTTTACACTACGCCGCCATTTTCAAACCTCGAAAACGGAGACTTTCGAAAAACGCTGCAGAACCCGTTTTAGTTTGAAAACACCGGGGTTGCATTTCAATGTAAACTGACCAAAACGGAGACTTTTGAAAATAATGGCGTGGCTGCCCACGTTCGCTCTGTGTATCCATGACGACCGTGTAAACAATAACATGGAGACTGAACTGTTTACACTTGTACGCGCATGCCCAGTGTGCATGAACGGTCATGTGACATGCGTTTTCGGCCGTGTAGTATAGACGGAGATCGTTTCTGAAACGCTGTGGAAACGCCAGTGTAGATGAGGATCGTTTTCATTTTAAAACGCCGTTTTAAAACAAAAACGCACTAGTGTAAACGGGGCCTGAATGGCACGTATCAGAAAACCAAACTTACATTTAGGGCTTCAACTAACAATTATTTTGATAATCGATTAGTTGGCCGATTATTTCATTTAATCGATTAGTCGGATGATTTTTTTTTTATTTTATTGACAAAACACACTATTCCACATCCTGCCCAATGCTGTCCTTCAAACAAACATGCAAACTGAATGCTATGAACACATATATAGTGAATATATCTATATCTATGCTATATGCAAAAGAGCTATAAAGCAAAAGGACAGTTTAAACTACATTAAAAATGAAGATAATAATAAAGAAAAACACAAACTCAGTGTAAACACATAAGAGGAATGTTCTGCAGAAACACACACATTCACTCTGTACACAGTAACATCTTACTGTCATTTCTTTATCCTGTAAATGTAAGCAACGTCTTACATTTATATTCAATTACACGCAGTTATCCCTTTACAGTTACCACTCTCATAAAATTCTTGAATTACATGTAGACTTTTAAACCTAAATTTAACGTCCAACAACAGATATTTCAGCAAAATGTATATTTTTGCGCTAAATATTATTTGTCTCCCACTCTAATGCGTCCCATCTGTTTGATCGCGCATGATCAGTAAAGTTCATTCAGTAAAGTCAGGACGAGCCTTCATGCAAAATGGAAACACTCACAGGAATTTGTAACACTTACAAATAAGGATATAACCGTAAAATGAAAGGTTTACGCTGAGGAAACATATCCCATCACACGCATCTGTCAAAGCGCCTGACAGGGCAAGCCATGTTAACATTACGCTAATGCATTAGCTTGAAGCTTAAAATAAATAATTCTCATGTTTTGCTGCTTGGATCACGTACCCTACCTTTCCCGCAGCAGCTCACTCCGTTTCCTCCACAATTTTTAGATGAATTTTGTCCATAGAAATGCGTTATTGAGTGCTGTAATTTTGAAGCGACTGGCGGAAGTTTCCGTGCACGGTGGGCAGACGCGACATTCATTGTCGATGATTTTCTTTTTTTTTTTCTTCTCGATTTTATCGATTAGCTGTTGCAGCCATACTTACATTTAAGAAAGCTCATTTTTAAACTATTTTAAAAGAAGTAGTTTATCTAACTCATAAGCTTCTGACGCCATGTGTGAGGAGGAACAACTACTGAAAGCTGTTGTTATCCACTGAAAGGCTTAAAATAAATTGGAATATAGTATTGTATGGACTAGGCCTACTACTTTTGATCTGCCATTATGATGTTAGTATGATCTGTGGATCTGTCACAAAGACCTTTCAAAATTTTGTTTCACAGAAAGAAAGAAAAAAAACAGGTATGGGTTTGGAACAACATGATAAGAATATGATAAGAATTTTCATATTTGGATGAACTATCCCTTTAAACTGTTCACATTATCACTGCTGTAACCCATCAGAGCCCAGGGTCATGCTGGAGGACATCAAACTGGGATTCTACCTTCTCAGTGAATTCCCATTTATGTGGTTTGATAACGGTAAGTTTAAATTTAATGTTGTTGAATGGAGCAAGTAGATTCTTCTTCTAAAAGATAAAAGTGGATGACAAAAGGCTTTTTATGACATTCAAGGAAAGGGAAAAAGGCGGTGTTTGCTCTTTTACTTCTGCTACATTCGGTCTAAATGAAAGCCATATGCTCAGCACTCTCAAAACTAAATTCTCCCATAACACAACTGAAAACACCTTGTAAAAACAACAGTCCAAAACAGGAAATTAGCAACATTTAGCTCTGCTGGCAAAACATACTGTTACTGTATACCACTGGCTTAATATCTGCAAACTGGGGCGTCTTTGTCCAGATTGTAAAACGAGACCTTGTGTGATTTGTGTTGCTTGCTACAAGGACCCTAAACCCCAAAAGCAGCAAAGAATCCAGGTTGAACTGGAAAGGTCACATGCATTTAGGTGACACATCACTCAACCCCTCCACCTGCCTCCCTCAACAAATGGCCTCCAATCCTGCTCCTCTATGCAAATGACTCCCAGCTTGAATTATTCAAAAATGAACATTTACATAATGTTCAGTCGTAAACTAGAGAAGAACATCAATGAATTTACTGCATGGTTGGGTACTGCTCATGCTTACAAATACCCAGGCAGGAAATAAAGCACAGATTAATTGAATTGAAGGAAGATTGGAGGATATTTTTCATTTGTCACGATGATAGAATAATTACTAGTCTAATCTTCAAAGGAAGCAAATGTTATGGGAAGGGGAAAAAACAAATGATGCATTCATTATCAGTGAATGATAATATTGTGTGTAATTCTTCTGCTGTGAATGCGTCAATATCAAACCCATACGATTACTTCTTTGCTGATGTGAGTTGGATCAATATTGATTATCGGCATAAACATTAAATTAATTAGATATGGTTCAGCATAGTGAGACCCTTCACATGAGACCCTAGTCTCATAAATTACTAATATCAGTAAAGGCAAACATTCAAAAACCAAGTTCCAAAGTGATAGCAATATATTTCTGTGCTGCCATTCTGGATTACAGAAGAATAGCACGCAGGAGAAGTAAATGAGTAAATGTATGCTCACATTCAGTTTAGAACTAGTCTAGGGTAACCATAATGTTTACACAGCGCACACATCGCCTCTGCACTCCCGATTTCTCTCAACATGGGGGACAGGAGAGCTGTCAGCCAATAAATGGGAAAATAAAGTAACTTGCGTTAAAAAAGTAACTTGGATATTTTGTAACTCGAATAAAATTAAAAGAAATGCATTACTTTACTAGTTACTTGCAAAAAGTAATCTGATTACGTAAATTGTGTTACTTGTAATGCGTTACCCCCAACACTGTATATAAAAGCAGGGCTCGCAAGCCTGACGTCCCGGGGCTAATGTGTTTTCCCAGTTAGGCTACCAACATGTATCACAGTCCTATCTTTAAATAGTGAAATAAAATTCCTTTCTTGATTTGCATTGTCCACTGTCTTGACTTGTTATTTGAAGGAAAAATACGATTGTGGAAGTTTTTGATCATGCAGATTTGCCCACAGAGAAGTTTGGCTGATGCATGTTACTTGGCGTGTGTGTGTGTGTTAGTGATAAGCAGTTTGCGGTTCTATCCACCGATTGGGCGGGCCAAGTAAGTATTACTTGGCAAGTAATAACATTCCAATGAATTGCGGGTGGATGAGAGATAAATCATTAATGTGTTTGATAAAGACACAGAGCTTCATGGTAAAACGTAACGAATGTGCATTACTTTTTTACTTTCATTTTCAACTCCAGGGAAAACCAATCAAGAAAAACATATGCCTAGAACACCACCTAGTGGTCATTATATAAAACACAACAGCTACATAACTGTGAAGCACTGCATGTACTATATGATGGTAAATTAATAAAGCCTATATCCAGCATTAGCTTAGGTTGAACATATTTAGTGTCTCGTGTGTGTTTTCGGGAAGTTGCAGTGACGGAAACAGTGGCAATTTAAGATTGTGTTTAGACTATTAAGGAAATGTAATTTTGCCAAATATGAACTTTATACTTTTACTTTGCGTGAAAATGTTAAGAGGCCCATGGATTTACACCTGTATTTCAGTTCTACTTAGACAAAAAAAGACAAAAAAAAAAAATTAATAGAAATTTCAGTTAAACTAAAATTCGAAAAGTTCACTAAAAAATGAAAATAATGTCATTAATTACTCACCCTCATGTCGTTCCACACGCGTAAGACCTTCGTTCATCTTCGGAACACAAATTAAGATATTTTTGATGAAATCCGATGGCTCAGTGAGGCCTCTATTGAGAGTAAAGCCATTGAAACTCTCAAGGTCCATAAAGGTACTAAAAACATATTTGAAACAGTTCATGTGAGTACAGTGGTTCAACCTTAATATTATAAATACTTTTTGTGCGCCAAAAAAAAACAAAATAAAGACTTTAACAATATCTATATGGGCCGATTTCAAAACACTGCTTCATGAAGCTTCTGAGCTTTATGAATCTTTTGTTTCGAATTAGTGATTCGGATCTCCTATCAAACGGCTAAACTGCTGAAATCACATGACTCTGGCACTCCAAATTCACTGATTTGATTCGTAAAACTCTGAAGCAGTGTTTTGAAATCGGTCCATATAGATATTTTTGAAAAGTCTTTATTTTGTTTTTTTTTGGTGCACAAAAAGTATTCTTATCGCTTTATAATATTAAGGTTGAACCACTGAACTCACTTGAACTGTTTTAAATATGTTTTTAGTACCTTTATGTACCTTGAGAGTTTGAATGGCTTTGCTGTCAATGGAGGCCTCACTGAACCATTGGATTTCATCAAAAATATCTTAATTTGTGTTCCGAAGATGAACAAAGGTCTTACGGGTGTGGAACGACATGAAGGTGAGTAATAAATTACATTATTTTCATTTTTGGGTGAACTAACCCTTTAAAGTTAGAACTTTTTTTTTTTTTTTTTCCTCGGGATAGTTAAATAATTTTTTGGCTACCAAAATCTCAAAAGTGCCTGCCTGAAAGACTACCAGGGATTTTGAAATTTTGCAAGCCCTGACAAGCAATGCCAAAATAAGACATATTACGGTTATAAATAAATAAAAACACTTATACAAAAGCGTAGCTTCTTGACAGTTGTCCCGCAAGTATAAGATATTCTTATTAATATTTTGCTTTCGGTACACTAAATGACATCAGTCCTTTCCCTCCTGAGTATTCTCAATGTGTCTGCCTTAACCTAACATCACCAGAATCAACAAAGGTTGCTATGATGGCAAAAAAAAAAAAAAAAAAAAGAAAGAAAAAAAAGTAGATTGCTTATTGAAATTTTTGTAGTGGAAAATTCAACAGCCAGCTCTAAATTTGCTTCTTTCATTCCCAATGGCTCCTTCTCTCCCTGTCCAAAAAAAAAAATTGTGCATGCAGCAGTTTTTCTTCAAGTATAGGCTGAGGACATCAGTTCTACCAGCAGCCAGTTTCAGCACACATTGATTTAATCTTAGTGTTTCGGAGGAACTCTGGAGGTCAAATGCAAGTCGTTTAAAAACTCGCCTATGTAACGTGATGTAATATTTGTTTAACGGAGGAACACGCCACAGCCCATGGAGTGCATTAATGTGATTTCTGCACACTAGTGCTTTCCAGATCTATTCATACACAGTTGTTTTCCTTCAGGCTTCACTGTTATGTATTTCACACACACTCAAATGGCTCTTCTCTATTCACTATGGATGGTAAACCAGTAGGTTACAATATTCATTAGCGCATTCAGTCTCTAAAACTCATAAATGTTTTGGCTTGTAGTTTCAAGAGACTCTTTAAAAGCTCATATTTGACTTGCATAGAGTCGTTTAGCGGTAAATATACAACAACTCTAATCTCCACCAAAGCACACCAGAACCTTCCAGTTTAAACCATCTCATATAAACAAACCTGGCTCATAAAAAAACACTTCACTCAGTGCTAATAAACAAAAGGAATGTTCACCCGACTATATAAAAGATTTACCAAAATTATGCAAATGGACAACAATAAGCAGAATTCCCTTCGGTGTGGAAGCGTTGCATATTTAGGCAGAATTATTGAAGGCTGCATTCAAACACACAACTTCGAACCGTTTCACGCTGTATCCTTAAGCGAATTTACTTCATTAATCATGCCAGTATGATCTCATTTCTTCTGCTGCCCTGGCTGTAAAACATATTGTTAATCTGGAAGGCATCCAATGTTGCAATCAATACATCAACCTAGATTTATTAATGATAAATCAATACTTGTAATATTTTCTTATTCTAATGTATTCGGTTGGCTACAATCCAAAGCAGGGGTGATGGAAATATGCAGATGAAGCAATGCCGGTAGAAATATTTTGTGGACCCATAATATGGAGCAATATGAGTCTAAATATGCTGTTAGAAAGCTTATTCACCCCAAAAACTGGAAATTAAGTAGAGAGACTCTTTGGATAAATGCCTTTCCCTTTAAAAATGAAAAAGTTAAAAGATCCTAGCACTCTTGAAATGCTGGCCTTATTCAATAATGTATCCTTTAATAATCTGCTGTCTTACCACAGCAACTAGAGCATCTATAACAAGTTCACTTCAAGGGGAATAAGCTTGTATAAAAAATGAACGAGAGGAAGAATATAAAAAAAAAAAGTTACCCAAAAAAGATTTCACTGCTTCAGCATAATTGCTGATCTTCACGATACTGTGATGAAGAAAATGGCATTCCCAAATGACTGGTCTAAGAGCAGAAATAAGGGAGAAAAAACTAATTAACTGCATCCTGCTCAGGAGACCATCAGCACAGCTACCTGCTGCCCCCTCCTGGATGAAAATACATCAACGCTTGAAGTGAAATGGGTCACATATATATACACGCATGCACACATTTGTAATTCCTTTTACTGCCGTTTCCCCTCGTTCAGCACAACCTGCAGTTTTGCTAGCTCTCCTCCAACTCTACCTTATCAGGACTGCATTCAGAGGAAGTAAGCTGATTTTCTGTTAAAATGTTTTGTTTATTTCTCATATGTGCACTAAATACGGAATTTTAAATAATATGCAACCCAGTTTACTTAAAGTCCCCCTCTGGTGAAAATCAAGTTTTTAATGTTGTTTATATGTCTATGTGGTGTTTTTAACATGCTTTAAGACAAACCATGTGCAAATTCATAAGTCAACACCATTGCTGAGTATTTTCTCTTTAAAACTGCAGTAAACCAAAGACCCGCGGTTTGAAATCGCTGGTGTTTCTGACGTCACAAACTACCTTGTAACCAATCACGTCAACGTGCCGGCGGGCTTTAGCATATCATTTACTGACCACAGGGAGTCTCAAAAGAAGGTTATCCCGTCATATTTTTCTGTTGATATGAAAAATCGGGTAGATTTAGCAATATGGCGGTGTATGATGCATATTACGATGTTATGATGAACTATATGCCTTTCTCCACTGATGTTCTGAGTTGTTCAAAGCGTTTGTAAGGATACTGATTGTTAGAAGGCAACTGTCTGACTTTGAGATGGTGAAAGTGAACATGGTTTGTTTAACATTAGCAACACATTATTAGCTGTTTGATAATGTAATCAAGCAAAATGCTAATCATATTAATTACAGTTATGTGTCCGACATTGTAAAAAGCAATACCATTGTGCAGCGTTTACCTCAGTAAGTTGACTGAGTGGATCTCGTCTTAGCTTGTGCGAGTGAGTGGAGGCGGGGCTAATTATCATATTCATACATCTGTGTATATTAAATGAGGCAAGGGTGTAGAGTTACATTCAAGCTATTTTAAGGCATTAAGAATTTTTTTCACAGAAAAAAAACGTTTAAATATGTAATTTCGGTGATCAAAGATGAGTTTTAAGTGATAAAATTATTGACTACATGGGGACTTTTAGTAATGTGATGACAGTACCATTTGAGTTTGAGATCGGTACGATTTATTTGATCAAAAACAGTAAAAACAGTAATGTGAAAAATTACAATTAAAAAAAATGTATTTAAATATATTTTAAAATGTAATTTATATATGCATCATTATTTTCAGCATCATTACAGTCTTCACTGTCACATGATCCTTCAGAAATCATTGTAATATGATTTGCTGCTCAAGAAACATTTATGATTATTATCATGTTGAAACAGTTGTGCTGCTTAATATTTTGTGAAATGCAATAAACAGCATTTATTGAAACAGATTTTTACTTTCACTTTTGAGTGTATTTTCGAAAGAAACCAGAATTAAGCCAGAGAGATTGTGAGTTTCCTTAAAACAATAGCTAAACACAGCCTTAGTAATGTCAGCGGAAAAGGAAAGTCATTTCAGAAGTAAAAGTTATATTATAATTTACTACATTATATTTTGATTAAAAATGACCAAGACAAACCTTTTTTTTTTTTTTTTTTTTTGGAATAAAATGAATCATTCATAATATAGGAAGCTGCATAGTAAATAGGGAGTTGATGTTACTTTAAGTCAGTTCGGCTTTATATATAGCGCTTTATGGAATACAGATTGTTTCAGCTTTTCAGCAGCTTTTCAGGGATAAACAACTTTAAATAATGAGGACACTTGACTGAAGGAATTAATCACTACACAGAGGGCAGTATGTTTTTTGTTTTGTTTTGTTTTTTAATACTATTTATAACACAACTGAGTGTTGATAAACAACAAGCCCCCATATAAATTATGTATTGTGGAGTTCTGAGGTTGTGTAATTTCAAGTTTCAGAAACTTCAGACACAAACACACGCCCCCTTCACCATCCAAAGCAATACTGATGGACCTGTCACGCTACACAGCAGCGGATGAAAGAGGATATTTGGTCATTCAATGCAACATCATGCATGGAAGGAGACCAATTAAACTTCAGGAACACAACATGTTGCCTACTATTCACAAAAACAGCCTGTGACCTGCCTGCATATCTCAAATAATAGCTTTATTTTTTAAAGCACATTCAGTGTTGTGCAAACAAATCACAGACCAATTAATTGTTCAATATTTGGTCAATTTAAGATTATCAGCAATGGCTGCTTCTTGTGAATAGTAGGAAACATGTTATGTTCCTGGAGTTTAGTTTGGTCGAAGTGTTAGTGTGTCTGTTCCAAAATCTGCTGAAAACCTTGTCAATAAATAATAATAGGTCTTTGTTATTTTTAAATGTCACTTTGCATAAATATTTCATAGTTAAATTTGGTGCATGCCTCAGTTGTCATCATTACAATGTATTATCAGTTAAGTATATTATCACCATTATGTCAGCCATTAACATCCAGCTCCCTAGACAATGCTAAATTAAAAGGTTAGTTCACCCAAAAATGAAAATTATGTCATTAATTACTCACCCTCATCTCGTACTACACCCGTAATGTTTGTTCATCTTCAGAACACAAATTAAGATATTTTTGATGAAATCCGACGGCTCAGTGAGGCCTCCAGTGACAGCAAGACAATTAACACGTTCAGATGCCCAGAAAGCTACTAAAACATATTTAAAACAGTTCATGTGACTACAGTGGTTCAACCTTAATATTAGGGACTTTCTGGCGTTCTGTTGCGCATGCGCAAATTTAACTGCTACTTCTTGACGTTCTACTGTAACCGTCTACTACGGGGGAATAGCCGATTTGCCGTAGTCGATAATACGTGACAGATTAGATAAGTAAATGTTATGTTCTATGGTTATGTGGTACTTTAGTTGTATCTGTATGTCATTTAATGCCAAAAGCTACCATTCTCTTGCTTTTATTTACATGTAATGTATTGTTTACTATGTCAAATGATTAAATGATCCACGTTGCCCTCTTTGTTGTTGCTTAGCGATTTTTGCGTTCTTTAGCTACGGTGTTGATAGTTTACTTCCGGTTGTCGTTGCATCAACAGCTGTTGCTTAAAGTCCCTAATATAAAGCGACGGGAATACTTTTTGTGCGCCAAAAAAAAAAAAAAATGACTTTAACAAAATCTAGTGATGGGCGATTTCAAAACATTGCTTCATGAAGCTTCGAAGCTTTACGAATCTTTTGTTTCAAATCAGTTGTTCAGAGTTCCAAAGTCAAGTGATTTCAGTAAACGAGGCTTTGTTACGTCATAAGTGTTTCGAAATTTCAGTGGTTCACGTGACTTTGGCAGTTTGATACACGCTCCGAACCACTGATTCGAAACTACAGATTTGAAAAGCTTCAAGAAGTAGTGTTTTGAAATCGCCCATCACTAGATATTGTAGATAAAGTAGTTTTTTTGGCACACTAAAAGTATTTTCGTCGCTTCATAACATTAAGGTTGAACCACTGTAGTCACATGAACTGTTTTAAATATGTCTTTGGTAGCTTTCTGGCCATCTGAAAGTGTTAATTATCTTGCTGACTATGGAGGCCTCACTGAGCCATCGGATTTTATTAAAAATATCTTAATTTGTGTTCCGAAGATGAACGAAGGTCTTACAGGTGTGGAACGACATGAGGGTGAGTAATTAATGACAATTTTGGGGGTGAACTAACCCTTTAATATCAGTTTTGCGCTTATGTATTTCGCTTCATTAGTTCAGTGCATTTACTTCATTAAAAAAAAAAAATTGTCACCATCAAAATGTCACCACTTATGAAAAATTATCTAGCATTAACCGTTTCGTTATTTTAGCACCAGCTAGGCTACATCTGTGTACATTCCAACACACACAGAAATGATTCATAAAAACAAATTGTTTTAAACCATGAGAGGAATTGCAGCAGGAAAAAAAAAAAAAAAAAATCCCCATTTGGAACCCATTGCCGACTGACTTCCCAGGAGACTGCAGGAGTGGAATGAGTTGCCACAGTCATGCTGCACTGCTGCAGTGCTCTCTACAACTTTTCTCTAATAAAAGCAGAGGCGGAGAAACCCACCAAGGGCCCCCGGCTCCACCGCCACCGCTGGGAAACTAATGCTCCCTTCTCATCTACGCCACTGATGGAGCTCAGGTGCACGGCATCAGCCCAAACGTACACAAGCCCCATTCCTTTATATTGACAGCAATTCCGCAATCGCATGATCTAAATTACTATTGTATAGCCCATATATATAGTCCTCCGCAAGTAGCGCCTTGAGATGGAAGGTAGGGACTAGCGGTTTCGGCGCCGTAGACTATAAATGGGGTTGAGTTGTAAGTCAACTTGTAGCCGTTCAGACGGGGCTTGTTGGTCGTTGACTGAAGCTGAATGCCAGACAAGATTGGAAAATGCTTTACTTGGCTTCGGCCACCCATTCCCGTTCCTGCCGGACTGATTGCGAAACGCGAAAAAGGCATTGTCTGAAAATGTCTTTCTGACTGCGGTGCTGGTGATTGTCGCTCGAGCCCAATTCCAGCACTGGGGGTATATTGATTTTGGCTGTATTGCCTGATGCAATGCAATACAGTTTTCAAAAGTGTGCCTCGATTCCAATTTTAGGGCTTGGACCGCTGCTTATATGGGCTATGTTTTACACTGCAGCTGGCGGGCCCGTCTCATCTCGGTAGAGACAGATGGTTCTCGCTCTTCTCTGATTGTCTGCTGTGGCCCACCATCAGTCAGGCGCTCGCCCCCACCACCCACCGCCGAAAGTCCACTCTCCATCAGATGAAAGAGTTAAAGGGGAAGGAAGTGTCTGGCAAATAGAAAATCCTCCCATTTCACTGGAGGGTAGAATTCATTACCCTCCTGTCCATGCTCATTTGCAGAGGAATAAAATAATGGGTGTGGAGAAACAGGCCACAGCAGCATGGATTAAGCTGTTCATCACAACGCTCCGCACCTGCTGATGCAACCGAGAGTGATGTTGCATATCATTTTAAAAATGGACTTTCACCTGACATTGTTTGGAGACCACCTATTTGTAAAGGTTTGAGACGGAAGCCGTGGGAATTTCTGATTCGGCGGAGAGCGACTAGCTTGAGAGATGTAATTACGTGAAGTTCACTAACATCCCGAGGGTAGTGTTGGTAATCAGTAAGCGGGAAAAAAAAACACACAAAAAGACCTTTTCTCGAGGCTAGCACTGCTGAATAGTGTAAGACAATAAACGGGTTTTGCGGTTGAAGATGCATTTACTTCTGTCCACCCAACAAAACAACTTCTCAGAGTGAGGATGAACGCTCGGTTTGGCAGTCTCATCCTCAGGGATTTTTCCACCTGAAGAGAAGCTAAATGGATTGCAACATGTGCCCTTTTGAGGGGCTGCCACAAAAGGCAGCGCTCTACATGCGAAAACGAAAACAGCAACTACATGTTACGTAAATGACTATATGCTTATAGTCATGCTTCGCATTTGCAGAGTGGCTTCACCGAGAACGCGAACCCTAGGGAAGAAGGAAAATCTCCACTATCGTCTCGAGCTATATTGTATCACACAAGTGTCTGGTTTTTGGCAGAGCTGTTTAACTGCAGATAGCACACAGTCTCTGTTTAGTTGACATTTAGTTGCTAGCCTAGGCTATAGACCCTGCCATTATCTGCAACACAGCTAGCTGATGGCAGAGTAATTGAAAAAGTGGTTACTTTCGAGAAGAGACGTGTGCTGGCACTTAAACGAGAGGGCGGACACCGGAGCTGGAACGATTGCTGGCCGCTTGTGAACCTTGACCCTGAGCATTACGCTAGGTAAAAAGCAAAGCACTAAGAAGTTTGTACACTGCCAAGAACAGAAATGTAGGCATTGTGTTGCGTTAATGAAATTGGAGGCCTGTGGTAAATCGATTCATTCCAGACCTTTAAGGGGCAGTTCACCAAAAAATGAAAACTCTCATCATGTACTCACCCTCAGATCATTCCAAACCTGTAAGACATTTTTTTTTTCCTGCTGTGAAACACAAAAGATGTTGCTTTGAAAAATGCCTCAGTTTTTTTTTTTTTCTTATGATACAATAAAAGTCAATATCCAATGTCATTTTAGACCACACTGACATTCACTGTATGGGCAAAAACAGCTAAAAACACTCCTTAAAATATCTTCTTTTCCGTTTCACAGAACAAAAGTCATTCAGGAATTACATAAATTACTTTTCATTTTGGGGTCAACTGTCCCTTTAATGGAATTACACAATTAGCGCCACATTTTAGGCATTCCAAAATGGCGGTTTAAGATGGACACTAGGAACAATCGGAGCTCCGTGGGGGTGGTTTTAAGGCCCAGGTTAATTGGCTCCCTATTCCGAGTGGTCATTCCAATGATCGTGATCTCTTATTGATGGTTCGCACTTGGCTCAGGGGGGCCTTTTGTTTGCAACAATCTCAGCCACATAGATCCCGCACATTAATCTTTGTGTTCTTTTCGCCTCTAGACAACAATAGAGAGTAAGAAAAGTGTTGTTATGGGCGCTTCACTAGCTTTATTTTCACTCTCCTCCAGTATTACGGTCTGTGTGTCGCACGGTGGCCGGGCGTAATGGAATGCGTTGCATGTCTGGTGAGAAATTACCGCTCTGAGCCCGACCACGCCGGCAGCTCTCTCTGCCTCACAGAGCCACTGGCCAGAGGTTTTCATTAAGCAATGCTTCAGATCTTCTATTCCTCATGATATTTCTGACATTTTACCACCATTTCTCTTCTCTTATTACCCAAAGGAAAACGGAAGAGGGAAAAAAAAACGAGGTAGGGGTTATTAGGTGCTCCCTTTTTCCTCTGCTTCGTACAAGTACAACCAGGACCTGTGTTTGCATAAAACCTTATCAAATACGGCTGTCTTCTGTTTGATTCCTCTATTAGCACTGGGTATGGCTCAGATCAGACGGCGCTGGCCCACATGACCCAGTCAACATGCATGGAGAATGAATGAATTTTACTGACTAGAGCTGAATACAGGCATTTAGCGTAAATCAATACATAATTTCACAGACAGAATGCGATGAGATTAGGTTTATTATCTTTGTAATGAGCAATTTGGGGTTGAGTAAAACATTTTGGTGTGGTTCATATTGAATGCAGCAGAGATGGCAATACAGCTCACCATACAATATTCATCTGAAGCATTTGTGGCAAGACGTACAAATTCACAAAAGAGGTCCTGAATTAAATATGCATTGTGAAGAGGAAAACAGCAACTAAACATCTTGGCAGTATCAGGGGTTCTAATTACGCAGGGGATCTCACGCTACAACGTAATGGAAATATTAGCGAACCAATTTATGTATTATGAATGGTGGCATCAATATTCTCAGTTTATTTTTTTTTTGGCTTTTTCCAAAAAGTTGAATATAGCATGTCAAATCATTCAGTGTTTTATTATTATCATTAAATGCATAAATCTTAAACTTAATCAGCCTTGCCCAATAATATTAATTAGGTAATGTATAATTTGCCCATAGTCAAACTGTAACTGTAATAAATAACCAATTTTCTTAAAAGCAGTGGGCTCTAGTCTTATTATTAGGGGTGTAAATATTTGTTCTGATAAACAATTTGATCCAATCCAGTCCAATTTGATTATTTTAGAACGAACCATACAATCAGTTTCAAAATTTAAAATTTGTACAAAGAATTAATGTACATTTATTATTGATTTAATATTTTAAAAAAGGATATCATCATCTTGGTTAACTAACACAAACAGAAGTTAAAGGGTTAGTTCACCCAAAAATGAAAATTATCCCATGATTTACTCACCCCTAAAGCCATCCTAGTTGTATATGACTATCTTCTTTCAGACGAACACAATCTGAGATATATTTAAAAACATCCTTGCTCTTCCAAGCTTTATAATGGCAGTGAATGGGGGGCTTGATTTTGAAGCAAAAAAAAAAAAAAAGTGCATTCATCCATCGTAAAAGTACTCCACACAGCTCCGGGGAGTTAATAAAGGCCTTCTGAAGTGAAGCGAAAAAACAAAATCCATATTTAAAACTTTATTAACTATATTAACTAGTACATATCGATTTGTGGTGGAAGAGTAACCCCTGACCCGACACATGACGTAATGACGAACGCAGAAGCGTAGAGGATCAGAGCAAAACAAAACACCGGTCACGAATTACAAGTCTAAAATGAAAAATTTTAAAGAGAATTGTCGGAGGATTTCCATATAAGAGAAGAGGAGCTTGAGTTTGTTGCACCGCCCTATTTGTTAAAATTGCGAGAGGCGTCTAAGCTTACGCTACTCCTACATCCTACGTCAAACATCACATCAGGGGTTACTCTTGTGGCGCAAGTCGACTTGCGCTGTATGTGTACGGTCGTCTGCCAGAAGCTAGTTATTTTAGATGAAGTTTTATATATGGATATTTTTCTTACAAAAACCCATCGCTTTGCTTTAGAAGGCCTTTATTTTGAAGCCACTTTTTTGGCTTCAAAATCGGGCCACCTGTTCACTGCCATTATATAGCTTGGAAGAGCCAAGATTTTTTAAAAATATATCTCCGATTGTGTTCGTCTGAAAGAAGATAGTCATATACACCTTGGATGGCTTGAGGGTGAGTAAATTATGGGATAATTTTCATTTTTGGGTGTGTCGGAGAGCTGCTACGACCATTGACATCTTTAGTCGACATACTACTGCCATCAGAGGTCGGGTGTCTGTAGGTTTTACAGACAGAGTTGTCTCGTGTATTCTTGCCGTACGGCCGTAAAGATGGAAAAAGTAGAGTACAACAAAGCAATTCTTCACGTCCCAGTGGTTTTATTTAGGACAGCTGCCTCGTCACAAGTGCTCTTCCAAAACCAAAGTTCAAAATAAATAAATAAATAAATAAACCAACGAAAATACTCAAACGGTACAAAACAAACATGCTGAGAGCAGAAAAACACGACATTACTAGGTTTCCGACAAGCAACAGCCCTTGGCTGTCCATGGCCTGACTAGCCCCCTTCCCCAAACATACCCAGTTTGTATACTATCTTCCCGCTATACACTAGCGGATTCTACCACCCATAGGGGTCGATCAACACCCATGACAATAAATACACCATTATACAGCAACAATGTAATTCAGATGCACATGTCAACATGTAAACATAAGCATAAATATTATCTTTGATCAAATATAAACCATACCTATTACAAATAAGACAATGGCCATTTCAACGCATTCACATTAATCTGTCCCAATAAATGGTATAATCGCTAATTAAGAGTAATTGGTGATATTTACGCAACGTCATCATGATGCTCCCAAATACAGGACCAGACAGACAAGTTAGACTAAGAAATGTATTAAACAATAAACATATGAAAACCCATGTCAAATCATAACATAACCCATAAATAAATACACAATAACACTGTGAACTGATGTTCACGTGATGATTGCCTACATGTTCATCATCACAGGGTGAACTATCCATTTTAAGTAGATGTTTAATATGCAATAGATTTGAATTTAATCAGGAAAAAAAAAATTACAATTAAAAATGAAGACTGCCATGTATAGGGGAATAATGCCCACCTTCAAAACAAGCAATTAACATCTAAATATTAATTGCAAACATAAGCATTTTCTATATTCAAATAAAAGCAAATTGAAGAAGAAAATAACAAAACTTACAAATTGATGCAATACAGGATGTGTCTCTCAAGCCTCTGAAACACATTGGGTATTATTAAAATCATCATAATTGTTTATTAAATCAACAAATTTTTACACCCCTGTTTACAGATGCATGCATCTGCTTAAACAATGACCAATGCAACCATTTGCAAACATTCTTGGTCATTTTACACAGTCAGCTAGAGTTGTCAAAAGTACCGACTTTTGAAAGCATTTTGAAAACGTTTGAAAGCAGGCGTCTATCAGCGGACTGGTCCGTGATAGATGCCTGCTTTCAAGTGCTTCCATGTTTATCTGTGTAAGCACTTGGTGAAGAGTGTCACTGGTGACTTTTTACAACATTTTTGAAGTGTTGATCATTGTAGCCAATCACAGATATTTCCGATGAGCCGTGAACACAATGGCCAATCAGAGGTGTTCCGCTCAACAGCGCTCAAAGCATCACATTTTTAAAATTTCAGTACAGACATGGTACCAAAGTCGGTACTTTTGACAACTCTACAGTCAGCTACAATTTCTTCCATCACATTGCAAATCAAGTAAAATTAAACTGTTAAAAAAAATAATGCTTATTGCCCAAAAAGTAGGTGGGAAGTTGGGAACAGAGAATTTTTTTAGAAATTTCTAAAAGTGGTTATAATGGATGCTAAACCTCTGATTTCAAGTAAAGCTACCAAATAGCAAAGCACTGATACTCCAGGAAGGTAAGGTCAAAACCACCACAGACACACTCTGCTGCTGAAAATAACTGGTGTGAAAGGTATGATCATTCCAGAGGTATGTGATGTGAATTTGTCTGAACCTCATGTCTCACTTTCAGAGAGGAGTGAGCTGAATAGCGTGTGTGCCCGCAGCTCGGGTTGGAGCCGAGGACCTGCCTCAGACGAGAGCTCCTCTCACAGGCCTCTTGCGCAGAGTTGCAGCTCCTGCATTATGTATAGATGGAGTGGATTTATGGCCTAAATGTGCATTTGTGGGTGTAAAGGGAGGATAGCACAGGCTAAAAGCAGCCAAAGAGCAGAGCACATCGAGAGCACATTTTATTCGAACTAGAGCAAGCTCACACTGACACGGTCACAAGCAAATAATTTCCACATATCTAATTACTGAGATTATCTGTTCAAAAACTTAGCTTATCTGCCTTTGAAGATAGCATGCTAATGCTTATGTAACCTCATAAGTATGTATGTATACACCTCATAACCTGATTTAGAAATAACAGTATGTAGACAGCAACTTATAAATCAACCCACAAGGTGATTTCAATAGTTTGATGTTAGCATGTTGCCAAGCTAAAAGTACAATCATCTAAGAACAAAAATACATGCCACACACAAATATTGTGTGACAATCACTTTTTAGTTGCACTAAACCATTTTTAATCAATATTTTTCACAACAGAATTAAATACACATTTATTTATCATCCACAATTTTTTTTTTTTTTTTGAGCTCATCACAGTGAATTCTGGGATGATCTGCTCCACAAATGATAAATGTGACAGTGCCTTTTAATTTAGACAAAAGTTAGGTAGAATTATTAAAATACCTAACATTTGGAAAAGCATTCATGTCTGAAATGATAAGATTATGCTTTAAAATGAGCAGCTCACTAAGGTTCCATAAAAGTCTCTGTCCCAGTAAAAGTATCTCGAAACCCCTTAACTGTGTCCCACCAGCCCTTTTTTTTCCTATCACATATTTTGTTAATCATAAATTAGGTCTCATTTGAAAGCTTACACCCTCAGTATTCATCCTGTGAAAATAATTTTGAAATCAGACATTGTGTTACCATGGAAACGGTACGTAAATTCCTTTTAGCGGGCTCCTCCCACCTAGTGGGCGATGTCATGTTTCATATTACAAAATTTACTGCACTATTTTATAATCAAAACTTTTCTAATCTTGACAAAACATATATCGTTGGGAAGGTCTGAGACTCAAGGTCCCATATTTAGTGATTGTAGTATGACAGAAATGTATTCATTTGTGACAGGAGAATGCATAAAAAAAAATTTAATGGAATGCAGGTGTCACCCGGTGGCTATTTTTGGTACAGCGCCTAAACAAAATCTCGGGGGAACTTCAATTTTTGTGATATCAACTTGGAAGACAGCTTGGTTTTGGCTTGGTTGATTTTATAGCTTGTTTAGAGTAAAAATTATTTTGTAAAATATATATCTTGTATAAAATAAAAAATGTTTAGTAGAGTTAGGGCTGGACGATTAATCGAAAAGTAATCGAAACTGAAATTCAGAACTTCTAACTGACGTAATTTTCCCATGTCGGTTATTTCGTTTTTTTAATCTTGTTAATACTTCCCCCTTAAAAACATACTAGCGCGTGTGTAGTCGTGTGACTCCGCCCCGTCCAGTCAGTGGCATGAAAGTAACACAGAGGCGAACTCAAACGCAGAGTCAACACACGCATACATCGTGCGAGGAGAGCCCCGAAGTGAGATCACTTTTGCTTGTGTTTGTCAATTGTATGTGTTTTAAGGCTTGCCAGTTTGGACATTCAAGCGATTTTAGACCATCAGATGTGTATCATTATATTGAGCTACCACGCTGATGCACTGTGGCACGAACACTCATACAGACAGTAGCTGCACATCACGTGAAGATCGCGTGCACAGAGAGGAGCGCAGAAACTTATCAACGTTGTCCTGTGATTAATCACTAAAGTAGCTTAGAAAAGTTATAGCATGTATTTTTCTACTTTTGAAGTAACTACTTACAACCCACAGCTTCACAATTAATAGAGAGACGGTATGACTAATTCAAACGCAATCGCTCTCATTAATGCATTCAAATAAATGTACTGGTACTGTGCTAATTTATATGAAATCAGAAATCTTCATTCATCTTCATTAATCGCAATCAAGGTAAAATGTTCAATTAATCGAGATTTTGATTTTAGGTCATATCGTCCAGCCCTAAGTAGAGTGCATTTGCTTTACAGTAAATTTAAACTCCCATAACTTTTTTTACACTTTCATTTTTTGAAGTGCTTTATCTTCATCAGTAATCTGCTGAGTGTCTTCATTAAAAAGAGGCCAACCTGTATTCCAAAGCATTCATGAATTACAACCATTTAAGTTTGGATAGTGCATTTTCACTATGCTCAAAAAGGGGGGTGAGAGTTAAGGGGTTAGATTTAATCAATTAAAAAATAAACTGACAGGATTTTTAAAAAAAAAAACAAAAAAAGAACAGAAACAAACACACTAGTCAATGTTTAAAAAAAAATGACACTAAACAAGCCACATGCAGTCCAACAAAAAAAAATAAATAAATAAAAAAAATATTGGCCTGAGAATTTCATAACTCAGCTCTGTAACATCTTATACAAGTAACAATTTCATCCCGTGTCTGTAAACATTAATTTCCCTGCTTTATGAATTGACTGCACCATATGACGTACATACAGGCTTTCCCTAAAGAGAGAGCAGAATCCACGAGGCAAGACCTCGCCGGATCAAAAGCACACAAACAGAGCGAACGCATTCTTCTGACAAGATTTTTTGCTGCAGAGAGCTTATAGGTTTTATCATTCATCTGTTCTTGTCGGTTTCGCCACAGTGCTGGCTCCCTCTCTGTCCTCATGCAGAGAGCTGCAGGAGCCACTCTCAAATTTATCCTATAGTGCCATCTGATGGTGTATAGAGCTACGAAGAGTCATGCTGATAGTGAAGCTCTCTGCCGCTGAGCAGACTGCTAAAAACAGCCTCTCTCTCGCTTTCTTTTTCTCGGCTAACTACCAAGACTTCCTCTATTCTAATGGACTGTGCCCCATTAGCATAATCCCTTTTGGCATCTGTAGAGAAGCAGCTATAGAAATGCAAAAAAGACTGTAAATAAATAACTGGGCTGCCCTCTTTTCCTTTACCCAGAGTGGCACTGACACCATCAGGATTCACTCCGTACCACCTTGAAGTCGAGCTCTTGACTTCAAAGACAACAGTGTCGCTCGACTCGCTCCCTCTCTTTCTTCAGCACTTCCTTTCTCTCAAACACACTCTGCTCATCAGCCGGCGCTCCTGATAGATTCTCTCTCTCTCTCCCCCCCCCCCCCCACCCCCCCACCCACAGAGAGAAGGGGGGGGCTCTTGGTAAAATAAAGGCAGTTTAACAATTCTCCCAGGTCTGCTCTGATGTCTCGCTGACACTTCAAATGGGCCTCTTTCATCTCCTTCCGCAGTACTTATCCTGCATCATCCCTTCTTCATCCCCTCTCTCCACTTAATCCACCTGTTGTGAAGAACTTCCTCACATCATTTGCTTATCTGCCGGGGTTCTGCAACATCTTATCACAGTCTGAGAGTGCGTGTGAAGCTAATGGTTGTTTAAGAACTGCGCACAACTCAACCTGAGGACTCCACAATTCAAAATCTCTATAGTTTATAGTTTTGAATTATGTCTGTACTAAGTAATGAGCAATTTATGACATTTTTATTAAACAAATGGGTTCACATGCCACAAATGAATGAATCAAATGAATTAACTGAATTAATCTATCCATCCAGCTATCAATTTATCCATATATCTTTTAACTTCAAGTTAGAAATCAATGAAATTCAATGAGCAATTTAGAAATCTATGATTAATCATATGAATGATTCAAATCTATCTATCTATCTACCCATCTATCTACCTATCTACCCATCTATCTATCTACCCATCTATCTATCTATCTACCCATCTATCTACCTATCTACCCATCTATCTACCTATCTACCTATCCATCCATCCATCTTGATGTAAAGCGAACATCAGATCAAATTCAGTGAGCAATTTATGACATTTTTATTAAACAAATGGGTTCACATGCCACAAATGAATGAAGAGTCAGATATGCACTTTGGATAGAAAAACCAGAAGCACTGGTTATTTGCAGAAACATCCTTTCGGGTTGTTTTTTTTTGCAGGTCAAGTACAGATCACAGTAGCAGTGATACCCTTCGGTGCAACCCACACTATGTAGATATCACAAACAGCAAGAGAGTAGACTGCAGTGTTTTGAAACCCTAAACCCTGTAACTGATATTCTAAGCATATTCAACACCATGTGAAAGTGACTGGCTTATCCACTCGCTATTGATTAATGTAATGGATGCCAGTGTCGGAGGTCAACAGCTGAATCCTTTTAAACATGAACTACATGAAAGTGTTTTAAAATGGTGTTCAAAACACACACACAAAAAAGAAAAAGAAAAAAAATCCATGTTTGAATCTAAAAATGGCACAAATTGCTTCATGTTATCAGTATCACACTCACTCAGGTCCTTGTGTTCTGATCCAGTCATGTTTGCAGGTCAGTATGGTCAGCGGACCCCATGCAGGCTCCAAGGCCGCATTTTCAGAGAAACATATTGCCTCGTGTCTTATTGATCTGCAGGATATGAAATATGGAGCTCCAAGCTACATCAGCATAATCACTTTTCATGCAGTTCCCCCTAGTGCCTCTCAACCAGCAATAAGATGAATCTGTCAGAGGTGCGGTGTGCTCCCAAAATGCCCACATGCCCCAGGTCTTTAAAGCTCTGTGCTATGGAATTTGCCACTTTTGTGTGTGTGTGTGTTCGTGTGTGTGTATGGTGCTTCCATATCATTTCACCTCTGTTGTCATTTAAATGTGCACCCTGATATATTGAATAGCATTGCTGGCATCACCTCACCACAGTATAGGCAATAACAATGGAGCAGCTTATCTACAGTGACAAAGGATAACCTGAGTGTCAAAAATGGGCCTTTATCATTTAATTACCTTTGTAACGACATTAATTAGATAATTCATTAATTACAAAGACTCCCACTAATTGTCTTAACATTTATAATACAGTGTTGGATAGGGCAAACATGCTAGTACATGACCTTGAAAACAATGACTGTATCTGTCAAGCACTGTCAATACAACGGCTGACATCCATGTTGCTTTGAGAAGGAATCTGTTTTTCTCAACACTGGAAGACACAAACAAGGACATTTATGCAAAACTGAAAATGCCATTTACTCACTCTCATGTCACATTCCAAACCCATTTGACTTTCTTTCTTCAGTAGTATATGTATAGCAGAAGATGACAAAGCTGCTCTTTTCAATATAATGAAAGTGATTGGTCAAGCTCCAAATAGGACAAAAAAAGCACATAAAAGTATCATAGAACAAGATTGAGCAACTATATTCAGTCTTTTGATGCACCTAAATACAGTAGCTTTGTGTGACTAAAGTGTTATACAATGAAAATTTTGAACAATACCCTTTCAACATATTTTAAAAAGGTCATTTGTGTGTGTGTGTGTGTGTGTGTGTGTGTGTGTGTGTGTGTGTGTGTGTGTGTGTCTTAAACAAAAAGTCAGACTAGTTTGGAACAACATGAGGGTGAGTAAATGATGACAGACATTGAATGTTTAGGTGAACTGTCCCTTTAAGTACACTATAGACAAAATGTAGAGTCCCTAGAATTTGGCTTTATTTCGTTCCCTGATACTGTTCACCGAAGCATAGCCATTCACCAAGTGTTGACTTTTAGTAAAAAAAAGGTGGCATTACGACAGCTTGTTTTCCACTCAATCTCTCTTGTCAGTTTAAAGACGAATTAAATCTCTGTGGACTAAACAGTTAACCAGTCAACACTGTCAATATTGGCATGTCTTCACATCACTTTTGATCCCGAGCTGAGCTCGGAGACTCACAGCTCTCCATCACGTTTACGCCATCTTGGCTGAGAAGAAGATTTTCTGCACCAATAACTATCTCTCAATTTACATCCCCTCGTCCCTTCCAAGTAAATCCTGTCAGGATTCAAGAGCGCTCGCTCCTTTATTGCCTTGGAGATAGTAACGCAATTTAACACCACCACTACCACCACCACGGAAAATGAAAATAATAAAATCCACAGCAGAGGTTTCTAAAGCACACACACACAGAACGTTGAATTCAATCTGGATCTGTGTGACTGCGGCGTTTTCGATACATAAGATGCAAAGTCTTACAGACATTATTTCCATTACTACATACTATAAACCCAACAACAATTTTTATGGCTTCTCATTCACTTTTCTATTTCCCAGGCTACAGTTGCGCTTAGGCAAGGTTTCAACAAATTTCTGCCAAACACTCTTCCCTGTCAGGCTTTGGGAGGTCTACAGTCTATCAAGCACCTCCAGTCCTCCTAGTTTTTAATCCACAGCGGCAAGCCGCGGAGATTAAAGGAAATGAACACACAAAGGTACAGCATCCATCTTTTACTTGCAGTGCTGACGTCCTTATTTAAGCAGCTGCTACTCTCAGCTTTCAGTTCCTGAAAGAGGCAGGTGGGCATTAGTCAACTGGAATATCTTTCTCACGCTGGCAAAGGGCTGCTGTGGGTTTTTCAAAAACGAATTTCTGGTGATATTTCTTAGCACACAAATAAATAGATAAATTAAGAGAACACAGGAGCGATTTATAATAGCGTAGCTGCATTCCTGCAACTGTTATTCTCCTGCTGAAATCCAGCGAGGGACCTTTCTGACCCCAGCGCTACTAATGAACACACGTTTGTAAGCGATGTTATTGCAAACAGCTCGGGCAGCAAGAGCTCGGCATGCTGTCTGAGCATGCTGGAATATCAATTGTTGCCACATTACACACCACGCCATTAACATCCTGACATGCTTTCCACTTCAAGTCAGCAAGCAGTAATTTCACCGCATTTTACCGCTCTGTCCTTGCGATTCGAATCAGCTTAAACACTATGCAAATACAGGAGAGGGCAGCTTTGATGCTCTCCGTGCCCACAATTCCAATGCTGGAATCAAACACGTGGTTGGAGGAGAGCTGACATTGTGTGCCCGAAGGGTTAGTGTCAATAACTCTTTCAGCGGGCGGGGCGGGGGGGCTTTGTGTAGACTTGGAGGCTAAAATGCATATGGATGGCATGTGACTGATTTGTTGACTGATTTGCATAAAACAGAATGTTTTCCTTTTAATTAATCAACTTGTTGACAACAGATGGAGTGGAGTGTTTTGAAGACGCAGCGCTGATGACTACAACAGAGCTGCTTTGTTTGCTCTCAGCTATTAAGACTCACTGGATCACAAAACATTCCACACAATTTCAGCCCAAATAAGTGGATTATAACTCTGTGTAGCCAAGGGACTTCCCTTATATACGGATCTTTGTTTGAATATGAAGCTGGTCAGGTTAATTGATTGTCTTAAAGGGATAGTTCACCCAAAAATTAACATTTTGTCATCATTTACTCAGCCTCAGGTTGTTCCAAACCTGTATATAGTTCTTTGTTCTGTTGAAAACAAAGAAAGATTATTGAAGAAAGTTTGTAACCAGGCCGCTTTGGGCCACCATTGACTTCCATAGTAATTTTTTCTACTATGGAAGTCAATGGTGGCCCAAAGCGGCCTGGTTACAAACTTTCTTCAAAATATCTCTTTTGCGTTCAGCAGTACAAAGAAATTTATGGCGGTTTGGAACAACTGAGGCTGAGTAAATGATGACAAAATTTTCATTTTTGGATGAACTGTCCCTTTAAATCAAGCCCCACTAGTTCATGTCAATCAGAAAATGACAAATTACACAGATAATACATGAATTATTAGACTAAGTACTGTGGTAGTACTATGTTACAGTTATGATATCAGATGACAGTGACAGGAACTGTGAAATTTACCATGTTATTTACAAGGTATACCAATGGCAAATATACAAAAACTATGGTAGTACAATAGTACTTTGGATACTTTTTTGTAAGTGATTGAATGACTACTATATTCATGTAGCGTGGTATTTATATGGTAAATTTACAGTACAACATATTCCATTGAATATTTCTACAACTGTAACAGTATACTTACTTCTGGTACTGGTACTGGTACTTCTTTCAAAGTGATTGAATGGCTACCATTATCCATGTAGCATTGTATTTACATGGTAAATCTACAACATATATTACTGTTATAAATATCCAAAAACTAGTATATTTTTATATTTTAAGTGACTGAATGACTACCATATTCATGTACCATGATATTAGAAAACGGATAGTTCCAGCCCTTGATTCTGATTGGTTGAGCCGCGTTCAAAGCCATTGTAAAATTCCCGAAAATATACTGCTGACCGCATTACATGTATCGCTGCGCCACTGAGTGTTTTAGCAACCACTCTTAGCAACGTAAACATGTTTGTTCTCTATTGATTTTGTTCACTGAAGCTTACTGATTTATGTAAAAGAGTACTGTGAGAGAGATATCAAGTGACCGAGTGTATTACTTGCATTCAAATTTAGCATTTTCCTTCAGGTCAGTCCTTCATAATAAAAAATCTGTTTAAATGTCCACTGCGATCTTGTCCTTTTAACATTTAATGAGTTTTCTGGTGCCCTGCTGACACTGACAGCGCTAGTCAAAGCATTTGTCATTTGCGTCTTGTTCCGTGTTCACAACAAGTTTCAATATAAAAGTGTTTGCGACTGAGTAACTCGCTCATAAAGAATCTTTGCCACCTTCTAATGGCGTAATAAATGTAACTTTTGTTGCTGTTCACGGTCAGGGACTATTTTTCCAGCGGAAGGAAGGCTTTTAATGATTTTACTTCAAGAAAGTTGCATTGATACACATTTTTTGTGGTAACCGTTTTATAAAAGCAATAAGTCCCATGAAGCCGCCGCGCCTAACAACGCTCCTTAGCTGTTATAAATTCACTGTAAACAACGACTTCTTGGGGCTTACTGCTTTATTAGAGTCCAAAAACTGTGACAGCAACATGGCGCATTTTTACAAGTGACTGAATGACTACCATATTCGTGTACCATCATTGGACTCAAGTACTCTGGTGGTTCCATTTATATGGTAAAATTGGTATAGTAAATTTGGTAAATTAAAAAAAATGTTCAAAATACAAAAACAGTGGTAGTAACCATAGTACACTTTTGTAGGTTACTGAATCACTACCATAATTATTGAGTGTGGTATTTACATTGTACATTAACAAAGTATTACCACATTAAATATTTAAAAAAAAAAAATGTATTGCCTAGAGGTTGCACTGGCTAGTCGACTAGATTATCTGTCCGGCCACTAGTCAGTGTGCTGGCTCTGTGTCGATTAGTCATGGATCCAATAACTGCAGTGGCATTTGCTTTAAAATAGAAGAAATATTACTCAAGGCACAAACTGTGTGTCACAAGCTTTGTGCAGCATATTTGGAATTACTCAAAAGTAAAAATAAAGTGAACCCGGAGTGCTTTTGCGTTCACAGCACATTATAAACAAACTGTGCTGGCACTGTGGACATCTCAGATGGTCTGAGTTCATTTGAAATGTTCACGAACAAGCCAAAATTCTTGCAAAACACTCTGAAACTGATGCTTCGCCCACAGGCTGACAAAAACTATAAGCAAATGTGACATGACTGTTTCTGCTTTTTTATTTCAAGGGAATGCGAGCAGTATGATTCAATGTCACAATTTTAGGTTAAAATGTACATGAACGTATAAGAGAAAGAGTATATCATAGGTCCAGCAACTGGTCACTGTTTCCTTTGGGTTTCTCATTACTTTAATTACATTTTTCCTTCTGTAGTTCAATTCAAATGACCCCGCAGTGTGACAAATGAATGTTTAAAAGTACAAATATTCCATGCAGTCTCTCAATTAATATGAGATCATTAAAACGGCATGCATAATTACAAACTAATTAGCTAAATACTGTTGAAAATACCGCAGGACATGTCGATTTTTCAAAAGTGTTTCATGTCAACTAGCGAAATGAGAGTAATCATGAAAGCCCTAATGTTATCATGGTGCAAAATGGTACTTTTATGTTAGCGCAGCCATACTCTTTGGTAACCCAGAAAATTCAGCAAAATTGCTCACAATATACATTTGTCAAAGCTACATTTGGGATCCCACCCCTCTTCCTGCAGTGTTCCCTTTCTCTCCCTTCAGTTTAGTCTTAGTAAGGACAAAGGAGAAAGACTCAGCCCCAAAAGTGATCACTACGGACCAGGAGATGGCAGTGATAACAAAGAAAGCACTACCCTCAGCTGCTCCACACCTCCTCTCAGCTCTCAGTCAATTCATATCACATAATGAGAAAACGCCCTGTGTTTGCTCATCGGCTTTGCTTCAAATGAAATAACTGATGATTGTTTAACCACCTTTATCATCAAAATGACACATTAAAGTCTCCAACCCAGAGTGCACTGCCGTCATTAACAAAGCAGACTGCGGATCATCAGGAAGAAGGACAGGACGAACGAGAAGCAAGCTGCTGGTTATTGTTTTCAAGAATGTCAGGCTATAGTCAACAGACTAACAAAGTCTTTGTTGAAAGGATGGGAAAGCCAGTTTAGGGAACTATTTTGGTACATATCTGAACATATTAAAACTAAGCATTGCTTAATCTTCAAAACAGCTCATAATTTTGAAATTTTACTTCAAAACATTTGCATAATTTGCTTAAATGAATGTGTAAATCACTACTTAACAGGATAGTTCAACCAAAAAATGAAAATTCTGTCATTACCTGCTCACCTTCAAGAATATAATTTTAGCAGAATGCCCCCCTTTTCCATACAAATAAAGAGTGTCTCTGGTCCTCTAACTGTATGGAATTAGAGCAGTTTGGACATTCTGCTAAATATCTCATTTCTAATGACATGACGGTTGTTAAATCACGACATAATGTTTATTTTTAGTTGAAATAAAAATAAACGTTAAGTGTTAAATTCCACCCTGTAATGCAACCGATGACTATAAAGTCTTCTGAAGGTTTAAATGTTGATTTGAAAAGGAACACCCAGGCGGCGTGAGTTTTGAAGAACTAAATAATGCATTTTGAGCCACAAGCAATAAGCGCACGACGGCATCTGAACACAAATCACGCCTCGAACGCATCTGTGATATGCATCACAATGCAGAGGGGTTCTTTTCGCCCTCCTCATCTGAAAAAAAAAAAAAAAAAACGAAACATTCCCTTTATCTAGAAACCTGCTCACTTCTCCACAGGGATAAAAGTGACAGGGGAGATTAAAAAAAGATAACCAAGGCAGAACAAATAAAAGTCACAGAAACGGGACAAGCAGAATACGACGCCGACAGTCACCGGTGGAGCTGTAATGGCCATGAAACAACTGTGAAAAGGTGGAAGCAACTGTCATAGCAACATTAAGAACAATGGTGTAACAGAACGGTTTACTCAAAAGTGAAAATTCCATCATCATTTACTCAGACTCACGTCTTTCCAAACCTTTATACTGTTTTTTTTTTTTTTTTTTTTTTTTCTCCACAAATATAGACATTTTTTTAAAAGAATATTTACACAGATCTTGCCATATATCATCAGCTGTCAGGTGAATTCTTAATTTAAATCACTAAAAAATCATTTCAGCATGCCTAGACCTCAAATTCAATGGTACCAATGCTTAGTGTTTGAAGATTAGCAAGACAACTGCAGAGTGATAAATTAAAAATATAAGTGAAGATGCTGTTATTATGGCGATCTCCAGGCACTGGTGTCGCATAGGGCAAAATGCATGTCATTTTGGATACATCTTTGGGTCAGGTTGGTACCCCCTTGATGTTTCTGCCAATGTCCAATTTGTACATCCCCTTCAGCAGATGGTGGAGATGTCTGAGGAGCCAGCAGAGGAGTCGAAGCTGGCGGCGGTTCAGGTACCCACCCCAGCACCATGTTTCCAGGCACAAAGAAGCGGCCCGCAGTCGTGCAGCAGGCATGGAGAGCGCAGTGTCTGCTGATGCCCAGCTCTCCTCACTGGCACACACAAAAGGCTTCCTCAGAAGCAGTGACTGACCATGACGAACACTGGGTCCTCTGAAAGACCACACAGTCTCACACTAATACATGGTCTGTCAATGGCTAATGTCTCATTTTCTGGAAAAGCTGTGTCCTTCATGGTTAAACAGTCATGTAAAAAACATAAAAGATTCATTAATGCATGAACGTTACTGTAGAATTATTAAGACTCATTCACTAACCACGTATGCGTTTATATTTAAGCATGCAAACATATTGTGTGCAAATGTTTTCACCGAATTATAATTAATTAATGTGTTATATGTTATTGATATACACAGACTTAATCAGGATAAAATATACAAAATTTATTGCAAAAATAAATTTAAAATCAAATAAATAATTACAAATATTTTGGGATAGTTATATAACAATAATAAATAATTAAATAATTATCCATACAAAAAAATAATAATAAAAAAATACATCACAATAAATCTTAATCATTTAAAAATAAACAAAAACAAATAAATACAATTTTGGGATGTTTCAATTTTATCCTATATAAATAAAATCTATAATTACAAAAGACAATTATAAATAATTAGGGCTGTCAATTTAAAGAAACGTGTTAAAATTATTAGCGCATTTAACACTTGCCCCGCCCCAGACCTACGTAGATCATCTTCCATTTCATACAGTTGACTAATGCATAACATGATGCAGGGCAACAACTTACTGTGTGATGGAGCCTATAGAATACAGATATATGGCACTAAAATTAAGGATATCTGGGCAAAAATGCCCCAGTATGATTTGTCGTCTCATATTTATATCATGATATAGTTAAGCAGTATCACACGAGTGCTGTTTTTTGTCCCAAATAGCACTAGAGCAAATGTGATATTGAATTAATATAACAGTTCAATAAATAAGAAGTTAATATTGTGTTATGTTTTAGACACAATATTGTCAGTTTTTGCTCAATTTTGCCAACAAAAATATTGCCAGAGAAAATATAAAGCCAGAGCAGAACTGCTGTGCATCTCTGAGTAAAACACAGCAGTGTTTCTGAATGAATACGCATTTTGAACGAATCAATTGGGTGAACCAATGATTCAATGGCCCATTCATAAAGGGAGTCATTTACTTAATTCCTGAACGAATCAGCCGTTTGAACAAAACAAATTAATAAATGATGCGATGACTTACTCATTAAGACATTTATTGCCACCTACTAGCAGTTTTAGTTTTTTATTTAGAATATAATTTCATTAAAAATAAAAAAAAAAATAAAAAAAATAATATTTCCATATTGATAAAAAAAAAACCCCATTAAAGGTATAGTTCACCCAAAAATAAAAATTCTGTCATCATTTAGGCTACTCACCCTCATGGCCGTTGAAGCCTAAAGTTTATGTAATAAATTCTATGTTGAATTAAAAAAAAAAAAAAAAAAACCTTTCTAAAGCTACTTTTTGTAATGTCTATTTAATGCTTTTCTCATTTAACACAATAATGACTTTAAATTTTCATTTGGGGGTAATTTCTCAGCCAAATTTGATGTGCGATTAATTCGATTAATCAATTGCAACATTGTGTAATTAATTCGATTAAAAATGTACATCGCTTGACAGCCCTATAAATAATTAATAATAATAAAGCAATACATATATACAAAATAAAGAAATAAAACTACACAACTCTACAATAAATCTAATTTAAAAATTTGATAATGATTGTCATTATACTGTAGCTCAATATGGGATATGTTCTGCATAAACGTCTGCCAAACTGTGTAATCTTGACCTCTATCAAAGCTGTTGACAGCAAACTTGGAATTATTTGATGACTGCTAAATTAAAAAAAAAATACATATACATAGGCATTATAGAACTATTTGGATGTACATAAACATACCCATTAAAAATCCAGCCTCATACTTTTGCTTTTTGGATGTTTATTTCCCTCCCTTTGACCTACTTTACCATTTGTAGCTTCATTAAATAATGTATTGGTTGGAATTAACGTGCTGTCAATGTGTGCCCGAACCCATTAGATTCAAGAAAATGCAAAAACGCCCCTTTTGAAAACACACACTTACATACACACGCACACATTGACACACACCCTCCCTCCCCGCATGGTGTCAGTTCTTTGACTTCTCTCCAGAACAGCACCGAACTCGCAAAGGTTAGCCTTCCCTTAGCATAGTCATCACACTCCCGTGGAGACAGCGCGGCTGACAGACTCAGAGATGGACTGGTATTCTCACACACTGCCTATACACTTTGTCACAAAAGCCTTCCCTCCTTGGGATTTTGAAATGACAGAGCAAATTGTTCCTTTTATCAGGCGCTCAGATTTCTCACTCGGTATTTTGGCCATAGATATGCGACGATTGTTTTTCACACAGGGTTGTCGAAATTGCAGCCATTGTAATTTTGGTGTTCTTGAGCCAAGCGAGACACCCCATCCACGTGAAGCGTCCTGCCCTGGGGCAAAAGCATGCGCTCGTGTCCTTTCATTCGAGGTTGTTTAAATTGAGTCTGCAGCTATGAAGTTAGAAGGAAAATGCATGGTGTGATGCATCGGGAAATGACTGCTGCGTTCATTTTCCTCAAGGTTTTCTATTCAAGATGCATATATTTACATTTTCTGCACTATTCATTTATCTGATCCTTCACCGAGCAGGAAGAAGGCACCTCAAGCCTATAAGAATGCCCCTGATTGTCTGAATACTAAACACTCGCCTGTGTTGCTGAAAATAGGAATGCCCAAGTAATACCTCATTAATGAATCAATTCTCCTCCTCTGAACACTGAAAAATACTCAAATATTCAAATCGTCTTCAAGCTTCAGCAAGAGGACTCATCAGTATGTTACCCAAGAAGCTTAATTCTTTTATACTCTGCCAGAATGAAACTTTGATGATTATAGGGAGAAAAAGAAAACCAGACTGGAAAGGACCTATTTTAGTATCTTGTCAAAAAAAAAAAAAAAAAAAACTCCAAAACCTGTCAGCAGGACCAGCAGGTATATAATATAATATAATATAATATAATATAATATAATATAATACTTCAGTCTTCAGTGTCACATGATCCTTCAGAAATCATTTTAATATGATAATTTGCTGCTTAAGATAAATGTCTTATTATTATCAATATTGAAAACAGTTGTGCAGCTTAATATTTTTGTGGAAACTGTGATACTTTCTTTTCAGGATTCTTGATTGAACAGAAAGAACAGCATTTATTTGAAATAGAAATCATTTGTATCATTATAAATGTCTTTTTTGATCAATTTATGTATCCTTGCTGAATAAAAGTAGGCCTATTAATTTTTTTTTCAAACTGACCCCAAACTTTTGAACAGTATATTTAGTTGCGCCTTCCACAGATCATTTGGTTTAGACTGAACATTCTGTCATCATCTATCCTCCTACGTGTCTTTCGAAGCTCATGTGACTTTTTTTCTGTGGAACATAAAAAGTCTTATCGAAATTTCAAAGCTGCTCTTTTGCATAAAATGAAAAAATAATGCTCATCAGTGGCTGTCAAGTCCATTTGCATGATGATATGATGCTTTTCTGAAAAACGTTGTCATTTATAAACCAAAATGAAGCTCACAGAAAGTACATCATCAGAAAAGGCAAACACAGAGAGCCTAGCCATTTAAAATCCCCTTAAGCAGGACAGAGACTGAGCCTAACCATTTAATAAATCACTGAGTCAAGAGACCCTCATTATAGTCTAGCACATTATGACATCACTAATTTATAAAGTATATACATTGCCCGGCCAAAAAAAAGTCGCTGTTTGGATTTTAATAGGCAAATACTTAATAGTCTATGGATGGATCATTATTACAGTGATTATTATGTTTCTAGCATGTTTTATGTTTGGCAACAGTTCTTTTAACCCTAAAAGATGGACTGTGTAGCTTTTCATTTCTTAAACAACCATGTATTAAGATGTATCATGGCCATATTCCAGGATGACAATGTCAAGATTCATCAGGCTCAAATTGTGAAAGAATGGTTTGGAGGGAGCATGAGGAATCATTTTCAAACATGAACAGGGGCGTAGCCATGATTTCAGAAGTGAAGGGGACAGAATTGATAGACTTTTTTTTTCTCATGCTTTTAATTTGAAATCAATTTGCTTTTAATAAGAAATCAAATACACTGCTGAACAATAACCAATATCTAATATTTTTTCCTCTATATTTTATGACAATTTTATGATTGGTTTATGTACTACAAACACTTGTGCATTAAGTCCTTATGAATTTTATACAAGGTAAAAAAAAAAAAAATAGAATAAGGCAGAACATACAGTACCTATCAAAAGTTTGGAAACATTACAATTGTACAATTGAATATATAATAATTGAAATATGTCTCTTCTGCTCACCAAGGCTGGATTTATTTAATCAAAAAATGCAGTAAAAACAGTTATATTGTGAAATAGTATCACAATTTAAAATTGCTATATTCTATGTGAATATATTGTAAAATATACAATATATGTGATCAAAGCTGAATTTTCAGCATCATTACTCCAGTCTTCAGTGTCACATGATCCTTCAGAAATCATTCTAATATAATGATTTGCTGCTCAAGAAACATTTATGATTATATTAAAAGTGTTGAAAACAGTTGTGCTGCTTCATATTTTTGTGGAAACCATGATACCACTCAACATTTTTGGTAAGATTAAAACAAAAGAGAGAAATACTTTTATTCATCATGGATGCATTAAATTGATCAAAAGTGACAATAAATGCAAATAAATTCTGTTCATTGAACTTTCTATTCATTACAGAATGTATCATGGTTTCCACAACAATTTTAAGCAACTGTTTTCAACACAGATAATAATCATAAATGTTTCTTGAGCATCAAATCATAATATTAGAATGATTTCTGAAGGATCATGTGACACTGAAGACTGGAGTAATGATGCTGAAAACTCAGCTTTGATCACAGGAATAAATTACATTTTAAAGTATATTCACATGAAAACAGCTATTTTAATTTGTAATAATATTTCGCAATATTACTGCTTTTAATGTATTTTTTTATTATTATCAAATGCAGCCTTGACAAGCATAAGAGATTTATGACTTATGTTGAGACATTAAAAAGATTGTCAATTAACACCGCATTATTCAAATACTTTGTAACTAAATACCTTGAGATGGCTTGAAAAACACATCTTGTCGCATTGGTGTGTTCATTGTCTTCACGTTTCATCAGTCAATACGTTTCTGCATTTTATTCAGCTACTGCTACAGCGAATAGCTGAATTACTTCTACGAAACCGTTTTAGACTTTCTGCAAAAGAGCGCCCTCTGGCTTTCAGTATGAATGAAACGTATATTACACGAGAGTGAGCGCTCCATAATGTTTAGAATCGCCTCATTTTAGATAAGAATAAAAGACTATCTTGTCTCTTTGAATTTAAATCAAGATTTATTCACATTGGCCTCTATGTGAACACACTTGCCCGAAAAAAGTGCGGAGGACGAATTTACGTTTTATTAAAAGTATTTATTACGTATTCTACGCCCCTGCACATGAATTGGCACTGACCTTAACCTCAGTGTAAGTTTTTGGGATGTGCTGGAGGAGACTACAGAGTGCTCACCTCTTGCATTGTCAATACAAGATCTGGACCAAAAAATGATGCACCTCTCGATGGAAATAAATGTTGTGATTTTATTTTCATCGAGAGGTGGAAGTCTACTCCAGCACATCCCAAAAACTTTCAATGAAATTAAGGTCTGGACTCAGAGGTGCCAATTCATGTGTGAAAATGATTCTTCATGCTCTCTGAACCATTCTTTCACAATTTTAACCCTGGTGAATCTTGACATTGTCATCCTGGAATATGGCCATGATGTGTCTTCCTACAGGGTTGTTTAAGAAATGAAAAGCTACACACTCCATCTTTTAGGGTTAGAAATAACCGTTGCCAAACATATAACATGCTAGAAACATAATAATCACTGTAATAATGATCCATTCATAGATTTTTAAGTATTTGCCTATTAAAATCCAAACACCGACATTTGTTTTTTTTTTTGGCCAGGCAGTGTATATATCAATAGTTTAAGGTGGAGAAGTAGAAACATGAATGGGAGAAATTACAACGCTCAATACGATGGCTATAGGAATGGAAGTCCCGCCTTTTTTTTTTTTTTGTTTATTTTTAAATACACATACCAGTTTTTCCATTTTTGAGCTAAAAGAACACAGTTTATGAAACCATTGTTGTCAGACTTTCTCACTGACCTGAAATATACTATCAAAATAAATTTGTCAGGATTATGTTTTAGTATACTGAAGTATAGTTTTGAAGTATACTGTAGCAATAAAAATCTGGCAGTAATGGTTTAAAAAAAATAGCTGCATAGGGGCATTATCGAGATGGCTGCCATATGAACTGACTTGCCATATAGGGTTAGTTAACCCAAAAATGAAAATTCTGTCATCATTTACTCACCCTCATGTCGTTCCACACCCTTAAGACTATCATTCATCCTCTAAACACAAATGAAGACATTTTAATGAAATCTGGGCAATTTCTACACAAAAAAACTGGGCAAAATCTACCACTATGACGCTTCAAAAAGTCCATAAAGAGATCGTAAAACGAATCCATATGAATTGAGCGTTTTAGTCCAAATTTTCTAAAGAGACTCGATTGCTTTATACGCTGAACAAATTTAATTTAGGCTTTTATTCACATATAAACATTCATCAACTCGCACATCAGTAATGATAAACAGAACCTCAAGCATGTTTGCTTGACATGAAAGAACCAATAAGGTTCATTCTCGTGTGTTACGCAGCACGTTTGAGATTCTGCAAGAACCAATGCAGTGAATTTTAACCCTTTAAAGTCAGCATAAAATCAAAATGCACCCTATTTTATAAATACAAAAATAGGGCACTTCTACATTTTTTTTTTTTTTTTTTTTTTTTTTTGATAATCCGTTTCACACAGATGTATGTCGCAATACAGAAAAAAAGATCTGTCTCTACTTCCGTTTCATCACGACTTTAAAGACTAAAATTTGCTACAAACACATCAGGAGCTTCCCACTTTGTTTATGAACAAATAAATGCATGCTCATCAATCAGGCATTGCATATTTCCTTAGACAACTCCACACCAAATCTACTTTAAATGTGACATTAACATGAAACTAAATGACAGCATATCTGAAAGAGATATAAAATCTCATTTTCTCATTTGATATTAACCACCATCAATGACACTGCACAGCAATGACAAACAAACAACAGCTAGGATATGATTAGAAAAGAGATAAAAGTTGCATCTATCCAATATCCCGGAGGGGGCATATAATGTTTCTGTGGTGCTTGGTGAGCACTCGTCTCATCTGCGCAAATCCGGTTAAAGTGGAAAGAACTGCCTCTGAGCACATCGAGCCCACAGAGATTTGTCTAGAAGCGTGATGGACCACAGTCACCGGCTGACACAAGGCCAACACGTGAACGTATGTGAGTTTAAACCCGAGTACTAGAGCGCACTGCAGCACATCCTCGCGCCATCTCTGAGGTCACGTCTATTGGACTGCACAATGCCCAGGAAAGATCCTTTAATTTCACTACAATATCAGTTTTTGTTGTTCTTGTTTTGTCCTTGGATTGAAGTCCTACTGCCTGCAATTTAATGTTTTCTGGGGGTCTCTGCGCACCCGGATCCATATAAGCAGCAACAGGGGGGAGCATTCTGACGTGTTCCAATTCTGTTCATTCTGTTCCTACCAACTAATTGCATTGGTGTGATTAAATACGCAGATCCAATCTCATTTCTAAATGCTGTAATGTGATACGCTTGCGTGAAGCACAGTGGAAAAAATGGCATTACGCAGAAAATGAGAAGCACCAAATCAAAAGGGAAGCTTTGATGGCTGCTTATTTTTGGCTGTACTGTAGCCGGGCCGTGGCAGAACATTTCATGTATTCGGTGACTTCTGACTCAGTGCGCACCTCTTATGATTGCTGCCTGCAGCTATTTTCTAAAACACAATGGTCTGAGAGCTTTAATTATTTTTGGCCTTGAACAGCTAATATACTTTTAATTGCTTGCCATTTCCCAAGGACCGTTTTATCTCCCTGACGTCTTTCTAGTAAAGTGTTCGTAATTTCGTTGGGGTTAAGCAGACAGAATTTCATCCTAAACCCCATTTAAAACGTGAGCAGTAATGAGAGGCAAAGCAACCTAGAGCTGCTCTTTAAACAGCACGCAGCTTATTTATGAAAACCGCCGCATCTAGCGTGCTTAGCGGTGCCACAAACCCCCTCTATTACGGCAGATCACGAGAGCGAGCTGTACATGCCAAAAACCGAATACTGATGCCTAACACGTATTGCATTAAGGAGAGCAAATGGAAAGGAGGGGGCTGTTCTGTGATGTCTCCTTCAGGGCGACAGGCATATGTTAAAAGGTACATGGTGGGTATGAAACAATGTCTAAAAATAGACTTCACGTTACATTCCCGATGTTCCTACTCATATTATGCATCCATTTATAATTACATTACAGGTCTTTAATTTCAGAACACAAAAATGAGACGCTTTGATTCCTGAAGTCACCAAGAACAACACTGAGGTATACAAGAGAACCTGAGACAGTTGCCTGTAGATTTTTTAAACTGGCAGGGAAATGTAAGCGGTATAGTTTCTTCCATACTATTACAAATACATATATATATATATATATATATTATAATATAAATATATTTTCTGGGTTATGTTACAGTTTATCCCCTGGTTATTTTTATTCATTGTTTTAGGTACTGATGATTTCAAATGGCCTTGGCTGCTCTAAAAGCCAAAAAAATATATAATTAGGCTTTATTATTAACAAGAAATTGTTCACTTTAAAAAATACTTTAACTAAAACACTTTAGTTTAAGGTTCAATTTTCACTATTAACTAGTTGCTTATTATTAGCGTGCATATTACTAGGATTTTGACTGTTTATTAGTACTTATAAAGCACATATTAATGCCTTATTCTGCATGACCATATTCTACATCCCTTGACCCTACCCAATACCTAAACTTAACTAACTTACCAAATATTATTAAGCAGTTATTAGGAGTGAGGCAAAAGTCACAGTTTTTAGTTAGTTAATAGTGAGAATTGGACCCTAATCTAAAGTGTGACCAAATATGCTTACAGAAAAAATAAAAGTAAAAAGCAACAACTTTATTTAAAAGCAGTACAATATATGTAATTTTACTGTAAACAAGCTTTTGGAAATACATAGTATGAATATGGTACAATATTTCATACATAAGTATGAAAATATAAACCTTATTGTTAACTATGAAAATATATACACATTTAACAGTTTAACAAGTTAATATATCTACTTTTACAGTAACATTGTTTAAACCAAAAATTGTAAAAAAAAAAAAAAGTTTTGGTAACACTTTGGTATGGGGAACACATTCACTATTAACTATGACTTTTGCCTCAATAAACTCTTAATTTACTGCTTATTAATAGTTAGTAAGGTAGTTGTTGTAGCATTTAAGTTTAGGTATGGGGTAGGATTAAAGGATGTAGAATATGGTCATGCAGAATAAGGCATTAATATGTGCTTTATAAGTACTAATAAACAGCCAATATGCAAGCTAATAACAAGGCTCTTTGACGCATACGATCACAGCGGTGTGATTAGAACGTTCAGTGCATCACATGATCGACTGCTAAATTTAAATTTGGCTGGCGCTGAGCCAGAGACAGGCGCTTTCAGCGCTTGAGATATATGACAACTATTCAGTGTTTTCAACCACATCAGGTTTATTTTAGGTTTCAGACATTTAAATACAAATAAGTACTAGCAAAATAATACGTTTACAGTTTGTACAATACACCGTGATGTCTATGGAAGCGGCAATAACAATCCATTCAAATATAAATTGACAAGGTTTTTAATTCATATCCGATACACGTTGTGTAAATAACTATAAAGTTTACTCTATTCTTCTCCCACATCACTGGCCACTTACTTTCATGTATTTCAGGAGAAGTGGATGAATTGACGTGTTGTAAATCCGACAGATCCGATTCTTTGAACTGCGGTGCAAACTAACATGGCGGCGCCCATCACGCATTATAGATCAGCTAACATGATCATTATAAAGTTTGTTCAACAACAAAACACATTCACTTCCATGTATTTGAGAATCAGAATTTCAGGTAGTTGATGACCTAGCCAACAATTTTGTGAATATTTTTTAATATAAAAGGAAAAACTAAATAAAAGCGATACATCTGCAATACAGCGCTATTGTGGCAGCGGTGTGTCACGTGACAAGCATGACGTGTCGCCTTGGAAACATTACTTTAATAAAATAATAACACCCATGGCAATAATACTTTTGTTAGTAATGTTTTCTTTTAAATTTATGCTTGCTGGAAACAATGTTCAGATTAAAATATTTTGCAAATATCAAGATTTTAGTCACTGTCAATCTTTACATCAATGCAAAACCAGCATATATAAATTAAGAGAACTATTCATCAACATGCAAGGTCATTATGATTAATATAAAAAAAGGGTGCGACCAACTGAGAAAGTTAGTTGCACCAGTGCGACCAGTGGGAAGAATGAGTCTAGAGCCCTGTAATAAGCAACTAGTTAAAAGTGAGTCTTGTTTCCCATACTAAAGTGTTACCAAAGTTTTTTATAATTTCCAGGGGAAAAAAGTGACAAGTCCCTGAGTGATTCATCACATTTGATAATATTTAATTTAAATAGCTTTGTGTCTGATTTTCATTACAAGTTATGCCTGTTACAGTGTTTTATATTACAATTTGTTTAGTTATTATTATTATTATTATGCATTTTGTGGCAACCACAGTATTTAACAGTATATATTTTTTACAACTAAAATAATAAATATTTTAAAGAATATAGATAAACATATTTTAAGATATAAGTAAAACAATAATACATTTTCAGCAGCTATGGTTGCCAGAAATTCATCATAAAAAATGCGGTGAGTAGAGTATATATTTAGAATACATAAATATTAAAAGAGCCAATGGTACATACAGATGGCTTCGAATCACGTATACATACACACACAATGTCATTTTCACCTTTATTCTCGTGATTTAAAAACATGGGCAGCAACAGCCCCATCCACCACTAGAGACTTGAAAGACAGCTGAATAGCAATCCATTCCCTGAGCTCATTTTCATATTCATTTAGTCACCACCGTCTCTCTGTAGGCCATCTACATATCTCGTCCTGAGACGGCAGAGAGGCGGAATCAGAATTCACAGCACCCATCAGTTCAGGAGGCACATCTTGATCTAACACAATGGCTGCACTGTGCCGCATGTCTCCTATCGGTGCCTTTATCTCTCAGCGGAGCGGCAGGAGACTTCCTGTTCCCCTGCCTGAAGTGCTATCGACTTATAGAGCTGCGCTGGAGTTTGTTCTGTAGATTAGGTGGGTGATTACAGCAGAGAGCCACTGGATCCCTGTAAAACTATGGCCGGTTCAAATTTATTGCCATGCAATCATATCCAAACATACAAGGCACAAGGATCAAAAAAAAGGGGGAAAACAAAGTGGATTGCCTCCACTTTTTGGACAAAGGGTGCTTGTGTCTAAATGATTTTCTGCAAATGCTGTGTAGTTGTGTTGTGAGTGGAGAGGGGTGCTAATCCAAAAAAGTGTTTTCCTTGTCCTATTGGTACTTTGCCAGTGTGTCTGAAAAGCCACGTTTACACAGTATGTTTCAGATCGACGCGGGAAGCTACGGCTGACTTTTCTAAATAGCTGGCATGTTCAAAGATTAAAATATCTCAATTATGGACAGAATTACTGAACAAATGCATATTCTAATTAGCCCTGTTTATCTTCCAACAAGCAGTTCCTCTCTCTCTCTCGCTCTCTCTGGCTCAGACGAGTCCACCCGAAGCATCCTTATCTCCACACACATACATGCTCAGCCCCACGCGGCAGACAACGGATGGCCTCCTTTATATGAGAAAAACATTTACATAAACAGCAACCACTGCCCCTGCCAAGTTTAAGGACGCAAGTGTACAGATTATTACCGGTGTCTTCTTCATTCATGACCCTGGAGTCATTTGCCTGCTCTGTACCATGAGACATTCGTGAGTAGGCGGACACAATAGTCACATGCAAGACAAATGTTTACTATGCCTTAAAACACGGCTTCATGTATCCTAGGAGGTACTTCAAGGAACAAATCATCCAAAAAGTATTTACTCGCTCTCATGTTGTTTCTATGAGAAGACATTTTTAATGTGCTGGTTACTCTTTTCCATGCAATTGCAATGAATGGGGAACCAATGACACAAAAGTATAAATTATTATTAAAGTCATCCATGTCATGCTTTATATTTCTAGTCTTCTGAAGCCATCTGACAGTTTTGTAAAATGTAAGAATGTTAAGTTATAAACTGATCTTGCCTTAAAATGACCTGTTAACCATTTCGCGTTTGAGAACGGTGTACCTTTAACTTCTTTCTTATGATTTTTTTTTTGTTTGTTTAATGAATCCAGCCCCTGATCACTTCAATTAGTGAATGAATGAATCAGAACTGATTCACTGAAAAGATCTTAATCAAAAGGATGGTTTGTTAACATATTGGACATTGTTTCTTCTCACATGAACATGCCAAATTAGATGTTAAAGGATTAGTTCACTTCAGGATTAAAATTTCCTGATAATTTACTCCAAGATGTTCATGTGTTTCTTTCTTCAGTCGAAAAGAAATTAAGGTTTTTGAGAAAAACATTCAATATTTTTCCCCATAAAGTGGACTTCCAAATTGCAGTTTCAGTGCAGCTTCAAAGGGCTGTAGACAATCCCAGATGAGGAATAAGGGTCTTATCTAGCGAAACGATTGGTCATTTTCTAAAAAAAAAAAAAAAAAAAATTACATTTATATACTTTTTAACCACAAATGCTCGTCTTGCACTGTTGTGCGATCCGCCACGCATTACGTTGAAAGGTCATGCTTGACGTAGGCGGAAGTACCGCGGTAGGGCGAAAAACTTTTTTCTAATTATTTCTAAAACTAATTTTCTCCAACTTCAAAATTGTCCAATATCTTTTTTTACCTTTTTTTTTTGTAAAGAGCGTTTGGCTTAATCTTTGCACGTTTGCTTTGTAGACACTGGATCAGTACTTACCTACGTGACCTTTCCAACGCAGAGAAGTGCAAGAAGAGCATTTGTGGTTAAAAAGTATATAAATTTTTTTTAGAAAATGACCGATCGCTAGATAAGACCCTTATTCCTCATCTAGGATCGAGTAAAGTGATTTGAATCTGAACTGAAACTGCAATTTGGACCTTCCACCCAGTGAACCTGACTGAAGTTCACTATATGGACAAAAATCCTGGAATGTTTTCCTCAAAATTCTTTTCAACTGAATAAAGAAAGACATGAACATCTTGGATGACATGGGGGTGAGTAAATTATCAGGAAATTTTTATTCAGAAGTGAACTAATCCTTTAAGACTTAATTTTTACTTAAATTTTAGTCTTTTCCACATATAAAGTGTCATATGGCTTCCAAAGACTTGGAATGTATTGAATATATGTAATATTGTATGTAATACTTTTATGGTCATTTTATTATCAAATTTTTTTATCATTCAAAATTTTAATTTTGAAGCTTGAATATTCCAGTCCATAATTATTGTAACTTGTAAGAAAAAGAGTGGCCAGTACATTATCCAAAATTTCTTCTTTTGTGAAATAAAGATGAAATGATGTCTCACAGGTTTTGAACAATATGAAGGTGAGTAAATTATGACAGAATTTTCAGATTTTGCTTTGTTAAACCTACAAAACACAAATTAGAACTAAAAATATCAGAGCTGTCAGTGGATAAAAATAGATGACTAATGTCATCATTTTCTTCAGTTCTTTTGCTAGGAAAGAGACTCTTTCATGGAACACAATATCTCTATAAACTTTTTTGAACAGAAACTCACTTTTCTGGCTTGATGGCAAAGAACAGAAGACAAAAAAGGTTACAAAACACTGCCTGAAACTACCCAAAGCTAATGATGGTGAAACAAATGTGCAGATGTCAATATAAACACACATTTTACATGCTTTTTTTTTTTTTAAAAAGTATAAGCCAATAATGAATATGAATACAGCTGCCATAATGATCAGATCTGATTATTATACCAGGAGCTGCTTGACATAGTGTTGCAAGAGCAACCAGCAAAGCAACAATTTCTGGCCAAGTCTTGGAAGGCCATGGCTTTTTTTGATGTCACCGAAGAAGGCGACTCATACCTGGCAATTGCCTCTCAAGTGAACCATGCACCTCCAGAAAATGGCCATTTATCAGAAACAAATGAGATGTCATAGGTCAGAACAGCACCCAGGCCTTGCATCCTCCACAGGCTTGCTATTTGTCACACCAAATGAGCAAAACAACAGGCTCTGCAGAGAACACTGCGAGGACAGCCTCTCCAATTAGTCAACTGATACACCACTGCTGCTATCGCCATCAGCGAGCCAGTAGGCAGCAAATGGTTTCCTTTTAAAACTTCGCCGTCGTCACGTACAGAGCTGGGATTTAATTGACGCTCGACTGAAAACATACCAGCTACATACAAGCATATTTGGCATCTGATCACTTTTGGCCTACTCTGCCAAAAGTGTGCTGAATTACTTACCTAAACAATGAAATAAGTCACCAGAACAGAGAAGCTTAAAATATTCATTAATGACTGTAATTTTTAAAATAACAACTGCAAAATAAATTTAAGCATAGCCACCACATTTCAGGAAAACTCTGACACATCATGTAGAGGCTAATTTGGATTATAATTATCCGGAAAAACCGTGCTCCACAAATTGGCACTGTTATTTCAAAAGTCCTTGGAAGTGAAACAAATGAAATAGTGGGAGAGAATGAGGCGTGGATGAAATAAGCCAAGTCACTGATGCAGTGTTGAGGGAAGCTTTTATTCTCCACAAATCTCAAGATTTCATTGTTTCTCATGTTCTAAGAATTTCAAGGATTTTTCAGTCTATGAAGGTGATTTGACTTCCACAGTTAAATGCCACGTTAATAAACGTGACTATGAAAGCCTGTGGGAATTGTGTTGATATTTTTTATTAAATTAGTGGGTGGAAAAAAAAAAAAAAAAAAAAAAGTCTTTAAAAAAAACACACAGTGAGTTGCAGCCCTGCATCTGCCTCATGATCACAATTGAAAAAAATTCAAAGAAAGAATGCTTTATTGTTTTGTTTTTCAATTGGCTCAGAGTAACATTAATGTAGAATAGCATGCAGAACTGCTATTTGCATTTAACTCTAAGAAAGTAGTTTAAATTAATCACATATTTGTGAATGCCACCTATAACAATTTGTATTAAAAAAATAAATAAATAAATAAATAAATAAATAAAAAAGGTAAATGTTAAAGGGTTAGTTCACCCAAAAATGAAAATTCTGTCATTAATTACTCACCCTCATGTCGTTCCACACCCGTAATACGTTCATCTTCGGAACACAAATTAAGATATTTTTGATGAAATCCGATGACTCAGTGAGGCCTGCATTGCCTGCAATGTCACTGAACCTCTCAAGATCCAGAAAGGTACTAAAGACATATTTAAAAAAGTTCATGTGACTACAGTGGTTCGATTTGAAACCGAGAGCTGAGAGAGCTGAGAGAGCTGAGCTGAGCTGTTCTACCTTAATATTATAAAGCAACAGGAATACTTTTTGTGAGTCAAAATAAAAAAAAATTTTTAAAAAATGACTTAATGATATCTAGTGACGGCAGATTTCAAAACACTGCTTCATGAAGCTTCGAGGCTTTACGAATCATTTGTTTCAAATCAGTGGTTCGGATAGCATAAACGAACCCTCGTTTACTGAAATCAAGTGACTTTGGTGCTCCGAACCACTGATTCGAAACAAAAGATTCATAAAGCTTCGAAGCTTCATGAAGCAGTGTTTTGAAATCGCCTATCACTAGATATTGTTGAAAAGTCGTTATTTTGTGTTTTTGGTGCACAAAAAGTATTCCCGTCACTTTATAACATTAAGGTAGAACCACTGTAGTCACATGAACTGTTTTAAATATGTCTTTAGTACCTTTCTGAATCTTGAGAGGTTCAGTGACCTTGCTGGCAATAGAGGCCTCCCGGAGCCATCGGATTTCATCAAAAATATCTTAATTTGTGTTCTGAAGATGAACGAAGGTCTTACGGGTGTGGAATGACATGAGGGTGAGTAATTAATTACATTATTTTCATTTTTGGGTGAACTAACCCTTTAAATGATAGACAGACAGACAGGTAGATGGACTGGAGTAATGGCTGCTGAAAATTCAGCTGTGTCATTACAGAAATAAATTACATTTTAAAACATATTCAAATAGAAAACAGTTCTTTACTGCACAACCCAGCTTTACAACAAATGAAGAAATAAATATGAAAGCAAAACTGGCTTTGTGCTTAATGAAAGTTGAGCTTGTCCTTCACGATAGTGTCCTAAGCTTCATGCGATCCACAGCCAGGCAGACGTCTGCAGACAGTGAACACAGTTAACAATGTGGGGAGCTGTTCTTGGCACTGCGCAGCCATGACACTTTGCCCACGCACTCTCTCGCACACATGCTGTCCGCTCATTTCGCGCTGGTGGGGGAGGATACCTCTGGTTTGAATGTCAAAGAGTCAATGTATACAAACAAGTCTGGAAAATTGATGATGCTTGTGTATGCATGTGGTCCGTAAAGAATATTAATATTCCCTGTGCCCATTCTATGTATTTTCAAATGGGAGTCTGCTGGACTTTGAAGGTGGGGAGAGGAGGGGCGGAAACCGCTGTCTGTAAACTCGAGCTGTAGATGACATTATTAATCTCAATTTAGGAACTCTGTGAATGCGCACTGAGCTGCGACAAGAGGAAGCAATACAGTAGCAGAGCTCCTCCCAGCGGGGTGTTCCCAGTTTAGAGTACATATAGCCTGCGCGTCCCCAGCGACGCATCAGCGTGACAGAAGTCCGTCGGCGGTGACCTTTCATACAGATAGCCAAAACGTTAGCTGTCAGATGCTCGCCATTACACCCCAAAATTATCCTGGAGCAAAAAATTGATTTTTGTTTTACAGCAGCCAGGCAGTTTATGGAGGGCGATTAAGAGCCGTTTTCCTCGCCTAGAAGTGGATTCCCTACGCTGGGGCCTGGGGTCTGGCAAAATGGCTGTAAGAGGATGTCTAGCATCTGCAATGTTTGCTAAATCGAAGCAAGGCCGATAGTCGGCAGATCTTTAAGGACTAGAAAGTCTTTTTCAGTAATAATAAGGCATGCAATGACAGCTGCCACCGTTCCACTTATTGAGTAAGTGCGAGCCGAGTCGCATAGGAGAGCAGCCCACCATGATGGGAAAGATGTCACCGAGTAAGGAAGATGCAATTAAAGGCTCACCTGAGAGAAAATGCGTGGCGGTGTCTCGACGGGCTGTTATGAAGCCTCACGTGCTGTGTATTAGAGATAAAAAGGTTCATCAAAAATTCTCTCTGAAAAGGCAGGAACAGTCGCCGTGAGGATTAGAAATCCCTTGTTATGATATTCATTAACATAATAAAATAAACAAATGAAATCTGTGGGGCATTAAAATTATAATCCACATCAATGGCTTTTCTGAGCATTTTTCCCCCTCACAGAGAAGACCATACAGCATAAAACGATGACAAGTGCCACAAATGTACCATAAAACCTGATCTACAGCCATGTGGATGCCAAAAGAACAGTCTGTACCACGAGTTGGATGCAAACGGAGAGGTCTAGCTTTGCGTTTCACATCCATCTCTTGATCAGTCACCTTTGCGAATCCCATTTTCATCCATAGATGTCGGGATTATCTTCACTATCTCCCTGACACAGTTTGTTTCTGTTTACACTGCCATGTGGCGTTTTATGTGCTGTTGTATTGTGCATATTGATATTTCACACCAACACAGTCCTCTGAGTTGTCACAGGTTGCATAACATTCATTCTGGCTGATACACTGCCAATTCTGTTCTGGCACAAGCTCTCGTCGCCCATGGCAAAATAAACATCAAAACCTCACCGTGCACGCCAAACCCAAAGAGATTCGGGAGCGACCTCCGCGGCTCAACGTGGATGAGGATGAAGCCAAAGAAGCAGATTTAGAATACATCACAAAACCTCTGATGAAAAAGAATCTCATCTCAAAGGGTTTTACCAGCAATCCACACTGGGGTTGGAGGAACACGCCGTGTTTCAGGCGCAAAATAAAGTTAAGGAGAAGATTGCAAAAAATAAAACATGATAAAAATAACTCAGAACATGTGACCAGGAGCACTAGAGGAAAACCTGATTCATGTCAAACTGCTGGATAATAATCCACACAGCACAATTTCAACAGATGGGATGATGTCTAGTGGGACCTTAAATGTAAGGCTTCATGGAGAAATGGCTGAGCACATTAGAGTTAATATCCACCTGATATCATCTGTGATCTCCAAGTACCAGCTGAAAGCTCCAACATGACGGATAACGCCAACATCTGGTCTCAAAGTGCTCAGACATACATGCTACTGTAGCCGTCTGTGAGCCAATTGGATGAGCCAATCACAACAAGCAACAACAGCTTGAACCCTTCAAGACAAGTCTCTCACCCCAATGTCAATCAAAGCAGCAAAAATGCCAAGCAATTCCAGCCTCGCTGGTGCTTTTTAAACAGAAAATGTATGTTGTCTTAAGGAACGGCATCTGCATAATACCCCATAATCCTGTGAATCCTGCAAACGTCTGTCTGACAGCAACATAGACAGAGCCCGCAGGAGAGGTTTAATCAAAGGTCAGGACAGAATCTTAACACCGTTTACCAGCATGGCCCAATCCCTCATTTGGTGTGGTGCCAAATCCCAACTCCAAGGGGAAATGTGATTTCAAATGACTTATTGTACAGTGCATGCTGATGAGAAACTAATGTCATTAAGAGAATATGCAAAAGCAATTGTTCGATGCACTTTTAATGGAAAGGAACATTTTCATCTCTGTTTTGACAGCAAACAAAGGCACACCAACAGTTTATGACCATTTATCCCAGTGCAAATGGAGGGAAAGGAGTGATTTGCCTTCACAAGCGAACTATATATTCAGGCTGTCATAGCAATACTGATGACAGACAGATGAAGTGTTTGTTTTGAACTCAGGAAAATGCAGCTTTACACAGACCGTATATTACAAAATAAACTTTGCTTATTGCTTGTGCTAGTCACCCTACACACAGCCGCCCTCCTTTTCTTCAGGCTAACCCCTAAACTGGTTTTCTTCCAATTCAAAATAACTGCTTAACATAAAGATTCTTCTGTTTTACAGCTTTCACTTAAAAAGATTGAGGACAACAGGCAATTTTCACTCCAGCCACCACCCCCTGCATCGGAATGAAGACGAACGGTACGGGCAAAGCACAAACATCTGGAAATCCTGAAGAGATAGTGGCACTTTTACAAGATTAAATAGACCACATTTAATAACATTTTACTGGGGAAGACTAATGTTTCCTTGCAAGCGCATTAGCATTTTGATAACCAGCTGAAGACTTTTCTTCCATTTGCGATAAGGAGAGAATGCAAGGCCGCATAGACAGCGTGAAATAATTGGCACACAGCATGTGAAAAGTCAGCATTTAAAAAGGAGAGGGGGTAGAAATAAGGAAATAATAAAAAGGAGGAGGAAAAAAAAAACATTTTCAGGTAGATGAGAACCGAGGGAGTGCTGATTCTAGAGTTCAGAGAAGGTTCTCTACAGCTCAGGGTGATTTCACAATTTGAGCAGTCCTCTATGTTGAATAAGTGGAGTCTGAACTAATTATGTAAAAAACTGTAAAAAAGCATGCCTCAGCACTATGCCCAGAGTTAGCCTGACGTATTGCACTGTACTTCCACTGAATACAAAAAGCTTGAGAGCCTCTACCTCGTGAGATCTCCCTGATGTCTAAAATAAGAGGTAGAGTAGCCTCAATCCGTAATCACGCTTCCCAAAAAAGCCTTCAGATTGTGTTACGGTGTAAACGAAAAGAAAAAGTAAAGCAATGACTCATCTGACCTATGAGTAAGGCTTGGTGTACCACACCACGGTAAAGCCTCTGGCGGATTTAAGACACATGAGCGTGCAGCCGTGCCACAGGGTGTTGGTGACTGGTCTGACAAAACCATGCTGTGTGAAATCACTTTGAATTATCACTGTGATCATCACCAGCAGGCCCCAACCTCAGAGCACCTAAGGACAAAACGCCCAACATTCAGCTATGAGCTCTTGATGTCCATTAAGACTGACGTGACAAGTAACCCTTCCTCAAATACAAAAGCCTAAACGAACACACAGAGCCAATTAAATCATATACAAACAAACACAAATTAAAGGAGATGTTAAGCACGCCGCTAATGCCCGTCAGCGAATGTCATGTACACGGAAACTGAAGGTCAATGCGGTGGCGTGTTTTTCTTCACTTAACTGCACCTGAGCTACTGACCTGCTAAGCCGCATTTCTCATCTGTACACTGTAACACGTCAAACATACAAATTTTGCTAGTGATGAAAGCATTTATCGATGACTCATGGTGTCAGGAAAGATCCGGTCACCCCACAGGATCTAACTGATATAACTTTAAAGCTGATATAACTTTAAATGGGAGCTTTATTTGGTGCCTAATTAAAAAAAAATCTATGTCAAGTTATGTCAGTTTTATTAGTATAGCACTTTTCACAGCATGATTTCAAAGCTGCTTTACAGAAAATCATGATGTTGTTTATTTAACATTGTGATTTTATTAAAGTGTTAGTTCACCCAAAAATGAAAATTCTGTCATTAATTACTCACCCTCACGTTGTTTCACACCCGTAAGACCTTCGTTCATCTTCATAACACAAATTAAGATATTTTTGATAAAATCCGATGGCTCAGTGAGGCCTCTATTGCCAGCAAGATAATTAACACTTTCAGATGCCTAGAAAGGTATTAAAAACATATTTAAAAAGTTCATGTGACTACAGTGGTTCTACCGTAATATTATAAAGCGAAAATAATACTTTTTGAGTGCCAAAGAAACAAAATAATGACTTTTCAACAATATTTAGTGATGGACGATTTCAAAACACTGCTTCATGAAGCTTCGAAGCTTTACGAATCTTTTGTTTCGAATCAGTGGTTCAGTTCGCGTGTCAAACCGCCAAACTGCTGAAATCACGTGACTTTGGCGCTCCGAACGACATGAGGGTGAGTAATAAATGACATTATTTTCATTTTTGGGTGAACTAACCCTTTAAATGTCTTAATATATTCACACCTTATAGTCATTTAGCAGATTAGAGCTGGTTGATAATATTGTTTACATTTTGCAACAACAAATCAAGCAGTTGAAAATTGCTATATGGTCCATATCCCTTTATATACTGTATGTAATGAGGTTATGTTGGGTATTCTTAAATATCAAACTTTTTTTCACAGAGCTGTGCAATAATATAGAATACATTTTGCGACAATATAAAAAATTAAATATATGTTGTCTTAACTACGTCAATTTGACAATTAATATCTTTCAAAATGTGTCACATATCATATAACCAAAGCTATATATATATATATATATATATATATATTTATTTATTTATTTTTTTTTTTTTTTTTTTTCTTTCAGTAAGCTTGCAAGCTAGCCTACTATCTTGGCATACCATCACTATCTGATTACCTTACTAGCTTAGGATTTCACTAGCCAATTAACCTAGCAGAAACTAACGAGGGCTGGGTCCGAAAACTGGAAAATGCTGCCTTCGGAGGACACATTTCAATGTAGGAAGGCATCAAGGCACGTCCGAATCCAATGTTAGCTTCAATTCCTGTTTCCTGAGATACCTTCATTCCATTCTGTGACAGTTGAGCTTGAAAAATAAAGATGGCATCCGAAAGTTGGTCAGTTTGTGTGTAAATGTACGTTTTTGACCAACATTTTCCACTTCTGATGTCATTTCTAGCGAGAAATTACAACTGTAGTAATTAAATATTTGTTTAGTTCTCTAAATGTAGATCATTAAACTGTTACGCTGCCACAAAAGTCTGTCTGAAATCAGTTTCGTGAGGTGCCTTCATGCACAAACGCTCCCTTACAAGTCATTGCCTGATAAGGCAGCGAGGAAACAAGTCAGCTGCCTTGGTTTTCGGATGCAGCCAGTGTCTGAAAAATCGGGCCTCCTTTAAGACCCCAAGCAATCTGGCTCAAAAGAACTTTTAATGAGTACTCTCTCTTTAGTGCCTGATTACAATTCCTACAAAATCACATTACGATATATCGTTTGAAATACTAATGACCATTAATGTCTGTTTTAGTCAGCTTACATACTAGCATAGCATATGGACACCAAATTAATCTGAAAGCTTAATTTATACACAACGCATTTGCACTTACACTACATGTAGTTACAATGTTTAATGTTTAAAACTAAAACTGAAATGTAATTTAAAAATGTTAAATATTTCAGTTATAAAATGAAGAATGTAATTAGGGCCGGGTATCGTTTTATTTAGATTTATTCAGTCTTTATGCAAAACATTCTGTTGCAGCTGAATACCATAAACAAAAATAAGCAGCCTAAAGAACATCTAATAAACTAGACTAAACTAATATACATTTCAAACATTATTATAGACAAGTGTACAGCCAGTAATACAATAAAAACAAAATAAGCAAATTAGCAATAGCAGCACAAATAAATACAACTGAACAAAGTTCGGAAATTGAAATCAAATGTAAAATACTGCATAATTTTATTTGTACCATTTCTACCAAGAGTACTACAAAAGGATAACCAGAAAGGGTATTTTAATTATGTAGAAGAAGAGACTGTCATAATGTGATATATTTTTTTAAACAGGCATTACAAATGGTCCAAAGGGGATAGAATTCTGCAGAGGAGATATAATCTTGTACAACACTGGACAAATTCCACTTAGGTCTAATTAAATCACTGTTTTGTTTGTCCATCTATGATTTCGTTTAACACTGATTAAAACAAGCACCTTTGAAAGGTGTCACCACATCTTCATCCCTTTATCCTCTCTTAATGGTTTGGCGATATAGGGATAGAGATTTAACTCTGCCCACCGTGAACATAATTTCAATTACATTAAAAATGTCAACACAAATAACTGTGCCAGCATGAGATCTACAACTGCGATACTATGTGCTGGGGGTGCTTTCTTAAGAGGATGATGCAGGTGCTAAATGCTAATGGTTTTGAGCGCTACAATCCACGGCCAATTAAGATTTGTGAACGCGTGTTTATCAACGCAAACAGAGTCGGGATTAAAAACAGATTATCCTGAAATCCATTGCCACAAGGGCCAACATACACCATTACATTCCAATAAACTGGTTTCTTCTCCAGGCCAATAAGCATCTCCCTCCCCGAGGCTATTAACCAGCTATTCTGTCAGTCTTCTTCATTCACAGACCATCTACAAGCAGCAGTATCGATTGCACTGGAAACCCTTAATAACCCAGGACAACAAACAACCAACATGGATACTTTCTTCTTGAAACTGCAGTTACAGTTCGCCCTCTGGGATTACACAATAAATCACTTGCTTATCGCCCAGCACTAGGCTTCTTGTTTGGTACATCACATTAATGAGATTCATCACATGTCTGTGTTTTTAAATCTCCATCATGCACTGCTAGAAAAGACCAGATTCGAACAACAATGTCTAGACCGCATTCTCGAACAGACTGCTTTAAAAAAACCTTTATTGTACGATAGAGAAGGTTAAATAGTTTTGTGTGGAAGTCAATGACAAACGTCATTGTCGATGTAAAACTTATCTGTCATGTTCTCTCTGGAAATTACTGAGAGCATAAAGAATAAAAATGTGACAAAAGTATCAAAATTAAAAGGTCAATTAATATTTTTCATGTATGAGCTTCCCCCTTTGCAGGATTAACCCATAGCTTTTCTCCCCATAACATGCTATTGTTTCATATAATCTTCCACTTTTCTCCACAGCCCATATAAATTTAGCATTGTGAAACAGCCTACAACCTCAAATGACTGGTATCGAATAGGTTCAATAAATTGGATGGGCAAGCCAGTTACAGAGTTATGTTGATGCAAATATTTAAAAATATATTATATATATATATTTATTAAAAAAAAATATATTTTTAAAATTAATAGTCACAATAAACATAATACAATTTGAAAGGAACAACTCAAAAGGTCTTAGTCTGCAAAGAATGAAAAACAAGTGTCATTATCTACATTCACAACACAACCAAACACAGCATTTGAGACATAAGGTATTGCTTCTTCAGGAGATTTTAAAATTAAGGACTAATACTCCATTACGATATCACAGTCTGATGGAAATAAAAAGAATGAAAAGAAAATATTTAAGAAAAATTGGCAGGTAAAAGAGCTTTATAAATAAGACAAAATAATACAAATCATTTCCTTCAGAGTAGTTATCATTATTTCAATACCGTCTGAACCAAAAGAGCCAAGTGTCCTGATTGGGAAGGTAAGAATTTGACTGACAGCATTTAATCAGGCCTTATAATTTGCACTGCTCTGCCATGTCCTCCCTTTAAGTATGTTCCTCTGCTAGCTGCTTTATAACTGCCTGACATTACAAGTCAAAGTAGACTATATTTGAAGGAAATGGATCTTGAAATTTGAGCCCTTTCTGGTATGTCCGTTTTATTCAGTAACCAAATTCCTTCGCCAGAATGTCACAAAGCTATATGTTTCTATATGCTGTGCAGCAGACATACAGTTATTACTTTGTGATATAAATGTAGAAAATAAATTGAAAAAAAAAAAAAAAAAATGAATGCTGCCAATCAGAACCTTTTTTTCCCCCCGTTCAAAACATTGAGAGTGTTAGCTTCAGAGTTTTTCAGGAAAGCGTTTAAAAGTTCATCTATTAATGCCAAATTCATTTGGTGTGGAAAATAACACCATAAATCATCTGAGGCATGGAGAAACCATACAGAGCGTTTTGACATATTGTTGTGCCATGGATCTTGGCACATTTTCTTCCATTTGTTGGCACTGTGTCATAGCCATAGTGATTCAGTCTCCATTTGTTGTAAAAAGAAAAACATCGGCATTGTGTAGGACCATCTACGGGCTCAGCTGTTGTTTTCTGTGCATAATATTCCTCTGTGGGAAACCACGATTTTAACCATTGACTCCAGAATGAAAATTGGTCTTTTGCCATATACTAAGCAGGGTGCAGGGAGCACTCCTTTATTGCAGCTGGCCATTAAGCATTACAATTACGAGTCAAAATTGTAGGTTCTTGTGCTCTTTTGCCTATATGGCTAACAAACGAAAACAGCAGATTCTTAATTACATTATTACACTATTAGTGTTAGTTAAACACAAAATACACCCTCTGTCACAATGAAATGCTGTGTATTGAGTCTGGTTTCAGGTGATTTAAGACATTATAACTCGTGTCATATATATATATATAACAGAGCTTTGTGTTGTTAACAGTTAGATGTGGCTCGTTTAAATAAATGCAGGACAAACACAGATCAAGAGTGCATTCCACTGTCACTGTACAACTCAACATAGTGCAAGACAATGCACTATTTTAGAGTCAAAACAATGTCTATTATGTCTTAAAGGTTTTAAATGTGACATGTCTCTGACCATGCATTAGTGACAGAATGGAATTAGTCAGACTCCACTCGAGTGAAAGTGTCTCTGCTGTTAACCTGGGAAAGGTTAAGACCTCTTCTCCAGGCTGCTTCAAATAAACCAGAGCCTGATTAAACTGGAAGTTACAATCGCTCTCGTAAAACAGAACCCAGGGTCTGTGTGTCCACAAATACCTGTGTAAATCACACCCGCCATCATAACTTAGCAGAAGTAACTGTAATGATGAAAAATGCTGTATTATATGAAATAATAATTATAATGACATTTCAAATTTTAAAAACAACAAAACACACCACACATGGCTACTACAATACTTACACTACATACTACTAGATTGTATAAGGGGACGCAGGGTACATTTCTCAAGCTTTTTATGAAATGAGGTCTACATAAAAGAAGTTGAGTGCTCAAAACAGACAGTTTGTGACTAACGTCCACGAAAGACTACTCTATCCCCACAGCATGAGGCAGTGAGAAAGCAGTCATCATTCTGACTCCAAGTGACAACCTAAAAGGTGTTATTGTTTGTCTCATCTTCTTTGTAACACTATTTCATATTTCAACCTACAGTACGTTTGTAATGCAGTTTTCTTCCTGACTCCCACTGTCAAGTACAGATGCATTTATTGATCTCAGTGTGAGAAGATGCACAATAACCTGAACTTTCCAGTAGCAGGTGAACCAGCAAAGTCCTTGGAAATAACTAACGCTGTAACATTTAAATCCTATTAATCTCAAGCCTGTTTAATCAAGCAGGTAACTTTGTGATCGTTAAGATGAGGTTTAGGTATCTCGCAAAGTCCTTTAGAAATGGTACGAGTGTACTGGCATCGACCATTAAAGACAGAGCATGAGATATGGACCATTCCTTAACTCAAGAGATCTCGGAGAGCATGCCTGAACCCAAAACACATGCCATGCAGAAAGCACCGGTCTCTCTCAAGTCCCTCAGAAATGTCCCTCAACGCCACAAACCTCAGGCGTGCATCAAGATGCAAGAATACAAGCCAAGCTATTGAGATGTCACCACTAACCTTTGATGTTGCAATAAGGCTCAAGCGAGAGTCGAAAGAGAAGAAAAACGTGTCGGCTGAAGGTTTAACGGCGGCGCACTGAAAACATCCCACGATTTCGCGTTCAAATTCCTCCTCTAACCAACGCGCTCATTTTCCTTTCTCCCCACCTCTCATGTGTCTTACCTGAAGGGCATCTCCCACGACTGCAATTAGCTGCCAAGATTTCATTGTGGTCGGGCAGCGAAAACGCAAAGGAAAAGTGCCTCCTGTTTTCTCAGTGGAGGTAAACCGATTGCGCGCGGAGAGAGGCAGAACGGGCAACGGAGAGCGCGCGAGTGATAGTCAGTGGACCGTATCCACGTGGTGCCATGTAAATGACTGCATCTGTCACTCCACGCGCCTGTGCCAGTCATCCTTGTGATCCTTCACAAGTTCACACCATTGAGCCTGACTTTGGCTCAGGGGTTTAGTGTAAACAACTCGAAAGTGATGCACGGAATCCTACAGCTTTTCTGCACCACAAGTCGATCTAGTTAAGTGGCAAATGCTGAGCTATGCATTCGGGCTTAAAGTTCTGTTCTGTTCAGTTACCTGTTTCTTTTACAACCTACATATATAAATGCATTCAGTTCATCTTAAATAAGATCCGTACTGTATTTATGATATGTCATATGTTCAGAGACCATGAATTCTTGATTAGAAACAAGCGACGGAAGTGAAATAACTGTCATACATGACCACCACCCCCTACAGCAGATGCTGTATTAAAAAAAAAAAAAAAAAAATCAAATCAAATCATCTGATAAAACAGGGCTTTTATAGGCGTATTTGCCAGTTGTGTGCTTGTATTTATTTATCTACTTGAAATAAAAGCTTAAACTTAAAATAAATAGTTAAAAAAAAAATCACTATAAAAGATAAAAAATATTTTATTATCATTTATTATATTATAATAATATATTATAAATTATAGAATTTTATTTGTTTAAAAAAATGATAATTTATATAAGTTTTTTTTAATTAAATTTGATTATCAAAATGCATGTATACAATTTAAAACGCCTAACTGCTGTTACAACCCAAAAAGTGTGATTTAACAACAGCACTCTTTGTACTTGACATTAAAGCTGCAGTCGGTAACTTTTTTTGGTTAATAATTATCCGAAATCAATTTTTGAGCAAGTACATAACCAGCCAGTGTTCAAAACGATCTCCTTACCTTAGCCCGATTCACAATGGTAAGCTTGTAATAATGTTTTTATAATTCGGGTGGTACTGGTAGGTTTCCGCGGAAAATTCAAGCATGCAGCCGTTCGTCTTTGCGTCATTACGTCACGTCTGTTTACATAAAGAACAAGTCCCAGCTAGTATGCTAAATCACATGTGAGTATGGCGGATCATTTATAGCCTTTTCTCACAGCAGCTGCAATAATTAAACTTATCATAAACTTATCACTTATCAAGGTCCAAATGACAATCATCAGTGACAACTGGAGATTCACCCGTAGTCAAAAGCAAAAGACTTCGGACTGCAGAGTGGCTACAGAAATTGAAATCTACAGTAACGCTAATATACACTAAATGCACATAGTCATGCAATGCTGATGTTGTTAACATTAACAATTTGAGAACAAAGTATAACAATAACAATAATTTGCACGGTTTGACGTGATCCGAGCTAAGCGATCGTTAGATTTAATCACTATTGGCAGCGCGATTTATTGTAGGCTAATGCTTTTTTCTCAGTTGGACAGAACAAAAGTGGCAGACATGTTACTTACTTCTTCAGATGACATTTTCCAGTGAAAATTCTTATTTTGGTCATACTTCCAAGATGTAGAATCTGTGATTCCGGAGTACAGTATCCCCGACTATACTGTAACCTGTTTATACTATACTGTTTATACTGTAAACCCCGACTAAGCCTGGTTTCTCCCAAGGTTTTTTCTCCATTTTAACACCAATTTGCCACTTGTCTGCCACCTGATGTCACCTGATGGAGTTTGGGTTCCTTGCCGCTGTCGCCTCTGGCTTGCTTAGTTGGGGACACTTGACTTGACATTTTGATATTCAACAGTGCTTTTGATCTGCCTGCATTGACACTATTCTTTAAGAGCTGCTGTGCAGTCAAACAATGTACCAGTTATCAATGTAAAGCTGCTTTGACACAATCTACATTGTAAAAAGCGCTATATAAATAAAGGTGACTTGACTTGACTATCCACACCGATGTGGTGAATGACAGCAAACATTAGATTCATCCGTGCCGATACACAGCCCACGTAAAAATGATAATTCCGCAAATAACTGCAATTGCAGGTTTCAAACAAAGATGGCGACAAAGAGGCAAAACTTACGGACTGCAGCTTTAATTTACACAGTCCATGGACAGTTGTGGAATTTTGTTATTATTAGTATTATTATATTTCCATTACAATGGCGCCGGTCTCCACTTCATTTTGAGCGAAACTGGGTAAAAACAACAAACCCACTTGCGCATCCGTATCTGTATCATTATCTCCTTAGCCATCCTTTTTATCCTCTTACAGATCTGACAGATATATATTGCTGTCGGATAGCACGTGAATTCCCCCAATCGTTAACCCCACCGTATTAAGTAGGCCGCTCTAACTGCACCCTGCCTTTGATATGAAATGCAATCACAGTAGTCAATCTCATGCCTCTTAGCAGTCACTGCTGATAAGTTTAGCACGAGGCCTCTTTCGGACTTACCCCATCCCTGGCATGAGGTCGAGAACTTGAAAGGCATTAGTCGACTGCAAGGTCCTTGGCAACTGTGACATCTGACAACCCTATGACAAGAAAATATCTCCCTTTTTTTTCCTGGTGAGCAGCAGGAGGCTAGTGTAGATCAGTGTGATAGCAGTCACCGCTGCAAAATCCCGGTGACAGTCTACATAAATTGGGTTAGCAGCAGCCCCCACAGAGCTGCATCAGGCAGGGAGACTAAAGGACTTGTCATAGGTGACCTCTATGTAACTACATCCCTGCTGCTTTGAAGTGCCGTGAGACATGATGTTTAATATGTATTCCATCCTGCCCTGACATTCCAATTTCTTAGTGCTTCACAATGTTTATTAAAGTGTTTTTATGCATGCAGCTTTTTTATCATTTCATCATCAGCAGCGTCATTTGAACATGTTTCCCCCCCAAGTTTCAAAATTATTAACTAATAGCCCTGGGATGTTTATTAGCTGACAGCCGTCCTTCAAGCAAAACATGTCGTGTTTGGGGAGCCTAGCATTAAAAATCATTTTTTAGACCTCCAGTGAAATGGCAGTTGACTAAAATAAACTGTAACACCAGACTTTAATCCTTTTCATCTAAGAGACACCACAGAGCCCCACTTTTTTTTTCTTTCTTGGTGCCGTTCCTCAAGCCGTGACGCTATTCCCTCATGCATTAAATACCCAACACATTACAAAATAGGCCACCTTGTAGGGCCCTGCGTGTTAACACACAGCATCCCACTTTAGGTGCAAATGAGAGCAAGGGGACAGGAAGAGGACAGAGGCTAGAGAGATGGACAGTTCCGTACAGTGGATTAGAGATTCCTCCTTGGCAACATTTATGGTTATTTATGAGCCTCCAACACAATATCGGTAATGGGTTACCGTTCATCCAGGTCTCCCGGGCGCACCCCTATACGTTTACACAAATTAAAATTGGCAACATGCCATGTGTTTCCAAAGCGTCTCTTGCTTCCAACCAGGTCGCTAATGGGATTATTCAGTTCTCCTTTTTACGAGCACAAACAGTGTTGGAATCATCTGCGTGGTGTAGATTTGTTCCCTTATTTCCACTTTCTTGTCTTATTTAATTTGATTTCTGACTGATTTGTCCCGTGCTGTGATTGACAGATGCCGGTACATGGTTATCACAGGCTTAGTATTTCACGGAAGGCACGCAGGCGAGTTAGCCGCACATATACTGTAGCGCGTCAAGGACGACTCTTACGATAAGCTGATAGAATCTGGGCCGTAGGTAGCAGAAGCAGCGGCAGTGTCTATAAATTGCCATTATTGAATATGCTGTTCTTCATGCCCATGCGATAAGAGTGCATTAAATGAGAGGGGTGCACAATGCCAGGGAGAACTGAAAGGAGACATTTCGATTTCATTTTCATCTGTTTAATTTGTTCCTATTACACGCAACAGCTCTACCTTTGTGCTCGGGCCTCCGAATCGGTTAAGTAATAATTGTAACGTTGACACGTTGAGCGATGACAAGGCAAAGCGGTCGAGGAGATTGTTGGTCACGTACAGTATATCCAGGAATAAGCTAAGAGGATTTTTCTCTCTCTCTGCCGCTCCTGGCAGGGGGCCTGCCTCATCTCTTCATTGTCTGTGTGGCTGTTTGAATCTGCACAAATTATTTATCCGCCATTCCCGTAATTACCTCCTCCCTCTTTAAATAAGAGACACCGCTTGATCGCCAAATTGCCTGATGGTGACAATAACTCGTATTTGTCGGAAAAGTTCAAGGGCTGTGGCTTTCCATTGTGCAATAAAAAAAAGAAGTCAATAGAGAGATTAGCGTGCACTGAGAAACTCAATATATATTCAAATATGAACAGCAATGCAATTCGGAGTTAGCCTTCTAGACTATTATCTTAGGATAATCTCATCAGATTCTGTTTATTGCTTTCATTTATTACTCTGCCGTCCTTCCCAATTTAGCCCGCACTGTTTCATCATCTTATTTACTTAGAACAACTTTGAAGCACTTAACAGTTGCTTTCCCCAGGAGAGGCGGTCAGGGCCTCGACGCCCCAAGCTGCTCCCTACCTCGGAGCCTAATTGAGGGAGATGGGTAATGGAAGTGACTTCTCTGCCTTGTGAGAGAGAAAATTCCATCTCGCTACTAATCCACGCCAAACTCTCAAGTTCAAAACCGTGTGACTCACCGGCGGAGCCCCAGCAAGAATTAAGATCGCAATCTATGGCAGATGAATGCTTATCTAATTGAGCTGATACTTTATGATTTAAATTAATGAGGCGAGAGGCGCCGTGACAGAAGCGTGGCGTTGTTGCTTTGTAGCCGCTTCATTCGCAGCCATGTAATTTTGTTAATACGCAGATTGCCGATACCAAAATGCAGGAATACCTTTGGGATCATGCTGTAACTGCTGTCGGTATGATTGAAATGCCTCCGTGTGCTGGGTGGGTTGTTGATGGGTATACCGATCGGTGGCCTGTCTTTGTAAGACAAAGGAAGCATGATGAATGCTGTCAGGCACGTTTAAAGCTGCCATCTCGATTTCGGCCTACCTTCCAACCATCTTTACCTAAAACAGGGGTATGTTCTTTATTCTGGAGTGGGGCCATGGAGCCTCATCCATCAACGTGGCAACACATGGTGCAGCACTGCTCATACCTTTACAGCCAAATCAATAAAACAATTCCAGCCATCTCCTTCACACTCCTGAGTTTCACAGTGATTATCTCGAGCAGCATTCATATTTCTTCCATTTGTGTATAAAACGCCTTGGGCATCAGGACAGAATGTTGAACATAATATTGATGGATGCAAGAGTCATTGACCTCTATTCCACCATGTTGTGGGTGCTGAGGGCTCGTTAGAGCTCGCTGAAGAAATCTCCTGCAATACGGGAATGGAGACTGATGAAGAGAATGGGCTTTTGTGTCTGTCTTCAATGTGAGTGAATGACTGTCTTGAGGTCTCAACAGGCAACAGCACAGAAAATGAGAGAAGGAGAAAAAGAAAAAGAGAGGAGGAAAAAAAAAGAAGAATGTGTGTCGGCAGTGGGCGGATATGGGCCAGGCAGCAGATAATTTAGTACTGAAGGCTTCTGCTATACGTTAGCATTCCTAATAATCTCAATGGAAGTACACAATCTGAAATGTGCCATCTTGGGACCACATAACTTTTTGAACCAATCGATTGAACTGTAAATGCCATGTGACCAATGACACACACAGTCTCAAACACTTCACTAACAAATATCTTGGGGTGTATTTCCAAAAAGCATCATTAGCTCAACTATGGTCGCAAGTTCCATCGTTATTTGGTGAGAGCAAAATAGCAAAGTAGTCCTCAGATGCCAGTTTTGTTTTTTTACAACAATCTCACATGAATCGATCTCAAATCTATTAATTAGCAGAAGTTATTACTCCGCCACCTGTGTAACACCTTTAACGACAGTACTATATTATTATAGATTCGGCATAGTTGAATAGCTAGTTATTTTTGCAACAATGCAACATAGTAAGCAGGGAGTTTTTTGGTTTTATTTGTAGTAAAACCATGATTAATTTTCATAAGGGTTGTTGTACAATATATGGACTAAAAAAAAAAAAAATATTCAAGATGAAAATGCACAAATCAAAAAGACATCTCCACATATAAGTGTCTTATCAGGGCATTATTGTGATATCCTAATCTTGGTAAAAATGCTCTTCTTCACCAATTAGCACAATGCTAAGCTAATAGCCTGATGAAAACACATGGCATTATCTATATGTCTTGCTAAAAGTTTATTTTAAACAGTTAGCACTATGCTAAGCCAGTAGGCAAAGCTGTTAGCTAGCAAACCAAAGGCTAACTGAAACAAAGAAAGGGAAATATTTCATCTCAACATGTTTAGCTTTTAATGAGAAATGTCATTCAAAAGGCACATTTTTATGATTAAACACACCCTAAAAAAATTTCTAATCGGCACTGAATAAAGTACACATAAAAAAAAAAAAAAAAAATGTCTCAGCCAGTGGAATGGCTTTGGGGATGATAGATAGGATTTTGCACAACAACATAAACTAGCTACTAGCAGCTGCTAGCGGTGACAGGCTAACCAGCCAAACAACAGCACGCTGCTGCACAAAAGCCATCCTCACCACATCCTGCCCTGATCAATCCCTGATTCTGATTCACCCACACAGAGCTCTCATTATCATCTACAGCATTTACTGCGTTTAATAGAATGGTCTGGCCCCGCTCTGATAACTTGTATTGGGAAGGTAAGTCAATTGAAACTGAGCTGTGCTTTAGAGAGACAGGAAGAGAGAAGTGGGAACTTTAGGATGCCACAATGCACCCCCCCCCCAAACGACATTAAAATATGAGAGTTAGTAATAGCAAAGTAGGGGGACACAATATTACTTTCTTAAATTATGTATAGTCTGTAATACATACACCATGATAAACAACCTTCATGAAATATTTAACCGGCTCCCCTCCGATCCTCTCTCATTCGCTCTATTGATATGACTTTCCTCTTTAATAGTGTGGCGGCAGCCACATAATAACCTTTGTCGTCGGAAACATGCTGCGCTGTGCATTCACCGCCGAAAAGAAGGGAAAATAAGAAGAGGAAAAAATGCAGTGCTAAATGTTTGCTTCAAAATTCATAAAGCGCATTACTGGGTGAGATGGAGCGTGAAAGGATTCTATCCAGTGAACACACATGCAGGCTACACTGGCTCAGAGCATATACAGGCCTGGCTGCTGTTTCCTACCCTCATTTAATTGCATGTTTCCATGGTTACTGCCATACTTGGGGAAAAAAAGACAATAAACAAAAACAACAACAAAACAAACTAAAAATATTATCATCCAAATCGCTCAGCCAAAATAAGGCCAGGGCGAAGACGCTACAAAATATATAAGCTCAATATTTATTTTGACACTGTGCTATTGAAAAGGAAGTCCTTTGAAAAATCAAAGTCAAAGGCTTATGTCTTTGAGACAGTGAAAACTTTGCTTAGTCACCTAGGAGACTGTATTTTTAGTCATGTAGCCTCTGGTGTTTTGCAAACATATTTCTTCCTTTGTAACGGATTTCTCATTCGGAAAGTGCAGCAGGTGAAGGTAATTTCAGACAAGAGGCAGTCACACGGGCTGGCGGAGCACGTTCAGACACATTTACATGTGAAGAATAGGGCAGAGAGCATGACCTGAGCACATTCATTCCGCACCGCTCGAGAGTTCAGACTTAACTGATGCAACTCCAAAGCAGGGAAGACGCAACCACACTGCAGTACAGTACATTTCCCATCACCGTGAACTACTAGAAACCCATTTTACTTCTCCCCAAGCGCTGTGAGAGCATGAGACATTCACACACAAAAGTGCATCTTTTTTTTTTTTTCTCTCTTTTTTTTTTGTCCACCAGGGATACATCAAATGAATATCCACCAGCATTGTCTGGCTTTTATGCTGAGAAAATGGAGAATGCCAGTATGAATTCAGAGTAGAAATAGCATGCCTTCACCTAGCTCGGGGCTGTCACACTGTGTATGTCAGTCATGTGACAAGCACAATGCGATTGGTTGGGGCCTAGATATGCTGACCAAAGAATAAGAGATAAACTCTGATTTTTCACCCAGACAAAATGAAACCCTCACTGCGCGCAGCTGAGCTCCTCCACGAGCCTTCGAATGGTTTACTCGATCAAGAGCAACCCTCTTAACATAATGTCAGAGACAATACCCCCATCACAAAGCTACCATCTGCCAGTTAGTTTGCGGCAATCTGCAAGACGAGTGACTAATGCCAGAATGAAGGGTTTCGGTGCAAGAATGTAAATGAAGAAAACTCAAAACAAAACTCTGTCAAATAACAATGCTAGAGTGCAATGAATATGCCTTTTGTGTCCCTGTTGAGCTGTTATTGAGGGGGAAAAAAAAAAAAAAAAAAAATCACATGAAATATTTATTTATATATTTATCAAATATATATATGTGTGTGTATGTATAAAGTTTTTAGTGTTTATAAAATTACAAAATTGTATAAAATTTAAAGAAAACATTTTAATATCCTGATATATGATTATTGTGTTATAATATAATATAATATAATATAATATAATATAATATAATATAATATAATATAAATCAGGATATATATTTTCTTTAAATTTATACTATTGTCTGAATTTTAAAAAAAATTAAACACTAAAAACTAAAATCAGTCATTTTAAATGCAAAGTGAATTTAGGCATCACAACATTATAAATGCACAGAATGAATGGATATGAGTATATTCATTTTGAATGGAAATGGATATTCATTTTGAGATTTGCTAAATATTACATGTATTAAACTGCCATCATTATTAAAGACTTTAGTTTTGGCATCATCAAGTAAAAATAGGGATAATGAACATGCACAATTATATAACCAAAACAGATACATTTAAAAATTATACAAATGTCTACTATTGGCTGATTAGTAACTATACATGATTAATATGTTCAATTGCATTTTACTATTTGCATTTAACATTTTTCCCCCTGCTTTCCAAAACACACCTGCCTTTTTTAGTTCACCAGTTGAGAACCGCTATCTTAGAACACCAAACCCTCAGTTTACAGAAAGGAGGTACAGCACTGAGAAACATTAATACTTGGCCAAGGTCAGTACCTGGAGTCTGTAACTCAATAATCTGTAGGCTAAGATATAATCAGAGGGAGACAAGTAGTTGTTAGTGGTCCCTGCACACTGAAGAATGAATCAATCCATCCAGTGACAGAACAATTCCACAAGCGGGGGATCAGCTTTTCTCTACAGCCAAGATGACAGACAACTGCTCTTGATTGGCCATTGAGAAAGATGCGTCCCAAGGAGCTGGAAGACAAAGTGACATAAATGCAATACACATTTTGTATGCAATAGATTCTTGCATTAGCGGTTCAAAAAAGCGTATATTATCATACTTTTGTCCTTAAAGATGACAGTAATGGAGGAAAATTGCTCCAAGTAAGAGACTCAACATGATTGAGTCTTATTTCATGATTTGTTATCCCTCTATATGCGCAGCATAATAAATATAATCATAACGCAAAATGCAGTTTACCCAAAGACACCTCTAATCAATGAATTTCAACATTTCAAAAGACGCCCGAGTTTCCAGCAGGGATACATTTAGCCCACATCACATATACTTTTCCATTGGCCGTGCACTTCAATATACAGTGCAGCGTTTTTCCGTTTCAAATTTTCCAAAACACATTGACCCTGCAAAAACACCTTGCATACATTTGCTCCACCAAGAGCAAAATCAATTAGGTGAGTGACCCCTTTTGTCACAAGGCGTTTACACCGGCATGTTTATTTGTTGTTTTCTCCACCAGTCGACATGCTCTTATTCACCATGATCAAGGTCACTCTCCTCTATTTATTCTGCATTACCGAGCCGTCGCAACAAAACCCCTTCCCTCTGTCCAAGTCTGGTTGATGCGCAATGACCCGACAATACAACTGCAGCAAGAAACCAAATTGCCTCGCTGACTCGGTCTCCGTAAATACTTAAATTGCAATGGACAGATTGGACATCAGTCCTCACTGGACACAATTAACCACAGAGGTCCAGCTAGTGAGCCCCAAAAGATCCCTCTGCCCTTCAGAGTTATCAGGTGCGCCTGCGGGACACTGATAAGACCAATGAAGTCCGCTTGGGGCACAGCGGAGGAACGGTCCATTCATCCTCGGAACAAGTCTTTATCGTGCTCTCTCCCTCATCCTCTGTCAATATTCCCCAAACGTGCCACTGTTTGACCACATCAAGCAAATTATTGGCATCAAATTGGCATCAAAGTCAAATCGGAGCGAGTTGAAGGGGTTGAGTGTTTAGGTGGCACAAGCGAGCAATGGATCTTTGTCGTGAGAGAAAAGAAAGGAGAGGGAGAAATCCTCTTACGGGTGGAATACTGATGAGAGCGTGATTGAGCTGGTGTGCTAGCAATGGAGAAGTGATGTCACTGATGAGGCTATTGCAGGCAGCTGGAAATGACAGCAGGAACCTGATGCCAGCTCTGCCTTCTGGCTCAGACAGTATCCTGCTGCTCACCTCTCACACCACACAAACCATCTGAACTTGAGTCAACAAAATCAAAGGTTCCTTTTGTCGCACCGACATTCGCTAACGGCTGAGAACGCGATTGCAAAAGAGGCCGTTTAGCAGCTTGGTAAGCACAAAAACAAGTGTGGAAATCCCAATCTGCTACAGATTATACCTAATAACATCACAGTACAGGAAACACATGAACGCTGCATAATTTCAAGGCCCGATTTACATACCAAAGAAAGCAAACTCTTTGTAATAATTGCTTATGCCTCGTATCCATATCTGAGTGTAACATTCAGACAAAAAAAGAAGTAAAAAAAACAGATCATGACATTTTAACCATATCAAATATGAAGAAAAGCCAATCAAAACATGAATATTAGATTTATTTTTGTCCAGCAGAAAAGGGCCCCGGCTCACTCATCCAAGGCATGAAATTAATAGCATTCAAAGCAGCAGGCAAAGGGGAAATGTGTTTCTCTAGATCCTCTGCTTCCTCCCCGCCCCAGGCGCTCCGCTACACAACTATATTTCACAGCGAAAGCTAACAATGCTGCTGTCTTAATGACCCTAGCAAGACCACATTATTCCAGAATTTGTTTGTGCATTTCCACCTCCAAATATGCAACTACTTCGCTGCTTGTAAACAGAGTAATATTGTTAGATATTCATATCTGACCCTACAGAACAAACCTATCCATTGTCCCCTCGTGACGTGTCTCACCCTCGAGATAATAAAGCGATCCTTACTATAACAAATCAATCAATGTCTATAAACTATATATGTACAGTGGGATCCGAAAAGTCTGAGAATTAAATTCAAAATTTAATAACATAATTTGAGTGGTGAGTTTAAAAAAAAAATCAGTATGATTTATATAATTTGGGGTTGGTTTTTAAAATAGTTTTGAAAGAAGTCGCTTAGGCTCACCAAGGCTGCATGTATTTGATCAAAAATACAGTATAAAACATGATCCTTCAGAAATCAGTCTAACATGCAGATTTGCTGCTAAAGAAACATTTATTAGTATAGTCACTGTTCTGTCCAAAACAGATGTGCTGCTTTATATTTCTGTTGAAACTGTGATAAGTTTTTCAGAATACTTAAATAGAAATTTATTTTGTCTTTATTGTAATTTTTATCAATGTAATGTGTCCTTGCTGAATATTCAGTGTCCTTATTCTTAATTTCTATTGACTGTAGCGGTCTGATGCGAATGTGGTGGAGAAAGAGAAGCCATTTGAAATGAATCTGGTGAAGATTGTGAATATGCTACAGTATCTACGTGAAACCTGAAGTATTTTCGTCAATTCTAGGAGTCATGTGCAGACAGGAGTGAGATGTGGAGCTCATTATCCTATGCATTTAGTGGACGAAGGGCCTGTTTTACATACAAATAAAGAGACAGCATGGAGCTACTGAATTAAAATGTACGTTACAAGACAATATCAAAGCCCGAATTCAGCCCGTTTCCACTGGATGGCAGTATCTGTTCAATTAAGGCATATGGATGTTTCTACATTCAATTATGACTTAATGCAGCACTTAATGTAACCTAATTTCATTTGTGCAGGAAATATAACATGCTACTTGACTGCTGTGCAGTTCACACTACTAAGCAGAATAGCTTCATACACTGCTCAGGTCACTGGTTAGATGATTGTATATGTCTCTCGCCATCCAAATTTACGGTTTGTGACTAAAGGCATCTGGCTCACAAGCGTTCCAGCTCATGTCAAAAGATGGCATTTTCTTATGACAAAAGATGCACATTTCTTTTATATGGTCTTTCAATTACAGTGCAAAAAGGAGAAAAAAAAACCTTCAGGATTCTGTTAACCACCCATTATGTAGATTGCAAAGATTGTCTGCATAGCACAGACAGGTTTGCATTTGCGATGCAAATGGAAAGCAACAGCAAGGATTCTGCCCAAGTGCCCTTGCTAATTTATTCTAAATTCAAATTCACAATGATATTGCTTTGCAGAACATGTCAATGTTAACGACCAATCAATAATTTACAATCTTTTCCACAGACTCCTCAATACCTAATACATTTACCATTGTGTTGAAGTCCATTACTGAACTATTCTGCTTTTGCACACACATTCCCCCCTACAATGGAACAGAATAGCTACAAGCTTAACAAGATGTTAAATCAATCCATCTGCTTATTGAAGTGTCTCGCTGAACTTTTGACTTGCCTAAAAGTCCATCTGTGTGACATTACAAACACAACGTGAGACGAGGCATCCTATTGGTGCCTTGCCTTGGGAATTCACACAAAATCAGAGACATTCCCCCGAACACACACACAGTTCTGCAGTACTAGTGTCACATCTTGTAAGAGTGTCAAAAGGAATCCCATTAGGGACCGGGATCATGACGAAAAGACCTGGACGGAGTTGTCCAAGCCCAGTGAGAGGTTAAAGGAGGATCAGAGAGAAGAAAAACAAGAAGAGGTACGCTGCCACACAGAGTTACCATTTATGAGGTCACTGCCATTCCCCTGGCTTTGGCCTTGCAGCTATTTTGAACTGGCCTGACCTACATCTTGTCGGCAGCCGGCAGTAGACCTTTGCCTGACATGAGGCCATCTCAGGGACAAGCAGTCACACTGCTTTTCGCTCGTAAATATCTGTTGACAAGAGCAAAACATCCTTTACTTTCCCATAGCTGATGTTCTTATGGGTAGTCAGCAAGGCACGGAACACTCTTATCTTCTTCTGATTATATGGTGGCACGTATGTGCACGCACACAGTTACTATAAATCACTGCACCTTTTAGCCTGACTTAAGCCCAACTGTATAATCATGGGTCTCCAAAGAATAAAGCCATTCACCCAAAATGATGAAGTCTTAACCTTGCATTTCAAAGGGAGATTATCCAATCCTTTCTGGACAGAAACCTTTCCACTTAAAGGTGAAGTGCTGAGTTTTTTTTAATGTGAAGATACATTCTTCTATCCGAGCTTAGGTCAGCCATTCATAGCTTGACTTAGCACAAATGAATAACAGAGCCAATCTGTGGTGTTTTCAAAACTTTGCTGTGTTTGTGTGGTCCTCCCGACCAGACATACATAGCAACATTGTTTCAACCAATGGTGCGGGTTCGGGAGCGGTACTATATTTGTGTCTGGCAAACTGAAGATGGGAGAAGAGTTCAAGAATCCATTTGAAAGCAGTCATTCAGTCTCTTTCAATAACCCTAACTCTTTCACACATACACATGTATTTGTGCATAAAATCAGCATATAAACATTTTGATGTAGAATTCATTATTCATGAATATGTTTGCAATAAATTTAATTCTAAATTCATGATCAAATTTAGAACCAATTGAACCCATATACCCAGTGGGCTTAAAATTTTAAAGTATTATTTTTCCTGCACACATAAATATGCAAATCTTACAAAAAATATTACTGAATGAGGCCCTTTAGTTTTGCATTTGGTTAACTACTAATGGCACAGAAAGTACATACTTCAGCTTTAAATACAAGGGTTCCAAAACCAGTGGATGAGAAAGCCAGGAGACATTAGTCTGTTAATGGATGACCAGCATGTGTGTGTCAGAATTCAGGGAGACCCTCTTGACTCAGCAATAGTGTTTCTGGAATAAATCTCTAAAAAGCCTTTGCAACATTATGCTTGACTGCTGCCCAGACACAGCCAGTGTGCACTCCAAACGGCAGGCTGCAATGAGAACCAAACAGAGAAATGGCAACAGTTTATGGAGAACGAGACGGCCAAGCACTGGATAACACAACACAGCAGAGTCAGTCAGGTTTGAACAAAGCACTATGGAAACATGTGTAGACAACCCGAAACCCAGTGCCGTAACGGGCGGAAAAATAAACAGAATCTTAATCTTTTTTTCTTTTCTTTTTTACATAGTACATAATATTTCTAATCTCAAACTGATTTGAAAAGCTTATTCTAAAACCAGGGAAGATGGCAGAACCATTTGACTAATCCACAAGACTGTCATCTAATATTGTACGCATTCATGTAGAATAACCATTGTCAGTTTCCATACAAAATCTAAATTAATAAATTAAATGATTTAAAAAATAAAATAAAAAAATTAGTTAACACTTTAGTATGGGGAAAGCAAATTCACTTTTAACCATGACTTCTCCCTCAATAAACTCCTAATTTACTGCATATTAATAGTTAGTAAGGTACTTGTTGTAGTGGTTATAGGTTCAGGTAGGGATGTAGAATATGGTCATGCAGAATAAGGCATTAATATGTGCTTTATGAGTACTAATAAACAGACACTACACAGGCTAATAAGCATGAAAAAAGACATGAAAGTGCTGAGCGGACTTATATACAGAGCTGCCAAGAACAATGGCGAATAATAAAAAATAAATTTAAGAAAATACCATGATTGACCAATCAGAATCAAGCCTTCCAGAGAGCCATGTAATAACAATGTTTATTCTTAACACCTGAATTGTTAAAATGTGTTAGCACATGCACAAAACTGATTAGTTAACTAAGACTAATCAAGACTATCAATCTAAAACTGAAATGAAAACTAAATCTACAAAATTACTAAAACTTTAAGTAAAATGATAATGGAAAATAAAAACCAATTCAAAATATTAATAAAACCACATAATAAATGATACTAAAATAACACTGGCACAAAATAACATTATAAGATGAATAAATGGTAATGCATTAACTATTACATGTTATCTTTTACATTGACTAAAGTTAACAACCTTTTTGCACACTCAACTTAGAGAACCTCCCACACAATGGCTTGCAAGTGTCCAAATCCTTTGTGAAACTACCTGTGAATGAAGAGAAAATGAAAAAGAAGTGAATGAGACGGAATGAGAGAACTATTGTATGTGTAAAAAGACCACTCATTAAGATGCCTTAAAACTTTAAAACAATGAAAATCAGATCAAATGATGCCACCACATGTGTTCATTTTATGGCCACTAAACTCTAAAAAGCTCTCTTTAGACTCGTTTATGAGTTATCGACAACCTTGTTCTTTTCATCTACTAGAGTCTATCAACCAACTGTCAGGACAAAACATTCAGGCGTTACTTGTGGTTGAGCTGTTCTTGTTGACTTTCAAGAGCTGACCAAGAGGCAAACTCTGCTCTACATCAGCTTAGAGGTACTGAATTCAAATTTAGGAACTCTCTGGCAGTTTCAGACCAAATTCAAATGCTCAAGATGCATCCGGTGAGGAAAATTAAATCTATAGTCATCAATCAGAAGGCTCTTGAGATGCTCAAGAGCTTGCATGTGAATGGCTTCTTTACCTCCGTCATCCAATAGCAGGGCGGCCCAGCAGTGATTATGTTTGGACACACTGGCTCTCATAAATAAGCTCTGCCATCATGCAAGTGGGGACCTGAAAGGCGACGGGCCCCGGGGAGACATTTAGTGTGCTAACTGAGCCCGCGAGTATACAGAGATTAGAAAGCTGTCTTTTTATGTGCCTGCCAATATTGCAGCGGTGTGTCGTTAAACTCATCACACTTCCAAATCACAGCCGTAATATGCAGTAACATTTTAAACGGAGTGTGGTATCTTTGGCAGGTAAGGTTTTTCTGAGATGATAAGTATGCATTTGCGAAATCTGTCATTTGCGGACACATTTATCCAAAGTGATTTATAGCAGGACAATTCCAGGGATGGTCCCCCAGGAGCACCTCAATGGCAGAAGGGAACTGCACAATAAACCCACCGTCACCACCACACAGCTTCAACAACACAACCGTGTTTAACAATCAGTCCATAAGCTTTGCGTTATCATAAGTGTCTAAGCGCTTGTTTAAAGGGGACCTATTATGCAAAATTCACTTTTGCATGGTGTTTGGCTATAAATGTGTGTTGGCAGTGTGGCAGTGTGTACACACAACCACCCTATAAATGATAAAAATCCAACCACTCCTTTTTTTTTAATCCCCATAAATCATAAGCAGTGTCTCAGAACAAGCCGTTTCCAGATCCCTGGCAATGTGACATCACATTAGCCTCAGGCCCCGCCCACGAATGTTGACAGACACTGCCGTTTTAACACAGAACCGCCCTGAGCGAGTTCACAGCCTGTTGTACAGTCTGCCATTGCTGCACTGACGAGAATGTCTCCCAAGCGTTTTAGGTGTTCTATAGCTGGATGGATTAATCCACATAGCTCTCTCCATTTACTCCCGAAATCTGAGCCGCTGAAGACGAGGTGGATTCATTTTGTTTTCGAAGAAAATGCTCCCTCAATTCTACTGAAATTCGTTTATGTCTGCGCAAATCATTTCACAACAGACTGCTTTGTGAACGAATGTCAATACAAAGGGACAATACAAAACAGAAGTTATGCTAAAAGGTTATTACTAAAGGATGGATCAGTACAAACTGTTCGTGATCCAGAGTCTCCAGAGTGATACTGGATATGGCAGTAATGAAGGTGAGAGCACTTTATTACAGTTCATCGGAGTTGATTTACGGATATAAAGTATACCAGTTTATTAAGCACCACCCGAAAAGGCATAAGGTCTTTATATATTTGTTTACTGTTAGTTGTAACGAGTGTTTCTGTGTAATTTGCTATGTATGTTGATGATAATGCAAGGGAGAGAGAGAAAGTTTATGGATAATATTTTAATGCGCACTTGTACTGTTTTTTTTTTATTAAGCTCTTACAGTGATTTTCTAGAGTGAAAACGGATGCTTCATATTTTGTGTGATGTACAATAAACGTCATAAAACTCATCTGTAAAGTTTTGGCCATCATTCGGACGGGGTCCGGTACAACAGGCTTATACTAATATATTGTCTTCTTGTTTTTATCCACTATAAGTTATAACCGTAATTAAACTAAACTATACCTGTTCTATCTCCATGCAGCATATATTCGCAGTTTCTGACATTATAGTGCATCCAGACTGACTCCTGACACCAGACAATGAGCTCTTGAAGCTCCGCCCTCTTAGGTTGAGCACAGCAGCTCATTTGCATTTAAAGGGACACACACTAAAACAGCACGTTTTTGCTCACTCCCAAATAGTGGCAATTTTAACATGCTGTAAAAAATTATCTGTGGGGTATTTTGCGTTAAAACTTCACATACACACTCTAGGGACATCGGAGACTTATTTTACATCTTGTAAAATAGGGCATAATAGGTCCTATTTAAAACAGGCACATTCAAAATGTACTGAATGCGAACTTAATCTTGTCAGGTTTATGTCTGTACTCATGGACTTTTAGTTTGCTTTTCCTTGTTTCCTGTGTTTTTGTCCCTGTTCACCATGTTCCCACTTGTTTGTTGCCACAGTTACTGATTTAGTTGCACACCTATTTCTAGTCTGGTTGGGTGCGTCTCAATCAGCTCCCTAGTTCAGTAGTCAGGGCACTGATCAGGGTGTTGGCCATTTTAAAGTCGAAGTTTTGAAGTTTTTTGGCTTTTAGTATGACTATGGTTAGCCTTACTGTTATCTATAAGCTAGTGTGCTCCAAAACAATGACAAAATTCGTATTTAGAAGATATAAGCATTCAATACCTACAGTCTCTCACTTCCGCCAATATGGATCAATGATTTTGTTGACATCACGATGCACTTCAGCATCTCATCAGATTTTCTGTCCATTTAAATGCTCTCTAGAATCTAAAGCATACCGCCCCTACATTATAAATACACGCTGAAGCTGCGGCTAAGATCAGTCACTTGTTCACACATTTACTATTTTCTACATAGGGGATAGGGAACCATTTAGATAGTGTAAATGTGCTTAACATTGATGTGAATGCTGATATGCGCGAGTCGGCGCAAACAACAAAACGTATAGGACCCATTTGAATTCTGCACAAAACGCTATATTTTAAAGCGATATGGAGGAGATTAGGAGGAGAAACAATTTGAGATTAGGAAACCAAAAAAAAAATATATATATATAAAATTAGAAGGAAGCCAAAGCTTTATCGAGCTCAGCGGCTCTGGCTGAGCTCTGATATAAACAAAACGCTATTGGCTATTTTAAAAAAGGGGAGGAGCTGTTTAATATGTCCCACCCTTTCTTCCTGTTTTAGTGGAAATTACATCAACACATTGAAAAATGCTGTGCATTCCAAGGCACTTCAGTGGGCCTTTAAGAGCTGTTTCAGTCGCAAAATCCTACCAGTGCTCCCTAAAAAGTCCCACAATGCACCGTGAAGGTAGCATCAATGCTCACTAATGGAAGTGCAAAACATAAATCATGTGAGCCAACTCACTACAAAGTACCTTACATAACATTGAATAATACTGAATGTAAACAACTTAAAGAGCACTAACTTGTACCACCCGACTGCTGCAGATTCATTTCGGCGTTGATAGTGTTGCCATAGAAATGCATAAATTCGAGTCTGAAGACATAAACAGCTCAGAGTATAACATCACGGGTTGCCATCTCTTAATTACAGTAGTTATGGCATGAACGCAGCATATGCTTGTTGTTTTGGTTCAGGAGGAACCGTAAAAGGTGGCTGCTGTTTGTTTGCGGGGCTCAGTGACTATCTGTCTACAATTCTGTGTTGCCTTATTAAACGTGCATGAAGGTATGGAAATGTACGTTGACAGAAAGGTAGGACATCCTATTATTGCATTTGGACCGAATGTAATGATTGGACGAACATTTTTTGGTCCTGAGACTTCCATAGAAGATATATGCACATATTTGAACATATAGACCACTTATATTATTGATTGCCAGTATAACAAAAACTGTTTATGAAAAACATTGCCTACCCTACCTTACATGCTGTAGTGTGAAAGTATGTGTGAACTCTGAAAGTATATTATTTTGATAATCAGTACTCTGTAGACTTAAGTGCACTTTTTTCCCACAAGGGCATATAAGCACATGATCGACTGGTCTTTACCTAGTTCTTTAAATCTGGTATACAAGTAAAACCTTGTGATCGTGCAAAGAATTAATGATTTTCTACAATAACTTCAGTATTTGTTTTACACTTCAAGCAATTATACAGAAGAGATTTGACAGCGCAAATGATACCCAAACTGAAGTCATGTCTATCATAACCAAACAGCTTTTTCCTACCAGATTTAACAGAGAAGGTGTCAAACTGAGCCAGTGATATTAATTGTTTTCCTGTCTATTGGCGTAAAAACCTATTGTCTGAGACACTGAGAGTCAATCCACATCCAAATTTGTTTTCACCCTAGAAAGGCTTATCTTGTCTTGACATTTGAAAAAAATGAAACATATCAGTAAATTACTCTGTGAATATTGAATCTGCAATAAATTAAGTACCTTCTCTCATGTCTAGTGGGATCAGCGTATCGTGATACACTTCAAAAAGTCTGAGTTGGAAGGAGGGAGCGGGGGGAAATTACTCTTTCTTGAAGATATCTTTAACAAAACAGCATTTCTCTGATACAAGGCCTAAGGCTTTTTATATGAATCAGCCGAGCAAGGCTACTGCTAACAAGTGTAGATTCTGAGCTGCAGCTCTGAAATTTTATAGTGCCTCTCTGGGATCTCAACCTACACAAAGTCCACAGTCATGTCATATTTGTCTTTTTCATCAACAAAGATCTGTGGGGCACCGCTGAAATGTTATCATGTCACATGTGATTTGACTTTTTGAAATTTTGAAATAAAAAATGTGGACGACATCTATCTGTCAAAGGACTGATAACTTGCACACAATTCTCAACCGTGGTTTAAATGTGCATTGAAAACTTTGTTCACTGATGTTCACTGCTTTGGCTTTATAAATAGCAATTACACATGCACACTGCTCAAAATAATACCAACATTACCAATATCTTGTTTAAAATGTATGACGCAGCAGCTGGAAACAGCTAAACCAGGAAGCATGTCTTATTAGCTTTTTGAGGCATGAATTATTAAATCACGACGTACACCATTCTTTTATACCATAATAACAGAAAATACAAATATTCTGAAATGACCTTTTCATTATAGATTTTGATCTCACTAATAAAAAATACTGGCATCAACATGCTCATACTCTGCATTCGTGATATACTAAGAATCCAGCGGTGACCAAAGCATAATGCTACTAACAAACAGAGATTTAGTAAGACATTTCTAATCTTTTCTAGGACGTACAGCAAAGAAAGCATGAGCAAATATACTTCACTGCAAAATGTATTCATTACTCCATAGCAATAACATCAAAAAACTAAGCCCAGGCAGTGACATCTCAGCATATCCTTGGCCCTCTGAATACAGCACACCATATGAATCCCATGGAAAGGTGGGTACATTTACAGAGCAAAGTGTGTGGGAAAGTTCCAGAGGAGTCTGGGTATCAAAGAGCTCAGGCCTGGACGACGAGTGTCCAACCTCGGTAAACTCAAGACTCTGACACCATAGCTGCAGGCCACAGACAAAAGATTCCCTGTCAGCAGCAAAAGTTCTGCAGTGCCACAGAAGAGACCCAATTACATTCCCACCATTGTCCAGCTCATCCCCTACTGCCCAATCTGCTTCATGATAAGGAATGGCAGCAACATGGGAGAGCCTTTATACAGAAGAACTGGTGATCGATCCAACTTCTCTCCAATTAACAGCAAGGTAAATCCCTCTCCGGGGTCCCTTGAACGTGTTGCCAATTAGTGCTGGATGGCAGATGCTTGAGGGCACTTTCAACAGACCTGCGTCTCAAATTTGTTTAGAAATGCAGAGGCTGTTATTCAATTTCGCTCCCTCCTAATACCTCATGCCTCTTCACACACAGCTTATCTGGGGAATTGCGATTAACAAAGACGTCTAACACACACAGGGTTGCCGATTGTGGTTTAAAGGCCTTCCAATATTCAGTCCGTATCGGCTTTTGTTTATTTCACAGCTTCAGAGAGAGCCAGTTCAGGTATTGCAGCAACGCCTCGCTCACACAGCGCTTGTTCCAGCTGTAATGAAACAGCAACAGAGGAATGCTATTGAATGCTTATTTCCCACTGACCTTAAAAATGCAGACGGTAGCACAGAATCTATATTTAAAGTAAACATGAAGCGCATGTGGCGTTCGCTTTTTGTTCTGCTGCCTTTGACACTATCTGCACTGAACAATTTTTTTTTCTTTTTTCCTGAAGCAAATGTGCATTTTAATCTAGGGATTGTGAGATTTAAATAACCCGTGGCCTAATCACAGCCCTCACTCGCGAGTCCTTCACGACGTACGATAGAGAGCTTGGCCGTAGCTGGTTATTAACAATACACTTCATTACACGCTGCATACGCTCAAGTGGAAAGGCAGGTTAAAAATAGCATGCTTTGAGATTTGGTTCATATGCTTTAATAGCTCATGAACGTAACTAAAACAAAATGTCCGAGGAGGTTGCCTGGCAACAAAGGCAGCTCAATTCAAAATGTTTCTACTTAATGAAAGAGTTGAGTAGGTGGCGCAGAATCAGCCCAAGGAAACGGTTTTAGTCGACGCCTGTGCGAAGCAAACGCATGCAAATCGACACTTTCGCTCACAATCTTAAAAGCACTGATGGCAAAACATTGTCTGGAGACTTCCCCTCTTCTTTGTGAAAATGAAACCAATTATAGTATGGTCAATTATTTCCAAGTTAATTGCCGTTAAAGCCTTACTTGTCAAAGGCTAATGGCTATAATCCTGATAAGAGGTCTAATTACGGCAGTTATACGAGTAAATGGATTTAAGAGTCTGGTGGCAGGTGAAAACAGGCAGTCTGTCTTCCATTCTATATTTTACTCGAATGAATGAGTAAACTGGGGACCTGTTATCAGAACGCATCACATTTTCTAGCATAACAGGGCTTGACCCCATTGTGGATTGAACTTGCAACCGCTCACGTTAACCAAACACTTAAGATGGAAGCACCATCACTCATAGAGACGTGTAATTGTGCCCTTATCTCGTGGCAGAGAAAGATTTTACCATGACAACCGAGGTACATTAGCAATCGAGCAGCTTTGTTACACCTGCTATTGTGGCTTTACAAAAATGTGCTAGTATCATTTCGAAGGCTGATAAAAAACAAAAATTATGAACTACACTTCAAAATGTATTTTTTTGAGGGGGGGCTTCATTTATTTGATCAAATATACAGTAAAAACCCTAATATTGTGAAATATTATTACAATTTTAAAAAAAAAACTGTTTTCGTATTTTTAATATATGGGTCAATTTTTTTTTCCATCCAAAGGCCTTAATTATAATAAAACACCAAGATATGACATACAAAGTGTGTAAGGTACAACAAGATCTCTTTTATTGAATCCAAAAGGTTTTAATTATATTTTGCTACATATAAAGGCATTTTAAAGATTTTGAAGTGTCAAAAGATCATTCGGTTTAACCGTCCAAAGGCCAATTTAATTTGTGATTAAAATATCTTAAAATGTAATAAATGTATATATTTTTTATTCTGGCATGATTTTATAACATCATATATCAACATAGTGCAAAACGGTATTAAAATTATCTGTAGAAGTCGTTGCTTTGTTATGAGAAAGAATGTCCGGAAAAATGAATTTCATTGATGTCATTTGGAGTAACCAAAATAAAGGGACCATTTTAGTTCATGCGGTCAGTATCATGTGACAGGATGTGACATCATTCAGACACCCGCAAAGGACCACATGGTCATGAAGCAAAGTTACTAACTCTCTTTTAACAATTTGAAAAATTCATGTTTTCACTCGTTCATATGCATTTCCCGAAACATCAGGTCATTCGGTACAACCGCTATAAAACATGGAAAATGTTGTAATATTTTAAAAACTTGTACTAAATACAAAATGTTTGATTGTCCTTTTGCAAGCTAGCTAGATATCAGCCTATTTGTTTGAAAATATCATCATTCGGTATAACCATTTGGTCATTTGGTAAAACCGAAATTTTGGTTAAATCGTATGACTTTTTTGGTGACAAATTTTGTCCATCTTGTAAAAAATGACAAAAGTAGTGTTAATTGATTATAAAAACCACATTATCTCATTGTTAACACTTAATAAAACTTCAAAATTAATTATATCTCCATTATGTTTTTTTACACTTTTAAAAACCTTATTCGTCAATGACACATATATGAAAACATTTTTAAAATGTTTTTTTTTTTTTTCTATGATGGTAAAGCTGAATTTTCAGCATCATTACTCCAGTCTTCAGTGTCACATGATCCTTCAGAAATCATTCTAATGTGATGATTTGCTGCTCAAGAAACATTTCTTATTATGAATGCTGAAAACAGTTGTGCTTCTTAATATGTTTGCAGAAATCATGATGCATACTTTTTCCCCCCCAGGCTTATTCTATGAATGTTTAAAATACCAGTATTTATCTTTTTAATTAAAATAATCAAAAAATACAATAAAAAATAAAGGATACTTGTAAGGATCCTGGAAGCCAAAATATGAAAGTATCTTTTACAGTAGCTGGCAGTGTAAATGCTTAGGGTCAAAATGGGTCTCGTTCTGCAGGACCTCTGAAATCTTCTCAATGTCCTTTTCCTGATGGCCGTGTTTATAGATAGTATATAGCTGACATGCCCTATACCAAGGACGTCAAAATACAGCTCCTCATTTTACAGTAATGCATATATTTTGTTGCTGCTTCAGAAGATGACCTTTAAAAATATAGTATTCCTGAGGTTTGCAGACCTTGGGAAGGTTATGATTGTTGAGAAATCTTTTACAGCTCAAATATGATCTATGACCTCATATTAAAGTACAGCAAAATCTAAGAAAAAAAAAAATCCACCAAGACTGCACAGATAGGTTGGCTCGATTCAATAATAAAAAAAAAAAACACGTATGACCTCCAACCAGCACCTTCTTGAAATTCACTGCATTCTTTGATTTCCTCTGAACTTTGGTTAATTGACATTTAGGAGAGGAAGCAACAGCCTGTTGAGAACTTAATTGCAGCACGACAGTTTTCGCTTTCTCTTCAAATAAAGGTCGAGACCTTACCGCCTCCGCCGTTAGAGGCATGCATATGCGATACTCCTTCAGGAGCATAACGCCCACACTCGTCAAAAGTGTTCAGAAATTCATGAGAAAGAAATGCTTTCCGCTGGCTGCTCCCACTTAGTTAACTTCCTTCCTTTGTTAAAGTTCTCCAAATCGCCTAGAAACCTCGAAGGCGAAAAAACACTTACATTTTACCAGCATCTTCTGTAATCTTTATTTTGAGTTTTATGAAACACTATGTTTTGCCAATGTATAGCAATAGAATTTTCTATGTTGTTGCAAGCAAAATGTTTTTGCAATGTTGTTTAAACATTGCGAACTGGACAATGGAAAAAAAACAAACATATAAGACTATTATTTAGTGTAGCCATGCAGCGGAGCCTAAATGTCAAACAGTTTGTCTTTGTCTTGATGAAAAATATCATTCTTTAAAGAAAAAATGTACTCTGATGGCCGATCATCAATTACAATACAGACAGCCTATTTGAAGCATAATGCAGATGATGCAGGTAAAGTTTGTTTTATGTTTTTGCGGTCTTCTGCAGCCTTTCACAGTGAGGGGTGGACATGTCATGTGTATGTTGCAGATTGGATTCCTGCTGACATGACAATGGCATTTAATTAGAGCGGGTGAATGGATGTTACCTTTGGCATGGTGATTGCCTCTCAGCTTCTGCTGCGCTGTCATTGTCGCTGTCACATCACTCTGCAGGTAATCATACAAGAGAAGGATGTCAATATTACATATCACAGTGAGAATTTGATACCGCTGTCTCATGTTCGGGACATTACGTCGCTTCGTATTTACATGCTTTGATGCAAATATACCTGAAAAAAATCAGCATTTTGTGTTTTCAAATAAAAAAACATTTAAACATTTACTGAAAAAGCAAATTTGTTTAAAAGAAAAGTTGTTTTAAGGAATTATCTCAGAAAAAATTCTTCTTCCACATTTTATTTGTGTATACACTTACATACATGATAAATACATGATATACATGATGAAGTTATATGCCAATGAGGTGCGAAATATTATTTCAAAATATCTGAAAATGTTCTTGAATTTAAAGCATCTTGTCCTAACATTTTTTTGTAATTCTCACTGGAAAATAAGACTCCTGATTAAAATAGACTTTCACAGAACAGAAAGAAAAGTGATTTTAGATCAAAGTTTAGCTTTAGTTTTTCCTCTACAAACGATTATTTTTAAATGGAGGTTGAAAGACTGAATGCAAGCTATTGTTCTTCTGGAGTGAATGAAGGTGTGGTTGTTGTGGTTGTGACAGGTGCTGCATTTCTTTAGCTTTGCTTATCAAAAATGCATTTTGTTTTCTAAGACAACAAATCATTTATGCTTTCAGGCTCACGGCACACCCCTCAACTAGTTCTTACCTACACCCCCACCTCTCTGAAGAGATGCCCTCTGCGCTCTACACCAAGCCTGGCTACCTGCTCATCTATCAACCTGTCTGACTGTGCTGTGGATCCAGTTGAAGTTAAATTCCTAGCCCACAGTACACACCTTCCTTCTCCTAAACAGGGTGATGTTCCTTTATGGTAAGATGTGCTGTAACACACATAATTGTAGAGTTTTTAAGAGTGGCTTTGATATTCGAATTCCATTTATTATGAGCATGATATTTATGTATACACCAACAAATCAGTAAGTGACACTGTTACCAGATTGCATCACAAAATGTGATAGAAAGTGCAACAACTCATCAATAATGTTATATTCAATCCTGGTTATTACCAATCAAGTTGTTTAAATGTACTATGTAATGCAATACACTACGCCTTTCACCAGCAGATGGCAGCAAGGAGCTTTTTACCAAGTAAAACGCTAGGAGCTGAAAAAGTCACTGGACAGTCTGTAGTTGGATTCCTATCTTTTCAAATGATTCAGTGATTTGGAGAAATAATCTCATGTTAAAATATAACTCTTTTGAAATTAAATTTTATTAGGTTTTAGCTGTGGTTGTTCAGTATTTATTTATTTATTTATTTTAATTTCATGTAGCCTTGTTTTGTTTATCTGATATGCATTCTGAAAAAGCAATATGCATACACTACCCTTCAGAGGTTTAGGGTTGATAATATACAGTAATACTGTGTTATTACAATATAAAATAACCATTTTCTATTTGAAAATGTTTTAAATTTATTCCTGTGATGGCAAAGCTACATTTTCAGTAGTCAGTACAACTTCAGAAATCAATATTATACAATGCATTTGAGTGTGATTTTCTACGTCAACATGCTCTGACAGCAAAAGCTATTGCAAAGCTATCTGGGTGGCTGACAAAAATCTTGTTATTTTGTCTGACACTGACATGATGATGAACATCTGTCATACATGCTTTGGTTTGGAGCCCAGAGTAAGCACTGGAAATCAGCCATTGTAAGTTACCTAGTAACCCTTGCACAGGTTACACTGCAGCATGCTTAATTCTGTAAAGAGGACATCACATTGCCTAAATGGTCTTCAGAGTTTAGGTTATTGTTGTAAAAATAGCTGAGATGATTATGCAGAGTGCTCATTAACCAAAATATACATTGCATTCAGAAATTCTGAAAGAACAAGTTAAAAATAATAAAAACATCAACTGCAAATCTTCCAAATAATTGTAATTTTCCCCTCATTGAACACTCAAATTCAATATAGAATCATATCAGTAGCCTAAAAGCATTTTTTATACAAAGTGAATTGCTTACCGGGCCATGTTGACCACATGACCAGGTGACTATATCGGAATATATTTCAATATGGTATTACTGTAGAAATGTTGCAAATTGCTATCTTACTCAGTTTTCAAATTAAGTTTGAAAAAGGTATGTAAATGTGCAAATTGGCCTGTAGGTACAATAGGTATAATTGTGGTGGTGTTTGTGTCTGAGTGAGAGAAGAATTTATGTAATTTAAAATATGTAGTCATTAAATGTATTTTGTGCCAAAGCAATGGAAATTTATCCACAGATTGGCCACAAACTGCTGTTGTACCACTGTGAGTTTTGAAAAAGTATTGAGAAACGAGTCCTAGTTTAAATGTAAAACATTATTATTTCAAATTCAGACCTATTTCAAATGATTATATTCTATGTGGCAATCTGTTCTTCCAAACAATCACACATTTATTCAAGCCGAATGAAAGCAGGTCACCTGCTTTCTTGCTTGCACCTGGGCACCAAGTTCTGAATGTGTCCTTACGTCACACAAATCACCCCACTTATGGCTCTTATGTCTCTAAAGCTCCCGATCCTCTACCTCCAGCAGCTTTGTCATGCTTGACTGTGTCGGCGCAATGCGGTAGATGGTGATAATGATTAGGAGGTCAAAGGAATGATGGGAGCTATAAGAGGCCAGAGGGCAGCTTTCTCCTGCCTGTCAATCAATTGATTTCTGGATAGGGTTAGATGACAGCCGGCCCATCACCCCCTTTCTTTAGGTACAGCTCCCAAAGGGATCAATCAATTAGCAGTGTCAACACAGATATTAGCCTTTGAGATGGTGATTCACATCCTGAGAAAGCAGCAGGCACATCCGATAAACAAGAAAACTCCTGCAATATTTGAACACATTCGGTTTGAGAAAGCACTCTATCTCTGCAGAGGATCTAATTGGATACTGGGGGAAAAATCCAGTGATTTGTGCTGCACCTCACCTCTATCTGTATTGGCTGGAGGCAGCTGTGAGGAAGAGTATTACGGGAATAGGGAGTGCAAGCCTGGCACGTTTCCACAGTGCGAAAGCTCTCATACACTGCTCTGCGTTCCTTGATCAGATTCCATTTGCTGTTCTGGTCAGTTGCACCGTATCAGAGAGCATGACAAATATTAATCTCCTGTTCCTGTCAGAGCGGCGCTCCCATCGTGCCCTTGAATAATTCAACAGCAACAATGCAAAGTCCGTAACAGAAAAATGGGAGCGAGAGGGCTGATGTTGTTGATCGCCGAGGAAATCTAAAAAAATATTTCACTGCGCAACGCTGTCAGCCGTAGTGACAACATGCTCACAGGTATGCATGCCCTGCAGCCACAGGTGCCAGTGCTGATTTCAAGATGATTGGCTCGCTGGGTTGAAAAGTCTCCTTTTCACCTCTTTAAAAGCAGATTACTGACACAATGTTAACATCAGCTTCTGAGGAGTACATACCTCAATGACAGCACCTTATCTGTGACCTGAGGCGGCTGAGGTCAAAGGTCAACCACTGTCCAGCCAACGAGCCTGACTTAACCTGCACAGCCCTCGACGTAATTGCCCGCTTCAGTGGATGTCTACAAATCAGAACAGTTCAACAGACTTGAGCTTTTGCTACAGCAGATATTTTGCTCACAGATGTCCACCAGTCTGAAATAATTCATCTCAGTCTGTGCTCAAAGAAGTAGCTGGAAGATTACAACCATGATACTTCTGGGTTTTGATACTGCCAGGAGTTTGTCAGCATATACCTGCTTTGCAAATATGATACAAATCTGATAAAAATGTATGGAAGACGGAACAGCATAAATGCAACAAAAGATTCAAGATGAGCTTTCAAACTGATAGCGTGCTTGTTGCTGTGGCTTTATAGAGAAATTCAAATGAATTTGAATGCACTACAGTGATTTTTTTTTTGTTCAAAAACTGCCATAAATTATAAAATAGTTATCAGAATAATTACCGTATTTACATTTACAATGATAATTACTGCACATGGATCAGAACACAAACAACAAGACTGGAGCTAAACTGTGAAAATTGTCAGCATTCAGTCACATTTAATGAATTAACAGTTGTGTGCCTGTCACTATATACCTGCATCAAACTACTCCAAAATCAAATCAAATCATTTCAATATTCTATCCAATGTCATAAAAGCCTATATTGCAAAAGATCATATTGAAAAATAACTTTACAAAAAGGATTTTCACTGTATTTTCTGCTGATTTCAGCATGCTACGCATGGCAGAAATAGACTCAGCACCACACTGCTTATGTGGGCAGTGTGAATAGTGTGAAACATGCTACAATATAGTTCAAAAATTTGGAATTAGTACTATTTTCTAATTATTATTTTTATTCAGCAAGGACACATTGATTAAACTGATCAAAAAATATATATAATGTAAACATATATAATGTTACAAGAGTTTTTTTTTTAAACTTTCCACTCATCAAAGAATCCTAAAAAATGTATCATAGTGTTCAAAAAAAAAATTAAGTATCAAGTTTTTAACACTGATAATAATAAATGTTTCTTGAGCAGCAAATCAGCATTTTAGAATGATTTCTGAAGGATCATGTGACATTGAAGACTGGAGTAATAATTTATAATTATTTATGCTTGTTTCCTTGCATTCCATGACAATTTAGGCTGCACTGCTCACATATCCATACTGAAATCTGCTTTAATGATTTTTTAACAACATAAATCATGTGGATTAACATTGACATACATAATATTAAAAAACCTTGGTCATGACCTTTGAAACAATGCTTGAGAACCTCCAGCTTATTTGTTTGGTGTGGGAAAGTAACTCTGAGCTAGGATTAAATGCTCCCCAAATGTTTTGAGAAGCGTTTCAGTCAATGGCAGCATGCAGGAAATTGAGCGAGTTTATGAGTGATTTACTGCTGCAGCAGCTGTGTTTGCAAGTTCTCTGACATTTACCGTTTAACTAAGATGTAGTGATGTCAAAAGTAATGACCACGATACCAAGTCGGTACTGAAATTTTAAAAAAGTGTGACTCTTTGAGCGCTGTTGAGCGGATTTGTAAACACCTCTGACTGGCCTTTGTGTTAACGCGCTCAACAGATATGTCTGTGATTGGCTACAATGATCAACACACGGGAGCGTTTGAATTTGAAAGCGTTTTGAAAGCGGGAGCATTTGAAAGCAGGCGTCTATCAGCACTTAGTGAAGAGCGTCATTAATATCTATTTACAACATGTTTTTGAAGTGTTGATCATTGTAGCCTATCACAGACATATCTGTTGCGCGCGTGAACACAATGGCCAATCAGAGGTGTTTATGAATCCACTCAACAGCGCTCAAAGCGTCACAATTTTAAAATTTCAGTACAGACTTGGTATCACGGTCAGTATTTTTGACAACACTATTCGGATGTGTGTATAAAAAAAATTAAAAAAAAGGCCGTTTCAAAAGGTCTAATATATTTTGCATAAACACATATCACATTAATAGTAATTTGTTTAAAAGTTTCAAAGGTCTTTTGTTTGTTTTTAAATTCTGGGAACCTCAATAAACTTTTAGGGATGTTATTACACTTGCACTGAACAAAAAAAGCAGTCATTCATAGAAGTTAAAAAGTCCTTTGCCATCAGGCCCCAGTTCAGAGGGAATAATAATTATATAAACACTTTGAGTTTTTACTATGGCAGTATCTCAGATCTCCCTGACCAAAACCAAATCTATTTTTACCCTCACAAATCCATTACCACTTCAGTGCTCTTAGACATGTCGGAGAATAGCTGACAATACAAACATCACACAGTCTAATCCTTCCTTTTCATTTCTTCTCAGCTCACGAATACATAGAATTGCACTTTTCAACTTCCAGAAATTGTTGTCCCTCAGACACCCATGCAATTTGACAAAGGTGGTTAGCGGCGCGGTCAAGGACTCAATCTTCTAGCAAAGCCCAGAAGCTCTTCACCTACAGTCAGGACCTGTCTGTCTGAATATTAAAGACTACATGACATTAATCCCTAGCACTCTACTCTCAAATGGCTAATGAGGGCCACTGAGGATCACTGTCTGGCTCCTCCGCATGGACGCTCAAATGTGAGTCTGGGAACTCAGTCACATGGTCACTCTCAGTCTCCTTCCACTTTTAATTGCCACATTTCCTGTTTCTGATATAAATAAATCCCCCTATCTCTTGAAAATAAGCACCAAATCAAAGTAGGCCATAGAAGATGAAAGCAATTCTCTGTTATCCTTCAGATGAGGGGCCCTCCACAATGGATTAAACCTTCTGAAGCTGTTTCCTGATCTAAGACTTATTGTTATACTGCTACATGAGAGTATAATTGCATTGCTAGAATTTAGTTTCTTGGAGGGGAATTCAGGCTGAATTTTAAATAATATAAAACAAGTCAGTGTCATTACAAACACAACAACAACCTCATGTTACTAAGATTTCCTTCTCATTCTCTCAACAGTTTCTAAGCACAATAGGAATAAGCCTACAATGCTGCAGAAAGAAAAAAAAATGTATTGGAGAACAACAACAAAACATACATTTCACTGAAGTGAACATGGACCATCTGGACTTAACAATTACCCACAGAACAATGAGTCTGTTTGAGAGGGGTCAATACATGTGTTAATCCAGGACAGGTAAGTCCCTAAATCACCCTCTCAAAGCAAAATGTACCTAGACCAGTCATATCTTACATTCATAAAAGCAAACAGATAGACAGCATATATATACAAACTAAGGGTGCAACGGTTCAGATTACTTACGGTTCGGTTTATATCACGGCTTTAGGCTCACGGTTTCGGTAAGGTTCGGTATATGCTATGTTCAGGTAAAAAAATACTACGGTCAAATAAAAATAAAGAAAATAAGAACAAATAATCAAACAGCAAAAATAAATACAGTAACAAATAAATAAAGCTTTTCAGGTTTTTCATCCAGTTTTCAGGTACAGAAATTGAATAAAGTAGCTAATAAAACGTAAAAAACAACATTGCATGTAATCTTCACTGTAGGCTATAAATAAAATAAAGATCAATCATTATTAATTATTAAGTTACTATTCAGTCATGAGCAATGAGTGATTTCCGTGTCTTTTGTTGTTTGATTAACATTAAAAACACGTTCAGACAGCAGGAATGCAAGGGCGCGATCAACACCCCGGTGATGAAGGCGTAAATGACTGGTCATATAGAGCATGCGGCACTCGCACTGAACAAAGTTTAGGGGAATCCAGAATGCGTATCCATCGACAGAAACATACATTAGCCTAACTCTGTCTGTCTGTTTTATTTATTTTCTACAAACCATATTATAGATGCATATGCGTCGTCAGAAATGAGATGAACCGCGGTACAAGTGTGTGCCGAACCGAGTGTGCAGAACGGTACGGTTCGATTTTTTACAGAGAATCGTTTCACCCCTAATACAAACACAATTCAAAAAATATAAAATTGATTTTAGTTTGTTGTTCTATTTTTTTTTTAGCTATTTATTATGGAAATACATTACCATTCAAAAGTTTTGGGTCAGTGAGAAATTAAAAAAAAAAAAAAATCAATTATTTTATTAATAAAGGATGTATTAAATTGATCAAAAGTGTCAGAAAAGACTTCAACATTGTTACAAAAGCAATCTTTTTTTTTTTTTTTTTTTAATAAATCCTGTTCTTTTAAACATTCTATTCATCAAATAATCCTGAAAAAAGGTATCATGGTTTCCACAAAAATATAAACATTAAAAAAATAAACATTAAAATGTTTATTATAATGTCTATGTTTTCAACACTGATAGTACTTGAGCGCCAAAACAAGGATCACGTGACACTGAAGACTGGCGTAAAAAAATCAGCTTTTCCATCACAGGAATAAATTACATTTTGAAATAGATTAAAATAGAAAACATATCATTTATATTGTTCCTTAAAATCTTTTATATATTATATAGTTTTCACAAAGGGTTATATCTCAGCAGCTACAAGGCTTTCAGTCCAATTGCACATGTGTTTTCTCTGGCAGTTCAAATTCAGGTAAGAGTCAACTAATAGATGTTATCCAAATGTTGTCAGGACAGTGTTTTGGGGTCAGGCAGTCACATCGTTTTATTAAATGTTATACATCTACAATTCATTACAATATAATTGGCCAAAGAAATTATAGTTCAGTGTTGTGTTTTTGCTGTTTCATGAACCGTTTTGTAATTCATAATTGTTTTACGGTTTGATTTTGATTACAGAACTTCCATAGGCCGTCTAATGGCAGGCGCCACAGTAACAACGCACCCCGCATTCGCTGCAGGCAAACACCAATCTACCCTAAACATGTTTTTCTCAGTTCACTCATGTAAACCGTTGCAGCAAGCGCTGCTCTCCCCTATATGTGGTGCTGAGTGGTGGCGTTCGTTCTGAAGGAATCATTTACAAATCTTAAATCCTTGCTGCTCCACATACAAAGTGTTTCATTGATAAATAATCTGCTTCTCAAGAAATCCACTTAGACTGAATCCCTCCCTCATCTCTCATGAGATGAGATAAGGATAAAGAGCAGTCTGCTTTTGGGGGCACGCATGTTCCCCACACACAAACAAACAGAAGTAGCTAGCAAACGAAGGGGGACATTAGCCTGCTTGCCTTTTCCAGGTGTAGCCGCAGGCTGGGATGAAAGGTGGGGAGAAACTTTACCCACCACTCTGTTCGTGAGGGGGCAGGACTCACAGGGAGGAGGAGGAGGTTTATCAGATGGTTTGTCTGCTTTTGAGTCTCTATTGAATCTGACGTTCTGCTCTGCGCTCTCAAATGAGAAACGACTCCCACCAAAATCGCAACTTTATTTGTTGCATCACAAGCCCAAAAATCGTCGGATAAACTTTGGCCGGCTTGAATTTTTGAAGAGGTTTTGTGCTGGTTTTGCATTGCTTATTTCTTGTGACTGCGTGCAACTGAGGCTGGAAGTTTTCCCTGGACTGAAGTCATGATGTCAGATATCTCAGTCAATGACCATCTGGAGGGAATATTGTCTGATTTCGAGGGTAAGTGTGCGCGTTCATTCATTTTAATAAGTGAATTATGGAGCTATGAGAAACTTTGCAAGTGTAGATTAAAATAAATAAAGTCTTTAAAAACTTTTATATAAATAACTTTTTTCACCACATGTATGTAGGTAGAATAATAAAGATGCATATGTAAATGTATACAATAATACGAATTCAAAAGTTATATTTTTTATTTTAGAACTTTTTAAAAGTATCTTTTAGTCTGTTTTGTTTTTTTGTTTTGTTTTTACCGCTGACTATGGGACGAATATAAAAGTTTATTTTATGTCTTATAAAGTTATTAGAAAAAGAAGTATTTTGTAAAGAGCACATAAAGTGTAGACATACATTGTCTATACAGACCCTAAACACGTGGATGATTAGAGGCAAGCTGCTAGACTGATTTGACTGGGTTGGTTAGTCTTCATTGTTAGATCATGAGATGTTTAAGTGATCATATTAAGTGCATATTTTTATTTATGTAAAATAGGTACTACTTGGTACTACTGCAAAAGGAGGTGCAGCTGTGAAACTTAAATGTTCTTCTGTAAACATGCCTCTAGTGTACAGTATACTATCTATCTATCTGTCTGTCTATCTATCTATCTATCTATCTTAAGAACTTCCAAAAGTAGTTTAAACTTTATGCGGTGAAAGTTACAGCTGCATTCCACTGGTGTTCTGCTGTAATTATCCTAGTATCTTAGCATCCAAACCTTCATCTTTTGCAGTGCGTCAAGAACCATCTCCACAACCCTCACCACAGCCGTGTCCGCTATTGAATCTGACACACATTTCTCAGGAAGAGAGGCACCCTTTCCAATAGATCAGTCATGGATGGACACAGCGGGAACTGGAGAACAATAGTTTCTCTCAGTGTTTAGACAGGTGCTGATGTGAAGAGGAAAAACAAATTAGTTCAAGCCCTCAGAATAAAGCACCATCTATTATTATATTTGTGTGCTACGTGGAGACAGTTGTCAGCTAAATACTGTCTGAGTAAGAGTTTTAGCTGCTTCGGTAAAGTTGCGGAGCGGTTTGTCTGGAAGATGATTTAGCAGAAACTAATTCTTGAGAAGACTGTGGCAATTACACGTGATGACAGGGAAGATTGAGGTGTCTTTTGCTGAGCAGTAAACAAATATGTTCACTGGGTGTGTTCCTTCCAGAGCTGAAAAAGAACCACAGTTCTTAAAGTTTTGCCAGTGCATTAAACAAAATCACTTGACATACCTTGATTTCTGTCAGTTGCACCAAACTTTTATTAAGCTTTTAAAAAGTACTTTTAAAAAATTGGATTTAATTAGAAGATGGGATCATTGCCATCCAGAATGGATGTGAAGGCATACTGTTCTTGATTGGTCATTACAGTTTTCTCAGATTCATACCCAGGCCATGTGATTCCTAGTGGAAGATGCCACAAGAGATATTACATCCTTTCAGCTTCACCTCAAACCAGCAAATAGGGTCATTTCCGAACAAGAGACCAGTGTGCCGCCATGTGCTTGAGTGAAGAAAGATAGACAGAACCGCCGTTCATTCTGAGGAAAACGCCTCTTGGAATGTTGTGGGATGTATAGTGAGATCCTTGGTTCTTTCATATGGCTGTTTGTGGTTGAGTGACTGTGAAACGTAGTCATCCGTTTCTTATCAGTAGAAGTTTAATTGTAGGCAAGGCATGAACTTTTGTGATCCATAGAGATGTCTGTTCAGCGAATGATGACGGATACGTTTCCTGTTAATGTGAATGTGTGGAAATGAGAAAAGAAAAACAGCCTCAACCTTCCTGTTGTGTAATTTGAGACTGACGCAGTAGAGATGGCATATGCTTTATCTTGAGACTACATTTTTGATCAAGCAGAGCCAGGGTCATATGCTCTTGAATCATGGTACTGATTCACTGAAGTCTACATTAAAACAAAAGATGTTGTTTTCATTGCCTTTTCATCCTATACATTCCTCACAGCATTATGGGAGTCATAGAATAAGATTGAGGTGATATAGGGGCCCTGGTAAAGCCTTACGGGATAAAGAAGGCTAAGCTTTAAGGTCTATGTGAAATATCTATGTACCGTGTCTATGTATGTGTGTCTGAACCATATTGGGCAAAAAAATTTGGACTGCTATGTTGGGTTTTTGAATTTTTGAGTACATAATATCACTCAACATGACACACAAACTGACATTGAACTTCAACTCTAGAAATGTGCCATTTAAGGAAAGACTCACTTGACCTTCTGCTGTCATTTCGAGATGTTATCTGTTCTTTCTGCTTCAGCAAATACCAGTTCACAAAATAGTTGTCCAAATAGTGGCTGTTCAAACTTACACTATGTAATGTCATACCATACCATACATTACCCACTCACCGGACAAAATATATGGAAACTAACCTCAGCTAGCCCCTGTATTATTCATACACAGAATTCATAGTGTGTCGAGATATATTTTTTTTAAATTTGCTTTAATTTATTTAGTTTTCCTTATTATTTTACTTTTTTTTTTTTTTTTTTTTTAAATGAAGAGCATGGTACCAAGCTTTTTGTTATGTCAGGCATAGATATTTCATTTATGATTAAGATAGATTGGGGGCAATTACAGTAACATGCCTCTTTTTGCCTTGGCTGCATATTAAAGACTCCTATGTGCACATACCTTCTAAATTCGCCATTTGGCTGTCTGACAATACACTGATTATAACTATATCTTTCTAGAGTATTTGGGTGTAAATGGTAGTTTATGGAGGTAATGGAGGTTTACTATTAAATAGTCAGTTCATGGATTCTGTCTACCTCAGCTCAGCCATGGTTTGATTGTTATTCCTAGGAAAAGGTCTACTTGAAACTAAGCATATGTAAGACGGTCTTGTATTAATTGACCTTTGTTTACCCTTCGATCATTATTTAGAAGAGGTACATATAGTTTTTGAGATGTTTCTCTTAGATCAGATTCTACAAAAAGCTGCCAAGTTAAAATTAGAAAGACACAGGAATCTGAGAGAATACAAAGTGGCTCAGACATGTTTCTGTGTAATTACCTGACAGCTGATACCACACATTGAGTATATGTCAACTGAAGCAAATCAAATGCCATTATCAGCCATGAGTTCCTTTTTTCACTTTTTTTAAACTATGTATTTCCATTTGGAACATTAGATACCAAATCTGAAATGGTAATGAAAACACAAGGGTGTTGAATAGCACATGTGGTTATACTGAGTCAGGATGATGGAAGAGCTAAATTCAACTCATGCTAAAAAGGTGTATTAAATAGTATCTGTAGCTGTGTGAAAGTTTTTCCAGACCCCCAGGGGGGTGTGAATGCAGTGCCTTATTCGCATCGCTGCAATGCTGAAAATGGCAGCTCGGAATTCAGCTTCCAGATGTGCCTTAGTAGAGGTGGTCCGAACAACTTCTGAGCTATGTGCTTAGGGTGGTGTTCCAAGGGGTCGTCTGAGAATACCTGTGAGGAATGTGGTGGTGGGGGATGGAAAACCACAACAGGCCCAGACTTGCCCCCTTAACACCCCCCCTCCTCATCACAGTATACTCTCCCTCCCTAGGTGCATCTCTCAAAACTTTCCCTCAAAGTGCTACCAGATTAAGATAGAACCCACATTTATTACTCTGGAAATATTGGTTGTTGCTGATTATGAGCATATCAACATTATGTTTATGTGATTAACAGAAATGTCATGGGTAGATATACATGTATCAGTGACTGTGTGGTGTCCCCTTGACCTCCCCCACCTTTCTCGTTTACTTCTCAGTCATCCCCAGGTCTTTCTCTGTTTGCCTTGCAGCCCCACACCATAAACTTAAGGTCCAAAGTAGCATGGCAGCTAGTGTCGTAAAATCATGAACTGCGTGATCCTGAATCTATGTGAACGCACAGTACAAATAAGAAAACATCGCTTTTATTCTTCCGCATGTGGCTTCCTTTAGAAGGGGTCAGAGATATATTGACTGTGCAAGAGCAAGGTATTTTGGGTTATTTGTGGCTGACAACATTTAAACAGATCAACGAGAAATGAAAATTTTGTCATCATTTACTCACCTTCTTGTCGTTTCACACCTCTATGACTGTCTTTCTTCTGTGAAAAATGAGCAAAGATATTTTGCAAAACATCCATGTCCATACAATAAAAGGCAATGAAGTGCAGTGTTGTTTTAGACCAAATTGACTTTCATTGTATGGACAAAAACAGTTGAAAATTGAAAGGTTTGGAGTGACAGAATTTTCATTTTGGTTGAACTATCCCTTTTGATCATATTTCAGAAATCAATGGGTTTATTTAGTCCATGAGTCCATCAAGTTTTTACCCATGGGCCAAACATTCCCAAGCTGTATTGAACATGGTTAACAGGAAATTACAAAAGGACCCAAAATGTCCTTAATGAAGGAATGTCAACAAATTCTTCCACAGGAAGCATATAATCATCACAGGAGGCATTGACATCCATCCCGTTTCCCAAAGAGCCATAACATGCTGCAAAAGAGAGGAAAGACAGGGCTTAGCCATGAGGAAAAAGGAGCAGAGAGAAGGAGATTCTCAGGTTCCTCTCTGTTTTATCAGATTGTGCAGGCATTGTGCTGCTCCATGTGTTAACAGAGGGGATTAAACTGCAGCAAAGCTGAGAGAAAGAATATTGAACAGCGCAGAGATGGTGCGCTTGGCTGCCAGCGTAATTATTTCCTGAGCGTTTGACAGGGTGCCAGTAATTACCTGATACCAGCCCCTTTTTATCTCAGTCAAAGGGTAGTACAAGTTTACACTTGCATGTGCTGCATCATAAAAAAAAAGAAAAGAAAAAAGCTGTTAGACTGTGCCCCTTGGTTTGCTGTCCCTCCCTCACTTTGTGTCTTTTCTTTCGGTTTCCAAAACTGTAGTTCGCTTAAGTGGTGCGTATTTCTTTGCTAAAGTGCACTTCTTCATCACTTTGAGTGCCATTGTGAGAGTACACACTGCAACTTTAACCTCTCCTCCATTGAATCAAATGGCACCCTAACGGTGTTCTTCTTATATTAAATGACTTCTGGGGTACTGCAGAGAATGACATTGTGTGTAGCAGCGATGCACAGGCGGCCTTACCAAGGGACTTACTGCTGAAATTCGATTAGGCCTAAACTTTCACAGCTGTGCGGATGATGATGGGTGAGATGAAACAAAGGGTCTGTGGTCTCCTCACTGTAAAAGAGGGGGCTGTTCCTGCGTGAAATCTGATTTCATTTAGTGCCTGTAGTCTTCTTGACTCTAATTGGTAGCATACCCTACAGGAAGACAGGCAGCCTCGGCTCCAGCCCTGCCCCCTGCCAGGCGAAGATAAAATCAGGGCTGCTGGGCGAGATGCTATGATAGCTTCACACTGATATCTGCTTGTTTATACAAGGCAGCACCTGAAGAGGACTGAAAATCTCAAGTTTTGCCTCTGACATCCTGTCATGATATCAGGGTTTTTGATACGCCAAAGATGGCATGTAAGCCGTGATAGTCTGCAATTACAAGCACCTCATTGCATCACACCCTAGCCAGATCCAATTGTCATCGCATGGCACGATGGTGTCTACATGAAATACTCAAGTTGCCACTTCTAATTGGGTCTGCCACAGAGCTGTTAGGACATTTGTGCTGTTCACCACTGGAATTCTCAGTCATGGTGAAGGGCTGTTGTAATCCAAGCCTTCAGTCCCTGACACTGTGTCTTTGAATTGGCCCTTTGTGCTGGAGGAAAAGCCACTGCCTCTCACAAAGGGAAAAGGTCGGAAAGCACTGTTTGCCTTCGGCTTTGTGTTGCAGCTTCTGAGAATGAGGGGATTATACAGTGTCACTACAATTTACATGCTCCAGGTGTAGACTTACCATTCAGCCCCACAAGAGACTGTTTCCACTATCTTCTTGTACCTAACATTTCCTTAGCACATGCTTTTAATTGAGAACAAATGTCATTATGCCTTTAAAGTTGATATAGGGGTGACATGAAGATCTTCACAATTTTTACTTCACAGTCTATGTCATGTGGATTTTGATGCAGCTGGTCTATTTTTAAGAATTACTATGTTTTGTCTTGTTTTCTAGTAAAAAATCAAATCAAAATATCATTTAAAGATTAACATTTACCTGAGAAGCAAAATATACAAAAAAAAAAAATGTTTTCAGAGACCATATCTTAAATATAGTGGTTTTGTTTGCTAATTTATCTAGTCTCGGAATATTTATAATTATATTATATTATCTTAATACTACTGAATTATTGACCCTTTTGTATGAAAGAGTTAAATCAGATTATCAGTGATGTTTATGCTGTGTACAAATATTTCGCTCAACCTTATCCTACCAGCCCCGATGTCTTAAAGACTTACGGAAAAAAAAAAAAAAAAAATGTTTTAATTATTGTTAAAGTAATAATTTCTCTGAATTAGGCTGATAAGACAGCTTAAATCCCGTTCTATTAGCGCAGCATGTAGAGGGCAGTGAATTGTAAACATTGCTGATGTTATCGCAGGTGATAATACATTTTTGCTGGTTATTTAGTGGTAATTTTAGCACTGTTTGACATTAGTTTTCTCATCATGGTGGTTTGTAACTGTATAAACAATTAAAACATGTCATTCAAATTAAAAAAAAAAAAAAAAAAAAAAAAAGACTTACGAAACATAACCTTGGTGCTAGAATAAAGCATATTTGTTCACAGTTGTTATGTCACCCTCAAAGCAAGATTGCACAGACAGCAGTGTAATTATATCTTGGCCCTTCAAAATCTGTCTGACTGACGTCCATTCAGTCAGAGCTCCAGGCTGCCCTCACCGTGAAGTGTATCCTTTTAAGGTTTTAGTGCCTCTTTAAATCAAAAACAGGAAATGACTGTCCTAGCAGATTTATGATTTCTATCATGAACGAAGTCCAAAACTTTGATGTATTATCAGTATTATCATAAATTCAGAAATGTGTTACCTGAAAAATTATAGCCTAGTGTTTTTTGAACTGAAATTTGGCCTTTGGTTATTAGGTATAATTTAACTTACCTCATTTTATTATGTTATGTCGTTTATTATTCATTGAGCCTTCAAGAGTGTCTTCTAACATTGAAAATTAATCAAATTTGTGTCCTCTTTCCTTATACAGCTTTGAAGAGGTCCTTTGATATTGATGATGTGAATGAGATCCCCACATTCTCCCCCACATCTTCTGTCACATCTCCCATCAGCCCAAGTGCAATCCTCAACAAGACAAATGAAGTGAGGAGTCCAGGGAACCAGGTGTCTCCTCCTTACCGCTCCAGGATTAGTATCAGCTGCAGTCCTGCCCAAAGCCCTGTTATGAGAAACAGGATGGTGTCCAGTCTCTCCTTCAACCGAGGGATAATGGAAAAGCCCACTATCAACGCCAACTCCGGGATCATCCGAGCTGCCTCATTTCAAAACAAATTCAACCCTAATGGCTTCAATTCATCTTCAGGTCCAGGAAGTGACAACGACAGTCTCCATAGCTCCTCTTCCAGTCTGGAGTACCAGGCCTCTTCTAAACTCTGCTCCTACACAAGCCCTCCTCAAAGTCCTGTTGGAGTTGGGGAATTCAAGGCCCAACGTTTAGGCAGCCCTGCCCTGAAGAAGTTCTCCTCCCATGGGAACATGTTCCATTCAGAGCTGGAGGGTCCTCTGGTCATCCCAACTGAATCCATGGGTATTAGCCATGGCTCCATGCCATCTCTGGATCTCCAGATGGAGACTGCAGGAATGAGACGAGTGATTTCTCCTGGATCACGATTCACCAATACAAGTCCACAGTGGAGCACAAGTCCCAATAACATACAGAACACCAGTACCTTTGCAAGGGACTCCTCTCTCAACAACCAGTCTTCTAGACCTAAAGATCCAGTGCGCCTCAACAAGTTCCCTCTTGACCTTGACAACCTGGTCTTCAAGTCTCAGAATGAATCTCCAGGAGCACCCAAACCACCTCCAAGGTTCCACACGTTATCCAACAGTCCCATCGTCTTGGCAAGTCCCTCTGCATCCATCAGCAGCCTAGACAGCACCGACCTACCCCTGGCCCACAACAACAACAACAACATCATCGAAAAGAGAGAGCCCATCACTCCTCCTGGAGCTATCCCAGTACCCAACATCAGTGAATCTCCTGTGCTGCTGTCTCCAGCCCAGACTCCTCAGTTCAATGTAGTCTCTAAGCCCCAAATGGTCCAGGTGGCCCCTGCCCCACCTTCCCCATCAGGAGAGATGGAGATCAGCAATGATATCGATCAGGATGACATCCATGCCAAAGAGAGCGTGGGTTCCATATTACAGCGGATTGCCTCTTTCTCCAGAGTGGAGACTAAGGTGCCAGTGTCTGATCCGAGTCTGGTCATCCCCCTGAGTAATGGCATCAAGAAATACTCACCAGCAGTACAACGCAAGGATTTCAAGAGATCTGAAGGTGAGATGTAGTGCTCTTAATATTTCAGTTCAGGGTCTTAATAGCTAATAAATTGGGTTGTTGAAGTTCACCAGAAGAACTTGTTCAGTGCCACTGGTGGTTATGCTACATGTCTATTGATTTAATGCACTTAAAATGGGAGGTATGCCCTTTGCAAAGAATATGATTAGTTAAGTAAACAGAACTGTGTGGGTCTAAAGGCAGCACTTTATTTGAAGTGCTGCTGTCATCACAGCTGTCTTTCCGCACCTTACTGACATACTGTAGAGAAAAGGGTGATGGGAGAGAAGAAAAAGACAAGAAAAAGAGGAATTCCTGGTATATCAACAAATAGCTGAGTGCAAACGGTGATAACAGTTCAGGGGATCCTGTCATCACTGCCTACCCAGTAAAGTGATCCCTGGCAGACACAGCTAAGTTGAACAGTGCCAGAGGCTACAGAATCAGACCCTTATACAGTTAAATTTCTCAGGTGTGTCAATCTCTGCTACAGTGATCTCACCCAATCCATACACGCCCACATTACTTGCCATTGGGATTAGTGCAATCCAGACAGGGCTTGGAGTCTTGGCACCATAATTATGTTCTTATGTATGGCTTTACATAGCAATTGACAATAATGAATTCAGAACTGAGGCTTAGTAATATCAAAGACATCAGGGTGAAAAGCATATATAATTCATAGTCAACAGCATGGTTGTCACGTATTGACCCATTTTTGGTGTTAAATATCTATAGAATCAGGACATTACTCTTTAAAGTACACGTGCTTTTACAATGATTAATTTAGCAGATAAAGGGCAATAAAAAGCTAATCATCATAGGAGTGCTAGTGTGTTAATTCAAATTCAGCCCTTATATTTTGCAAAACAAAATGCAAGATTACAGGAGTTGCTAATAGTTGTTAGTAGTTCATTTATAATAGTAATGATAAGTAATGATAAAGATGGGGTTCACTGTAAACCCGAATAAGTTGGGCTAACTCAAAAAATTTGAGGTAATCAGTTACATCAATTTTTTTGAATTATGATGTTCCCAATTTTAAGTAAGCAGAACTATAAAGTTGAGTATGTAGTACTCATGCATGTTAATTGCTCCTAACTTGAAGTACTGAGTTAATTCATACATTTTGATAGCAATTAACATAAAAGATTTTATTAATTAACTTTTTTTTATTTCGAGTTCTTGCAAATCAAATGAGTTATTTACTTCACTGTAAACCCTAATGAGAAAATTCAGAAAATGCCAACTTGCTAATTTGCTAACATGTTAACAATAGCATGGTATAGCACTTACTGAATGAGTATAGCAACTTAAAACATGTAACTTACCTGCTCTCAAACCAAGCAGCATGCGCCACTTGTCATCATGATGGTATCTCTCCAAAAACCCACATTAACGGAAACGCTTCTAAATTAGCATAACAAAACATTAATCACTACTAAATCTCCCTTACCATTATTCTTGCACAAAAAAAAACGTTATATAACACTTATTTTTAGCATTTACTCTCCCTTTAGAGTGCCATGGGCAAAGCATGCTGGGAAATAGAAATCCCACCCCAGTTTCAGTTAAACTTAAGTTAGTCTAAATTAAAAGTAATGAGTTCATACAACTCAAAACAATGAAACAGTTCAGTTTACTTGAAATATGTCAGTGGTGTGAACTCAAAAGAAAAAGTTCTAAATACTCATAACAGTTAATTTAACTGAACTAATTTGTTAGGTATCTGTAAATGTTGGTCGCTAACATTAGTGAGTTAATTGGTGTGCCAAGCAATAAAATGGTGACGTGTGCATGTTGGATTCACGTAAATAGCAATATGTTTGATATTACTATGGTGTACCACAAACTCTAATGCATTTTGGCATATTTCAGACAAAAATACATGTTGGGAAAGCTGTGGGTTTGATTTATTCTGACCAGAAAAAAGTTGGGGATTTTTCATCTCCACATGTTGTATATTTGCCTCCTCCTGTTGTTTTTCCCTTCGTCTTCATTTCCTGGGGTCATGTTGCAGAGAGGAGAGGGGTGCATTTCCTGACCTGAGAAAACAGAGAGCATTGAACTGGAGGGAATCAGTGGGCGCCAACAACTGTGTTTAGCCTCATAGATCCTACTTGTATAGCTTATCTAGCAGCGCTTGTTGTGCATCTCACGAGTAAGCTAACATCAGGGTGGGCGTCTTGACATCTGCACAGATCCCAGTCAGCCAGCCCCCACGCTGAAACCTCTCTGAAACATAAACATGACTTCATTTACTAAGTGATTTATAATTTCCAGTGTTAGTAAGTGTGTCAAAATGGGTGCTGCCCCAGGCTTGTACCTCAGGCTGAAATGTGTTGTTTGCTGTTTGTCAGATGGTTGAGCTGTAAAGGCTGCGCTGATGGGTTCGGATGAAACCGACTTCCTAATGGTTGCATCAGTGAAAGTCTGGGATGTGGGTGCTGTTTATGTCATGCTATCTGCTTCAGGCAGTGTTTTTCAGCGGTTCTGTGGTGTCTTGTTTTCTTTTCATTTTTTCCCTCAAAATATCTGGGCGCAGTGCATACGGATGTAGCCCTTTTGACAAAGCCAATGGGAAATACCCGCCCATGTTTTCATCATGTTCCATGTGCATTATGACTTGTTTTACTTTTTGAAATGGTGGTATATTTAGGCATCACGTCATCCACCCATCATTGAGCTATATGTAGGCCCTTTGCACTGTTTCCTGTGATAACAAGGAAAGAGATCATTCACTGTTAAGGCCAAACACATGACATGCTCCCAACTGTGTTTATAGCTGTCCTTTTGGGACTGCTGGGTTTTTTCAGTTCATTTATGCTGTCAGTAAAGATGCTAATGTTAATGCCATAAGCTATCATATAGGGTTATTATGATGACTTGAAGTACATTTTGAGGATTTAATTTTTAAAAAAAAATTTTTATACTAATTCTCTTGTAAGCTGCTTTCAGATTTGCATACTACGAGTATGTACTACATTTGATAAAGAACCTGCTTCTCAACTGTTTAAATATGTGAGTGTGTAAAATATATGTACATATGTAAATATGTGTTGTGTATCATATGTAGGCTTGCCACAGTAATACCTGTTATTATTAAAGAGTGACGTCTGTTTAACGTGTTGGGTTTTGTTGAGCAACCCATAATTAATTTTTCTTTTAATTTTTAGTTTTACTATAAATTACATTCAAAGTTTAAATCATCTTGTGTTATTGTGTATGCAGTTTTGCAATGAAAATTACCCCAGTAACACCAGCCAGTAGTAAAACTAGTTGACATTGTTGAAAGTCCTAACACACTACATACTACATTATCATAGTAAAGTGTTCATCAGATGCATACTTCAGAGGAGGTAGTAAGTCTAATAGTATGCTAGTGTGTTATTCCAAATTCATATCTCAATTTTGTTTTTATTTGTGGAATATAGATGCTATAGAATAAGTTCTTAATAATTGCTCAAAGGGTTAGTTCACCCAAAAATGAAAATTCTGTCATTAATTACTCACCCTCATGTCGTTCCACACCCGTAAGACCTTCGTTCATCTTCAGAACCCAAATTAAGATATTTTTGATAAAATTCGATGGCTCAGTGAGGCCTCAAAGATCATTTCCTTTTTCAATGCCCAGAAAGGTACTAAAAACATATTTACATACAGTTCATGTGACTACAGTGGTTCAACCGTAATATTATAAAGCGACAAGAATACTTTTTGTGCACCAAAAAAACCAAAATAACGACTTTATTCAACAATATCTAGTGATGGGCGATTTCAAAACACTGCTTCATGAAGCTTCAAAGCTTTACGAATCTTTTCTTGTCGCTTTGTAATATTAAGGTTGAACCACTGTAGTCACATGAACTATTTTAAATATGTCTTTAGTACCTTTCTGGCCATTGAAAAATGAAATAATCTTGCTGTCAATGCAGGCCTCGCTGAGCCATCGGATTTTATCAAAAATATCTTAAATTTTGTTCTGAAGATTAACGAAGGTCTTACGGGTGTGGAACGACATAATGGTGAGTAATTAATGACATAATTTTCATTTTTGGGTGAACTAACCCTTTAAAGGTGAAGTGTGTAATTTCTGCATCAAAAATAATGACAGGTTTAAATGAGCATTCCTCCCATCTTCCATTGGCCAAACCAAACTGATAGCCCCGCACCCAAACTCACATCATCGGTTGAGCCAGTGTGTTACTATCCTGGGCTGGTTGAAATTCTCAAACTAACAGAGCAATGTTTTGATAGCACAGCACCAAAAAGAATTGCAAAAATAATGACAGGTTTTTATGAATATTCCCCCCATCTTCTATTGGCCGACCAAACGGATATCCCTGCCTCCAAACTTGGATTACTGGTTGAGACAGTGTTACTATGCTGGGCTGGTCGGATCTCTCAAACAAACAGGGCAATATTTTGATAGCACAGCACCAAAAAGAACTGCAAAAAGTAATGAAAGGTTTAATGAACATTCCTCCCATCTTCTATTGGCCGACCAAAAAGATAGCCCATCCCCAAACTTGCATCATTGGTTGAACCAGTGTTGCTATGCTGGGCTGGTCGGAATTCTTTTTTACTTAGTGATAAAATATAGACATATATAGAAAGTCTTGTAAAATCAGCCGTCATCTTACAACTGGCTGTAAAAATGAAAAATGTTCTTCTAATGCATGTTAGCTGCTTAAAATATGATTTTGCTATCACTCTCTTCTGCGCTAAGAGTTTGTTAGTTAAAAAAAACATGACAACAAAAACAGCCAAAGGGCCGTCCTCTGCTCTCTTCCTCTAACAGAGAGAGAGTGAAATCATGTTTGAAGCTGCTCATAAATACAGAAAGACCTCCAGAACAGATGACGGATTCTCTTCTGAAACCCCCACAGCTACTTATGTGGTAAAATAAAGCATGTCTGCAGTCTGCTGATGTGCTGATGAGTTGCGTTTCTTTTCATCACGATGACCTTAGAAGTTCTTCACATATTCGGAGTGTAAAATTCCATTAAACTTGCTATTTCTTCATCTCAGTCAAAGTGCTGCTTTCTGCATTTTTACAGTATTGAAATCCCGTCGAAATGAAAAAGATTTTTTCCCAGGTCTCTCTCTTTTTGCTCCCCCCAGCTCTTAGGTCTTGGCTTCATGTCTCCACTTGTCTGATGAAGGCTGAAAGCTCTTTGGTCCCTTTTACAGCACAATTTATTCTGGATCTAATGACAATGATTTAGGGAATAAATTCTTCCCAAGCAGATGTTTAAGGCCACCCTCCCATTATCCCCTCCAGCTTAGACGCTTGGCTTTGTAGAAGTTTATCTCCTTTCTTTGAGTTAAACAGTTTAGTTACTTTATCAATTTCTGCGTTTCTAAATAGACAGGAAGTTCAGAGAGCAGAAGTGAAATGTTGTACAGTCAGTCGAGTACAAGTTAATTCTTATGAATCTAGGAAATAATTTTTATATAGTATTTGCTTATTTTTTCTGTTTATGGTCCATGCCTGGTGCCATTTCCAGTCATATCACAGCTTCTTTTGTATTGAGAAGGAAATGTGTTTCCTTAGCAGATAAGACAACATTAACAAGCGGCAGTATTCTTATCTTAGGCCCATAGAGGTGGGTCAGTAATGGGATTGACTTGCCTGTTTACCAGAACCTGGCGCTTTTCTCTCTGAAAGATTTGGATGTCTTCTCCTCATTTAGCATAATTTAGCTTGCTGTCATTGATGATTTATTACCTGTGCATGCTGTCTGAGGCATTGGAGAGATGAGCACTGATTATGGGTTTCAGTGGCATTTTGTGTGTGTGTGTTGCCATTCCATAACAGCCCAGTATTTAGTCTAGAGGAGCTTTTACAAATTACCATAGCAACCTTCAGGTGCTCTGTAATGTTTACTTCACGTGCTAAGGTATTGCCTGTGAGTACAGTTAAACATGATAGCACTCATTTCCATGAGAGGAAAACATGGCCCTCTGGGTCACATTCGACCTCATCTAATGCTCTGAGCAAGCAATGTCAATGTTGATAACTGAAGGACAACCTTTTAAATCTAATGTTTGTCCTCGCATTCATCAGCTACATTTTAAAAAGGATAAAGATTAAGAAAAATCCACATTTTAGGGAGAAATTGGTTCAGATATCAGGTCTTCCTGTTTAAGTCATGAAGATTAAATTCAACCGTGTTCAACTTTCTTCACAGAATAAGCAAGGAGTACCTGCAACAGAATCTGCTGCCAGAGAATTTCACTTAAACTCCAGAGATTTCACATGCACGTCTTTCACAAAGTTCTACAGACCCCCTGCTCCTTTCAAGGGTGCTTATATTTGGGCTAAATTCATAATTCTTTGAGTTGCTTTATGCTTTACTATATTATTAATTGTGTAATACTCTCAGTTCTAGGGATGCACCAATATTCCAATTCTGGCTGATATTGATACTCTGATAATTGTTTTCATGTTAGTTTGTCTTAGTAATGTAAAAATAAAAAGCTAAAAAAACTAAAATCAGTGATTTGTAAATGCTAGAAGTTCATTTAGCCATCACAACATTCTGAAAAATAAATATTCATGTTGCGATTTGCTATAGATTACATTTAACACTGTTATTAAATTATTGGTGTTTTAAAGATAAAATATGTACGGTTTTTTTTAATGCTTAACCCAGTTTATTGTTCATTGACTACTATTAGTATGCCATGGGTTTATCTCCCCCAAAAGTGTAAACATTGAGCACCCCAGGCAACATTTAAACCATCTAGGACCTGCTGTCCTGCAAAGTTTATTTCCAACCTGCTTCAGCTCAACTGACCTGTGATTTTCAAGCGACAAAAACAGCTGTACAATATATGTGTGTATATATATAATATATACACACATATATTGTACAGCTGTTTTTAGATCCTATGTCTTCAGCCCTGCTCCTGGAGACCCACTGCCCTGCAGAGTTTATCTACAAATCTAATCAAACAGACCTGAACCAGCTAATCAAGCTCTTCAGGATCGCTTGAAAATTACAGGTCAGTATATATATATATATATATATATATATGGGGTGTAATGATACCCTCATGTCACAATTCGATACATATTATGATACTGAACTCACGAATATGATCTTATTGCGATACTCCAAGACATATGGTAAAAGGATAACAAAAAAATGTACTGTTGATTAAAATGCTAAATTTTGTATTAAATTGGGGGTGGAAATTAATAGGCTTGGACTTGGTGCTGGTAACCCAATGCACAGGACAACAGTGACACCAGAATAAAAATATTAATATAATATGAATAAAAAAATATATATATATAATATATATATATATAAGAATTTAACACTTTTTTTTTTTAGTAAGGATGCATTAAATTGAAAATGACAGTCAAGACATTTTATGCTAATGCATTTTCTAACTGCTTTTTTGCCAAAATTCAGGAATCTGATTGTGTTGCATAAATGACATCATGGTGACCCACAGGATTACCCTTCATTCTTGTTTTAGAATAAGCTTGATAGTCTTGATGTGAATGAGTTCAGATCAGCTGCCCAGGGGGCTTCATAACTGATAAGAGATATGAGGGTGTTTGGGGGAAAAATAGGTAATTGGATGGGATTAATTAATTCTTAGTGGAAAAATATTTCCACCCTGAGGGAAGTATGCACACATCATGAGTTCAGATGTTCAGTTGTGATGACAGTCTGTGCGGGGAGCTAGCTCTGTTGAGTTCAACGCAATACACCCATAACAACACAAGACAGGTTTTATTAACCTGATATTGTGGATGCAAAGGTTCTCTGGGAGTTTTTTACACTTTAGACAGGGGGATCTTTGTTAAATCTGGCCCGCTTCCTAAACAAATAATGCCACAAGTGCTTAAGAGTGACATTAGTTATACTGACATGGTAGTCTAGCTGTGTAGAATTGTGGTTTCAGTATTCATGAATAATTTGAATGAGGTCTCAGTGGAGCAGAATTGAACATGTTTCATGTAGCTTATGTGGATAATCCAGTTTTTGTACCAAAGTTTATCTTTTCACTAACAAGTGAAACTTTCTTTTTGACAGTGTGATCCAATACAGCTGGTAACTTGATATCTGTTTGCATATTATATGATATATGTTGTCCATTAATAACGAGTGGTATATTGTCTCGAACAGCCAATCTGCTAATGGGCTGTGCACACAGCTCATTCCAAACATGTGACAGGGAGTGAGCACATCATTCAGGTCCTTGGACAGAATTGCTGATTTAGAAAGTGCCAGCAGTAATGCATGGCAGCTGGTTTGGGGCGTTTTCGATCTATCTGTGTTTTTCCTTTGGCGAACAGGCACGGTGAAGGGGCGTGAGGAGGGGGGCTCAGCTTGGAGTTTATGATTTAGCACAAGGGAAAAACCTGTTTCTGCTGAGAATTTACTTCTGAGACTTCATAGTTCTTTCTGCAGACAAAGATATAATTAGTCAAGGAATATCAACAATCTGACAGCTAGTGTCCAACATATTTTCTTGGGATTCACAGATAAATTGTAATTGTTTTAAAAGGATTTCATTTATGAGAGGCTGCACACCTTGATAGTGTTGCATAAGACTGTTAACTCTTTCCCTGCCAGCAATTTTTTTTTTTTTTTTTTTTTTTTTTTAAAGTTGCTAGCCACCGCCAGCATTTTTGATCAATTTCCACAAAACTTTCTTGGCCCCCAGAATATTTTGTTGTATGAATTATATGCATACAATATATATAAGAAAAAAAGAACAGAGCCTCTGCTTAAAATTTTAATAATTTTATTCTAGCCTTATGCGTTCTTTTTGATCAACACTTGAATGTGAGCAAGTTTAATAAAAAAAAAGCAACATTTTGAACAAAACTGCTGAAAAAATCGCATTTTTGTCAGAGACTGCGTCCGGGTCGAATTCAGAACAATGATCAAAACATAGATGGAACAGATCATTTCCATCAACACCATTGCAGTTTAATTTAACCCCACTCGCCGCCGAGACGCGTGAAGAGAACAAACACTGTTATGAGGAATGTTTTTGATGGCATATGAATTTTAAATTTGAACCCATGGAAACATTCTTAAAAACATAAAAAAAAACAAGGACTTTTAAAGTGTTTTAAACACATTTTTAGAAACCATATCATGATGACTTATTTCTTTTTGGGTGAACTGTCCCTTTAAGCAAGCCAGCTTTATGTAAATAAATGTAATATTTCACATTTAATGCCTAAATATTGGCGAGTCACTGCATGTTATACAGCAGAATCTTAACAATGGATGCTTCTGACAAACTTTAGCCAGAATGTTTTCATCTTACTGTTATTAAATATTCTCAATATATTAATTTTTTTTTTTAGAATCATGGAATTTTTTAATCAAGGTGTCAGTTCAAAGGTTCATTGAATCAATCTGTTAACAGAAGTGCAACTTAATCCCCTTATTTGTTAGACCAAGATGTTGCTCCATTCCAAATATTTCTTTGATCATCCAAGTCTGAATATCAGAGCAGTTGCTCTGCAGGGTGACTGTTCTGAGATACAGTACCTCCAGAGGTTCGATAGGGGGCCATTTGAAACTGTCATGCTGGCACGAGCGGAAATAGCATTTTAGGGTTTTGCTGTCTGTCATGTTGTGTGTCAAGGATATAATCACAGACCAGTGACTGTAATCAGAGTGTGGCTGGAGCGTCTCTACTGTTACGGTAACCGCTCCACCGCGTCATAACATGTCGCACCTTCTTTCTACAGATGTGACTCACCGGTCCTCGCTCGTTCCTCCGATAATCTACTGTTTGTTATGCTCGGTGAAGCTTTCTATATTTAATCTGTGAAATATGTGCTCTTGGAGGAACTGATCTCACAGTCGCAAAGACTTTGTTATGCAGGGAGTCCATTGTTTTGACAGCTTCTCTGCCCACATTAGGCCGACTTTGATCTGAAAAGGCCATTCGCATGTGCTATTGATTGATCTTTCTCTTGGGCCTGAGTTTCCAATTCTCTTACAGAGCTGTGGGAAATAGATGGGTCAAACAACAGACCTACAGGTACTCCGGTTTCAAGAGAGAAAAATCTCACTCTTTATTCATCTTGAATCCCAAACCCCCCTTTTAAACTAAAGGACCTCAGATTGGCGCTTTCAACAGGGGGGCTTTTGCGTGATTGGCGGGCGGGTGTTTTTTCATCATTTCCATACCCTTTGTGAAGAAGGTTATCTTGACAGTTGCAAAAAGAAAGTCAAGTTTAGAGTTGATAGATGAAACTGAGAGCCAATTATTTCTGTTAGTGTAAAAGTCTAAACAAATGGCAGTCGCAGACCGAGGGTTAGACTCTGAGAGCAGACTGTTTATTCTCCTGATTTGAAATGAAAGGCTTGGTTATTTTTTTTTTAGCTGTTATCTTTTAAGCTGTTTGACATTCTCTCTGGGTTTGTATCAGCCTTCAAGGCACCATATCTTAATAAACAGGAAACCGTAAACTCTGAAGTGCTCTTTCTCACTAATTCTTTACAGTGACTCATGGGTAATGAGGGGTGTTATGTGCTCTTTTTGACAGTTGCAACCATGAGTCTCTCCCCTAAATATATACCCTGATGTGCAAAAACAGCTCAAAACATTATAACATCATATTGCCTGAAGCATTAACTTATAATGATAGTTCTTTAAAAAGAAAAGATGGGAAAGAGACACTCACTTATAAAATCCTTGGAGGCAAATTCACTAAATGGTTGTGCCACTTTTGCATGCTGTATTCTTATAGGAGAACCACCTGCAACCGGACCAAGTGCTTACTGACGTATCATTAGATCGGTTAGTTCGGCAATAGCCAATCAGATGACTTTTTGGTGTGCATCTGAGGAATTAATGTGGTAAATGTGTTTCATTTGTAGAGACTTGGAGAATAAAAATGCATCCACCTCAAGCATCACCTTTTTATTTGCATCTTGTTGTTTAAAAAGTTTGGGGATAGCACTCTTATGCTCACAATGGCTACATATTTGTTTAAAAAATACAGTAAAACTGTAATATTGTGAAATATTGCAATTCAAAATTGTACTGTTACATGACTTGCATGATTTCTTTAGTGAATCTGAAACCGAGCATACATATAAACATCACTATCAGCATTTTTAGTGAATTTCCCCTTTTCAGTGAGTGAGCGGGAGCTTTCCATGAATTCAAGCTGTTATATCACATTACAGGAAAGCTTCAACACATACTTCACCAGTTCCCACATAGCTCCAGCTGTCTCAATACACACAATCTTATTGTGTGAATTGAACAAGATTTCCTGGGGGCAACAGGAATCTGAAGTCACATCACAGAGGAGGTTTTATATGCCTTTTGTGGTAAACAACTGTCTCTTTGTCCAAATGGCTCTCTGTTTGTTTGAAGCTGATGCCTTCCCAGCACCTGATATGTCTGTAAGTGCCAGATGATGCTAATATTTGGAATCTGTAGACGGACAGTACAGTCATTCATAACCAGCTACCACATTTCATGGATAAACATAGAGAGTTTCTTATCATAGCCATGGTGTAGATGGGCAGGGAAGCTCCCAAACTAATCTTATTAACTCCAAAGCATCTGTTTTCCTCTCTTTGAAAGAATGATAGTGTTTTTGGGAGGAGAGCAGCATCAGCTGTGCATAATGGGAGGTTGCTTGTTTTTGTGTTTATCCTTTCCGACAGGACGGGGAACTACTCACGAGGAAGGAAATGCCAGATCCGTGCGCTGAACTTAACTTGTGTGTTTCCCTCTTTTGAAAGGTGTAATAAACTCAACCAAGTGTGTAAACATGAAAGATAAGCCCTTGCAAGATACACTTATGCTTGCCTTTGAAATCCATCCAGTTACCATAAAAAGCTAAATGTGTGCCAACTTCGGCCTGCGTTCCTCCGCCTGCGACAGTGAGGTTTACAAACAGACTGTAGTCTAAAACTGACAGAGCAACCCACTGACCCACTGCTGGCATTTGCATTCCTCAGGCCTGTCCGCTGAATGAACCGATAAGCTCCTCAATAAAGTTCAATGATTAATCTTTTAAACCACATAATGCTGGGATGATGAGAAATCAGACATACTTTAAATGTGTAGCTGTTGCGCTGTCCCTAGGAATGGGAATCAATCAGGAGCCATTCCGATTCTGATTCTTCTTAACGATTCAGATTCTGTTTAAGAAATATTTGGAGAATATTTGTATGTTTGTATGTATGTATCTTGCTGTATGTTGTATGATATTACTAAAAAGAACCAGCTCATAAAAACCATTAGCTCGGGATTCAGATTTCACTGGTTGTGCTGTATGTTTTTGATTTTCTAAAGAAATAACTGATTTGACTCATTTAATCAAGAATCGAGCATTACTGTTCGCGTTGTGTATTTCATACTGAATAGCAATGGAGGGAAAACTGTGGTAAAGTAGAGAACCAGTGTAGAGGAAAGTTACTTTTAAAAGCAATGTATTGCAGTATTGCATTACTCCCTAAAAAGTAACTAATTTACTGCTTATTAATAGTTAGTAAGGTAGTTGTTAAGTTTAGGTATTGGGTAAGATTAAAAATGTAGAATATGGTCATGCTGAATAATACATTAATATGTGCCTAATGAGTACTAATAAACAACCAATATTCTAGTAATATGCATGCTAATATGCAACTAGTTAAAAGACCCTAAAATAAAGTTACCGTTATTTTAACCTAAAACTTAACATCAAGAACATCCAGGTAAACAAAAACACCTGATTTTAATTTATCTTTTTTATTAAAAATAAGAACTACAAAGAATAGGACAAATACAATAAAACAAATATACAAGTGAAATAAACAGTGCTTTAAGTTTTTCAGGTAGGCCTACATTAGATCGATTTAACAGTAGCATTCAAGTAAGAAAAGACATAAACTGATTAATCAAACGTAAAACTAAAACTGCATAGTCTTCAAATGAATTAAATATACATTGGTTCATAATAAAGCTAAAAAAGTTATTCAGTCAAGAGTAGGGGTGTAAGAAAATATCGATACACGTGAATATCGCGATATTATGTTTGGCGATACTGTATCGATTCTCAAAAACACTGTATCGATATTTATATATTTAGTTATTTACATCCAAGATTCGTGGCTTTGTGTTCGATTTAAACCACAGACTGTATAAAACCCAACCGCTAGATGGCAGTGTTATCTCAGAACGTAAACTGACGCGGAGCCGGAGAAGCGCAAGGTGTATCGCTAGTGTTAGCATTAGCAAACCCAGCTCACAAGACGATAGAATTATTCCGCTCCCGCGGCATACAGAGCTGAAGTGCGGACTCATTTTGGATTTAGCTATAAAGAAGCCACTAAGGAAATCGACAAGAGTTATTTTGTTTGCAAAATAGACCATGTTAAAATCCAAATATTCGGGAAACGCATTTAATCTGAGAGAAGCGTTTTGATAGAATATTTGATATGTACTGCACGTTTTCCTCTCAGTAACAAAATAAACACACAGCAAAATTGACAGCGGTGGCAGCAGAAAGAAAGCATCTGATCATAGCGATGTGGATATGGTTGTACCAGCTCTGCAGTTCAGTACTTTAAATAGTACTTTATACAATGGACTGCTTTAAAGCAAACAGCTTTACAGTATTAAATATAAAACAAACAGTCATTCAGTCATGGAATGGACTATGCACTTTCTGTTGTTAAATAGTTTAGAAATTAAAAACTGCTATACTGTGAACCTTTAAAACATTTACACATAAAGAATCCTGCAGTCACTTTACTATTTTCCCTTTATTTAGATTGCACAAAATAGTGATTAGTGATATAAATGCAAATGATACTGTATTGATTAAATAAAATAAAGTTGCTTGTCAGGTTTTATGCATATGGTTGTGTTCTTTATGACCGTTTCTTCTAAAATTAGATCTTTCTAAAAAAAAAAAAAGAAATATAGCAATATATCGCCTTTCTTACAATTTTGCAATATATCACAATATATCGTATCGTAACCCCTGTATCGTGATACGTATTGTATCGCCAGATTCTTGGCAATACACAGCCCTAGTCAAGAGCAGTGAGTGATTTTGTTTTGTTTTTTTGTTTTTTTTCTTTTTCTTTTTTCTTTTGTTGTTTGACAGAGAGCAGCAGGTTTGCTCTATTAGGCTGCTGTCCCTTTAAGACCTAATGCACGGATCCTATTGACACGCATCCGATTTCTTTCTCAACTGATAACGTTCACTTAAGACATAACCGACTGTGTTTACATGAATACTCGTCAAGACAGGCATTTTGAAATAACTGTGTGTATTTGACCGTTCGAGTGTGAAAGCGAACTGAAGGGATCACACACTGTCAGAGAGGCAGTTTGTGCGCGCGCTTCGGGTGTGCTTGTCAGCAGACAGCGTGAGACCTCAAGTCGTTGTTTTCTGCAACTTATTGATCTTAATAACTCTTTTTTTAACGTCACGTAAGTAACAGTTGCATGCTCAGTCTATTCTCTGCTACATGCGTCGACCTAAAACTTTGACATTTCACATGTTTTAAAGTAGCCTATTAAAATCATTCAGATATCGCATGCAGTTGCGATATGCATATCGTGATATGTACATTTGCGATATTTCGTTAATTTCGATATGTCCTACTGATTGCATAACTCACGTTACTTGTAATGCGTTACCCCCAACACTGAATAGAACCATATGTCGTGAAAATTAGATTGGATCCCAAACCTATCAGTCCCTCACCTCATGGATAGTCAAACTTTCAAAATCAATTCGAAAAGTAAATGTTACAAGCTGTGTTTGCCACCTCCAATAAGAATCATTCACACCCGTGTGATCATTCCTGACCCTGGACCAGAAGAGCTCCAATCATCTAAGACAGCTTTATTGAAAGGGACTGAACCCGACGTGCTAAACGTGTTTTGTGGGTGTAAATGATTTCTAATTAGATGAGCACTCAATTACAACGATTGCTCTCTGAGTAAGTTAAGCAAATTGATGAGGCTAATGCTCATTTCACAGAGAGATTAATTGAGGCTACGCGGAGTCTTCACCCTTCTGTCTGGAGATAAGGACCACAGACACCCTGCTAAAGCCAGGAGGACATGGAATAATGGTGGTTGGGCACCACAAAGAGGGAGGTTCCTTGAGTCTTTTGTGTCCAGGGTGGTTTGATAAGATATGAACGGAGCCTTTGTTGATAATTGGGTGTTGTTCTCTTCTGTCCTGTGGACATAAAGTGATGAGACCTGGGAAAAGTTGGGAGAGTGTAGTAGATATCTTTACTGAGAAAGGGAGAGATAGACACAGAGCATCTGGTGGTGAGATCCTGTTATTGTTAGTGCAAAGGAAAGCCCCAGCTTCACAGGGCCTTGACCAGTTACTCTCCACAGCCAGCAGAATGGAAACGGAATAAGGATGAGGCTGTTTTGAGCTCTTTGGGGGGACAAATAGACTCCAAGCAGGAAACAGTTACAATGGAATTGATGCCCTCGGATATGTTATAAATGTCAGTCATTATTAGCATAATCACACGCACTCAATATTATTTTTGTTTTTTAATTGTTAAAAAAAAAAGATCAGAACAAATGTTTGACCTCCTTTTTAATGACAGGAAAAGGAATCTACTGAATTGCAATTCAGTAAAGGTTTGAAAATCAATTCAAGAATGCATTATGGGAAATGAAGTGTTCTTCTACCCTGTCTATTAGATCCACGCGGGGTAAAGTTTGGGGTCAGTAAAATGTAGTATGAATTTTTTTTTTTTTTTTTAAGAAATTAATACTTAGCAAGAAAGCATTAAATTGATCAGAGTATAGGTCAGAGTAAAGGCATTTATAATGGTGCAAAATAATTCTGTTTCAAATAAAAGCTGTTCTTTTGAACTTTTGAATCAAAGAAATCTGAAATACAAAATGCATTGTGGTTTCCACAAAATATTGAACAGCAAAACTATTTTCAATATTGATAAAAAATAAGAAATGTTACTGGAATACCAATATTAGAAACATTTCTGAAGGATCATACATGTGACACTGGACTGGAGTAATGATGCTGAAAAATTAAGAATAAATTAAACTTTAAAATGTATTAAAATATAAAATATGTATTTAAACATTTTTGATCAAATGAATGATGCCTTGGTTCAATTCAATTCACATCTATTTATATAGCGCTTTTCGCAATACATATCGTTTTAAAGCAGCTTGACAGAAAATGCATGTTTCTACGTTCATAAGAGACTTAAACCTCAAACTTTTGAACGCCAGTGTGTAAAGGTTTAAATTTTACAGCTTTTTACACTTTTTTTTTTTTTTTTTTTTTTTTTTTTTCCCTTTACAGCAGAATTGAATTCTATTTTCATCATTGAATCATTATTTTCCTGTTTTTCACTGTAAATCTGCTTTAAAACAATTTATATTGTGTAAAGCGCTGTATAAGACGACTTTTATTTAACAGGCTTAATTTGTCTTGACACAGTATATATATATATATATATATATATATATATATATATATATACACTATATAATATATACACTATATAATATATAGTTAAAGGTGGTGGTAAGTAGTGGGGGTAAGGTGGGGTAAGTAGTTTTTCAAAAACACTGGAAATTAGTCGGGCCGACACCAACAACAAATGTGTAACCAGTCAGCATTAGGGGGCATATGACGGTTGAGGACGAGCAAGAGGGAGATTTGAAGAAAGACTGCAGAAAGAGAGATGAGACAATACGAAAGAGCTCAAAAGTGCTTTAGGACCCATGTTAATATTAGAAAAGCTTTCCAGCGCTGGAGAGAGCTAAGCGGGAAGGCCTGAAAACAGACGCGGAGGCTGCTTTGATTCCACTTCACATGTGAGTAACACTGGATTTGAGTGTCATTGATTGTCTGGAGCTGCTGTGCTGTAGGCGACTAACAATGAACACTTGTTTGTGTTTACTCTTGTGTACTGTACGTTCATTTTTTTGTGCTTCCTTGTCGTTTGTTCATCATCTGCGCTTTATTTTTCATGAAGTATTTTGTAGCACGTCAGCTGTGATAAACAGACATCCACTCTCGCATTGCGTGTGTAACAGAGACCAGATAGTGAGAGTTGAGCAGGTAAACCACTGCACACTGACGACTGCTAAAGAATGAGGTGTTTAGCGTCATTGATAGTGCATTCGCCTCACCTGCCAGCAGCGAACAGGCCAGGGTTTGAGACCAACTCGGAGCAGGATGGTTAGGATTGGAGGGTGAGTTTTGGAGGCGGAGCAATGAAGAGAGGGGTCGGTTTGTTTGGACTGATTTCAAATATCAACAATGTCCAACAGTGTTTTTGGAAAAACTACTTACCCCACCTTTAAAATTTAGTTCAGTATAGTTTTTAACTTCTTTCCATTTTAATTGTACTTTTAAATTGCAAATTTGCATTCTGTTTGGTACCTCTGTTTAAATTCAGAGTTTGAATTGAAATTTAAAAGGTTTTCTCAATTAAATTATGAATGACACATCCCTTCCACCACTTTGTCTACATACAGCAAAGCACCACCTTACACAAACATGGTGGGTATGTGAGACCTGTCACAGATTACATGCTAATAAAATGTCAGCATCCCATTGCTGAGATCCTGGAGAAGACGTTGTATCTGTGTGTCAATGTGGAAGACATTTAGATACATGAATTTGTTCCTTTCAGAGCCGGAAAACCTACACTCTTAATAATAAAGGTTCCACAAAAGGGCTTTCACAGCAGTACCATGTAAGAACCATTTTGGGTTTCCCCAAAGATCCTTTGGGTGAAAAGCTCTTAAAAGAACCTTTTTTGTGCAAAGAATACTAAAGAACCTTTTGTGCAATAAAAAGGTTTAATGGATCTTAAAGGTTCTTCATGGAACCATAGATGCCAAGTTACTAACCTTCATTTTTTAAGAGGGGGTAGAGAAGGTAGAAAAACACCCAGGGCCCCCTAACCAGATCCTAGCCACACCTAGTGCCTACAGCTTCAATAGCTGGACTCTGATCCCAGGAGAATTTCAGCCATTTTTCTGGCTGTCTTGTTGACTCAGTGCTGTAGCGTGCAGCTGTGATGGAGTAATTAACCGTGTGCAACAGACATGTTATTAGAAGCAGAGTTTGGATAAGATTTTCCTGCAGGATACCTGATACGGTGTCTGATCTGGAAGCAGTACTCTGTGTAAAGGCCAGGACCATCAGTATTCCCACAGTATGGTTTAGCGCCTGTAGGCATGGCAATTTGTCTCAGCTCCACCAACAAACAAACCCAGGGGAAACGGTGCAAGGCTGGACTTGTAATAGTGGCAAGGCTGATACAAAAGAGCAAGAGTTATGGCTTGTGGAAAGACAGCAGCTTTATGTAATGACTTTTCTGGCCAACCTGGAAGGCAAGGCAAGTGTTTGTGCTCAAACATGCATTAACATACATGAACTCCCCCTTTTCGCTTTTGACACAAGCACACACAGACTCGCTGATATGTTCACTTTGGGAACATGATGCTGCCTGCTCATCGCGTTTCCCTGTGGTCTTTCCAATCAGTTGCGTAAAGCACAGGAAATATAGGTCAGACAGCAGATGTGCTCTCAACTACAGGACAAATCACACCCTCTTTTCAACGTGTCAGGATCAAACAGCGTAGCCGGGGGTGCAAAAATTCTGCTTTCTAAACGTCTCTAACCTTTCTAGAGGAGAGGAAATGTGGGAGACGGATACCGCTGTGCTCCGTGGTGGTGTATTGTGGGGTCTGGCGAGTACGTGTAGAAATGTATGTGAGTGAGCTTACATGTATATGTTTGGAGATTTGCATGTGTATATGTATATAGCATGTAAGGGTCAGTGACCAATAAGGATGTCTGGGATGATGAATGGGTTGGGTTGATGACTTAAAAAAAAAAAAAAAAAAGTCCTGAAATGTAATCTTTGCAATCTTTTTACAATTTTCTCTAATTTTTATATGATGGGTATTCAATCTGACATTTTTAATGGAATATTTTCCTTGCATCTGTTGCATTCCTTGCAACAGTTATTATTTTCAAAAATGTATTTCAAAGTTTAAAAAAATTTGAGCCATGCACAGCATAAAATTATGGTCTTTATTATACACTACTGTTCAAACATTTGAGGTCGTATTAATTTTTTTAAATATTTTTGAAAGCTCTTATGTAATTTATTCCTATGATGTCAAAGCTAAAAATTTTTCAGCATCATTATCAGTCTTCGGTGTCACATGATCCTTCAGAAATCATTCTAATATGCTGATTTGATGGTCAAGAAACTTTTGTTATGATTATTTGAAGTTGAAAACAGTTGTGCTTCTTAATTTTCTTTGGAAATTTATACATATTATCAGGATTCTTGGATGAATAGAAAGGTCATAAGAACACCATTTATTAAGAATAGAAATTTTTGTAACAAAACGTAAATGTCTTTACTGTCACTTTTGATCAATTTAACGTGAATCTGCTGAATATAAGTATTAATTTTTCTCTGCCCCAGAAAAAAAAAATATATAAAAAAACAACTTACTGACCCCAAACTTCTGAATTTCTAATTATATATTTAAATCCCTATAATATATCCTGAACAAAAAGGTGAGCAACATTGACAGCTTGCATATATGTTTCAATGTGAAAGAGCACCACAAAGGGGAGAGATTGTCGGGGGAAAAAAGCATCCCTGAGCAGTGAAAATATCAGTCTGACATACTGCTGAAGTGTCTGTGATATACTCTCTCTCTCTCTCTCTCTCTCATTCCAGTCATTTTCTTACAACAGCAACGCAATCTCATTCTCTTATGACACATTCATTGAGATTGACCTACATCGCTTTGGATAGTAACTGCAGCTTTAAAGAGAAAATGGATAGTTTGATGGATGGATTGTAATTTTTCCTTTTCATCAGCTGCAATTCTGGCATACAGGTTCTCCCTCCATGAAACTGCAGTGCCTGCCTTTGTTTGATCCAGTAGTTATCAGATCAACCACTAGGGGGTAGCAGCATTCTCATGTCAGATTACCCCAACTGATTGAAATCCTTTATTCTAAAAGATTCATTTACTCGCTCGAGTGAAAACATGCTTTCTCACATTCTTTTAGAGTGATGCTAATACGTTTTCAAAAAGCTGTAATCAGCTCTTCACGCACGCCGCTTTGAGAGTGTGCTCTTTTTTGCAGGAATTTATACGCTATACTGAAAGATGCTGATTTGTTCTTATTTCACTTTATACGAGACTCTGATCACACAAAAACAATAATTAAGAGTCAATTATTCCAGAGTGCCTGGAGCAAAAAAGAGAGAGAGCATGATTTTTATCAGACCAGGAGCGTATGTTCTACATACTAACTCAGTTGGAGCAAACAGGAGTTCTCATTCTCACTGGTGTTAAGCACCATTTTGGTCAAATCTCCTTTGATCCCATATAGATGCCCGATCTCTAGTGACCCCTACGCAAACCCCACTCCACATCATAGGATAAGGGTGGGATTGTGAAATGCTGATCTGGCAAGGCAGCTCATCTGGAATGCTGTTCCCTTCATCTATGTTCCTCTGCAAATGAGTGGGTTAACTTACACATTAGCACAGATTAAGGGTACAAATGAGACCTTGTGTCACTAATGGGGGTCAAAAGAGGGGAAAGGGTGGAAAGGAAAGGGCGAACACCTTAGGGTACTAGGGAACTGTAGCTCTGTTCTTTTTAGCTTATCTGGGTATATTTTGGTTGGTGCATATGACTGATTGCTTATTTGACTTACTATCTCTGATGTGGCGGGATGCATGCTATTATTGTATTATATTATATTATATTATATTATAATGTTCTTTTATATATTTTATATTTTATGTATTAATATATTCATATATATATATATATATATATATATATTTGATTTGTGTATTAATTATATTATATTATTAATTTTTTTATCTTTTGTAATTTTTTAGGTGCTTAAAGGATTAGTTCACTTTTCAAATGAAAATTAGCCCAAGATTTACTCGCCCTCAAGCCATCCTAGGTGTATATGACTTTCTTCTTTCAGATGAACACAATTGGAGAAATATTAATAAATATCCTGACGCATCCGAGCTTTATAATGGCAGTGAACAGGGGTCATGAGTATGAGCTGAAGAAAGTGTCTCCATCCACATCCATCCATCATAAATGTGTACTCCACACGGCTCTGGGGGGTTAATAAAGTCCTTCTGAAGCGAAGCGATGCATTTGTGTAAAAAAAATATCCATATTTAACAAGTTATGAAGTAAAATATCTAGCTTCCGCCAGACCGCCTTCCATATTCAACTTATGAAAAAACGGAACTGGCGTCGCGTCGGTTAAGCTTTTTTCGTAAGTTAAATAGGGAAGGCATAGGACGTAGAGTAAGCTTTTTGAACTGCAAGAGTTTTACACTTTCTTTGTAAGTAGAATATGGAAGGTGGTCTGGCAGAAGCTAGATATTTTACTTCATAATATGGATATTTTTTACACAAACGCATCGCTTCTCTTCAGAAGGCCTTTATTAACCCCCCAGAGCCGTATGGAGTATGTTTATGATGGATGGATGTGGATGGAAGCACTTTCTTCATACTCATTGATCCCACTCACTGCCATTATAAAGTTCGGATGCGTCAGGATATTTATTAATATATCTCAGATTGTGTTCATCAGAAAGAAGAAAGTCATATACACCTAGGATGGCTTGAGGGAGAGTAAAGCTTGGGCTAATTTTCATTTGAAAGTGAACTAATCCTTTAATGTTAATTTATGTTAAAAATGATTTTTATTGTTTTTAAAAAAAAAAAAATTTCTTCTTCTTTTTTTTTTTTTTTTTTTTTTGCTGTTGATTAAATGACCCGGCACTGTGTCAAAGGCATTTTTGAACGTACAAATAGTCTGTGTAATCTGTCAATTAATATAACACCATAAAACTGAAAAACTACTTGCATTGAAAGCAAATTAGAGGGCGGCCCAATTAGGAAAAACATTACTAGATGCTACTGTCGTTTCTATGTAACCAGCCTTTGCTCTGGGCAGGGGTGGTGCAGTCTTCATCTGAATGTTTTTCTTCGGCTCTAAGCGATGTGCTGAGTCTCTCGCCCTGACCTGTTGGGTGTTTACGTGTTGACACTCGTTATGATGGGACTCTACATTCCTGGCAGAGGCCTTCTTGGAGTTGGCATGTTAGTAAAACACTACTTGAGATTTTAAAATAACTTTTAAGTTTAACTTTCAGATTTCACTTGAAAACATTAGTAAAAAGAGAACATCTGTGACACTTCCCCTTTTCGGACCGCTTCCACTTTTGTAGATTTTCTAGAGATTTAGCATAGCATTTGGGAATTTTTAGGTGGGGTTAGTAAAGGGGCATTTTTTTTAATGTTTTGCGCTATTTACAGTCTGTTGTGATTAATTCATTCAACTAGCCTGTGTGACCAATAACTGGGGCAATATGGAGGCAAAAGGAGTAGTATTTGGTCATGTGATTTCAACATGGCAACCCCCATAAGTGCAACCTGCTCCATGTATGCCTTTATTAGGCTACTGATTTGGCAGATTTTTTTTTTCTTTTAATTTGCTTTGTGTTAAAAATACAGAGTTTCAAAAAATGTTTCAAAAACCCATCAAATTGCAATGCCAATGTTTCATGAGTCCTAAAACATTTTGTTGTATTTCTAGTGTAGAAGGTCAAAGTTCTGAGCCTTCTGGACCCACATTTTCCCCAGCCCGGATGAGGGGGAGAGGGGAAAGGTGATTTCCTTTTGGACAGCATGACAGGGCTTCCTGGAAGGGTCATCCCTCCCAAAGAACAACTGCATCCTGCCCTGAGAATGAAACGAGACTCAGTAGAGCCACATATGTTGTGAAAACATGCTCTGCCCTAATGATACCAGCATAGTGAGCCATCTTGAACCAGTGCTAAAGAATCAGCTATTATATTATCCAAATGAATTCGATTAAGTCTCTCTAGGGAGCAGGCGGTCCATAGTTAGTAGTAAAAATTATGAAGTCACCTTGCGTTTATTGATATACTTTTCTGAATGCCACTAGATATATTAAGACTGTTTATAATAACTGAAGAATGTTAGTGCAACTAATACTATTATAGGCCATGACACAAACACAAATACAGAGGGAGCGAATATGAAAGCAAGCGTTGATCATGTGTTTGTTTCTCCTAAATACATCCTCTTGGCAAGAATCCATATGTAAATTTTAATGGAAGCAAAATAGAAAGTGAAAATAGAGAAGTGTGTGGAGGCGTTTGTGTGCGTGGGTGTGCTTGTACTGTATGCACTCATTTTTGCTGCTTTTGGAAATTGTGCCAGAAATCAGAAACAGCAGCTGTCAGGGCAGGACGCGAATCAGCTCTTTGTGCACTGTGGATGGTAAGTTGCTCTTTGTCATCCTGATTAAGCTTAATCATCAGCTGTTACTAAGCATTTGTTCACCTCAAATCGGTTTGATGTGAAGGACACTTTACGCATGACTGTCATAGTGTATAGTGACTCCCTCAGATCAACAGGTCACTGTCAAACAATGACAGCCTTGATTTGTGATGACTGTGAATGAATTGAAGTCGAACTCTTGCTTGATATAGTTTACCTACAATGGGTAGATGAGTAGGCAGGTTGGTTGGTTTGTTGTTTAGTTTAGTCAGTTGGTTTGTCAGTTTTATGTGTAGTTATTTATTCATTCAGTTAGTTAGTTAGCAATTCAAGCTAAATTATTACAGTCTGACCATGATTTAAACCAGTGAGTTAGTTGTTTAGTAGGGCTGGACGATTAATCGAAAAGTAATCGAAACCGAGATTCAGAACCTCTAACCGACGTAATTTTCCCATGTCGGTTATTTCGGTTTTTTAATCCTGTTAATACTTCCCCCTTAAAAACATACTAGCGCGTGTGTAGCCACGTGACTCCGCCCCGTCTAGTCAGTAGCATAAAAGCAACACGGAGGTGAACGTCGGTTCAACACATAGTGATGGCGCGCGAGCGGTGAGCCTTGCGTCTTCACTAAACTTTGTCAGTTGTATTTGTTTTAAGGTTTGCCAGTTCGGACATTCAAGTGATTTTAGACGATTGGATGTATATTATTTCGAGCTACCGTGCTCGTGGAGCTGCATTGTGGCACGAACACTCATACAAACAGTAGCTGCGCAAAATGTGAAGATCGCGCGCACAGAGAGGAACGCAGAAACTAGTTTTCAGCGCTGTCCTGTGATTTATCACTAAAGTAGCTTAGAAACTCAAAACTTATTATAGCATATATTTTTCTACTTTTGAAGGAACTATTTTCAACCCACAGCTTCACAATTAATAGAGAGACGGTATGACTAATTCACATCGCTCTCATTACTGGTACTGTGCTAATTTATCTGTATGTGATTTACAAATCTGTAAGAAATGTTACAAACCATAGATAAAATAACTGCTGAAAGTAAGCTGTTATATCAGATCACTCTTTCAAAAGAAAAAAATATCCCACCTTTAATAGTCAGTCATATTTACAGTATAAACACTGTCAGTGAACTATGAGGGCAAAAAAAAAAAAAAAAAAAAAAAACCTGAAACACAATAATTGTTCATTAATCGTAATCGAGGTAAAATGTTCAATTAATCAAGGCTTTGATTTTAGGCCATAATCGTCCAGCCCTATTGTTTAGTTTAGTTGGTTAGTCAGTTTGAAATAGGTAGTAATCCAAGTCAGATTATTAAAGGGTTTGACCAGTCCATGATTCAGGCCAGTTGGTTTGTTAGTCAGTTTCATGTTTAGTTAGTTAGTTAGTCAGTAATGTAAGACAGATTATTAAGGAGTCTGACCAGTCCAGTGATTGGATTAGTTGTCATTTGGATGGTTTGTTGTTTAGTTTATTTTAGTTCATTAGTCAGTTGGACGTTTAGTTTGTAGTTAGTTATTAATCCAAGCCAGATTATTTAGGGGTTTGACCAGTCCATGATTCAAACCATTTGGTTAGTTAATCAGTTTAATGTTTAGTTAGTTAGTTAGTTTTTAGTAATGTAAGACAGATTATTAAGGAGCCTGACCAGTCCAGTGATTGTGTTAGTTGTCATTTAGATGGTTTGTTGTTTAGTTTATTTTAGTTCATTAGTCAGTTGGATGTTTGGTTTGTAGTTAGTTAGTAATCCATCCAGATTATTTAGGGGTTTGACCAGTCCATGATTCAAACCAGTTGGTTAGTTAATCAGTTTAATGTTTAGTTAGTTAGTTAGTTAGTTAGTTAGTTAGTTAGTTTTTAGAAATGTAAGACAGATTATTAAGGAGTCTGACCAGTCCAGTGATTGGGTTAGTTGTCATTTAGATGGTTTGTTGTTTAGTTTATTTTAGTTCATTAGTCAGTTGGATGTTTAGTTTGTTAGCCAGTTGGTTTGTAGTTAGTTAGTAATCCAAGCCAGATTATTAAGGGATTTGACCAGTCCATGATTCAAACTAGTTGGTTAGTTAATCAGTTTAATGTTTAGTTAGTTAGTTAGTAGTATAAGACAGATTATTAAGGGGTCTGACCAGTTCAGTTATTGGGTTAGTTGTCATTTGGATGGTTTGTTGTTTAGTTTATTTTAGTTCATTAGTCAGTTGGATGTTTAGTTTGTCGTTAGTTAGTAATCCAAGCCAGATTATTAAGGGGTTTGACCAGTCCATAATTCAAACCATTTGGTTAGTTAATCAGTTTAATGTTTAGTTGGTTAGTTAGTTGTTAGTAATGTAAGACAGATTACTAAGGAGTCTGACCAGTCCAGTGATTGAGTTAGTTGTCATTTAGATGGTTTGTTGTTTAGTTTATTTTAGTTCATTAGTCAGTTGGATGTTTAGTTTGTCGTTAGTTAGTAATCCAAGCCAGATTATTAAGGGGTTTGACCAGTCCATGATTCAAACCATTTGGTTAGTTAATCAGTTTAATGTTTAGTTGGTTGGTTAGTTAGTTAGTTAGTTAGTTAGTTAGTTAGTTGTTAGAAATGTAAGACAGATTATTAAGGAGTCTGACCAGTCCAGTGATTGAGTTAGTTGTCATTTGGATGGTTTGTTATTTAGATTATTTTAGTTCATTAGTCAGTTGGACGTTTAGTTTGTTAGTCAGTTGGTTTGTAGTTAGTTAGTAATCCAAGCCAAATTATTAAGGGGTTTGACCAGTCCATGATTCAAACTAGTTGGTTAGTTAATTAGTTTAATGTTTAGTTAGTTAGTTAGTAGTATAAGACAGATTATTAAGGGGTCTGACCAGTCCAGTGATTGGGTTAGTTGTCATTTGGATGGTTTGTTGTTTAGTTTATTTTAGTTCATTAGTCAGATGGATGTTTAGTTTGTTAGTCAGTTGTTTTGTAGTTAGCTAGTTATCCAAGCCAGATTATTAAGGTATCTGACTGATTATATCCAATTATTTGGTTGATTTGTGGTTTGGTTTATTTAGTTTAGTAGTAAATGCTGCTCAGCTAACATATATCTATGTGACATGCATAATATTACAGTGAATATACACTATATAAACATTATGCATAATATACCGTATAAAGTATGGTATCTAACACTGAAATGAAGGTTTAATTGCATACTACATGTACTTTGACCAGATGCTATCTAGAGGAACCTTTTTAGGGCCTTGTTCAAATTCAGTAGAATCTTGTTGTGCTCGGATGCTCTTCTCTTCTGATAAGTTCTCAGCAGAAAGTCCAGCTGTGCATCAGCTCAATTTAGAAGAAGATCTAACAGATGTCTGGTAGTTTGCCACTGTCCTCCTGCTATGTCCTCACCTGTCCCTCCCTCTGTGTGTGGAAGAAACTGAGAAGGCACCGAAGGACGGGGTCAGACTTCGGGAATCCGTCTCTTCCGTCTGCCATGTCCTTTTAAGTATGCTTGGATTAGGATGAGGTTAAGATGCTTTAATTGAATTTGCCCCTTGAATCCCACACAAGCAAAGCTGGAGAAAAGAAGCAGAAGCTTTCTCACAGTGTGTCTCGAGAGATATCCGCTATAACTCGATACTTCCAGTCTCTTTGGGGAGGTTACCCTGGAAACAGTATGAATGAACTGACAGTGCCTGTGCGTACATGTGCTTTTAATTAAAGAGGAGCGGTAATAGAGACATTTAGTGGCAATTCACTGTCCCTTGTGACACAGCAAATGCATACTTCCTCCCCCTCTCTTCCTCTTCCTCTCTCGCCTTTTTGCTCAACCATATCAACATCCGTAGAAATCAGCGGGTTCGTTTTCATAACCTCTGTTTCTACAGCCAAAGATTTTATGAAATTAAAAACATAGTTCACCCAAAAATGAAAATTCGGTCATTAATTTCTCATGTTATATTCTTTCTTCTGTAAAACACAAAAGAAGATAATTTACTTTTTTTTTTTTTTTTTTTTTTTCTTTTTTTTTGTCCGTCCATACGATATTGTTTTTGGACCCCACTGACTTTCATTATATGATTAAAAAAAAAAATTCAAATTATATTCTTTTTTGTGTCGCAGAAGAATGAAAGTTCTACAAGTTTGGAACAACGTGAAGGTGACTAAACAATGACAGAATTTTCATTTTTGGGTGAACTATCATTTTAGATAGGGCAAGTGTTATGAAATTGTTACTTTAAAAAAAAAAGTCACTTACTTTGCACATTTTTTAGGTTTGTTCTTATCAATCCCTGTCACAATAAGTGGCTCAGATTTATTGTAAGTGTAGCTTATCATGCAGAGATGTCCAGAGTGTGTGGATTCGAAGAGGAAAAGATGCATTAGTCATCAGATAATGACCTGGAATGACCAGAACGATGTGGCGGTGGAGAGCACTTTGTAGGAAACTCCATTAACAAACCTCAGTCAGTTAATTAGCTGTAGACGCAGCGGAGCATACAGACCCTGCATGTGGCTCTGAGCTTTGCGAAAGGCTTTTAGATGAAAGTGATGAATTGCTGTCATTGGGCTTGTTCTATACTTTATCAAATGATTAAATATTGAATGTAAAATAGACAGCTCTCGCCGCATGCAAAGGTCATTTTCCGATTGCCACATTAATCAAAATGCTTTTTCCTGTCAGCGGTGAAGAGAGAATTCCCAAAACAGCTGAGATGCGCTGTGTGGTGATATGCTGCAGGCACAAGTGTGTGTGTGTGTGTGTGTGTGTGTGTGTGTGTGTGTGTGTGTGTGTGTGTTAGACACTGTAGGATGGGAATTTACCTCTTCTGGAACCTTCCGCAACCTCTTTTAGTTCATTCCATACCGTATTTCCATTCATGCATCCCAGCAGATTGTATTCAATTCACAAGGATTGCATTTCCATTTTTCTACTTTACCTGCCTGGGATTGTGAAAGACATTTCCTAGTATCTCAAGGGTGGGATTTTAACAGAGACTTGTGCTGATGACATAAGGAAAATGGATAAACATCCATCCCACTCTTGAGAAACACTCTTATTTAGGTATCCATGGTGATAACAGAGCTGGAGAAACTGCCTTTCTTTTGTGTGGCATAAAACTAGTTAAAATACAACCAGGAAGAGAGAGGCCCAAAGGCAAGGAAATGCATCACCCTCGGAGTGCTGTCTGTGGTTATGCTACGACACACCCTCACATACACACACACACACACACAGACACGCATAGACTCACACATTCTCGTAACTGACATCCTGAGCAGTTTGCAATTCACTCTCTGACAGCACATGGGGCCTGGCAACTGCTCCAGGATCCTACTTATCTGCTAAGGTAAAAGACTGATTTCTGTTAATATTTAACTATATATCAATCTCTCCCCTGGAATGTTTCTGGTTTGTGCAATCTGCTTAACTAGCTGTCATTTGAATGAAATCGGTTGTGGTTTGCGAGTTCTATTGTATTGAGCTGGGAGTGCTGTTAAGTACATTTTGTGGTTTAGTTGTTGGCTGGTGTCTTTTGAGTGGAAGTGCGAATGTGTTGTTTTGGGGCCTCACCATCTTACATCAGGCATCTAGTGAGTTCCAAACAAAGGAACATTATTGTGATTCAAACATAAAACCATCCTTACAGCGTCTCAGCATGGGCTGGACCTACACACACTCACACACACACACACAAACACAAACATTCTCTTTCACGCACAGGCACATTCACACTCTCTCGTGGCTAGCTGTTTGGAAAAAGCCCATCCTTACATGGATGTATTCGTTCGGTCTCCTTGAATTTAATTTATATGAGGTGGACTTCATTTTATGGAGAGCATAAAGACTAAACACTCAGATTGTGTGATAAGTCAGACAGACAACTTGAGAGTGAGAAATACACACTTCCTCAGTGAAACTGTGCAGAGATGCTTCACACCTCCTCGTGTTTAAACAGATCCACAGGGGAGTCCTTAAAGGGATAGTTCACGCAAAAATGAAAATTCTGTCATTTGTTTTACTCACTCGCATGTCGTACCAAACCTGTGTAACTCTTTCTTCCTTGAAACGGGAAGATGATTTTTTGAAGAATTTTCTGGCCACTTTTTTTCAGTACAATGAATGTGATTGGAGACTGGGGTTGTCAAGCTACAAAATGACAAAAAGCACCATAAAAGTGTTTTAAAAGTTATCCAAGCACTGCATAATGTCATTAATTACTCAGCTGCGTGCCATTCAAAGCCTGTGCCACTTTTTTCTTCCTTAAAAGGCAAAGATGAATTTTTGAAGAATGTCCTGGCCACTCTTTTCAGTACATTGAAAGTGAATGGGCACTGTGGTTGTCAAGCTACAAAATGTCAAAAAATTTATCTTAAAATTGTCCAAGCACTACATTTTTTAAGCAATACGAGGGTTTGGTGTGAGGGGAAAGACCAAAATTTAAGTTATTCACTGAAAATCTTGGCATATGCCCTAGATGAGAGAAGTAGTGATTCTTTTTAGTCAGTGAATCATTTGTTCCAGTTCACATTTGGCCTGAATGATTCATTCATTCATTCGTTGGAAGATTTTCTACACAAGTTCATCCCACTGACTCAATGGTCATGCTAACTGGCTCATAAATGAATGACAGCTTAAATTTCAGTCTTGTCATCATAAAAGAGAGTATGGTTATTTTTTTGTCAATTAAATGTCTCCTTTAGCATTCCACGTAAGAAAACAAGGCAACACATGGGTAACTGATGACAGAATTTTCATTTTTAAGTGAACTGTCCCTTTAAATTCACTCAGGTTTCTCAAACAAATGCTTTCCCTCAAAGCCTGTCTAGGTGTAATGAGCAGTTTTGAATATCTAGTTTTAAAGAGCAGCTAAAATTATAACTGTTCAAATAAAAACATACCGATATTATTATCCAGTGATATCACGCTTGCTGCGTGCTAATATGTATCCATGCACTTAAACTCCTATGCTGCTTTTCCGTAAATGGTAAAATACAAGCTCTTTGTCAGTATAAAAACCACTCACATCTGATTGACCATTACCATGTCTTTTAACGGCAATCCACAGCCGAGCAGCCCAGCATGACAGCACAGAAGGCACTTATTACCAGCACAGAAATTTGCACTGAACGAGTAACCACCATTTGCTTTTCTGTGGATGCCGACTATTCAAAGAAGCAGTACAATTTCTCCTAATTGATTTTATGGGTCAATTACATATTTTCCTCATTGTGTGGTCAGCAGGGGAGTCTGGGCCGGCCGACTGACAGCAGCCCCACTCGTGTGCAAATGAGTTTGAGAGAGGCAGTAGAGAGATGCAGTGGGAGGAGGAGGAGGGGTGGATGGGAGAAGTCCTCTTTTGGATTAGTGGAAGCTTCTTGGCGATCTGCATGTGAATGAGTGTGAGCAGCTTTAGCCGTTACCCCTGCGCTCTTTCTCCATAGTGAGGGAGAGAGACACAGAGAGAGGGGGAGAAGTGCATGGGCAGTTACACAGAGCACAAAGCAGAAGTTTAGGGACAATTCTTGAGGTACATCACAGTTGCGGACTGCCTGGTGTGGGCCGCTGGGTCTTCAGTTGGGAGAGTGGTGTGGACAGAGCTTTGTGAATGAGAGAAGGTAAGAGTATTTTTTTATCACATGGGCTTTACATGTGTCTCAGCTTCACTGCCCTTTTGATAACAATGGAACCAAGAGCAATGGAGCACTTCAACTATGCCAAAAGGGGGAGGGGAGAGTCTCATGGCTGCTCGAGAAGACATCTTTTTTTTTTTTAAATGATGTCTTTAAAGTTATCTTGTTTTGCTCTATTTTTGTAATTTGAGATATATTCAAGCAGGAAGGAACTGAGGGTTGACACACTCTGATGTTTGAAGCTTGGTTATGGTTATTGGTTACCCCATTTCAAGATGCAACAGGCATGTTTGCCATTTGCAGCAAGTATAATGAAATGCCTACTCTCTCATATGAAACCGTTTGAGTCATTTCCTTTTGTGTGCAACATTTTAGAAGTAAACTTTTGAAGTTTTAGTCATTTGTGATATAAATAAACAGGAAGTTGATGTAGAGAGCCCAGGAGTCCAAAATGGTTCCATGATGAGGTTCAGATGTAAGGTATTTTTGTGGTATTGTTGACTAGCATGGATAAAATGTCTTTTACGTGGTACTGGGATTGATTAATTTTAAATATTTCCTTCACTCAGTCTTAGCTAAATTAAGCAAAACTGTGCAAAATTTGTACAGAGCCACATAAAAGACAACACAGGCCTTGGAAACTTTTATAGCCATTATCAATGCTTCATATTGACATGTGCTATTTGATCGTTTTCTTTTCCTCTCCTTTTCATTCTCTGCCAAATACAGTGTATTTCTCAGAGATACTGCTGTGGTTTAAAACCATTTAAAATTATATTATGATGATAATTCCCATATGGGAAGAGGTTATGAGGCAAAAGTGGCATACAACTTCTATTATTTTGAGCTGTAGATCAGATGTTAGCATTTAGCATTTAGCACAACAGAACTGAACATCATTAAAGTGTGAAATGGATGCTCTGCATTCTTTCTTTTATGGCTCTGTGGGTCTTTGTGGTACTCAAGGGAAAACGTATGTGACACATTAGGGGTGTGTGTGTGTGTGTGTGTGTGTGTGTGTGTGTGCGCATGTGTTTGTGTTTGCCAGTTTCCTGCCATAGGTCTGTTCATGGCCAAACTGGGCATTGGTGTGTTTAGACCACACATTTAGTTGTAGATCATCTTGACATTTACAATTTATTTTCTTCCTTTATATATAGGCATATAAACCATATTTCAAAAGCTTTTAATGCAGTTCGTAAAAGTCTGAAATTTAATTTGAAATATCTAGATGTACTTGCCCAGGTCTCAGCCAATCAAATGATGAGAAATAAAATGAACAAATTTATGGTTTGGTGTCAGTGATGGAGTACTCAAGCTTTAATGATGGGGTTGTAGGGGGACAAATACAAGCATTTTTTGGGGGGAACACTGTTTTATACCATATCTGAGATGCTTTTTTGTACCAAGTAAGAATGATTTGTGATTTCTTGCTGCGTGCTGCTGTGTTTCTTGGTCATGTCAAGTGAAGATGGGCCACATCTGTGAACAGTTTTATTAAAGAGCAAGAACAGGCACTGAGCAAACCCGGGAACAGATCTGCTTTTATTTGGACACAATATGCAAGGCTTTTATTAAAAAGTTCCAACTTCTTTCGTACTTTCTAACCCTTTTTCCTCTCTGTTTGCTTTTCTCAAGCCTTTGGAAGACAGTGTGTCTACCCTCGCTATCTCTAAGCATGGCTCTATTTGTCAGCTTCTATTAGTGTGCAGGCAGTTTTCAGACCACATCAAATAAGTAAATCTGTCAGTCCAAAGTCTGGTTTTCTCTTCTCCTTTTTACTTCAAACTTTACGCACTCAACAGTGACAACACATACTTTCAAAATTAAGCAAAGTTCAAAGCCAGAAATTCACTTGCTTTGCCTCTAGTCGTGCGTAGGTCCTCAGGTGCTGGATGAATTGCTTGGATAAGAAGCCCAGGATTAGTTCCATTTTGGTGGTTGGAAGACGTACAGTGTATTTATAGCTGATTAAGTCATCTGGACCAGCAGACGGGATCCTTAGTTCACGACAGTTCTCTGTCTGATCAATCGCAGCACGTGCTGTATGCTGATTTACTGCACATAGCTCTTGACTCACTGAAATGAACATTTATCACCTGCTGCATGTGATGTATGATTTTTCAGATCTTAAGCTGATATAATTGGACAGTGTGATTCAACAAGCCTCAGGTTTGTGACCAGGCCAAAGCCACAGCATGAGAAAGTCTTAAGTAGTCATGAGAAAGAGGTGAGGTGAGCACCTTTGCAGCCTCTGGCAACAACACATCAACACTTTCACAATGTTCGTCTTCTAAAAGATACTGATGCCAAGAAACTTCACATAGTATCAATTTTTGCCTGAGGTGGATGATCATATAATCATATTAGTTGTAAACTCATGGTGTAGCCTGTATTAGAGGGGTAGTTCACCAGAAAATTATCGGTGTTGTGTTTTGTTTCCATACAAGGAAAGTCAAAGGGCTTCATTGTTTTTTTTTGTTTTTGTTTTTTTGTTTGCTTTTGGACCCCATGGTTTTCATTTTATGGGCAAAAACAGCTTTGGAACAACATGAAAGTGGGTAAATTTTTAGTGAACTATCCCTTTAAGATAACCCTATTGTTATGGTGTATTGGCATGCTTGTGTTAATGGCATTTTGTTGACCTGTTAATGTGACACACTCATGTATATGAAGCAATCAGAGCATCTGTGATGTCATGTTGGGTGCAGTTCACAGTCACTGCCATTAGCAATGCATAATAAAGGATAGCAGACTTGGCATTTCCTGGGGATCATTTTACATTTCCATGTTTTCATACACAAATGAGCTGATTTTAACACACACATGCATGCTTTGTATATGGGTGTGAAAGCAGCTGTGGCCTTTGCGAGGTAATTCAACTCGTCTTCTCATATTTGAGACCGTCCCTTCTTATATTCTAGAGATTGTCATAAGATTACATGTAATACTCTTCATTCCCACAAGCTTTAGTAGATATTGTTGTGCTGCTTTCCAAGTTCAAGCTGTCCAAGTTTTGTTACCATTTCAATTTAAGGATGAATTAAAATGGAATTCAATTTAAATAGAACAATATTTTTTAAATTTTATATATATACTCTAAAAAGTGTGTTGACTCAACAACAACAAAAAATTAATGCAACACTTTGCATTTTTTTTTTTTTATGACAATTTTAAGTGAATTTACGTTCTACCAACAATCTAAATTGAGTTAGAGGAACCTAATAATTTGTAGCATAAACACAATTTTTTAAGTTGATTACCAGAGTTGTAGCCCTGGAACCAGTTAATCTTATCTATTTCAAATCAACAGCTATTATAGCACATGCTAACACAACATATTTAACATGTATATTTATTGAACAAGTAAGATAATATGCTGCGTTCCAGGCAGGTTTTGGAGCCCGTAAGTCACGACTTCAAACCACGACTCACAACTTTGTAGCGTTCCAGGCAAGTCATGCCAAACTGCCTGAGCGCAAGGAATTGTGGTAGCTAGATGTAAACAAACCAGCATGGTGGACCGTATGGGGCTTATGCTCATTTACAATTATTTCTATCGCCAAAGGTGCTTATTTGAGGGAAACGGAGGAGGAAGAATGGTGCATAAGGCAAGAGAAGCTGTTATACCTTTTATTTTACGTTATTTGTATATTTGGAAATGTATTTGGTATTAATTTATTCTTGCACTCAATGGACTGAAAACTAGCTGCCATTGTTGTTTCGCGGGCTATGTGACGTCAGAGCGCGGAACTGGGAGTACATTTATCTAGTACGAGTTCACGGATGGAAAGTCACGCGTTTGACTGCCGTTCCAGTGCACTTTCACGGGAAGAAGGTTGGAAAAACAAGGGGTACGGGTTGCCTGGAACGCTGCATTACTTGTCACTGGCATTAGCGTGGTCATTGCTTATAGAGTCGATAGTGTTTACCTTCATGTATCTACTCTTCAGCACAATGGTAACCACAAAAACTTCAACATTACAGAAACTTATTTAAATGTCAAACATAACAGCATTAAACACTAACAGGTCTTTCCCTTCACTAAAAAACACACAAAATAGCTCTTAATTTCAACATTTATTCTCCTTATCCATTCCTATGCAAAGCATGGGAACTAGAAATCCACTGCCTGATTTCCAAGGTTGTCAAGTCAACTTTATTACGTTACTGCAACTTAATTTTTTTTTTCTTTTTAAGTCAATTAACACAGAAATTAGAGTTTAAATTACAAATGATATTAAGTTGATGGAATGATCAACATTATTATGTCAATAGTACTCAAAAAAATAATGTTTGCAACTTAAAAGATTTAATTAAAACAATAAATTAGAATTTTTTAACTTGCAACCATGCATTTATTTATGTTGTGGTCCCCTAAATAAATACAAAAAAATGAAAATGTACAAATTTAAATGTCACATTCAATTCAAATGAGTACTTGTGAAGGTAATGGGATCTTGACTTTGTTTTAAACAATGTGACTGGAGTGTTTTCTCCAACAAGACAACTTCAGAGGTTATCAGGGGGGATTGTTACCAATCCTCTTATAAAATGGAGCTGTCTCAAGATGGCAATTGTACAAACTACAGTACAGGGATAAGACAAACATTAGTCCTGTAACACTATCCACCCCCCGCTGCTGCATCCTCCGGCCAAGCCAGCTGACAGGTGTCTGTGCCTCAGTAGTTAACCAGTGCCGTGTGAACTGCTGTCTCTGTGTTGGCCGCTCTCGCAAGTGAACGCAATTGAGCTGAACAAACTGATGCACAGGCAGAAAACCCATTTCTTTTCTGTTTTTTTGCTGATGACACTATGCTGCATAAAGTTCAATGCACATTGAGAGCACTTTCCATATTCATTTCCATTCTGTGAATGTTGTGTAAACCTTAAGATAAAATCGACCCCTTCATGACCCATATATTAAACGTTAACAAATGAATCTAACGCCTCATTTCAGGCCAGGATGGAAGCACAATTATGGACAATTCTCAATTCTTCATCCTCATTATTTCAAATCCCCGCCTGAATCGATATGTGCCTCACCTACATTTGCCTCCTGTCAGTCATAATGTACATTAATTTCCACCTGCATGCTCTGAGCATGCTCACAGCGCACAGCTCTCTGGCTCATAAACAAACCTGGCAAAAAAATGAACATCTCTTCCTCAAATTAATTGCAGCTGTGAATTGTGTCTTTTGCTCTGCATATAACGTCAGGAAGCGTGGGCCCTGGATAAACTTGTGCAAAATAGAATCTCAGTGTAAAAATGCTTGAAGGAAAATTACCTAACCTGGTCCAGGGCTTTTTTTGCTTCCCCAGTAGTTTAGATTTCTAATTTCTTGCCAGCATTTTCACACAAAAAATGAATAAATAAATAAATAACATTTCTGTTAATCAAAATAAAGCTGAAATTAAATAAAATATAAATATTAGATGAACAACTTAAACTTAAAATACTTAAATGAAAATTAGAAATGTTATTTTGGCAACTAACTGAAGTAAGTTTAAGTACTGTAATTACAAAAACTAAAACTGAAATAAAAAATGAATTAAAGCTAAATAGAAATATTTAAAAAAAAACATAATAATAAAAATGAATAATAATAATAATGAAAATGGCGGAAGCACACAACAAAATTACTAAAACTTAAAATAAAAACAAAATATAAGAATAAAAGCTCAGTAAAAAACAACAACTATAATAGTATATAAATAATACTACAATAACATTAAATGTAAAATGTTATCATTTAAATGACTCTTTTTTAGGTATTTACACATAAAAAATCTTTTTAAATTTGATTCAATGATTTCAAAACATTAAAATTTGATTTCATTTAATGCCTTGCACATTGCCAAAGTGCCGTAGTGTCCTATTATATTTAGGTTTCAGAAGGGTGCCTCCAATGCACATCAGACTGATAACCGACAGAGACATTACATCACTAAAGTGTCTCAGACACAAACTGTAAGGGCTCATTCGAGACCGAACTTTAATTAGACTTCTCTTAAAAAAACATATGAGTTTCCTGTGTGTTAACTTGTGAGTGTCTCTCTCTTTTGGCAGACACAGCACAAGAGCAGGGCCTGGATCTGGAGCCACCTGTCCGGATGGAGGAGGAGAAGGAGGTCATGGAGGAAAGGGAGGTGGAGGAGAGAGTGGTGGAGATAGAACATCCTCTGCCATGCCTCGGTGAATCTGACACACAAGGCATTATCAAGGGCAGAGATCTATTCGGATATGTCGGCATTGAGGCGGTATTGGACCAGATGAGACGCAAAACCATGAAGGCTGGCTTTGAATTTAATATCATGGTGGTTGGTAAGTGGAACATTGGTCTGATTTAAATTGAACTTTTGAACAGTATTTTTTTAAGCAGGATATTTCCAGTTTATATTTGAACAGAAGAATATCAGGCCCTTGAAAAAATAGAAATAAAAAAAACACTTCAGAGCTGATTTCTTAACCACACATTGAAACTTTCAGTTTCAAATGGCATGCATAAAGGCTTGGCCTAAATAACTTCACACCTCTTGTTTTTTCTATGATCAAAGTGTAAACTTCAACTTGGGTAGTTTCTAACTAATGGGCTTTGTTGAGATGGGGGTATTTTAGCCAAGACTAAGATGAAAATAGAACAGACTTGAGGTGTCAAATAAGGTAAAAAGCTCTGTGTAAAATCACAGAGCACCAAGAGCTGAGTATGGTTCAAAGTGGCGGGGGCAGGAAGACCGTTCAGTCTATATATTTCAGTCTAGAACAGGAAACACAAACAGGTGAAGGGGAAATGGTGCCATTGACTGTTAGGCGAAGGTTTAAACTCAGCTCTTTTCAGAGACTATAGGTGCATCACAAATTTGCATACTTGTGCACTCTTCTAAGCCATTTTTTAGTATGAATAGTGTGAGTAATAATAATCATAATGCATTTTATTTAGAGGCACCTTTCAAAACACTCAAGGACACCAACAACTTAATGACAGTCATAAAATACAAGACAGCAATTAAATCAAAGCAACATCTGTTCAACTTTAAGATAATCCATTCATTAAAATTAATCAGGAAAAGCTCATTTAAAAAGATGAGTTTTAAAATGTGATTTAAAAGTAGTAAGACAATCATTTTCACGTATGAATTGCGGAAGAGAGTTCCTGAGACGAGGAGCAGCATGTTCTGGACCCCATAGTGGTTAAACGAACAGGAGGTATAACAAGGGAAACAGTTGAGGAAGATCTAAGAGTGCGGGTGAGTATAAATGTGAAGCAAGTCAGAGATATGAGGGTGCGAGATTGTGCAGAGCTTTGGAAGTGAAAAGCGGAATCTTGTACTCTGTGATATTTAAAGGGTTAGTTCACCCAAAAATGAAACTTCTGTCATTAATTACTCACCCTCATGTCGTTCCACACCTGTAAGACTTTCGTTCATCTTTGGAAGACAAATGAAGATCTTTTTGATGACAGAATACTGTCTGATTTCCTTCCATTGACTGCCTTTGTAACTACCACTTTGACGCTTCAAAAACTTCATAAAGCGATCGGAAAACTAATCCGTATGAATCGAGTGGTTTAATCCAAATTTTCTGAAGAGAATCGATCGCTTGTTATGACGAAAAGATTTAATTTAGGCTTTTACTCGCATGTAAACATTGATCAGAGAACATAAGCAGAAGCTCAGCCTAACTTGAATAACGCACAAGAACAAACCTCTTCCGGAAACTCAAACATGCGGCTTAACACACGAGAATGAACCTCATTCGTAGAGCACGCAGAACAAAAGTCTTGTGGAACGACATGAGGGTGAGTAATTACTGACAGAATTTTCATTTTGGGAGAACTAACCCTATAACAGGAAGCCAGTGTAACTGATAAAGAACAGGATAGATGTGCTCAATAGAACAGGTTCTAGTAATTTTGGGGGCAGCTGAGTTTATGGAGAAGTTTGAAGAGGTGACCCAAAATAGGAAAGAGTTGCAGTAAATAATGCATGAAGTAACAAGAGCATGTATAAGAATGGCTGTGGTATTGGGTGTGAGGAATGGACGATGGCGACTGATGTTCCTTAAGTGGAAATATACGGATAGAGTGACATTATTAACATGTGTTTCAAAAGACAAGCTAGCTACTGCCAAGGATGAATTAAAGTAGTGTGTTCTTCACACTGAAAATTCCAAGAAAAAGTGTACTTTAAATATCTGGATGGTGCACTTATTATATCATATATCATATTATATCATAGACAAAATAACCTTTAAACCATCATTTTAACCAAAGATCATTTTATTTATAAGTGACAAAATAACAGTGCACAGTATGTATACACTTCTGATCAAATGTTTGAGGTCTTTTTTTTTTCTTCGGTATTTTGCAGGGATACATTAAACTAATCAAAAGAGACAATAAAGACTTACATTGTACAAAGATTACTATTTCAAATAAAAGCTGTTCTTTTGATCTTCTGAGCAGCAAATCAGCATGTTAGGATGATTTCTGAAGGATCATGTGACACTGAAGACTAGAGTGGTGTGCATTTTTTTTTTTTTTTTTTTTTTTTTTTTTTTTTTTCAAAAAAAAAAAAAACAATAAAACTTGCTGACCTCAATCTTTTGCATGGTAGTGTATATATTTGTCTCAAAAATATTTTTTTTTTCTTATTTTCTTTTGATTTTTTTTTTTTTTTTTTTTTTTTTTTGATGATGACAAATCAGTTTAAACTAATTCACAGAAATGAATCAAACTTACCACAAATTTTACTACAAATCTTTAAATCAGAGATGCTATTATCTTTATTGTGAATATTTGATATTTCACCCAACCTTAATTACAAAGAAAAAAAACCAAAATAATATTCTTTGAATGAAATTCTTGAAAATACAGTGGTTTTGTCCAGTAAGGGCACTCTGAACCGTTCAAGTCTTTTTAAAAGTCACAGATTTTATGCCAGGTTACCTACTAGGGCTGTACTCTGCCGGCCCAGCAGGGTTTGCTGGTATTAACTGTCTTGGGCAGTTACTGGACATCTGCCTGATTCAAACTGGCCACTTTTATTCAAGCCTAACCAATCAGAGTGCTAGAACCTCCCAAATGCCCCCCTGTGCTTCTAGAGAGAGTGTGGGTAAGCATACAGGAAGGAGGAGGACCAGGAGGGGGTGCTGGCTGAGTGTGGGCCTTACCTAATTAAATGGCAAGGGCTATTGTTGTGTTGTCTGTGGGCTGGGAGGCAGGGCCAGGCTGGAGCCAAATGTGGCTCAGAGAGTGTTCCCCAACTGGGCCAGCCAAGGGGATTTATGATGGCCGCAGCATCACAAATTCAAGGCCATCCAGCTCTCCAGTGAGAGCCATTCTTCTTTTCCACCTTTTTTCTCTCCCTCTTTTTTTTTTTTTTTAAACAGCGCTGCCAGGTTTTCCACACTCCCTTGCTTGTGCTTTCATCCCCCTTGGCGGCTCTTCCATAGTGTTAATAGAAAGGACATTTTGCCAAATCCTTCAAAGGCTGTGAGTCGCACGTAGAAACACAGTATCAGCTGCTGTTCCACAACGATGTCAGCAAAACAAATTAAAGCTGAAGTGTGTCATTTTTGCACCACTGGTGTTGCCACTAGCGTTCCAAAATGTTTTTCCAAAACCGTCCTGAAACCCTGTTTTCCATCTGTCATTTTTCGGACACTCAGAGCCTTATCCCAGGATAATTGGCCTTTCTATTTTTCTGTAAGTAATGAAAAATCCTACAACAGTTTTGCTGAATTTACAGCAGCTTTGTATTGTTACAATGTCAGTTGTATATGTAAATTGACAATGTGTACTCTTTTTCCATGTCACCTGCACCCAGATCTCCCGTGGTCTTTATCAGCAAAAGTCATCCATCTGCCTTTTGACATCTTTAGGGCTTTGGATAAAACTACAGATCACTACTTAGGAATTTTTGTATCCCCACTTACAGACAGTTGGATTGAGCCCAGTGCATTATGGGTGTTGAAGTTCCTGTAACTTTTTGGAGAAAAAGAACATCACTGCATAGACAGCCAAGTTTTCTTAAAAAAAAAAGTATCTTGTGATTGCTGAACTACTCCTTTTATATTATTATTTTTTTTTTGTATTTATAGCATTCTTGCAAAATGACAGTAGTAGAAAATACATTTTTAACTTTTCAATAAAATGGCTGATTGTTTACATTTGTTTTATCTGAGCTATTTACGTATCCTAAATACACACTATCAAATGATATTTTCACACTTTTGTATAATTTGCAAAAATTACAGCTCTTATGGGAATGATGTACAATAAGATTACTTAAAAAAAAACTTTTTTTTTTTTTTTACTGACAAATCATTCACACAAGTATTGCATTGGCTTATGTTTATTTCACATTTTGTTGAATAATCAGTTAAACGTAATAATTTTATGATGGATTTTCTTATTTTAAGACTGAAAGTGAGGAACAAATAAAACAATAAATCTATACAAAATGTACGTTTTAATGTTTAACAAAAAAGAAAAGGTTGAAATCGGTTAATTTTGATAAAAATAAACACCTGATAAAAGTAGCCAAATTTGAAGAAACACCCATTGAAACACTCAAAAAATACATTTCAGCTTTAAATATGATTCTGTCTATTCTCTCCAAGTGTGTGGGAATGATATTAGGAGGAGATATGACAATAGCAATCTTCACCTGTTCACATTTTGGCCACTTGGATGCTTTTCAGCTTGAAACCTGTTTGGTAGGGAGCAGATCAAAGGCATGTTAAAGCATATCAGATATGTGATGAAATCTACAGAGTAAAAACAGCTCTGGTTCAGTGCTTACTCCCCCAAAAGCTGGCTTTTGGTCTGCGTGAGTTTCCTGCTTGCCTCAGTGAACTGTGATGGTTATAGCATAGTTGTAGGTATGGTAGTGCTCTCCATGCCTACTACTCTGGACATACATCAAAGGTGAACCTCTCCCTCCCTTTCCCGACAAAGACAGGTGTGGAAATAGTGGTAGTAAAAGAGGGAAGAAGAAAGAGCTGTTTGACTCACTCTTGACACAATATATAGCTATTGACAAATCATTGACCTTTTATTTAGTGCAAAAGACTTATTTTTGAACACGAAATGTTTGTATTTGAATCAGTGTAATTTTTCGTATAGTTTTCGGTTTGTGTGTTTTGCTGTTGCCTTGGCAATGCATTGTAAATTACAAGGGCAGGGGTTCTAACAAGGGTGTGTTTGGGAACATTAGCATGTATTAGCTAACATGACATGACAGTAAATGCAAACTTGACAAAATACAGGAAGATGAGGAATTGTGCAAAAGCAAGATATACACAACAGGATGAAATTGCAGGAACGGAGGAAACTCTACAGGATGAGTTTGGTGCACTACGCTCATCTGTCCACATTTTCCTGCCCTGGGGTGCTCTTATCCGAGAGTCGCATACACATATGGTAGCACTTGGAGTCTGTTGGTCTGTGTAGTTTGTCCTCTGTTGTAAAGGTCAGGACCTTTTTGTAGCCTCGGGGCTTAAACTACTGCGAGTCTCCCAGTTTCCCATAAGTCAAGTAGCAGTCTGCTCCCAAATACGAATTTAGCATATTCTGACATTTTCAATGCAGTCAATACATTCAGCTTTGTTGTCGCCCTCAGGTCGAGGGGGGTTTGTAGATATTGTATTCAAAGGAAAGCTTTGTAAACTGCTTTTCAAAGTGTCTCAGGGGAGATGTGTTTCACCATTTAAAATGAAACTTGCTACCTGCATTTGTTGAAATTTCATGTGGTTGTGGTAAATGTGTTGTAACATAACAGCTTGTCAGTGTTTCTGGGTGAATGTGTCAATGCATGACTCAGACAAGCACCTGACTGGGTCTAGCCTTTATTCTTTTCACATTATCCCAGCACAGGGTCTTTATGGGATCATCAGTGCTTGTACCGATTCCATTTTTTTGGAAATACTTGAACTGAATGACGTTCGGTTGGGTTAATGGTTACGGTCCATTAATTCGCAGATGTAACATCGTACTAAAGGTACCTTTAAAGGTGCGTTCACATTTACTGTTGCTTGGCGAATTTTCTAGTCATATCCGGTCATTTCAATTGAAATCCACAAGTACAGGAATTTTGTGTGAGGACGAAAAAATTACCCACACAGATTTTACACGTTCAAGTTGGTCATGTGAATTTGCCGAGCTGACCAATAGAAATTAGACAATGAAACTGAAACGCCTGGTTTTAGACCACAACAATTTATTAGTATGGTGTAGGGCCTCCTTTTGTGGCCATTGCAGCATCAAATTGTCTTGGGAATGAGAAATACAAGTCCTTCACTGTGGCCAGATGGATTTTGAGCCATTCCTCTTCCAGAACAGTGGCCAGTTCACTATGTGATGCTGGTGGAGGAAAACGTTTTCTGACTTGCTTCTCCAAAATACCCCAAAGTGACTGTGTTGGATACATGGCACCCCCTTCAGAGTACAATGTTTAAAACATTAGGTGCACATGGTTCTCCAGAATGGTTCGGTAGTCCTTGGCAGTGACGCACCCATCAAGCACAGTAGTGAATGCCGTGATACTGCAGCCCAAACATCACTGATCCTCCCCGTGTTTCACTCTGGGCACGCAACAGTCCAGGTGTTGAGCCTCGTTGGGGCTTCTCCACACCGTAACTCCCACGGATGTGGGAAAGACAGTAAAGGTGGACTCATGAGAGAACAATACATGTTTCACATTGTCCACAGCCCAAGATTTGCACTGTTGGCACCAGTGAAACCGACATTTGGCATTGGCACGATTGACCAAAGGTTTGGCTATAGCAGCCTGACCACAACATTACTCTGGACACCATAGCCCTTGATACACCACAAAGACATGCTGTCCTGGTTACAGATGAGCCAGCAAGACACACACCAACAATTTGTCCTCTTTTGAACTCTGATATGTCTCCCATTATGTTGTGTGGATTGCAGTATTTTATGTACAGCAGTGCTATTGCTCTTACTGATGGAATGTGTAATCAGTGCAGAAACACTATATTGGCCAGTGTTTGCTTCTTTGTCCAACCACTGGATTGCATTTATACAGACTTTAGAAAGATTGAAAAGTAATTTTAAAAATTCAGTATAAACATGCCTTTTGCAACAATTGTTTTGTGTTTTTTATATTACAAAAATCTCACCATCTAGCAATGGAATTGCATTTCTTTTTATCTTCCAATTATTTCTTAATATTTCATCCAAAATACAAAAAGAATTGTTAACGCTACCATTAAAGAACACTAAATAATTTAGGGGAATTAAAACATGATTCCCATTATTATTGAGCAGGTACAGTATGTGTGAATACAGATAGCCCTGCTTTGCTCAGCCACTCTCTAAACTGTTAAATCAAAGTGGCCCAGGAGGACACACAACGTGGGTTGTCAGTTCCTCATAAATTTGATGTCAACTACCTCCCATGGTAAGAGGCCATGGCGTAAATCCATCAAAGCCTCTGTTGAGGTGGGCAATGATGGAGAGGCCAGATCTTCCTGGCTCTGTCGTCTATCTCTGTCAAATCGTTTCATCCATTGACAGCTTCCCGAGGCGGCCAGGCCTCTCAACAGGTGCAAACGGAACGGCGAGAGCATTTAGCACATTCCCCAACCCTGCCCTGCAAACGGGGAGCTGACTGGTAGGCCTGAGGGGCCCTCTAAACGAGACAGAACACACACTTTGCCCATCATCAGCACTCAATACTAAGCAGCTCACATTAACACAGCACATGTCCTTTGAGGCAAAGAAGGTGGCCCCATAGATTTACCCTTATTTGTGTGAATTGAGATGGCCTTGATAAGGCTCACTCCCTCTCGTAATAGCTTCCTCCCTCTGATCTGATCTCCGTGAGGACTAGTGTGAAAGAGTCATTAAATGGAAAAGCTTCCCAAAGCTCCCAACGGCGTGGTATTGTCAGTGTGTTTGGACACCCACCAGATAAGACACTAAAGCACTTTGCCTTGGCTTGACCTGGTCTTATTACATCACTGATGATTTGCAGCATCAAGGGCTTATGTACACCCTGGAGGCCTGCGCTGCCTGGTCATGTGATACTTTATGACCTCAATTTTATGTGTGCCATCTTATCTGTGTGCAGTAGTAAAGTTTTATCCCCCCTGCTAATGCTAAGCAAAGGTCGTACTTCAAATAAATGTGCTCAGGGTCTGCTACATATGCAGTTAATTGTACTTTACTGGAGTTTACAAACAAAAGTGATTAAATCTATTCTTGTTCTCATTGACAGGTCAGAGCGGTCTGGGGAAGTCGACGCTCGTAAATACACTCTTCAAGTCCAAGGTCAGCAGGAAGTCCTGCACTCCTAATTATGAGGAGAAGATCTCGAAAACTGTCCAACTGCAATCAGTCAGCCACAGTGAGTACTGAACACTCAAAACGCACTTCTTTCTTTACAGATACCCTGTCACACACCCGTCACACCCAAGGGGTCAAGGATTAGCTGGTTCCCATAGCCCTGTCAGCCCCTGCTGGTAATGTCGTAATTACATCATTTGGACCCAATAAACATCTTTGAACAGTGATGGTCTTTCAAAATTGTGCTTTTGTCCTAAAAGGCTGTAGCAGGACATTTTGTCAATAGGTGTTTTATTTTATGGTGCATTTAAGTCCTCCTGTTCGTATTTACAAGTTGGGAAGTCATAACTATGACAACAGTTGCGTTCAATATTGTGAATTTTCACAAAAAAAAATTCACTTCACAATGTCACAACAAAAAGAGTAGCATGTTTCGTTTTTTTTTACGTTCCTTCATGATAGGTTCCATCACATCTGTGACACTGACCAATAGGAGCACAGAAACTCTTCTGTACACAGCTTTCAAATGTGGTGAAACAAGAGATGATGATGCTTTTAATGCTGCTAGTTGGAATTATGCAATGGAGGAAAGGTTTGTGGAGCTTTGACAACAATATTCTTGCCTTTATGATGTTTCCTCGAGTGACTACCATGACAGAGTGAAAAAAGATAAATTGCTGGCGAACGATAGCGGAGGTACTGGACTTAGCATTAAGCTAACATGCCAGTTCGGTAGTTTGTTTACGCTCTTGTTTACGGACGTCAGTCACTAGTTTCGCCTTCTCTACGACTGCGCACACGTCGTTGAAGATGGCAAGCGATGATTGGTTGGGAAGCAATGTGTAGTCTGACATGTTTCTTGTCCACTACATGACAAGAATTTAGGAGTCAAAATCACATATTCTGACAAAGTGACTATCATAACAGACATAAATATTGTGTAGTCTAAACCCGGCATTACACTGTGTGTTGGTCAGAGTGATTTCTGAAAGGATGGAAGAAGAGTGACATTTAGACAGGACGAGCTGGAGGCAGAGCTCAGTGTTTTGTAGGGTTTGACTTGGAGAAGGGCCAGAGTGATCGGAGCCTGTGCTCTGAAAGGAAAGAGAATTTAAAAAGCCTGCGAGGGAGACAGATTTGGAGAGATCAATCACATTTCAAATGTTGAGATCGGGCCACAGCTGTCATTATGAGCTCTCTTTCACAGAGAATGATAGAGGAAGAGCACACACAAGGCCGTATTTTATCGCACGGGTCAGGAGATGACTCCTGCTCTAATGGAAGCCACCACTTATACATGGCGTCTGACTTCAGTGAAGCAAGCTCAGCTGAGTGAATGAATTGGTTGATTGAGCAATGTACTGTCTCTGTCTCGCATACTACCTCCAGAGTTACAATCAATAGAGGCTTGGGTTCTTTTCTCTAAACAAGCAGGTGTGTTTTTGTGTAGATGTGTAGAGTTAAGTTTCATTTAGGCTTGTTTTGGCAATAAAGCAAAGCTTGTTTGGAATGTTTCTGTGGGATTTTTAAGGAAAACTATGGTTTGTTGTAACTGGCTTTCTTGACTTGGAGATGACATGCTTGAAGACACTATGCTTGATTCCTTCCTGAAAGCAAAACGTCTCAAAATTGTCAATAAATTGTCAATAATACATTTTGGGCACTATCTGATATTAATAAGCAGATAAATGTTTTCATCTCATGGCCAATAACCGATAAATGTTAAAATTCAATACTATGGTCAACATAAAAACACTTACATTTAAATTAATTGCTTTACATTTTAAATTTGAATAAAGTGATTTTAGGCATCACAACATTATAAATTACAGTATGAAAATGGATTTTCATTTTAAGATTATAAGTTATTTATCAAAATGCCATAACTGGATCTTCTGGTGAAAATGATAGACTTCTCTCTGGTGAAATATACAGGGTTTCTCCAGTCATTTAGTCCACTTAAACCCTCTGCCCCTGTAAGCTTACGTTCATCTGCCTCCATTTTTGAGGGCCACGTCTACATCTCAATCTAATCAACAACCAATGCATAGAACAATGTACAATCAAATAAACAATATTAGCGATAAGATAATTAAGAAAAACTCATGTTAGTAGCAATACAAGGGTCCTTTTTGTACTGAGCAGGGGGAGCTGAGCTGTAGATCACGCAGAGACGCACATACCTTCAAACATCCCGCATACGGCAATGAGAAAGCAATGAATCTCCATTTTTCTTCTGGCGCCGCCACCATGCTTCGTTGAAAAGAGGTGTGAAAGGCAGATGGCGTAGCCAACTTCACTAGTCCTTTAAATGAAAGTATTGTGTGTGTGTGTGTGTGTGTGTGTGTGTGTGTGTGTTTGCTTGCCCTCAGAAGTTAGTGTAGTCGCATCCAGCTATCCATCTTCATTTCTCATTGTAGACCGGCTGACAGGGGTCTAACAAACACAAAATTTGATAGTGGTCCTCTGTCTCTTGTATTCAGAAACAGCCCGGTAGGACAAGTAAAGGAAATGTGCTCTCTTTGGATGGATTGCAAAAGTCTGTTGTACTGCAAGAATGAGACTAACTAATGAAAGTATATGCTATTGCAGTTATCTAATTACCACATGCCATTTTCATCTGGGTCAAAAGTTTGTGGAGTTACCCATGTTATGTAGTTTAACTGAAAATCTGCCCTTTAATAGAATGACCCACAAGTTAGCTTCTGAGATATAGAGAGAACATAATCTAATGATTCTGTCACAGGATGTTGCAAGATGCCAGAGAAGCATGCCTCCTCTTGTAGTTTTATGTGTCAGTCAGTTGCTGTGCAAAGGCCTTTGCTGGGCTGGGTCATTAGCGTAGCCTGCTATGTTAATTGCCATGTTTTTTATGTGACAGCAGAAATGTATTAAGACTGCTGAACTTTACCCCCAGTCTGGATATGGGCACAGAAAAATCCAATTACAAAACCCTACAGAGAGTTAGTGCCAAAGATATGTAGTTAATTGTTGTTATTCAGCCATGTGCAGGTTTCGTAGCAGCTACGCTAAACCTGTCCTTCTTCCTTTAGTTTTCTGCCTACTGGTTTTGAAATTAGTCATCTGATTTTGCTATTAGGTAAAGTTTTCAACCTAGATCTGCTTGTTGATCTCTCTTCCGTTTCTGACTTCCCCTTGACAGGTTTTAGATATTTAAAATGTTTTTTCTGTATCACACTCTCGCAATAGCTTAGCTTCTTCACAGCTTTCACTTCAGTTAGCCAAAGGTCAAAATGCTGAAATATGTTTTTAGATCTGTAGCTGTTATTTCCTATAATTCTGTGCATCAGTTGCTGTCTCAACCTTTTATATTTCTTTGTGAAAGTCTTGGGAGCTTTTGAAAGTATTCTGTGTTAGATCAAGAACAAGTGTTTTTAGCGTAGCAGTGTCAGTGCAAGTGGAAGGAGGTTTCTATCCAGTTGCAGCAGCATCTGTTGTATCTCTGTCCTACCACAGGCAAACCTCATTTCTCACAGACCTCTCAAAACTTATGGCCCAATAGTTTATAAATGTTTGACTTGTAGAATGAGAGAGAGGGTGGATGAGAATAAAAGAATGGGAGATGCTGGGTGTGCTGTTTCTTAACAAAAGAAGATTGACGATAAGTCGGTTCAGCTTGTGACTTCCTGAGATATCCCCACGGTTCAGGAGCCACCCCTCACTGACTTCTCAGCGTAGCCCAACGTAAACAATACAGTGAATGAGAGTGTCCTGTTCCTCTGGGTTTTTTTTTTTTTTAATGTTAGCCTTCAGAAAGGCGAGTCTGCAGCGCTTGACACATGATGTAAATATTTACTTTCTTTTACTATTTCGATTGCATTAGCCCTCATGCAAGAATTTATTATTATCTGTACGATTACAGTTGAGGAAAATGCTTAACATTAAACTCTTTTACATTAAACTGTATAAAGATTTTTAAGTGTTTTTGAAAAAAGTCTCTTATACTCACCAAGGCTGCATATTTGATTTTAAAAAATACAGTAAAAACAGTAATATTTGCATATATTTTAAAATGTAGGTCTATTTTATTCATGTGATGGTAAAGCTGAACTTTCAGCATCATTACTCCAGTCTTCAGTGTCACATGATCCTTTAGAAATTATTCTAATATGCTGATCTGGTGCTCAAGAAACATTTCTTACTATCATCATTATCATCTTCAAAACATTGAGTTGAAACATAACTGATAACTTCATTAGGTCTCCTGAGCTATGAACGAACAACTTCAGAGCAATATTTCTTTTTTTAGACGAGAAAGTGTAGAACTTTCTGTCTAGATTCTAATTAATGGTGCTTTTTTGTCTCCTAGCAACATTTCATTACTGATCATTCCAGTATTCATCAGTGTAAATATGACCTTATAACTTCTGCAAATACTTTAAAAAGGCTGGAACAATAGACCTGTTCTGGTATTCTCTAGCAAAATGACAAAAATACTCCTTTTGTTACTGCTGAACTAATAAATTGCCTTTGCAGTCTCCAATTTGAGACATTTCGTCTAGCAGATGTCTTGCTGTCCCTTGCTTTCCCAGCAGTTTTGTCTTTCCAAAGTGCAGGCCTGTGGAAAACAAAGAGTACCAAAGTCTCAGGGTGCCTGACACCTCCACACACTACAAAGCTGCCCAGTAGCCCTCACAGCCCGTGAAAAATAAAAAGCTGGCCTGTGGACTGACCACCAGGGGAGCTGAGTGTTACACAATCCCTCCTTCTCTCAAAGACTACACAGTGCAGAAAATGAAGTGGTGGGCTGCTCAATGCCACCATTCAGCTCTGCTCCCTCCATGTGGCTGAATATGGGAGGAACTAAGCCCTGCTTTGTTGCTGAGTCACGCCAAGATGAGCATATGTGTTTCCATTAGCTGATCATGAGGGGTTTTCAATCATTGGCCCACCAATCCAAAAACTGGCACTCTCTTTTGCTAATGCCCCACTGCGTCTGAAAAATTGATCATCATCAGATAGAGTTATAGCACTTTGAAACTCATAAACTGGAGTGTTGACTGACAGTTTAATTTTTCCTCGTTATATTTTCCTTGATTGCCTCATCCAGAAGGATTAACATGATGAGTTAACAGCAAATGTCAATCAACCAATGCCAGGCAGGGATACAGTAGGGGTCTTTGCTTGCACACAGCTTATTAGACTCTTTTTGCAGGCTGACTTCCTGTTGTACAATGCATCCCTGCAGCATTATATCAGAGATGGAGGTTAAATGAAAAGCTCAGGGTCTTCAGTATGCGATTTTAACTGATTGGTCCTTAAGAAATTTATGTTGCTGGAAAAAGACTTGTCAACTCCTCTTCATTCACGTCTGCTTCGGATTCATCTTGAAAGGACGTTTTAGCCTTTTATTCTTTTCTTCTCTAACTCTTTTGTCTTGTTATTTTCTAGTCATTGAGGAGAAAGGGGTGAAGATGAAGCTTACGGTAATTGACACTCCTGGATTTGGAGACCAAATCAACAACGAGAACTGGTGAGAGCAACATTTAAAGCTTATCATATACAATTTATATACTATGTATACAAATACAGTAGAGTCCAAAAGTCTGAGACCACAATTTAAAAATATGGTATTCAAAATCTCATTTAAACTCGGAAATAAACAAAGTTTTAGAATTATAAATGATTTTAAATTTTAGACACTAAAACAAACATTCCTGATTCTGTTCTATTTCTAGGTCACTAATCAAAAGACATTTTTAAAGTATATTCGTGGCTGACATTTGTGACCTTTTTACAGAAGGTCAGATGTTTTTGCTTCCACTGAAGTACAAGATGCTCTTTGGATCATTATGAAATCATGCCAGAGAACATGATCATCAGGTTTTACACAAGCCAGATACAAAGACATCCTGCAATTCATGTTAATTCAACTTTAATAACATAATAAAATTTTCACTAGATGTCTCAGGCTTTCGAACACCACTATAGCTAAGAGAGTTCTAAAACAGTGCCAGATCAAATCTGTGCCAGATAAATTCTCTTAGTAATTTGAGAACATTTTTGGTTTTACTGTTGACACTAAAACTATGCCTTATTGTTTATCAGAATATTTATTTTAAGAGTTGTTACACTGACTGCTACATTCACTTTAAGTATAAGCATGTGTTGTTAATTGTGATGTTAACCCCTCCCTGTCTTTTGTTTCTCAGCTGGGAGCCCATTGTAAAGTATGTCAATGAACAGTATGAAAAATATCTGAAAGAGGAACTGAATGTCAACAGGAAGAGAAGAATCCCTGACACCCGCGTTCACTGCTGCGTCTACTTCCTGCCAGCCACTGGACACTGGTGTGTGCAGACTTGCACACATGATGTGGTTCACACCTAGCCAAACATGTTAAAATGCAGTTGTGCTTCTGTCACATTAATATGACAAGGCTTCATTTAAGATTCTCAGGGGTCTTACCATAGAGATTTTAGCCCACTAACCTTGTGAGATTTTGTGAAAAATACATCTTACAGAAAACAGCCTGACAACTGTGAGATAATTGCTGTTTATTGAATGCAGTGTACTGATAGACCTTATCATACGGACATAATTGGACATTTAATGCTTGTATCTTACGTGCACTACCTCTCAAAAGTTTGGGGTCGGTAAGATTTTTTAATGTTTTTGAAAGAAGTCTCCGCTCACCAAGGCTTTGATTCCTGTGAACATTCTTCATTATTATCAACATTGAAAACAGTTGTGCTGCTTAATATTTTTGTTGAAACCGTGATGCGTTTTTCTCATGATTCTTTTAAGAAAGTTTAAAAGAACAGCATTTATTAGAAACAAATTTTTAGTTAACATTATAAATGTCTTTACTGCCATTTTTTTATCAATTTAATGCATCCTTGCTGAATAAAAGTATTCTTTTCTTTAAAAAAACAAACTTACTGGTCCCAAACTTTTGATTGAAGGTGTGTGTAATATTATTTTACGTTACTTCATGTAATGATATTTAAATTATCTAGATTAATTTCCATTTATTCATTTTGCAGACACTTTTATCAAAAGTATGGTTTGTACCACATTTTCACCTGTATACAGTATACAGGATCAATCAAAATCAGTGGTAATAAAAAATGAAAGGGTTAGTTCACCCCAAAAATGAAATTTCTGTCATTAATTACTCACCCTTATGTCGTTCCAAACCTGTTAGACCTTCTTTCGTCTTCTGAACACAAATTAAGATATTTTTGATGAAATCCGAGAGCCTTCTGATCTCCCTATACACAGCAACGTCAACAGTGTAGGAGACTGATAGGAAAGAGAAGAAATTGTTGAATAAATTCATTATTTTTTAGTTTTGTTTTTGCGCACAGAAAGTATTCTCGTCACTTCATAACATTAAGGTTGAACTACTGTGGTCACTGGACTATTTTTACGATGTCTTTACTACCTTTCCGGGCCTTTAAATATGTTATGACGTTGCTGTGTATAGGGAGATCAGAAAGCTCTTGGATTTCATCAAAAATATCTTAATTTGTGTTCTGAAGATGAATGAAGGTTTTACGGGTTTGGAACGATATGAGGGTGAGTAATTAATGACAGAAATTTCATTTTTGGGTGAACTAACTCTTTAATGGGGTCAAATGTGTCAGCAGTGTAAAATGGGCTTTAATGATCTATCTTACCCTTCTACAGGTTACGCCCTATAGATGTGGAGTTTATGAGGAGACTGGGGAAGATAGTGAGCATCGTCCCTGTGATTGCCAAAGCAGACACTCTTACTCTGGAGGAGCGGCTAGAGTTCAAACAGAGGGTGAGCTGTCCGTCATCGACACCTGCGCACATTTTATCATATGCAGGCACAATCGGATCACCCTCTATATTTCCCGCCCACACGTAAATATTCAGTTCTTCGCATAATTGAGGTCATGAATATGGATGACCTGCTGCTGTAAATGCTGGAATTGTTAGAATTCACAGTTCAGCTGTGTGGATAAAAAAAGTGAGATAGATTGAAAAACCTGGGCAGAATGGATTGAGAGAGGAACCGTACGTTGCATTCGAATCTCCAAAGGTCCCTTGGCGTGCGGCCGCTCGCTCTGGGTTGGAAAAATGAATAGGCCAAGCTAAGGTTACAAGCAGTGTCTGCGACGTCTCTGTCGGGAGACGGTCTCTCCTCTGACTGATGTATAGCAGCTACTTCGGCCCGGGCCACTTGCCATCAGTTCTCCCCACGGAACGCTTTTGGACAGCTCCGACGGCACGGACCGCAGGGCCAGAACGGCCCCCGCACGCAGTGTGTCTCCTATCAATATACACCAAACAACACTCCTAATGATGTACTCTGTCATTTCAACCCATTATCCAGAGCTGTCTCTCACTGCTCAATAGCCCAAGCAGAGCGCCATGCGGGGGCGGACGTCACACTGTGCTCAAGATATCAATCGCAGATATCATATCCATGTTCAACAGCCGCACTTCAAAATCCTCCCCCACACGAACACATGGCAGCAAAGGCATTAAAGTCTAATGCTTTGCACCTCGGGCCCGAAATTCTGGCTGTGAGGGGAAAAAAAGAAAAGAATTTCCTGGTGAACTTTACTGTGGCCTCAGAGCACAAGAATGCATGAGGGTCGAGATTGAGTCTAGTAAAATACAGCGGGAAGAGCTCGAGGGAGAGGAGCTGCTGTCATATTTCACCCTCGGGGGCGATTGTGTGATTTTTGTGTATGTGTGTGTGTGGTAGGTTGTAAAAATCAGTGTAAATCCATCTAACTGGAAGCCTCTCTCTGCAGATAAGACAGGATCTCCAGGCCAACGGGATCAGAGTGTATCCACAGAAAGAATATGATGAGGATACTGAAGATCGGATACTCAACGATAAGATTAGGGTATGATACTCTGAGATTTCATTGCAACCAATTAAAACAACTTGATTTAAATGGTTAGATCAACCCAAAATTGTAAACTGTCATAAAGCTTCAAAACGAAATGATGATATAATTTTGGGGGGTAAACTATCTCTTTGATTGCTTTAAATAGTTTTATACTTCGGACTCGATGAAATTTTGAGGTGTGGTGAATGTTTCTTTCAGGAAAACATCCCCTTTGCTGTTGTGGGAACAGATAAGGAACACCAGGTGAACGGGAATAAAGTTTTGGGAAGAAAAACAAAGTGGGGGATCATTGAAGGTGAGAGTCTAAAGACATCATCATGTCTGCCATGAATTGCTGGCCACCAGTAATATGTTGTGTTTTGGATGCTGGTGTCTCCACCAGGCTTCTTAACTAGTTTTTCCAGAAATATTGTTTGTTGACCTACTTGGAAACCCATGCTGGTCTTTTCAGCAGGGTAACTGTAACAATTGTCAAATGTAATTGTACATTGACGGCTGACAGGCTTCGCCAGGCATGTTTGGCTGTGATTTAGGTTATTCAACACTGCCATCAAGTGGTATGTGTAGAAAGTACAGCGATGCAAAATGCCTGGATGAATTCATGAACATGCCTTTGTATTCTGTTTATTTCAGTTGAAAATGTTGCGCATTGCGAGTTTGCACACTTGAGAGATCTTCTTATTAGGTAAGTCATTTTTTTACTTGCACGTATTGAAATATTGTAATAGAATGATACTGGAATATGATAGACAAACTTGCTTTTTAGGTAAAGTGAGAGTAGCCATTTATACACTTGCATTCTGGTCGATGGGATTAGAAGGTGTAGAACATGGTCTTCCTAAACTTTCCTAATGGCTACATCAATAACATCCCATACTAGTTTAGGATCAAATTTTCCTATAATGGTCAACTCTAAGTAGACAACTGTAGGTTTAGCTATTCATAGGCTAACTTCCTGAAGAGTGTAAACACTGGTGCTATGGTCCAACATGTCAATTTCTGGCTCAAGTAATGTTTTGTTATCCAACTAGACATTATTTCATCTACATCTATATCTACATCTCATCTATCCTATAACAATGAAATACCAAACAAATGCGTAATATAATTATAATATCTAATATTTATAATATAAATGTATATTATAATCATATAATGATATCATATAATTTGCAACAATTTGTACATGGGATCAAACTAAAACCCATCCTTTATTAATCAAGACTATATTCTATTCTGTTTTTGCTATTTTGTTTTTTGTTCATTTTTCATTGCACTCTAGAAGTGTGTGTGCATGTGCATGGTCACCGTGATTTTGCCAAGTAAGACATGTTCTGGATCAACATATTTTGTTGATCCTGGAACAACATTCCTATCCGAAAATTTAGTCCTAACCTTTTCCCAACCCCTAAACCTAACCCTACCATAACTTATCCCTAAAATCAGAGGGAAATGATAGTTGAATAACACTGTTGTGGAAGCACCTAACCCTGGTTGTAAGCCTAAACTTGACATAAATGGTAAACTTGTCCCTCAGATCTGATTGGTTGATTGGAATGTTGTTCCAGGATCAACAAAGATGTTGATCCAGGAACATGTTGTACTTGGTGAAATCACGTTCACCGTTTGGGCATGTGTTTGTTTACTGGTATTCCCAATGTTATCGGGACCAAATATCCCCACAAGTACAGTAATACCAGTAAATTTTGACCTTGTGGGGACATTTTTTGGGTCCTCATGAGGAAACAAGCGTATAAATCATACAGAATGATGTTTTTTTTTTGAAAATGCAGAAGGTTTTCTGTGATGGGTAGGGTTAGGGTTAGTGTAGGGGGACAGAATATACAGTTTGTATGTCTATGAAATGTCCCCATAATGATAGGAATACCAGTGTGTGTGTCTGTGTGTGGTTCAGGTATACCCTGCGTTATGGGGACAAAATGTCTCCACAAAGTTGGCTGAAATCTTTGTCTTTTGTGGGGACATTTTTTGGTTCCTATGAGGAAAACAGCTTATAAATCCTATTAAGTGATGTTTTTGAAAATGTAAAACTGCGTAAGTTTTCTGTGATGGGTAGGTGTAAGGTTAAGGTTAGGGCATAGGAACTAAAGATTGGTCAACAGATGTCAGAATTTAGTGCAGCAACATCTGGTCCAATTACATCATTTTTACAAACTTGTTTTTTTTTTTTTTTTGCTCTTCATCTTTGCAACTCACCATTGAAAACACATCATCTGGTAACTGACAACGTTTAGATGTACTAACTTGTTACTTGAAAGCTGACAACCATTTCAGTTGGTCTTGTTGGTTAAGTGTATATATGAGTAGTTGGGCAGAACAACATAGAGTGGACAGCTGAGAAGGGCATGAGTACATCCTTCTCCTGTGAGCTTAGTAAAGGACAGGTTAATTACAGAGTCCGATCAGGTGAGGCCAGGTCACAAAGCCCTCTCGCCATAACTCTTGGATGGTGGCCCATTAACAGATGGTATGAGAGTGACTCCCTGCTGAAACGGGAAACAAAGGATGACCGTTATAACGCTCCACATTTTTAAATCGCCTTTCACACTTTTTGATCGGCCTCCCGCTGAAGCAGAGATCAAATTACAGCAAAAAACACCAACCGAATCACACAAAGGGATCATAAAAAGCTGATGTAGTCAGTAAACAGTTCATTTCAGAGAATGACTTTTATTTTACACTGTGCATATTTCCCTTAGGGGATGGTTATTGTGGGATCAAAATTGATGTTATGCTCTACTGCGCTCTACTTTCAAGGTCCCACCTGCAAGATTTGAAGGACGTCACTCACAACATCCACTATGAGACGTATAGAGTGAAAAGACTTAACGAGAGCAATGCCAATGGACAGGCGCTTTCACCTTTGACCCTGGAGAATGGTACCCTAGAGAAGAGCGACGCAGAGAGTCACCTTTGAAAGGGATGAAGTGTGCACTCGCCTTCGCCCCCCGTCAGATTGGGAGAGATGAACATTTCACTTCTAGTGATTGCCATTGTTGGAAAATCGACACGTTTGACTAAAGACATTCCCGCTTAGGCATGTAAACTTCCTATATGAGTCTATTTTTGAAATGAATTTATATTGTGGGTAGGGATCTGGGATGAGAAACAACAACTGATGAATTATGGGTAGAATTGAACCAGGTTTTGGCTAAGATAACGTTTCCCTCTGTTATTTTTCTCTCTTGATATCTTTCAACCTGTTTTTGCCGAATGAAAAGCACAGAGGCATGTTGGAAAATGTGTGTGTGTGTGCCTACATGTCTGACACATCACTAGATGAGAAAATCCCATAATCCCCATCCGTGTTACTGCACCTATACATTGACACTGAACCAGCAATGTGACATGCTCCTTTTGCTCTTTTATTTTCATAAGTAATTATTTTAGATTGTTTTTTACAGCAAACTATGATCTTTCCCTGTACTTTTGTAAAAGAAGAGATTAAAAAAAAAAACTTTAGACAAATATTTTTGTTACTATAGCTGCTTCAAAGCTATTTTCTTAACAGATACTTAAGAGTCTCTTACTGCTATTCATACATGACTGCTGTGATGATAGCCGATGTGTTGATATAATGGGAAATATTTCAAATATAACCTTTGACCTTAAAGGTCCGGTATGAAATTTAATACTATTCATCATTTCTAATGCAGAGATTGGTAAAGGAACAAGAGAAAGTCGAATCCATTTTTTACTGATGTTTGCCGTACAGTAACAGGTCAAGTTTACGGTTATGATTTTCTTTCACTAACTAGTTAACTTGCTGTTTAAAGGTACACATTGTGCTGTTTACTTCCCTCCACTGGACATCAGGAGTCCATCTTACCTTTTTGCTTATCAAAGCTACTGTACATAACTATAATGTGTTCTTATTTTCTGTCACAGCATCACATTTTTTATGCGACATGTATTAGCGGCATCATCGTGATTTCCTTGTTACTAATATTACTATCCATGTAAACGCCATTGATTTATGATTAAAAAAAATTGTCACCATTCAATATTTATGTGGAGCCACTGGACAATGCTATTGGTTTCATTGGAGATTGCCATCATATTATACAGTACTGTTATAAATTTTGGCGTCAGTAAGATGTTTTTGTTTTTGAAAGAATTCTCTTATGCTCACAAAGGCTGCTTTCATTGGATGAAAAGTCAAAAACTGTAGTGTTGTGAAATATTATTACAACTTAAAATAACTGTTTTCTGTTTTAATATATTTTTAATTTTATTCTATAATGATAAAGCTGAATTTTCAGCATCATTACTCCAGTCTTGAATGTCACATGATCCTTCGGAAATTATTTTGTGCTGCTTTGTGAAGTTAGAAAAAGTTTTTAGCACTGTCACTTTTGATCAATTTAATTCATCCTTGCTGAACAAAATTTCTTTCAAAAATTCTTACTGACCCCAAACTTCATAATCAGTTTGCCTGTGTTCTGCCTACAACGTCCTGAAATGGAGTCTATCATTTTAGAATGGCATAAACGCTTTACTGAAGGCTGACAGTAAGACGGACGTCTTTCTGCATTTAAAACCTTAATCATACCTCAAGTTGCTTCACCTTTGATCCATTTTCTTCTTCTGACGTTCTTGGGTTATTTGTGTTTTCGTTATTTGTGAAAGCCACTGGGTGCCAAGTGAAGATGTTTTCATTGTGACTTGCTTCAGGAGTGTTAACATCAGGCTAAATTTGCCAAAATAGCTTACTTAAGACTCTTACATAACACATGCTTATAGAGCAGAGCTCAACTGCCTCATTGAAACATCTCTTATCAAGCTCTTCGGGACAGGTTTTTGATGACCTGCAAAGCACTACTAAGCTTTTCTTCCTTTTTAGAGCCTTATTCATTAAAAAAAAAAAATGGTCCTGGTGGTCAAAACACTTATACAAATGGTGTATCTAAGAATAGACCAGGTAAATGTGTTTGTGTGTGCATGCACATTTAAAAGCAGTAACACAGCTGACAACATGTCTTAAAGGGATAGTTCACCCAAAAATGAAAAATGAGTAATTCACTCACCCTTTGGCCTGTATGTTGTTCCACAGAAACAAATACATTTTGATCATTTACAAAATTTTGGGATGAACTATACCTTTATAAATTTAACGTCAGAGAAAATTAATGACGCAAATATGGTGCTTATTTTGTACAACTTTTACTAAAATGGTGCAGACTGGAACCAACCAATTGAAAACAACAACGCTTGTCTGACAAGGCACTGCAGCCATGAGATGGAGTTCATAAAACGTTCTTTTTTTTCTCTTCCATTTTAAATTAACCACCACAACAGTATTTACAAAAAGAAATGTACCTTAAAGAACCGAGAGCTGTGACATGCTCATGTCACACCAGAGAAATAAAATACCAAATAAATGAAAGAAACATTTTAGATAATCAGTGTGAGGAGGATATCTAACATTGCTCATTAGGCTGTTGAACCACAGTCACCCAAACCAAGTGTTTGCACCAGAATAAAAGTTGTTGTTACTGACCCTGTATGAATGTCAAAAGCATTACTAATATTGTTTTAGTATTACATGTACACGTACATACAAAGAGTCAACAAAAGAGTCGTTCTCTGTTGTTGAATCATGTCTTTCTCAAATTTATAAAAAGAAACAATCCTGGTATGAATATGTTAGCTGGGAAGAGTTAGAGGAACAGATGATTTATTCTATTCGCTTAACAATTAAAAGCGCCAGACATTTAGAGTTAAAAGCAAGCTGGAGGGTGAACAGAAACTGCCAACACACTCTGGATGTGGTAAGCTAGTAAAACTCCTTTAGAGAGCAAGAATAGAGGAGCACTATTCATGGAAACTGGCCTTGAAAATGGTTTAAATTTACAGTGTAAATCAGACAGAAACCCTCCATATATCTGCCAGCCAGAATTGTCTTGTAGGAAAGCGAAATTCACACAGTAGTACCAGTATTTCATTATAGACTCGGAAAAGTAACCCTGCCTCGATCATATGAGGACGACAGCAGGCGTACGCGCGCTGCCCACGCAGTGTCAATGTAGACACAATAAACATCTGTTAATATTCTTGCATTTAGCCCGTATTAACATGTCTTTGATATTAGCTCAATGTACAAAGTGAGACAAGCTTAAGTCTCTTATATTATCGATTGCTGATGTGATTCATCGCTAAAAGACATGAACCTTTTTGCATATCTTGCCTCTTTTCTTGACCAGGTTTCTCTGCTGAGCGGTATAGACGTGCGCGATTAGAGCAGGCAGCCTGAAAAACAGTTGAAACCTTCCGACAGATGACCTCGACATATTGATATATATTTACAGATTACAGTGGGGTTAGTGCATGAGTTATATTTATATTTAGGGTTCAATTAGGTGAAGAAAAAAAATCCATCCCACACACATAAACTCTGATTCCATACAAAGAGGGAAAAGGCTCGGGTTTGAAGTCAAAACAATATTATTTATACAAGATTAATACAATATCTCCGACAGTTTCATATAATTGTCCTCAAATACTATGCAATGCCTTAGTGATATAATAATAATAATCTCTTTTTATTTCATTCATCTCAAATGGTTCCGTTAAATGTTATCAATGAATGGAGACATGTGGAATGAAAAGCAATTTGATGGGATTTCCTTTAAACCTTCGCTAGTTAATTTTCTTTAAAAGACAAACGTAATACTGCAATACGTCTTCAAACAGTTATCAGGATACCTCAAATCAACCAAACACAGCAAAATTTTGAGCTCCTGGTGCAGAATTCAACATCCAATCCTGGAGACAATGCCGTTTCACTATAGCTCAACTGACATCCATTTTACAACCAAAAACAAAATTAGTCATTAAGAAAAAAAAATAATGGGCTGCAGGAGGATTAGAAGTGGTAGGTCAACTCACTGTCAGCCATGCCTCTGTCAACCAGTTATTGCCCTTCACTTCCATTCTTCTGTCAGCTGTGTCAACAGTTTGCCCGCCAAAAACATGCGCCTCAGAGGTTGCAGTTGAACCGTTGAAACCATGGCAAAAAAAAAGCCAATTCATCTGACAAAAACTGAACTCCAATTCCCACGCTAGTTCCTGTCTCCTCAGCTACCCCCTCTGTTCTGCCTATAAATAAACCTAGTATCGTCCTCGTAAAAGTAATAAATAAATAAATATGTGCATCGTGTCAATAAATTAACCCCCTACTAATGATAAGTAAAAGCAAATAAATATGTAACAACTTCAATGATTCAAAAGATAAAGTCACACAAGGTAGTGAGATTAAAAGTCTCAGGGGATCTCGCCTGGATAAGCAGCAACCGCTACCGCTGATTAGCTGTGACCCCCCCATTAAACAGGTCACTATATACACGAAGAGAGATCGACTGTCTGAGGTGAGTGCTAATGTTTATGCAAATGTATCTTTTAGTAGATACAATCTGTAAAAAGCTTAGGTGATTTAGTGTGGGAAAGGGTAGTGTTCACTTTGAAAACAGTGATGTTGGAATTATCCTGGCATAGTATCCATTAGATTTGTTCTCCACTTTTTTGAGTAAGATAGCTTCATGTTTAAATCAAAGAGGTCTATAATAGCTAGCTGTCTTTTAGAAGTCTCATTCATCTCAAAGGTACGCTCTAATAAATAAAGGTTGACAAAATGGTGGCTTGTTTAAAAACCGTGTACTACAAGGTTCTTTGGGGAACCCAAAGAGGTTCTTCTATGCCATCGCTCTGAAATCCTGCTTTAGAAACCTTTCTTTTTAAGAGTGAGCTATTTAGTCAGAATCATTTTTTAATTATTTTTTCAGTCCAGATAATGTAGTTCAGGCAAAATCCCTGGTTTGAGTGCGTTATAGCATGTTAATCGATCTAAAAGCTCACAAGTACATTCTTCTACAATTTCCTGAAGAAAAAAAGTAGCAAATCGTATGATTATAATATTCAAAGGTAAACATTTCACTAGTTAGAACTTAAGGGTTGCTTTTAATTAAATTATTCACCAATCTAAGACTCCGCAATTGTGTACCATGCCATATTTTTTGCCACTTTGCATGTGTTATAGTTTGAGACTGGGTGAACGTTAAGGGTTTTAACATCACAGCAGACCTATCTGAGATGATCTGAGCAGCACATTAATCTCCTGAGAAGACAAATGCAGGGTTCGGTATGGGGTATGGAGCGGGTTGGAAAAGAAGAAATGTTTGGTTTCTGTAAATTCTCTTGCAGAACTGTATCCCATGTACCCCGATTTTACAATGAGGTAGGCACCACAGATGAGCGCAACTGTGAGGGCGAAGAACCCCCAGCATCTCTGAAAATAAAAAGAGGTGCTACTAATCTAATCTAAAAGCAGACATGTGGGTATTGCTCAATGGGAAAGCAAAACTAAAAAAAAAGCTAGATGAAGAGAGACTACTGTAATAATCTTGTGTGGGATGTTTGTGATCACTTTAATTACACTGGCCTGCCTCTGCATTTGATGCAAATCACTGTAAACTGTATTAATCAGATGTATTTAAAAGCATTTGGGCTGAAAGAGTCACTGCGCCCGGACTGTAAGAAACTTCAGAATTGCCATGCTGTAATGGTTTGGCCTGGTGACAGGTAAGCAATGACGTGCAGTTTCAGTCTGTGAAAGGCCGTCACGTGGCCCCGCTGCATTATGGGATCAGTCAAAGATCTCATCTTCATTTAAATCAGGATTAATATGGAAACCTGCACATAAGCCACTAATATCAATTGACATCAAAATGGAATTAAAACAAAACAGGCAGATGAAAAAAGCCAAGCTGTCTTTTGTACAAACCACAGTCCCTTTGAACCACATTAAAATGTATGAGAAGTTCCGATCCGATCCACTCCGCAACTCAAAATATCTGGAAATGTCTTTAAAAGAGCAATCTGCTGGGGGAAAAAATAACCTCCTGACTTCTGATTATGCTGGTTCCTTTCAAAGGACAGTACCTCTTAATACTGTACCTTCACCGTACCTGGATTTCCATCTTATTCAAAGTGTCCAAAACCTCAAACTCATACCATAAATGTTTCACAGTAATCCTTATCATCAAAAATAATACTTAAAAAAATAATATTTAAAAAAAAAAAAAAAAAAAGACAAAAAGAGAACCGCATGACAAAAAGCAAGTAGCGTTGTGAAAATCTACATAGCTGTTCATCTCTAAAGTTCTCAATCTTTTTCCTTTGATAAGACACAAACATAGAGCGGCAGCACCACTGAGGGGAGCGAGAAACCCAGGTGCTGCTGGACAAAAGCGAAGAGACCCTGTCGCGGTGGCTCTTTAACCTCGTCCTTTCCCTTAAACGTCTCGGTTCCTCTCTATCTTTCCCTGGATATGGGATACAGCTCAAACAGGCAGCACACCTTTGTCACTTCAAGATAAACAGTTTTGGATGAGACATGGAAGCTAGTCTCACAGTTCAGTGGAGGAACATGTTTCATGTATGTGTGGGGCCTGATTCCTATGTGTCATGTTATTTAATGAAAGATCTAGCCACTGCGCTTTGTACATTTTCCCTCTCGCTCGCCACTCCAGGCCCATTCCGACCTTTTTTCTCTTTTATCTTCCATGTCAATGATCCCTTTTCACCCCTCCAGAAAATAAACTTCCTTTCAATTTCTCTCATTGATTCTCCCTGTGAGTCCAGGATGAAGTTGGGTTTATCATCAGTCTGTAGGAGGAGGTTTTGGTGATGTGGTGGGTGCTGGTGCCCATGAAACTCTTTGCTCTACTCGATGACCATGCAGCGCGGCAGATGCTGGGAGTAGTATTTGAAGAGTTCGGCTGTGGCACCCGGGCAGTTGGTCAGTTCCAGCTCCTCTAGCTCCTGCAGTTGGATCAGGCCTGATAGGCCAGTGGTGGTCAGCAGAGGGCACCCTGAGACAGAGTAAATGAGAGCTGGCTGAATGCAAACGCTAACAGCTCACTTCCTGTTTTATAATACTGTGTGACAACACTACTATTTGCATCACAGATGATTCCCAACCAGGAAGTATTCTGATTTTGCTTTGTTAAACCTTTACAGGTAAAGTAAGTAAAATAATAATAATAAAAATAATGCTGACAAAAGATTAAAATAATTAAAAACATTATTTAAGAAAATTTTAATGGCACATTAAGTGTACTTTGTGTGTAAAAAATGTCTCTAGCCAAAATAAATGCAGTTTAAATAATCACTTTGATAGGAAGTGTGTTTTCATCCACAGGAATTGAATGTTTAAAAGTGAATATTCTCATGGTAAATAAATTACATTGACTAATATTAGTTAAAAGAAACTCGCTGAAACAGGCAGATATTTCTGATCTGCAAATGTACAATGTTCTTTAAAATTAGACTCGTATATCACACCGTGATTATGTGTTCATCAACTAAAAGTAAAGTTTATCTTATCTTTTTCTTATTACAAAGCAATATATTTTTACTCTGACAGCATTATCTGGTTTTGAGGGATTAACTGAGCTTTTTCCATAACATGATTAAGCTCAGGTATTCATAGAAACAATCTACTTTAAAACATAGTGTCATTTCATTATAGTGCTTCATCAGGACTTTATCAGTGAATCCTGCAGAATCAGCACGCTACTTTCAGAGAAAGAGAGGTTTTACCTGCTAGAGAGAGAAGACGAAGACTCCTCATGCCATATAGATGCTGTAACCCAAAGTCTTGCACCTAAAAGCACACAAGGGGAGTTGACATGAAATTTCAAGCAGTTTTAGCAATGTGTTGTGATTGATTAAAAAAAGTGAATGGACAACTAACTACCCATAACTTTATTATCATAGTAAGATTATCCCATTTAGGTGACTAAGAGGGCTTGACAGACACTTACTTGACAACACCAGCGCAGGTAGAGACTTCTCAGTGTTGACATGGTAGATAAGTAGCCCAGGCCTGTATCTGTGATCCGCACACATCTGAATATAGCCATATGAAGGAGAGTTATTTTACGTTCAGACTGTATCATCTTTAGGCATACGATAACTGGTCCAGAAATCATTTTTTGAGAAATTATGTTCAGATTAATTATTCAGTGTAGGTAGATAGAAAGTTTTACTTACAAAAAAATACCATGATATTACCAGGGGAATTTCATACTTTAACATACTTTATTTATGGAGTATCATGTAAATAACATGGTATATGAATATGGTAATCATTCAGTACCATAATATGTATCAAAATATCATGCTATTAAATATTAAGATAATCACTTAATTACAGCACTCCATTGAAATTGTTACAGAACAAGGATTTTAAATTCTGTAGTATTTGAAATTGTTTTGTCATTGGTGTATCTTATTCTTCGATTTATTTTATGCAAAAAAAAAACAAAAAAAAAAAAAAAAGCACTAATAACGCTGGCAAAAAATGAGATGAACTAGAAAGCTAAAGCGACCCCACGAATACAGCACAACTGCTGTATGTGATTTTGGATGTGTACAACAATTTAATTTAACAAGATGTTTATATTGAGTAGCTTACATTTTACACAGAATATTGGTAGTAACTTATTTGTTTTCTATTTTTGCTCCAATGGAAATATACAACGCAGCAACGTTGTGCGTTTCCGAGCTAAACACCATAGCATAGTGTTGTTTTGTTCCTGCATTGATCAGTGTTTGTGAACTAATCAGTTCAGTGAATAACTCAATGATTCACAAATTATTTCATTCCTAAATGAATCAGCATATTTGAACACCACTGTAAAAACAGTGAAAAGCCCCAAAGTAATTGTATAAATGTAATTGAATATAATAGCAAATATATATACAAAAATTCTGAAAATATAACAAAATATTTACTCAAAATAAGGGGCGGCCTATGTATCTACCACTTATCCACTGATCCTATCCCTTAACCATAATCACGACCAGTGTTGGGGTAACGCATTACAAGTAACTTGAGTAATGTAATCAGATTACTTTTTTCAAGCAACTAGTAAAGTAACACATTACTTTTAAATTTACAACAAAATATCTGAGTTACTTTTTCAAATAAGTAACACAAGTTAGTTTGTTTTCCCATGTATTGACTGACAGCTCTCCTGACCTCATGTTGAGAGAAACTGAGTACAGAGTTGTTGTATGTGCTGTGTAAACATGATGGTTATTGTAGTTTTATTAGTGTAGCATTTACTCATCTTACTTGAACAAAAACAGAGTCAGTATTCCTCAAAATTAATAAAAACAGTGAAATGCAATATCAGAATATTGCACAAACCTGTAATAATTAAATTTATTAAATTAAACAAATATACTTTATGTATTTAATCTTACTTTATTAACCAATGTCTTTGCTGCTGACTTTCGATGACCCAATTCAACCATACTAATAAGCAAAAATGACTTTAGATAAACATCACATTTGTGTTTTATTTTTTTTATTTTTTATTGCTAAAGTAAGAGTACTCTTCAATCCAGAATGGCAGCACAGCTGAAAGGTTTGTTTGAGCTGCGCCCTCTACTGTACAGGCGTGAATTAGCATTTCCTTCAGCCTGAAGCTTATTCATTTCACTTTTGATGTGAAAGGGCCTTTAATTTAGCCAAAAATAGAACTTTCTTGTTGTTAATAAACAAACAAGCAAGCAAGCCCAGCTCAGGTGAGGAAAAAGTAACGCAAAAGTAATGTAACGCATTACTTTCCATAAAAAGTAACTAAGTAACGCAATTCGTTACTTTTTTAGGGAGTAACACAATATTGTAATGCATTACCTTTAAAAGTAACTTTCTCCAACACTGATCACGACCAATCAAAACACAATCACAATCAGGACCGAAAACAAAAACAGCATTTAATCTTCGTCACTCTCTTAGGCCCTCATCAAGCACCTTGGACAGTGAAATGACCAGGCATTGAGAGCAAAGAAATAAAAATTAGAGAACAGGGATTAGATAAGTGATAGGAATAGGAATTATATATGAATACAAATAGAATTTTGCTGCAAAAGCTCTAACAAGTTTATCCTTTTCTAGCAATCTCATAACGTCATGTTCGAATGACAGCAAGTGTGGACAGTCTTTCTTGCAGCATGGTAGACCGCAGGTATGATAATATCAGCTGCAGGCGTGAGACATAAATGTAGAAAAATGAAATGATGGAAAAACTGAAATGATACTTTTAAAAATTAAACTGAAACCATCAGTAGGTGGCGGCAAATCAAGACTCCAGAGACACCAGAAGCTTCAAATACCTGTTTGCTGCTTAACACTGGCTTTTTTATAGCTGCCCTTTTAATACAATACATTTTTTGACAGGAACTTTCATTAATAAGCCTTTATTTGACCGAGTTCTGCTGTGCTCTAAATCACTCACAAATCTTATGATAATTTGATAATCTCCATTCAGTTTTCACACAATATTAGTTGTTTTCCTTTTGCCTTTTGCACGACATTGGACCATTTCATGCTTTTCATCTTCAGAAAGATCTTTCTTCCTCCCCATACTGCATGAGAACTGTGACTTGCTTAATAATGTGGAACAACCTCTAAGTAGGGTTTCCATAGACCTGGCAAATTATTTTGTCTGAGATTGATACCAGTTTTCTAAAAAGACATGGACAAATAAACAAACAAACATTTTCTTAGAAAAACTAAAATCTGAATGTTTATTGTACTGAAATCTTACTGATATGTCACTTGCATAATAATTTGGAACGCGGTGTGAACGAGTGTTTATGCTTGTTGTGCTTCGTGGAGTTTTTATAGACTCGATATTGTTTATTAAAATGTGGTGAATTTGAAAAAACAAACAAACAAACAAAAAACACAGCAACCCCAACCTAAAATATCTTCCCGTGCCCTGCATACGCACTTTACTACACTTTACTATCCCACGAGGCTGCAGGAGAGGATTTGTGAATGGTAGTGAATCGACGCAACTTACGCTGATAGGTCAGGTTATAATGACAACATGGTGAATATAGTACGCCCAGATTACGTTTATACTACACACATTCATACTATATAGAACATACTTTTGTAGCAGTAAAAAAGTAATTACTTATTCAAAATAAGCACCTACTCAAAAGGCTATGTAATTTCGAACACAGCTACTGTCTTTATGATTGAGTCATTGAATTAGTCATTAGACTGATTTGCTCAATAATTCAGATTCACTGTTGCTCAGAGATGCGCAATTACTCTAGTTTAGAACTATTTTCGTTGGCAAAAATGAACAAAAACGGACAAGGTTTAAAAAAAAAAATAGTCTCAAATGTAAGTCACTTAATATTAACTTGTTTATTATTAACTGTTGTATAAAATCAATATCACATTTGCAATCGCCTTGATATTCAGGAAGATAGCACTCTTGCTTGTGTGGTATTGCCTAAATATTAAAAACAAGAACTCATACAGGGACAATTTTTGACACATATCTTGAATTTTGGGAGCATTTTTTTGTTATTAATTTTGATGTGTGCACAGCATGATGGCTCTTTTTGGAGCGGAAATGGAAGCCCCTTCTGTTGAGAGGCCTATTTAACATGAAATGGGTGAAACATAGCAAAGGCCGCTACTGCTCAAAATTCTATCAAAAATATTTCTAAAATAATGAAAATATATATTTATTAGATATTTAAACAATTATTTATTATTATTTATTTAATACATTTTTACTTATATATTTATTTATTGATTGATTGAAAAAAATGATATGCACTTTCAAAAACTCATACAACAGCTAATGAATCAGCCAGTCTGATATATTGGTCTATCACTACTTTTGAACACAAAATTTACTCCCAATGAGGCTCTGTAAGAGGAAATATAAGCAAGATTTACTTTCCGCTCCATGCTGCAAACTCAGCACACTCACCGGTCCAGAACCAGCTCCTCCAATTTGTGTAGGTCACATGCGATGTACTCCAGGGCCATGTCAGTGATACGGGGGCACCAGGACAGATCCAGACTCCGGAGCTTCCTCAGATTCTCTGCAACCAATTCCACGCCATCGTCTGTGATCTTCGAGCAACCCGACAGGCTGAGGGAGGTGAGGTTGGGAAGGCTGTGCACCATGTTGACTACACCATGGTTGGTGATCTCCCAGCAGGAGTTCAGACGCAGCGTGTGGGTGGTGTAGCCTTGCTTGGCGGTGAAGTAGGCCATTGCCGTGTCGGTCACATGATAGGCCTGCAGGCTGAGCTCCGATAGGTTGGGAAGGAGCTGAGAAATGGCGGCGATGGCGTCGTCTGCCACGTTGATGCAGTCGCTGACGCTGAGAGAGGTAAGCCGCGCATTCAGGCTGGACCACAGGCCGGCTTCTGTAAAATCATTGCAGCCGGAGAGCTCAAGATGCATCAGCCCTTGCATCTGTTCCAGCATCACCTGAAGAGCCCAGGATGGAAGAGCAATGTTATTTTAAGCATACATACAACTGCAAATGTGCTCTTAGTTTGGTGAGAGCTGCCCAAAGCTTAATGAATATTCACAGTATTATCCTGGAGCAGGGGTTTTTAAACCATTCCTGGAGCCTCCTCAGCAATGCACATTCTGGATATCACCTTTAATGGACAGACCCAGCTCAGGTCAGTTAATTCAACTGTGTTAATATGGGAAACATCTAAAATGTGCAGTGCTTGGCAGGCTGCAGAAACCTTTTGAAAGCCCAGAATATTCCCCTAATGTGATTCCCACTTAGTTATTTCTTTGAGAACCAACTGTCTGAATGTTGCAGGGAAGTTTTGTGTGCCCAATACAAGCTGATGTTCTCTAATGTTTATTTTTAGGTTTTATTTTTATAACCATGGCATGAACTAACTTTCCCAAAATGTTGCAGAGAGGTTTTTGGTTTTTGTTTGACAACCTAATTAAAAAAGAAAAAAAGATAGGACATTTTCCAATGGTGACATTTGTTTAATTTTTCATAATGAAACTCTATTAGGTTACTAGAACATTAAGACTGTTATTACCGTCATACTTAAATCTAGATATTAGGACAAGAGTCAAAATCTATGGACTTGTTTCTACCCTCTTTTACTGCACTCGTCTAATACCTGGCCACGGTTTCTCATATTCTCCACAGTAAGCCGCGAACTTACATAATTTAGAAATTAACGATCACTTTTCCTACTCACAGATTCGCAGTTGTTTATATATGTCTTTTTTTAAATAATTACTTATGAGAGTATATATATGTTTGTGATTTCAGTGAGATTTGACATGTCTAATGAACAGAACAGCAAACAGAACGATTCCTTGGCATCGCGATTCCTTCTTTAACCACTCTGAGTCGTTCAACAAAAATTCAGAATCGATTCTGAGTTTAAATTTTAAACCGCAGCTGCACATTACAGACAAAAGACATTCGTTTGTGGCAGTTGCAAACAAAAAAGCAAATATCCAAACTTTCAGCGCGTGATTTGCGCCACAGCGATGTCGTGGAATACCAGTGGACGGTTTCCTAAACTGCATAGTTTGGTCTTAAAAGTTATTCAGCTATTTTTTTCCTTAAAACTGGAATAAGTTGAAAAAATAAGTCCTAACTTTTAAAGTCAGTTACATAAAAAGGTAGATATGTCTAATTTGAATCGGAAAAGTAAGACTGATTACCTCTAATTTAACTGCTAGTTGGTTAAACTAGCATAGTCTTAACATAGTGGCTAAGTTTATGCAACGCCCCAGGGCTTTCCCTTGATGTTGCAGACGCTTGCAGTGTGCGGTCTCAACGCCTTTTTAGAAACTCTACAACGACAACAAAGTTCAAGATTTGGAATCATTGATCAGATCGGAAAGGATGGAAATAACCTGATGCATGCACAATATCACCAGTGAGTGGCAGCGCACGTGTTGCTTACTGTTTGTTTAGCCAAACACTTATGTCACAAAACAGATTATTATTCAAGAGACCTGATTTCGGTTTTGGCCAGATGTGCAGTTTACATGTGATTTTTTTGCTTCTTTTTAAATTAATGAGGAGGGACAGAATTATTAGGGGTCAAAATTATTTCCAGTGGTAATCAACAATCACAAATGCTGTCAATAGAGCTTAATATGTTTTGAACCTCATTCCTTTAATTTCACAGTCTTTCATTTTTTAAACAAAACAAAATGAAAATTCGAGCATGTTTAGGCCCTCAAAAATGCGATTCATTTGGGAGAAGAAGAAGAAGAAGCGGAAGAATAATAATAATAACATTAATTATACAGAAACAGCTTGGAGCCATTTGTCTGAAAGAAACTGAGTATTATTTTCCTTCTTCTAATACTAATTCTTGACCTGACTGATGTACATTGGGAAATATGACTGTATTCCAAATTAGAAAAATTCATAGAACTATTTATAATGCTATTATATGCAGTTTATGTGTATTAAATGTAAAGAAATTGTCTAAAATATATATCTAGTGTATGGCTTAAATAACGTACACCTGAATATTTGACCTAATTGTTGTGGTAGTGTTTGCATTCAGAAGGACTGCAACTTTGTGTGACCTCACTGACCTATTTACCAAGCCAAAGAAAAACGAGGGAACAATGTGCACACTTTCTGTTTAATCACTTAAAAAGTTAGTTCACCCAAAAATGACAATTCTGTCAAAACCTGTAAGAACACAAATGAAGATGTTTTTGATGAAATCTGAAAGCTTTCTGTCCCTCCATAGACAGCTACGCGACTACCACTTCGACGCTCAAATAGTTAATAAAGAGATCGTAAAACTAATCCATATGAATCGAGCAGTTTATTCCTAATTTTCTGAAGAGACAGAAGGCTTATATTCACATATAAACATTAATCAACTCACACAGCAGTTGTGGTAAACAGAAGCTCAAGCATGACATGTGCGAGAACCAATGAGGTTCATTCTCGTGTGTTACGCAGCACGTTTGAGCTTCCGGAAGAGGTTTGTTCTCTCACATCAAGCAAGTTCGTTTAAGCTTCTGTTTACATTAGCTGATCAATGTTTATATGTGAATAAAAGCCTAAATTAAATCTGTTCATCATATAAAGTGATCGAGTCTCTTCAGAAAATTTGGACTAAACCACTCGATTCATATGGATTAGTTTCACGATCTCTTTATGAACTTTTTGAAGCGTCAAAGTGGTAGTCGCATCAAATGGAGGGACAGAAAGCTCTCAGATTTCATCAAAAAGATCTTCATTTTTGTTTCTGAAGATGAACGAAAGTCTTATGGGTTTGGAACGACATGAGGATGAGTCATTAATGACAAATTTTTCATTTTTGGGTGAACTAACCCTTTAAAGTTTTCAGTGACATTTATAATGAAGGGACTGAGACAAAATGCAAGTGAAAGAGCTAAATTCAGCAAGAAAACAACTCTTGAAGGCAGGACTCTGCTCTTTTATTAAGTACTTGGTCGTGATCCAAGCCTTGTGCTGTGATATCTGCCCTGCCCTATATAATTCACAAACAAGCCCGAGGTGCACAGTCCTCTCTCAGACAGAAGAAGCTCCAGCTTCTATCATTGCACATGCTGGTTTGCATATCTGAGGGGAAAAAAGCTTGGATGCCGTCACGAACAATTTGAGAGTTCACCATGGCAACAAAAGCCTAGTCCTAGAATAGCAACAGCATAGAGACAAGTGTGATGAGTGTGATCATTGCTGCATGTTCTTGCAAAACACAATTATTTCTAACCATGTATGTTAGGTGCTTCTGACCACATTACCATCCAGCTAATTATTTAGTCATACTTAATAGGGGTGGGCGGTAAATGATGGAAATCTTAAATCATAAAGAGTAATTCTTAGGAGTAATAGCGATTCAACTAAAATGTTTGAAATACTACATCAACTTTTCATAATCAATAATTTAGAATTAAATACTTTAAATATTTATTGTACTTCATTTCATATTTTTTTATGTGATTATTGCAAAGCAAAATGTAAGGTTATTCATAACAAGTTCTGTTAACAAATTATTTTAAATAGTGCCATGAAATCAAAATTGACTATTCCTGTTTTTTATGGAATATTGCAGTATTTATTATAAATGATTTATCTGTGCACATCATTTTTTTTAAAAATGAATGTGCATTCGTAATATTTAATCAGAATAACTTTACTGTTTACTGGCATGAGGGCGGGACAACCTGTCACTCACATGACATCACAGCAATAGCAAATCACAACCATCCCATCAATTTCTGATGGACAAAAACAAGTCCTGCCTTACATATTATTTTGGCTACAATGATCTTGGTACCGAAGTCAGTACTTTTGACAACACTACTAACCGTTTTTTGCATGAAAATGATATTTGCATTTCTTCATTGTCAAATGTTCATGGATATAATTACCTCAAGTCCTGCATCTGTGATAGTCGACCTCTTAAGACTGACAGACTTGACTCCTTTCTTTGACAGCGGATAGTTGTCGATGAACTCACAAATGTCCAAATCAGAGACCCCCACCAGACAGAAGGACTGGAAGCCTCTAAGAGCAAAAGCCTGCAGGCTAACAAACTCCTTCTCCCCATTGGGCAGGATAGTGTAGAGTTCCTTGGCATGCAGAATGGGCATCACACCTTCCCAGAACTTGGGCTGGTAGAGCACTTTCCGCCATGTCTTGCACACCTGGGCAAGAATGCACTTTTCTGCTGTGGTGAAGTACCATAAGAGCCGGTTCAGCACCTTTTCGTCCAGCACCAGTTGTCTCTCCAGCAGGGTTTTGGGAAATTGCCGGAGGGGAGGTTTGATGGCAGTCACAGGGCTTGTGTCCAAGTCAGGGCCCAGCAGTGAGGCGGCTGTGGGCAGGGGCTCCAGGTGATAGGGCAGGCTCGGGGGAGGCAAAATGGTGGGCACAGAGGACGACTGGCACAGGCGATTCTTGGCAGCTGGTGTGCCTTTAGTGATGCTGGCCGAACCGAGGCCGTTGGGCTGGGGGGGCAGCTTGACCATGCCGTTCCGCGTCACGCAGGGAGACTTGAGGTCACTGGGAGTGGACATATTCAGCATTGGAAGCCTGTGAATAGACCAGAGTTGAATCATTGCTCTTGGATGCAATAATATCTTGAGAGTGTTATTTAAAAATACATTTTAATTGAAAAAAAAAGAATATTATTTTTCACACTATGCATAAATGTGATCACGGCTCTTTAAAAAGTGTTAATTTATTATGGCAGGGCTTAACAATGACAATAACAATGACAGATTTCTACTTGCCCTGCCAGCATTTTCACATTTTCACTGGCCCACAGATATGATAGATAATTATTTTTAGCAACATATTTTTATTTTATATAAAATTATATATATATATATATATATATATATATATATATATATATACACACACACACACACATTATTTATATATATATATATATATATATATATATATATATATTTTTTTTTTTTTTTTTTTTTTTTTTTTCCCCTCAACAAATCCTCATCTATTGTGGTAAAAAGCCCTTGTGGGGCTAAAAGTCCCATTTGAAAAGACAAAGACAAAAACACTGTTTGTTTCAGTTTCAGACTTTTGCCCCCAAACTTTGGGTAAAAGCCCCTTTATATGCCTTTATCATTTTTAATCAAAACAAACTTTTTTTACGATTTCTTGTCACACAGTTTGTGGGCGGCTTAAGGTTTTTTATTTTGTTTGTTTTTTTTAGCCCTACTGTACCCTAATATTTGTAACAGTAGACTTGGATTCAGAGGCTTGGTTAACACTGACCAAATTCGTTTTGTGTTTCAAATCTGATCTTTAAGACCGACTGTCTACACTGTGATTTAGCAAGTAATCTGGGGCCGTATTCACAAAACATTTTATCTTACCACTGAGAGTTCTCCTAAATAGCAGTAAAAGTTCTTAGCTAAGAGTTTTCTCTTAAAACCTATTCACAAAGCTGCTGAGACAAACTAAGGAATAGACTGAAGTCTTAAGCTAAGAGTAAGGGCGGGGCTGACCTCGTTACTATGGAGTATACACACAGTGATTGGCTGATGGGGGAGGAGTCAGCGATTTAATCATAGAAATATTGTAGAATGAGGTGTCATGTTTCCATATTCAAATAAAGGTTTTAAAATGTAGGCTAAGTGTCATTAATTAAACTAGTATATACAGTTAATTGTCCGCCTCTTGGATGTCTGCATCTCAAGAGAATGCAGAATTCAAGCGACAAATTATGTTTTATAAACAAAGTTTGGGAAGAACACATTCAAACGGTCTTTCTAATCAGCACAAGAAGAGGAATAAAAATACACAGATGAGAGCCGACTCGCCTATAGTTACTTTGACAGTTTTCTGCATCCCTCCGCCACCCTGTCCCTCACTCTCGGCTGGGGATATGGGGAGAACTTTGGGTTTGGTCTAAATTCCAAGCTCGGAGCCCTCGATCCCCTTGGACAGTACACCAAATACGCTTATTATATATTTTATTACTCTATTCAATCATTTGTAAGTGTGAACTCATGAAAACCACTGCCACAGGTAATCGGACAATATTTATTTGTTTGTTAAAGATTTATTTTTGGCGCCTCATCATAGATTCAAATCTAATGTATTGCATTTATGAAGAAAAAGTTCAGCACCTAAGGCTCAATCGCTATTGCCTCAATGGTGTACAGTGTCTTTGGGTGGATTAGGACTGTTTGCGATTTGGTCTTAGTGACTTAGGAGTCCTCTTGACTACTCCTAACATTTCACAGATTTAGGAGCTAGTTTTAGCGCTAAAATGCTTTGTGAAATATTCTTAGAGCAAAAATTTAGGACTCCTAAAATTAGGACTAACACGCCCATTATTTTTAAGAGTTTCTCCTAAATCGGCAATTTAGGAGCTACTTTTAGATTTAAGATGTTTTGTGAATACGGCCCCTGATCTGTTTGTTCAATATCTGATATATCTACATCGATTGTCATAGTAAGCACGATGACACAAGTTGTTTTTTTTTCCCTACAGACACTGATAGTAAATTTCAGTATGGAAAGAATTTGACATTTTATACATGCCATGATGGTGATCTCAGGAGGTGCATGACACAACATAAGTGTCAGGTGCTTTACTGTATTTTAACCATCAATGCAGGTGTTCACTCACTTCCTCGCTGACTCATTTATTATTCACTATGTAGTCACATTCACTGTATGCATTAAGTGTGAGTGAAAATCAGCAAATTATGTTGCAGAATAGAGACATTTCAGCACAGATATGACATTAAATATGTCCCAAATTACAAAAAGAATAAACAGTCAGTGAAATATCAGTTTAGCAAGTGATAAAATAACTATACAGGATATTAGAAGTGTTCTGAGAATTGCCTTGTAGGAAGTGACTGTAGAATATACTCTGAACCAGAGCTGCCTTTTCAATACCCTGGTCCACCTTAAAACCCTCCATGCAGGTGTGCGTGCTCTGTGAACTAATGGTTCAAGTGTAAAATGTCAATGAGCGTTGCTTGCTTTCAGACATTTTTCTCAATAAGCCCTGTCGTGACTATCTCCGCAGCTGGAGCACTTACATGTTCCAGCATATAGTGATTTTGAATGCAGAATGATTCAAAGTCAATGATTTGGATTTACATGAAGAAAAGCAAAACATGTTGATTTTGCATGAGAGTGTTTTGAATGAATGACCACTAGACCTTCACAAGAGAAACACAATCTAGGTAAAAACTATGCAAATGCACAACTCATTTCACAGCTTTTGAAAACTAGTGGGGGGGAAAACATCTAATTTGTTTCCCAGGGAAAACAAACGCTAAAAAGCAGACCACAAACCCCATTTCCACCCACACTCAAGAGGTGGAGCTTTCTAAGATTACATCTGATCAACAGAGAAGTAGTGCAAGAATCTGAAAAGATTTGATTAGAAATGGATCAAAATAAATTGATTCCCAAATTGGAGTACTTGGATGGATAATTCAAATAATTTCTATTTTGTTAAACCTAGAAAACTTTATATATATGTTTTAATTATTTAATAAATAATACATTAAATATGATAGAATAATATTATAATATTATAGAGTAATAGATTAGAATCTTTTGACTTTTGACTAATATCTGTAGTTTGTACACACAGCCATTGCTCCAGTCTTCAGTGTCACATGATCTTTCAGAAGTCATTCTAATATGATGATTTGATTCTTTATAAATCTATAATTATTATCAAAGATGAGAACAGTTGTGCTGCTTAATATTCTTGTGGAAACTGAAACATCTTTTCAGGATTCTTTGGGAAATAAAAATGTCAAAGGGGGCCTGTTTACACCCGGTCACTTCATGCATTTTCTCTGATCGGATAGTTATCCGATCGTAAAAAGAACAGGTGTAAATGCCCTCTGAAACGCTTCCAAAACGGATATAAATCCAATTGCTCAAAGCCACTTCAGGAGGTGGTCTGAGACGCATTCCAGTTAAAAGTGAACAAGTCTAAATGCATCTGGTTGTTGAAACTACATATGTAAATTTTACTCCTCCCAAAAATGCTAAAAAATAAACGTGTTGTAGGCTATATAACATGTTATAGCCAGATGTGACAGCGCTACTGCAACACGAGCAAAAGAGCAACTGAGCATCTCTTCAAGCCAACGCGCAAACTGCCGCAAATGAAACTCAAAGTAAGTCTCTATCATCTTCATTAAAAGTAATGAGACTAAGGCTATGTTCACGCTGTCGGTCCAAATCCGATTATTTGTGTATCCGATTGGAATCAGATCTAAAATTATTGACGTCCACACTGTGTATCAAAACTGTACAGATCCGATTTGTGTGTCCATGCCGCTCCTTTGTTTTCCGGAATATCTGCATTGGTTTCTACGGCAAGAACGTTGCATTGATAGGCAGGCATACGCCAAAAACAACAACAACACCTACAACATGGATGGGTTTGCAATACAGATGTTGTCTTATTTACAACATGACAATGTGCAGCCGCCGCGCCGGACTCCTGTGTCTTCCGTAGGAGGCTGATATGAGCAGCTTTATTCTATGCTGTCATCTCCGCCGGTTTCAAAACATGTCTCCATTATATTGTCATTTTCTGCTTGTCTGGTACTTTGCAACAACACAACTGTTTTCCGATAGCGACGTCTGATGTTTACATTTTATGTGGCGTGAGAAGGTCACATAAACCACGTGAAATCCGATTAGAGCAGTCAGACTGAAACGGATTTACAGAAATGCGATTTGAATAGGATTTCAAACCACATATGAATGTAGCTTCAAACGGATTGAACGGAATTTTTTTTTGCCATTCACATGTGCTAAATCTGATCGGATTTCAATCGGATATGCACAAAAATCGGATTTGGACTGGCAGTATGAACGTAGCCTAAATGATCTTACCAGTGCTGTTGTTGTGCTCTCTTATTGCGGTCTTTGATTTTGAAATTAGCTGATGATCAATAAAATGCAGCTCATATTTCTTTCAGTGACGTGAACTCCATTAAATCTGCATATACCACGGGAACTGAAGATTGGATTTATATCTGTTTTGCAGAGACACATTTATGTGGCCAAGTGTAAATGGAATCGTTTTGATAAATCAGATAACTATCCGATCAGTAAGTGATCAGGTGTAAACAGGCCCATGAACAGTATTTATTTAAAATAGAAATCTTTTGTAATATACATGTCTTTACTGTCACTTTCGATCAATTTAATGCAACAAAAGTATTAATAATTTTAAAAAAATCTTACTGATCCAAACATTTGAACCAATGCGTGTGTGTGTGTATGTGTGTGAAAAACATAAATTTCACAATTAATCTTGTGTTGTTGTTGTTGTAGTTATTGTGCTAAATTGTCCAGTTCCCGTTTGAGGAAAGAATAAAAAATATGTTTTGAGTTTAATCTGCTAGTAACTTTTCTCCATGATTTTCTCCAGGAGTGTCAAAACCTGTGAAGGCAAACAAGCTCAGGTGTCTCATTAAAAAGAGAGGTGAAATGAGACGAGTCTGATTTTCAAACATATTCGATTCATTGCAATTTTAAAGTGAAACATGATGTTAATGACCATTTTACTAAGATTAATAATAATGCTAAGGGTTTGGTATTGATGAAGGGGTATTTGAGCTTTAATGATGGGACTGTGGGGGTACATAAAACAAAAAAAGATTGGAAAACACTTTATTAAAACACACAAATTAATTGATGTGAAATGGCAGTGTGCAAAAAGGAAAAACTGGCATGAAGACAAAAAAAATATTTATGTGAAGTATAAGGAGGAAGCAAATGGAAAAGTGCAGCAGGTGGAAAGGGAGTGAAGGAAACAGAGAGAGAGAGAGAGAGAGAGAGAGACCTGTTAGTGCAACTTCAGCACCAAGGAGAGCAACTGAACTGCCTGATGAAGCACATCAGAATGCCTTTAGCTACACTTCTGCACTGCAGAGGAGCGCTTTGGCCCACCAAGATGTTGTGTGGCCAATGCAGTTGAGAGTTCCTAATAAAAACCCCACTCAATAAGTTGGCACAAAAAGGGCTAGTCGTCCCCTGCACTGGGGCAAATCAAACAACGCAATGTCAAACCATGTGCAGCAAATGTTTGAGTGGCGAGGGACAAGGTTTTTTTTTTGTAGGCTTGTTGACATATTCTGAACGGGGCTTGATGGGAACTTTCTGTACTGAGATACGTGCCAAGTAAGAAGTGGTGGCAGTTGGCCAAGGCCCCATCCATATGCTTTCTTTACCCTCCATTTCAGCACAAAATGTATAAATTTAAAGAAAAAGGAGTAATGTGTGTTAAGGGTTGGGGTGGGCATCTATATTTAAAAGTATATTTTTACCTCACAATACCGTAGAGATATTCTCGCGTCAAGAATCAATATTTAGACTTTTCACATTAAGAAAAGTGATTCACTCGCAGAGGAAGTATTGTGCCATTAGATCAGTGTTAAAATAACCAGTATATGTTGCTCAGCAGTTCTCTGACACAGTGACCCCTCTGTGCAAAGGTCTAACTATAACCTCTGGGTGTGTGTGAGTTCTCATGTTTCAGTCAATAGGTTTTTATTCACCAAAACAGTTTTACATAAAGGATGTTAACACCATATATACAGTACTGTGCAAAAGTCTTAGGCCACCACCAGCTTTGTTGTTTTAGCAATGTTTTAATGATCAATCCATATTTATTTGTTTGGTCTTTATTACAATACAAACAGAAAATACAGGAAATGTGTACACAAAATGTAAATCAGAACAAAATGGCTTCTTTAAGCAGAAATCAGTATTTAGTGTGACCTCCTGGACTTCTTCCAGTTTCTCAAAGAAGAAAATCTGGCCAGGTTCCTGCTATTGCTATATAGAAGTCATTTTTTGCTATATAGAAGAAGATTTGTTTTCTGTTTTTTAATACTGCATAAAATTTCCTGTATTTTCTGGTTATATTCTAATAAAGAGACAGAGAAATAATTATATATGGACTTTTGCACAGTACTGTGTATGTATCTGCTTGTCAGTAAAATTCTGAAGAACAGATTCAAGACACTAAAGCTGTGTGGTTCTTCTCCTTACATCCAGCACTAGAACAAATCAGTTCAGCTGTCGCCCCCATGAAGAATTTGAAAAGGGGAAGTAGCCAGGGAAAACCTCCAGAAACAGTTAAGCAGCAGAGTATTTGAAAGCGAGACATGGAAAGGGCATGGCTGCCATCCAGATGGGTTCAAGGGAGTTCATCTGGATATACAGAAGGGAAAAAAGCACCTCTTAAATAATTAGGGGGGTGTTTTAAAAGCACACGGCTATAAATTGTGACTGCATGCTGAGCGCCTTTCTACTTTTCCAAATAAAAATGCCACACGTACATAAGTTCTTTTCTGAATCAAGCCGAGAGGATTAGAATAGCTAGAATTATCAAAGATAAATTGGCTACTTCATTACAAACAGATCAACTAAATAACTGATTAAACTGTTGGTTTAGCTTGTTCTCGTGCTTTTACCTCTAGATATTTCATATGATTTCATCCTGGCCTTTAACTGTTCTTAAATAATTTTGCAAAACATCTTTAATGACGTGAGAATAAAGACTCATATTGGGTCAATCCCAAATTCTGAGAAACTTCTAAGTACTTCCTTCTTTTCTAGAGATGATTATTTGTCTGTTCCTTAAAAAACAAAAACCTACTTTATTGAAAATAGCACAAATTTCTGGAGATTGAGTACACATGCCAATACTTTTAACTATATTTTTTCATAAGCTATTATGCTTGTCAGTAACAGGGCTACTCAAGTCATTTTAAGCCAGAAGTATGTGGCAGGGAAGTCCTTTTTGGACCTTGAAAAAGTCCTGCCAACTTTCATAATATGGACAAAAACAGCTGAAACATTCTTCAAAAACATTTTTTTTTGTGTGTGTGTGTTTTTCAGATAAAAGAAAGCCATGCAAATTTGGGAAACATGACGGTGAGTATTTTGGGATGAACTATTTTAACTATTTAAGGTCTCCTTTGGGCAGTCTACTTTTAGAGAGTACTTGGACTTTACATAATATGGTTATACAGGTAAGTCCTGTCCAGAAACTCAGGGAGATGTTTGGCCTGAAAGTTTTTCGTTCACAAACATGCCATTATAGAACATGTCATTTTGCAAATGCTTTCGAATACAAGGGAACTGGTCTGTATGACTCAAGGACAAAACACTACAAACTTTCCAGAGCATTTATCCAACTGTTGGCAGACCGTCTACATGGAGTAAATCCGTTCTCCCCTCTGCTACTTTGCAAGCCTTTTCATTTCGCCTACAGGCCCGGCCTCCTTACCCATGTTATTTGGATTTACTGACGAAACACACAAGCCCTATGACAACAAACAAGCATAGAATGGAGACCCGGCACTTCTGCCACGGACAGATGTGCGGTGCTTGGCACACAATGAGGGTGGGGGATGGGACCAGAGAGGGAACGGGGGAGATGGGATAGTGGAAGCTCCTTGGAGTGGACAGGATTGGCAGTGGTCTCTTTGAGAGGGATTTGCATGTTCAAAGAAACCACACAATCTAGTCGTGTTCTCAGTGAGAGGTGGCTTAAGAGCACTTCTGAGACTTCCTTGGTGGAATTTCAAATTAAGTTTTGGAAGTTAGATGAAGTTGAACCAAGTCTTTGGAAGTTTGTAAGTGGGACAACGGTATGAAATCTGTACTCTGAGGAATAGTTTCACTCCACTATTACAGACTTCACAAATTATATTAATGTAAAAAGAAAATCTGCACCTGTACCTATTTTGCTCCTGGAAGAGCTGCTGCTAGCTACTATAATTTCGAATTTGAATCATGTGTCCTACTGCAGTCGTACAAGATAAATAAGGAATGATATATAGTCTCTGAAAAAGGGAAGGAACCAAAACAGCATCTTAATTAGGGTTACAACTTCAGGTTGATCCGAGACAGTCTGAAGTGTTCCATGTGGGAAGCCAAAACTTTAATTTTGTTAAACCTTTGTTTAAAAAAAAGACTGAAATAATAGCCACCTGATAAAGGCCCATTCACACCAAGAATGATAACTAAATTAGTGTCCACACCAACAGACTATAACGTTCCTTTTTATTATAAGCACAAGCTGCAATTATGTCATCTGCCACTTTAAATAATCGAGCTCTGTCAATGTTTTATCGTTCTTCAGCTGGGAAAAAAAATCAATCTAAAGGTGTTTTCAACGATATTCTTCCTCTGTGTCCTCCTCAGCTGTGGTCTTCACTATTCTCACAGAATTAGAATGATTATTAAGATTGTGTAGTTCTAATCCTCGGTGTGAACAGGCCTTAAAACTGACCTGGAGAGAAGGGGATGCTCGGTATGAAAGTGAAGACACGTAATCTACACTGAGGATAGTGTACACTATGCTGTATGGGTTGAGCGGGCCATGATATTAGTTACAGCTGTAGCTGATCTTATTACTGACAAACCAACAAAAAGAGATGTGTCACTGTTAATGTTTCATCCAGATCTTCATTTTAACATTTTAATGTTGTCGCCGGGACTGATAGCCTCGTGAGCAGCACTTCGTGGCATGGTTTTGCTTCAGACGACCATAGTTTGAGTCCTTATGGTACTTTCTGTGCAGTATACTCTATAGTATTCTGCTTAATAATGTCAAATGTAGTCGGTCATCCAGGTATGTAAAGTGCTATACTAATACTATGTACAGCTATGTATGCTTTTCTAAACATAGCCTATAACTCTCATTAACTCACTGATGTTTTAAAATGAAAATAGTAGTCCTAATCACTAAGGGTCTTCCAAGCTTCTAAACAGCTTAGCATAATCAATCCCTGACTAGACTTGTTAAGAAATCCTGTAGGCCTAACTATTGAGCTTGTAAAGTGAGAGGTGTGTCTTCATTTGAAGCCATGTGCATGTGCTTTCAGTGAAGCTTTTGCTAAGAGAATGGCTTACCCGAAAATAAGCATTCTGTCATCATTTATTAGTCACCATTTTGTTGCTCTAAACCTTCAATTCATCTTTAATGTATACAAAAGATGCTAAACATGATAAACATCCTTTCTGTGTCACATAATAATGAAACCATACGGTTTTGAAATCACATAAGGGTGAGGAAACGATGACAGGATTTTTAATTTGGGGTGAGCTACCCTTTTAAGTTCCTGTCGTCGTATAACACTGCACAGAGAGCAACCTTGGCGCCAAGTGTGGAATCATGCAGTTGTCTAAATATTATCAAACACCGTAAGGCCTTGTATCATTGTGTAAACGCCGTTGCCGTTTATCGAACAAAACATTTGCCTGTTATGTCATGACAACCGCGCGAAACGCGGAGGATAACGTGTGCATCTCGACCTCAGGAAGACGGACAGGTGACGTCATGTACATGAGGACTATTCAGCACCCTATAAGCGAGACAAAGGCTGTCTCAAAACCTAGAGAGATGCCTCTCTGGGCATCACATGACATTTTCTTAATTAATCAGTATTTCTGTCTCGTTCTAAACAATAATTTTAGTTGAGAAGTTTGAATTAAGTGTATTTTCTTTCTTTCGCAAATAGTAGGCTATTTTCTTGTTTTAAGCATCAACCTAACAAAATTAAGTGAGGGTTAACCAGAACCAGGCTATTTGTCAACGTAAACTCCGAACAAAACTCGTACTAGTTACATTTATCTTTCGTACTATGATAATACTCATCAAGGCAATATTTGTTGCAGTGTACGGTCGCGTGCAACATTTTTGGACAGCATGCGCCTGTGATGTCCAAAAATGCAGCCTAGGTAGACAGCACACTAGGTTTTGAGACGCATCCAAAGACATGCACGTTCACCCGAGCGGTAATAATGTTGTATTCTCGTTTCCTTGTCCTTTCCCCTTTTTTCAGATCAGCACTATTGATCCTCTTCCTATCAAGGCTTGTTCCCCAGGGACAATTGTTATTACCAGTATCCTGGTTTTCCTTGAATCCTTTGCGTCAAACGCCATCTAAGCTTGATCAAAACATGCATCACATTAAAGGATAATCGAATGTATTAGCAGTCGATTCTCTTACCTTTCTTTCATATGCAGCTCACACGACCATTAATCCATCATAAATCAGAGATCGCTGCCTGGCTCGATCGCGTTTCCCACAACGTTGCAGGACGCATGAGGGAAAATAAATAAATATACCAGTAGCAGCAGCAGCAGCAGCAGCCCTGCCCGTTATTTCCTTGCGGAGGTGAGGATAATTTGAGATGTAAACCTCTCTCAGTACCAAAGCCGGAAAATACCACTTCATATGTGTATGGAAAGAAATATTAAACAAGTGAATTAATGTCCTAGCCTAAAATAACAACCCGTTCATTCTGTTTCTCCACACAAAGCTTGCCTCCCACTCGCTGTCTCTTTCTCTCTCACATGCACACGCACACAAAACAGACCAATCCCATTTAAAGAGATAGCAGCAAAAATATCAATAATGCATCGCTTTGGGCTGGTGAGCATTGAATGTTTTGTGAGCGTTGGTTGTAACTCTTCCGTAAGAGAAAGATGAAGGCGTTGTTTTATTATGTAACCACATATTCATAGGCCTATGCGTTTTTAAGGTGCATACATGCATAATATATTACACAATGCTAGAACACAACGTTGTTAGTCTTAATATGGCAGGCCGTTCTAGTCCTTAAATAAATTTGATTGGCGTTCCATAATTGTTTTAATTTAGTATAGCTGGTCAGTGTTCAGTGTTTGTCCATGTTCCTGGCGTTCCAGACTAATCAGATAGATTTGAAGTAGTTTTTTTTTTTTTTTTTTTTTTTTCATTTGCTCATGTTTGTGCATAAAGGTGTGGTAAAATTTAAATTTCACTGGCAAAAATTAAATATTGTCAATAGTGTAGTGATATATGCAGCAGATCTTACACATAAGACACTCTCAACATAAGCAGCTTTATTTTGGTTTATGCGAAGAATCTACATGACCAACCCGAACCCGATGCACAATCTGCGTGGGGAAATCTTTCGTCATCACGCCAAATTCCTGATCGCGGTGATTCCTATTGAAATTACTGGATTTCAGTCATGAAATTCACCTGGACGTTGGGAAATGTGACTGCACCTTAACACATCAGAAATAATGCTTATTTATAATGCTTTTTTTGGTCTAAAAGGCTATTTTCATATAAAAGTTTAAAGGGTTAATTGATTTATGATTTCACATTTTTTTTAACTTTAGTTAGTGTGTAATGTTGCTGTTTGAGCATAAACAACATCTGCAAAGTTACAATGCACAAAGTTCAAAGCAAAGGGAGATATTTTCTTTTAAAGAATTCTCTGTTTAAGGACTACAACAAACGGCTGGTCGGGACTACAACGAGCTTCTTCCTGGGTTAGTGACATCACAAACCCTAAAATTTACATAAACCCTGCCCCCGGGAACACGCAACAAAGGGGGTGAGGCCATGTTGGGCTGCTTTAGAGAAGAGGAAGAGCTGTTTTAGTAGATTGTTGTTACCATGCCGTCATTTTACGCCGGACTGCTTCACAAACGAGGGTCAATTCAACGCTGGATTTGCAAAAAAAAGATAACCATTACGGCACATGCTAGTCGATGAGTTGAATCAACTCTACAACTACATAAATGTATCCACTAACCATTCAGAAACGTCAAGTTGTATTCTAAAAGTTGTAACTTCTTCCTGAATCTCTCCATCAGTATCACTATTACTGACAGAACATTGTTACTGATAATCATCATTTTGGCTGCGTGGGATTCTCCACCTTTGTTGTTTTTCAGCAACTGAAGCTCAAGCTGTTAAAGCTCCGCCCTCTTTTGAAAAGCGGCTGGGAGCAGCAGTTCATTTGCATTTAAACGGACACACACACAAAAAATTGCATGTTTTTGCTCACACCCAAATTTGACAAGCTTTAATAAATGATCTGTCGGATATTTTTAGCTGAAATGTCACAGACGCATTCTGTGGACACCAAATACTTATATTACATCTTGTGAAAAGGGGCATAATAGGTCCCCTTTAATAAACAATATCACACTTGTAGTTTTGTATATCAGCACAGCTTTGATGGCCTTGTGCCTATAGCCGTATCACAGCAGTGCTTATTTTCAGAATACATGAATAATTTCAAATATGATATTGCTTAAACAATGTGAGTGAATGTAGTGTGTCTTTACATTTCTAAAGACAAACAACAAACATGTTTTTTTCTTAGGGTGTAGTTAGTTAAATCTGTCATTACAAACTTAATAAATTAAATTTTGGAGCATTTGAGGACACTGTGGTGTGCACTAGCAGATTGTTTGACTCATGCACACTCCGATCAGTCATTTCAGCATTGCCCAGAGGCATAGGATGTATCCGACGCCCATTTTAGCTGCCATTACATAACATCATACTGGCTTCAGTGCTCAGCCAAGAAGTCTGCATCTCCTGCAGCAGTTGTTTGGATGAAATTTATGCCGAGTACAAACTAGAGCTTCTCACAGACAGACAGACTTTTCCCGCTTTAAACCTTCTTTTTCATCAGCAGGTCTGTCAAATGGCTGCCAGTGAGTTGCAGCGTCCAACTATACGCTCGGTGCAAGAATTCTTCGGTGCTACCTTTACTCGTTATGCATGCTGAGCGCATCCCGTGTCAGCCTCCACACGGAGTCAGAGAGCTAGAGAGCTGTCTATTTATAGCCCGCTCACTTGCTCCCACCCACTTCTAGCCTCCCTCATTGGACGGAGCCTGTACAACAAATGAAGAAATCCTATATGCCTATTAGGATCCTACTCAGTCCTTCAGCATAAATAATGGAGGGATTTTGGTGTGGGGAGAAGTAGTGCACCTTCTAAATAATGCATGAATGTAGGGGCAACTGTGCCTCACTCTTCCGATGGAGGAAGGTGGGGTGGATGGGCATGTGACTGTATTGTGTTTAATCATCTATTTAGGGTATAGGGTCTCACTAGCCATCTGGCATACTGAATTTGTTTTCTTTAGGGTCTGCCCTGGGGATTTGGTTAGTTCTTTTAAACTGAGAAGGAAGCAGTGTTGTCCTAAATCTAGTTCGCTCACTTTTCCTACCCTTGCTTGCATGTTTTTTTGTGGTGCTCTGAATGGAAGGGCCCCTCTTGGTCTCTCCGTGGCTGGCACCAATCTCATCAGTCATGACTTCATGCCGTACAAAGGATTCCCTCACAATCAGGCGCCATCCTCGCAGACTCTGCTCACCATTGGTTTGCGTGTCTGTGTACTTTGACTGCAGGTCTAGGGAATCTCATAAAGATGTGCTTACTCTGGATTATTGTACAAAGCAGCTCAGAGAGGGAGACGGTTATGGTTTATGGTATGTCAATAAAAACGAGGTATGTGAGAGACCAGGTTATAACTGCCAAAACCTGATGTTTTCCACCTTCTGCTTCCCTTCTTCGTCATTTCTCTTAACTAACACTTGTGAATTTGGCTGGAAAATTCAGTAAAAATGTAGTCCAGGTTTTCTTTGGAGAACTACACTGAAAAAATATACAGTTGAAAATAAAGATTATTTGAGTGATTTTCAAGAAAATATTAATTCAGTCTTTCTAATTAAAAAAAAAATGCATTTAAATGAGTGTTACTTGCCATTTATTTGTAATTAATTGTCTAGCATGTTGAGTAAAACATTGTAAATCCTATACACACGTTTTTGTTCAGTCATGTGTAGTTCTTAATGCAAATAAAAGTAATTCACAGATGGAAGACTAGTGCCATATGTGTAGTAATAAAATTAATTTGAATCAATTAATGTTAATCAATCATCAATGTTTTGTTTGAATAATAAAAAAACACTTTTCAAATGAACAAATAGATAGTAAATAGCTGAAGCAAATGTTGTTAAATGTTACAATAAATATTAAATCGATTAAAAAACATTTAAATGCATTTTTTGGGCCAATCAAGTTAAAATGCCATTGGACAATTCACACATGGCCAATGAACTTTCGACTGAATTTTAGGGTCAGGGCTGCCAGTGAAATGTGCGGAGAGAAGTTGTCATTTTTAAAACACTTATGCTTCTCTCAATGCAAATTATACTCCTAGTCCTCCATACAATTTTGCTTAAATGCCAGGATGACAACAATGCAAAGTATGTGGCTCTTTGAACCTCCCATCTCATTTTTTATTTTTTTGGTGCAAATCTCATTTTTGTCATGAGGTGGCAAATGACAGCTGGATCATGTAAAATTATGCAAAAATCAAAGAGTACAGAATAGGAGACACCTGGCAATTCTTGGCTCATTTGGGCAGTCAAATCAATCCACCAACGGTAAACTGTGGTCAGGAGAGTTAACAGAGTAAACCTGAGAGTGAGTTTGACAATCTGTATGTGATAAACTTACACAAATTTGCAGGATATTTGAACCATATGAAAATTACTGCAACTATTTCCATAAAGTCTCTTTTTTTCAGTCAGGACAAAGGCAAGGAAATCATGGCCAGTGTAATCCACAGGGACTCCATGCCCTGGAACATTAAATCCAATATCCCATTTACCGGAATAACAATCACACATACTGATCCTATACATCTGGCTAGAGACTGAACAGACCAGCTGTGTAGCTTGCTTGTTTTAAATGATTTTCTGTGGGGCTGGAAAAACTATCCATTAAAAATATGATAATCAGGGGTTTTCAAACTGGGGTTTGTAGGGTTAATGTGTGATTATTATAAAAAGAAGATTAATAAAATTTTATGTAATGACTTTTTTACATATGCCAAATGTAATAATTTTACTATTTCATTCTGCTTTTTAAAGACCGATCAGAAATCATAAGATGCATAGATAATAATAATAATAATAATAATGTTTAATTTATATAGCGCCTAAATGCAGACACACTATATCAGATTGTATGACAGATAAATATGCTTACACTATATCATATGTGTCAATTTAATGTTTGGTAAATATTTTCCACATATTTATTTTAGTGCTGTCAGATTGATTAATTGCAATGTAATCTATTTGTAAATATGTAATATACATGTGTGTTTGTCTGTGACTGTGAATATATATATATATATATATATATATATATATATATGTATACAGTCAAACCAAAAATTATTGAGACTTTTTTGATATTTTTGATATATTTTTACTAGTGGGTGCAGGACACTATAGTTCATTTATGTAAGTGAGGAGAGCAAAATAAAGTAAACTGTGACATATTATACCCAAAAATTCTTCATACAGTGGACTACCAGTAAAATTGATAAAAATTTGGGACCAAAAATTATTCAGACACTTTGACCTGACCATGTTTTGCTTAAGTGTTATCTGACATCATTAAGATTCATTTTTTTCTGACACAGTTTAACATTTTGGTTTGACTGTATATAATACATATATACATACAAATCAATACATTAATTGATTTGACAGCACCAATTTATGTATTTATTTTTTGTCTTCATTATATCACAACTAATGTTTTTCTCATACTGATTTTATATATACAGCTTCTTATGTTCCCTTGCAAGTTGATTGTTTTATTTAAGTCCCTGGCATTAAAAAGTCTGAAAACTCCAGACTGAGGAATTATATTGCTAAATCACTTCCACTGTGTAAAGCAAACATATCATGGACTTTGTGCAGTAAAAATGCAATTTTAATGTTTTATCAACATATGAAGGCTTTTGTGAATATAATCTACTATAAGATACAAGGCATGATTCATGAAGCAGGATTTTAAGCTGTCTGTGTTTTTTTTTTTTTTTTTTTTTTTTTACATACCATGGGTCAACAGCAACCAGTCAGATCGCTCTCCACTCAAGCCACGCTTTTCATCCAGATGTCACCACAGGCCTCGCAACAGCTGGAACGATGACCATGGGTGTGTAACCTGTTGAATTCAGCAATCCTCTGAATTCAAGCAAACCTCATGGATGAGGTAATGTAACTGTTCACTGAATAATAAAGCGATTTAAGCAAGGGCGCCGAGTATTAGCGTATAGATCTTACTTTAACACACCAGCCCTCTTCCATGTGTCCCATGTAATTTAATCCCTTAGGAGGCAGATTTGAGAATAAAAATGTGTTGCATTGCATCACATCACTCTTTGTGACATAACAGCAATTTGATTTTCAGGGCCTTGTACTTTCACCATGACACCAGAGACTGATCAGCTTGCCAGTCCGGTAACATGCTGCACTGCGGATGACTCAGCCACAGCTGTTGCCATAGAAACCAGCCTCCTTTGCAATCAGTCTCTTAGTAACAGTGTTGTTGCCAAGTAACCGTATGTGTGAGTGTGTGTGTGTGTGTGTGTTTGTGTTTATTGAGTTACATTCAGATTTCTACGCGAGGGCTTGTGAATCACCGTTATTGCCTGCTCCAATCGCTTTGAAGACCCCTGCTTGATGTAACGAGCGCATAAACAAAGTGCTGTTGCACAAATAAAAAATAAAAAAACACATGACTATCATCTAAACAAAGAGTGTGGACCTCTTCTGGGATAGAAAAGAGCGCTAATTTAACTAGAAATAATGTTTAGAATTGTCTGTAATATATAAATCTTTGAACATAAACTGTTGAAAACAAATGCAGATGTAGCTTTTATTGGTTGTCTGCACTCTCAGATATTTTAATCCAGAGTTTGTGCTGTCATGACAATTTATTACATTTACATTCACAATCATGCATTTAGCAGACGCTAAAATGCAAAAGAGGAACAAAGCAATTTGTCAAAAAGCCAATAATATTCGTAATGGGGCTCTCAAAATTCTTTACTTAAATATTACTAATATTCGAATTACATTTGAATTTAAAGGATTAGTTCACTTTGAAATGAAAATTAGCCCAACTTTACTCACAATCAAGCCATCCTAGGTGTATATGACTTTCTTCTTTCTGATTAACACAATCTGAGAAATATTAATAAATATCCTGACGCATCCAAGCTTTACAATGGCAGTAAGCGGGATCAACGAGTATGAGCTGAAGAAAGTGTCTCCATCCACATCCATCCATCATAAACGTACTCCACACGGCTCCGGGGGGTTAATAAAGGCCTTCTGAAATGAAGCGATGCATTTGTGTAAAAAAAAAAAAAAATCCATATTTAACAAGTTATGAAGTAAAATATGTAGCTTCCGCCAGACCGCCTTCCTTAGTCAAATTGTGAATTTTTTTACACAAACGCATCGCTTTGCTTCAGAAGGCCTTTATGAACCCCCCAGAGCCGTGTGGAGTACGTTTATGATGGATGAATGTGGATGGAGACACTTCAGCTCATACTCGTTGATCCCGCACACTGCCATTATAAAGCTCGGATGCGTCAGGATAATTATTAAAATATCTCCGACTGTGTTCATCAGAAAGATGAAAGTCATATACACCTAGGATGGCTTGAGGGTGAGTAAAGCTTGGGCTAATTTTCATTTGAAAGTGAACTAATCCTTTAAAAGACATTTCATTTAGGGCAGAAAAGCTTTTTGCTTCTCTCCTGAGGCCACATAAGGGCGCAATAAGAAAAATATTAATGCATAAAAATTACATTTTTATTTAAGGCAATGAAATAACATGACCATCTGTAAAAAAAAAAAAAAAAAAGTGTATAATGTTTCAACTAACTTTTATAATTCAAATATAATTTAGTGAATTGCATAAACAATTATGAACAAAACAACATCATGTATTTTTAATAGTTTAATACAAGAGACACAGATAATACAGATCACACAGATAACTTTTTGCATTTAAAAACAAAAAGTTGAAGTTCTTTTACCTTTACATGACTTTTAAACATGCGGCTCTCTTGACTCGAGTGCAACGGTCAAAGATGTCCGTCTAGCACATGTTTACATAGAAAACAATGGAAAAGCAGCGCAGAATATGTGTTCTGTGTGAGCGGCTTGGTTACGGTTCTGACCTAACCTTCTCCACATTGAGCTTCTCTATTTCTGCAATGTTTTGAATGAACAACAGAGCAGCACCCCATCCAGTGGGTTCAACTGGATAGGCTACCAAAAACATTAAAGCACATCGACTCTTTCATTATCATCATCACATCTCGTGCACCACTGATAAGGCTACCTGATGCACACCTAAAATTCGAATGCATCGTTTTTGCTTTTGCATTCGAATGTGGATTTTTATTTTAAACTCGACAACTATTCAAAATTCGAATAGGTTTATTAGACGGCTTGATTAGGAAGCAAACAGAAGAGGAGAAATGCGGAGAAGAAACAGATTTTTTTGTTTTATGTAAGTGCATTTTTATTTAAACCAAGGAATTGGAATCAAACTTGTCCATAGACCCATTCATTGTCAAGCAGCGCCTCAAAACGATGTTAACAACGTAAATAAACACATTTTGTGTAGGGGATTGAGAGATGCTGGCAATTAACGAGCAATGTAAAGCATGAGCCCCTGCTTCACAGACAATGCAGATCTCTCAGCACTCGGTTGTTCATTCATACCGGCTGCAGCAGCCCACCCACAAGCCGCTCCACCTACAACAGGAGCCCCTCTCCAGCTTGATTGACGTCATTGCTGACGCACAGGGCCCGGAGTGGCCCGCAGATCAAAGGCAGACACGCGCAAGCCTGAAAAGGAAGTATTTTTAGCTGGCACTGAGAGGAGGGGTGGAGGGGGTAGCAACTGGTCTTTGTCTAGCCCCCTCAAACAGCATACGCAGCATTGTGCTCCTCTTTTCTCCTCTCAATCTGTCATTCATTCCTCTCCATTCCCTTCAGTTTTGCTCAAGGTTGACACCCACAATCTGTACATCTACCAGTTTGGCTTCATTTTGTCCTTGGTAACAAGTTTGGTTATGGGGAAAATGTAATCCTAATGATCTCTCACAATTTACTTCCACAGCTGTCATGGCAGAGATTTAATGCGTTTTCTGTCCGGTGTCCAAAATCGTTCTGCATGGTCACTGACATCACATAGGATGGTTGTGTGCGAATGCTCCTGATGGTTTATCAAAAGCCTTTAGTGTGAGTTGTATGGCTGATACACAGGGTGTTGTTTATCATCGCTGAACCGGACAGAATGGGGACTTGCTGAGAGCGTGCATTGGTGTGTCTGAATTACTATTTGTCTGCTAAATGACTACATTTTTCTGGTGTGTTCCGTATAGCTGCTCCGTCAGCATTTGCACAAGTGTGTGTGTCCATGGGGGGAAGTGAACACAACTAGAGTGCTGCTGAACAAACTTTAGCATTACATTAGGGCTGTGAATCATAAAGAATTTAATGGCTTTTAGGACTTGTAATGAATAAAAATTTGGCAAATGATGAGATCATTCAATAATAAATATTTTATATAGTTTAGAAAGTTTAAAATACTAATACTTTTCTCACACACACCTATCGTTTCACTTCAGAAGACACTGATTTATCCACTGTGGCTGTATGGATTACCATCATACGTATTTTGTGTGGTTTTTGAAATATCAATTTTGAGAGAATTTTCATAGACGTTAAAGGGTTTGTTCACCCAAAAATGAAAATTATATCATTAATTACTCACCCTCATGACGTTCTACACCCATAAGACCTTCGTTCATCTTTGGAACACAAATTAAGATATTTTTGATGAAATACGATGGCTCAGTGAGGCCTCTATTGCCAGCAAATAAAATAAAGTTTAACCTAACCTAACCTAGCAAGTTAATTTACACTTTTAGTGCCAGAAAGCTACTAAAAACATATTTAAAACAGTTCATGTGAGTACAGTAGTTCTACCTTAATGTTATGAAGCGACGAGAATACTTTTTGTGCGCCAAAAAAAAAACTAAAATAACTTTTCAACAATATCTAGTGATTGTTTTGAATCAGTGATTCAGAGCGCCAAAGTCACGTGATTTCAGCAGTTTGGCAGTTTGACACGCAATCCGAACCGCTGATTCGAAACAAAAGATTCGAAGCAGTGTTTTGAAATCGCCCATCACTAGATATTGTTGAAAAGTCGTTATTTTTATTTTTTTTGGCGCACAAAAAGTATTCTCGACGCTTTATAATATTAATATTAATATAATATGAACTCACATTAACTGTTTTAAATATGTTTTTAGTACCTTTCTAGGCACTGAAAGTGTAAATTAACTTGGTGGCAACAGAGGCCTCACTGAGCCATCGGATTTTATCAAAAATATCTTAATTTGTGTTCTGAAGATGAACTAAGGTCTTACGGGTGTGGAACGACATGAGGGTGAGTAATTAATGACAGAAATTTCATTGCGAGATCTGCTTGGTGTGTAAGAAAAAAATAACCCTTTTTATAGACTGTGATGACATGTGACTGTATTAACATCTTCCACAGCTAGCTTTTTTCATATATTCCTAAATTAATAATAATAAAAATATACATTGATATCACTATACTTTGTGTTATATTACCTTGGCAGTAAATTACAAAACACAAATTAAAGTTGCCATGAAACCAAAATTGAAAATTCTTATCTTTTTTACAGAATGTTGCAGTGTTTATCACAAATGATTTATTCGTGCACATCATTATTTTTTTTAAAAATTCATCTTTAATCAAAAACGTTAACCTCCCCTCCACCTTGAAAACCGTTTTCTTCATGATGTGTGTCTAGGCGGAGGGTGGGGTTAAATATCCTCCACAACTGACTGCAAAATGGAAACTTCCACGATCCAATCAGTTCCCGTCGACGAAATCACGTCGGGCCCCAAAATTTTTTTTCTCATTCTAGAAGCATTTTCACTCTAATATATGTCACAATAAGGAAGAAAAGACTATTGTAACTTCCATTTCATGCCGACTTTAACCAGAGATGGGCTGCATCCGAAATCGCATTCTATATAGTAGCCGAAAAACAGTATGTGACAAAAGAAGTATATCTGAATTCACAGTAAAAGAATAGGCAAAAAGTACCCGGATGACCTACTGCTCCAGGCGAGATTCTGAAGTGTGCATACGATGGGCACTTTACTATCCCATGAGGCCACGGGAGAGTGTGAATGGCAATGAAGTGACGCAGCTGATGCTAGTAAGTCAATAATAAAAACATGGCAAATGTAGTACGTCCAAATTACATTCATAATGTATAGAACTTTTTTTAGCAGTCATGAAGTAATTATTTATTCAAAATAAGTACAGACTCAAGAGAGTATGGGATTTCGGATGCAGCCGTTGTCTTATTATTGGGAGATCTGAGGGTCTGTGACTCTAACCTTGGAAAAAGCGTAATGGCTGGATCACATGTGCCTTGACATCTAAGCACATTACAGCCTTGACGTCTTTGAATTTCTTTCAGAGTCGTGTGATAGTCAATCACTGTTTGCGGATACAACACAGTAATGAGTAAGAAGTGCTGTAAACTGGATCATACCTGTCACACAATTGTCTGTGATTTCTCTTATAAAACAGCATTTTTTTCCGGTGAATGGATCAATCCAAAATGAATGTTTAATAATAATAATAATAATAAAAATAATAATATTACGCTTTTTTCGGCTAAGTTTGCAGGTTTGCCTTCGAGTGGCTTTGCTTTAATAAAATTGATGGTTTATAAAATGGATAGTTCCCGTCCTTGATTCTGGTTGGTTGAACTGCATTCAAAGACATTGTAAATTACTCTACAAACATACACCTGTGACCTCATTACGTCAGTATTACTGCGCCTCTGTGTTGCTGCAGTTTAATGTATTATCTATTTCAGCTAAAGTAATTGCTATTTATGTAATGAAGTATAATGAGTGACCCTGGCGTTATGTTGCATCATTCACCTTTAATTTTGAGACCACGCCCTTCCCCCCATCCATAAACAGCCAACAGTTTCCGAAGTGCAAATGGAATATTATTTAAAAGTTTTCTTTCTCAGGTTTGAAACTGCATGTTTGAGTTACACTGTTAGTGACGCTTCTTATAGGCGAACCCGGACTATTCCACAAACCAATCTGGTTTAAACTAAAATAAGGGAACTTTGTTGAGAGATAAGCAGATGTATGTCTGCGGAAGAATGGCATTTAATGATTTAACTTTAAAAGAGTATTAATATAATACATATATTTTGCCTTTTATATATGTATTGTATGGTAAAAGTTTTATAAAATCAATAAGGCCCGTGAAGCTGTGGTTTACAGTGAATTTAGAACAGCTAAGGCGGTTTTAACAGCGCCCCTTAGCTGTTCTAAATTCACTGTAAACCACAGCTTCATTGGGCTTATTGCTTTATTCTAATATAACAGCTGAGGAAGTGATGAGTCATTTGACATCATTCTCTCTTCTGACTGCTGTAACCAATCTTTCGATATTGGTAAGTCGTGGTAACTCTATCATGGACATTTTCTTTTGCTAACTGGAGCAAATGGGAATACAAAAATTATATCTGCTGTCGTCTCCCATTCACCACTGGAAGTTTACCCAGATGTGAAAAGGGTCCATACTAAAAAAAAAAGACGACTGTAAAATGTGGGTTCATGAATTTGTGTTTGACGTAAACAATACTCATGTGTTGTATGCTTTTGAATAACTAAAAAGAAATATATCATAAGGGCCATTGGCTCTGAAGTTTTATCACTAACGCATACTGGCTTCTTTGTGACAAAGCAGTTCCCGTCAGATCAAGTGTCATGATTGAATTTATTACAAAATTTTAAAAGCATCATAAAAAGACAAAGCATCAGTGACAAATAATTACATATCTCAAAGAAACACTTTATGAACTATTGAGATGACTGAAGTAAAATGTGTATTACTGGCGGTCGGAACAACATAAATAATTTTCCTTTCATCCTTTAGACTAGATTTATATTTTGCAACCCACTCATGTCGAGGAAAAAAAAAACCCAGACAAATGTTTATGGCTATCTGAGTCCTCCTTGTGGTTGTTATAGTGGTACTACATCAAGGGCACTTAGATGCCGGATACTCATGTGTTGTATCTCTAACTTTGATCTAATTCTCTGTGGTGTCTCAAACACCACAGTCGGTCAGAGAGCTCATGCCTTTCTCTTTTATTGAGTAGTCTGAAGTAGATGTAAATACTTGTTATTCAAAAGCACTGTTTACACTGTGGATACTAGTGCTGCAACTTTATACTACTACTTCTACTGACCCCCCTCCATCAGATGGTAATGCCATTTTACTTTGGAAAATATATATCTTGGAACCATATTCATGTATTATTTTATTTACATTCTACTCGTTCATTGCTCATTTGCCTTCTTTAAGAAATAGCATGCTAGTACAAGGCTGATTGTTATAGTGGCATTTTGAAGATTTTATGTTATTTTATTTTGTAGCTTTAAGAAATACCAGTGGCTACAGATTTCACATATCATGTCCCCCCCCCTTTTTTGCAAAATATCCTAGCAAACCCTCCCCTAAGATCTTCACAGATCTAATGTAGCCCTTCTGTCTCTTTCAAAATATGACGCAATGCTTTTAAATGGACTGTATCTTTTATTGGTCTGAACAGTAGATGGCAGCAGAAGTAAAGTGTTCTCAATTAATATTTGATGCACATATTCATCTGCACTTGTTTAATTGAGATGTTAATACTAGGTCATATTTTATTTTTTTAATTATTATTTGTTATATTTTATTTTAATTATATATATCATATATATCATTCTCTGATACTTTTTTGTTGTGACCCACCTGTTGAGAACCACCGTAACATTTCATGCCAGTATTTTAGCTTAATGAAGGAAGCAACGAGGGGCGTTATAACTCCAACAAGTCTTTACAAAAAATTACAAAAAAAGAGTAACAGATCAGTTCCTGACAGTACTCCCAACAGGAAGCTATGGTTCCTCTAGGGGGCGGAATCGTGCAGATGAAGAAAATCGTGATTCATTGTTTATATAAACTGTCTAAAAGTATATACAGCTCTGAGCCTGGAAGCCTTTTGGGAGTCCTCTGTGGAATGGGATGGCTTGTGTGGAATATGGATTAATGGATGTTCTGGTGTCAGCTTGTGACAGAATCCCTTGTGAGAGTTCAGCATCAAACAAGAGACTCTTCAAAGAGATGTCTGTACTGTCATCCCCCAATACACTGCTCAGTAAACCAAGATCCATCTTCCGAAGAAACAAAAAATTAATGTGACGGAAATGGTATGTGGTTTACCACAACAATGGCTGGTGTAAATGGGCATTCACAGGTATAAAAGTTATTGCCAAATACAACTTGTGTTTTATATATCTCTTAAAGGGATACTTTACCCAAAAATGTAATTTCTGTCATCATTTACTCACCCTCAAGTTGTTCCAAACCTGTATAAATTTCTTTGTTCTGCTGAACACAAAGGAAGATATTTAGAAGAATGTTTGTAGCCAAACAGATCTCGCCCCCCATTGACTAGTAGGGAAAACCTAATGAAAGGAAAAAGAATACACCATGACACAAGTGGCATATGGTTAATGACAATAAAAGAAAAAAGATGTACCCACAGGAGTGCTCTTCCTGCTGGGTATTGAGCATATTCATTACACTGCCCAGCTGTTGCTGAACCGTCTATATCATCAATATGACATTAGCTGCCTCTGAGGGAATATATGAACTGAGATAGCTGGAAAAAAAAGTTGTGAAAATATATTAGATATATGTTTACTGACATGAGGGCGGGACAACCTGTCACTCATATGACATCACAGCAATAGCAAACCAGAACCATCCAATCAATTCCTGATGGAAAAAATAAAGTCACACCCTACATTTGTTCTTGTTTGAGAAAACGTTTCACTCAGATAAACGTCGCAATAAGGAAGAAAAGACTGTTACAACTTGTTTCATGCTGATTATATAATGAGGTCAAATGCTCCTTTCACGTTTTTTTCTACAAAATAAATTACAAACAGTCTTACATTAAACATGGGTTTGAGTCTACGTGCTAGACAAACAAGACAACTTCTTAAAATAAGTGGCTTCATAATTTCTCAAAATCTGAAGACTGTATGCAAGTTATATTTTAGAACAAAATTTAAAAATCTAAAAACCCATTGAAAATTCCAGAAGGAGCCTATATGGTGAATACAGCCTGACATCATTCACTAAATTAATTATTTGTTTATGTTTTGCAGACTTACACTGACACCTAGAGGCCTAAATGCAGTATCAGAAATCACTAGTCATGTGATCTCAATGTAGACTGTGTTCAAAATCGCATACTATCTTGAGTAGGTACTTATTTTGAATAAGTAATTAGTAAAAAAGTATGTTCTATGAACATGATGTATATGAATGTAATCTGGATGTGCTACATTCACCATGTTTCCCTTATCATTTGCGTAGCTTCACTGCCATTCACAAATCCTCTCCCTTGGCCTCATGGGATAGTAAAGTGTTCTTCGAATCTCGCCGGGAGCAGTAGGTCATCCGGGTACTTTTTGCCTACTCTTTTACGAGTACTGTGAATTCCGACATTCTTCTTTTGTCACATACTGTTTTTCAGCTACTATATAATAGGGAAGCATGCAATTTCGGATGCAACCATTGTGTCATCCATGAGGTGACATACCTTTTGATGTACATTTATGAATGGAGCTATTTCTTGAGTTTACACAATTTTTAAACATATGTTTTAAAAGTAAGATTTGTATGAATAAGGCTTAAATGTGATTAATGATTGCATTAATTTTTTGCATTTTTGTCCACTGATAATTGAATGCTGTTCATTTTTACAGAAGCAATGACCCAGCAGGTGGTGCCATGATTGCAAATGTATTTAAACACCAAGAGCTGTGCTCATCTTGAAAATTACACTGATTGTTCATTTAAATTCATGTTGAATGAGTACATAAATACACTACCGTTCAAAAGTTTGGGGTCGAAGTCTCTTATGCTCACCAAGACTGCATTTATTTGATTAAAATGTGAAATATCATTGCAATTTAAAATAACTGTTTTATTGTTATATATCTTTAAAATGTAATTTATTCATGTTATGAAAAGCTGAATTTTCAGCATCATTACTCCAGTCTTCACATGTCACATGATCCTTCAGAAATCATTCTAATATAATGATTTGCTGCTGAAGTGACATTTCTTATTATTATCAATGATAAAAACAATTGTGGTGCTTAATATTTTTGTGGAGACAATGATTCTTTTGATGAATAGAATGTTCAAAAGGAACTGCATTTATTTAAAATAGAAATATTTTGTAACATTATAAAAGTACTGTCATTTTTTATTAACGCAGTCTTGCTGAATAAAAGTATTGATTACTTTTCAAAAAAAAAAAAATCCTACTGACTCCAAATTTTTGAAAGGTAGTGTGTCCAGAGACTATAGATATAGAAAGGCGGTTCACTCCGATGCACAATACGGTGGAATACGGCTAATGGCTATTTGAGCATAAGAAACATTTATGGGACAGTTCATGTCAGATTTTGTTGCTGACTTGAAATGTGTTATTTAATTGTGACTTCACCAAGTAGTTTTTGAGATTTCAAGATTCCCCCATTCAAATAGATAGGACTTGGTCTTGAATGCCCACAATAGCTGCCCGGAGGCGTTGCAAATATGGCCGCCGAGTGAATAGACTTTCCTTGAAAGGGACTTTGGTGTGTCATGTCGACACTGTGATATGCACTTTCAAAAAACCCATTTCAGTTGCTATGTGATAGTAATGAGCATATTAAGATCCACTCTAGTCATCACACATTCAAATCTCACATCTTCGGCTTTCACTTTAACTGTGCTTGGTCTCAATATCAAGCCAGTGGTTTAGTTAAAAGCTCCTCTGATGGATCTGATGTCTCAGCCAAGGTAACTGAACGGTAATTAACGTGGACATGTTTTGCGGTGGGCCTGGCCTCACCTGGCAAACTAGGTCATCATTAGAGAGGACAATATGGCACGGCAGCTGTTTCACCTGTCACAGGGGCTTCAGTCCATGCCAGACTCCCAAACAGCCCTGTAAAAGGTGAGAGAAAACTCTCTGACTGGCGGTGAGTAAAATCCATTATGGTTGTCTGTCCTCCGTAGCTCAGAGCAACAAAAACTAATGAGAATTGAACGATGTGAATCGATTGATATCGTTGTGGAGACCCCACATTATTTATTAAGCCATAATCAACCTCCCCATATGCACAATTTGATTATCACTAATCACATAAGTGAGTTTCTTTTTTTTCTGGAGACCAGTGGACTGCATTCATCAGTTAAATCACAGCGCTTTACAAAAGGATCGTTTTAAAATGGTAACTCTTGTTTAGGCAGCTTGCTTCCAAATATGTTTACGTATTGGCTTATGAAAAGATAATCAAGAATAGGAGAGAACAAAAAAAGTAATGGATGTAAGTATTGTTTGTAAAGTTTTATATGTAAACACAAAAATCATGCATGTATGTATCACAGTATGACATGCATCATGTGATTTACACTGGGAGAAAATAATTACAGTGTTCCGGAAATATTCATTCATGACAAATGACTTCTACCATTCGCCTTTGTACAACACATTAAAGGGGGGCTGTGCAAATGTACTGTGTAAAAGTGCATTCTATTGAGTGCATTACATTAGTGCATTATAGCTGGTGCTGTGTAAGCTGTATTTATTTGGCAGGGTATGTTCTGTGCATCAATTATATGAATGAGAATTTGTCAGAATATAATGCTTACAGAATGTAAACACCATGTGATATGAGCTACAATCTGATGTACAAGTGCAACTCAAGCACAAATCAATTAAAGAGACTGTCATATGGCCTGTTCATAGAATGTTTTTGTGTTCCACTCTGCTGCTTTTTTAATGGGATATTATTACACTTTTTATTATATTTTATCTGTGCACATTACTACATTATTACATTTATTATTAATTAATATATATAATATATATTTAATTTTTTAATTCATGTGCCCTCATAATCTTTAATCAAAATAACTTCCCCTCCCTCTGAAGATGTGTTTACTGGCATGAAGGCGGGACAGCCTGTCACTCATATGACATCACAGCAATAGCAAACCATAATCCAATAAATTCCCCATGGACAAAATCAAGTCCTGCCCATTTTATCTTGTTCAAGAAGCTGTTTCATTTGGATATAAATTACAAAAGGGAAGAAAAGACTATCACAACTTCCTTTAATTTTTTTTCTATGTAAACATGTGTGCTCTTTGAGCGTTCTGCTGCATATCACTGATTTTGCATGCTCAGGTTATTAAAGGTGTAATGTGTAAAATTTGGGAGGATCTATTAACAGAAATGCAATATAATATACATAACTATGTTTTCAGTGGTGCATAAAGACCTTACATAATGAACCGTTATGTTTTTATTACCTTAGAATGAGCCATTTCTATCTCATGCACCGCGGGCCCCTTTACATGTTAAGTAGTCATTTTACGGCAGCATGTTTCTACAGCAGCCCTAAACGGACAAACACTCTACAGACCGCGTTTAGTCACTATGTTGTTCTTCTTCTAAATCGTTCGTTGAATATGCACGGAGAAGTAGTAGTAGTAGTCATCTGGTTTATTAGAAGCAGAGACCGTTCTTTGTTAAAAGTAAGAAGAAACCTCTTTGCTCCACACAGGCTACTCTCTGCTGTCTCAGACAATGACATCTTTGACTTGTGTCGGCCAGACGGCCACCGTAGCTTCTCAAATCACGAGAAAGGGAGGGGTGAGCTGCTGTTGGTTTCAGTTCGCAACCTCACCGCTAGATGCCGCTAAAATTTACACACTGCACCTTTAAAAGAAGTCCAACATGTCTCCAGACCTTGCATTTTTTTTAACCCATTCCATTAAACACCGACAGCCATGATAGAACTTACTATGCTAGCTTGACACATGGTAGCTATGCCTTTTAGAAGCTAAGAAAACAAACACTGATTAAAATTATGACTTTATAATGCTTCACACAAACAGTTTAGACAGTATGACAAAAACTGGACCAGAAGGAATGGTCATGTGGCTGGAGGGGCTAACTGAGCATGTGCAGTATGAGTATCATCACTCTAGCTCATTCCTGATTGGAGGAATAAGCCATGTTGCAACCGTCCCCGCTCTCTCGAAGCACAAGAGCAGTGCTGCCAATTAGTGATTTTGTCGCTAGATTTAGCGACTTCCCCACCCCTTTTGAGACTTTTTTCAAAAGCCTAGCGACAAATCTAGCAACTTCTTGGACAAACCTTATCTAGATATTAATATATCTATAATATAGATCAGTGGACTCGCCAGTATGACGCCATCTAGTGACATTTAGCGACCAGTTTTAGCTACTTTCAACTGAAAGCAATTGGCAATACTGCACAAAAATCCTGAACAGGAAGCGATGCAACCTGTTTTATAGAATATGGAAGTTTGTTGCACGTAATAAAGGTGCGTGCACGCCATGTCATAATTACTGTAACTACGAGATTCTGGCTTCTAAAAAGCATTCACGTCCTCGCAGAGCTCCTTATTACAGCTCCCAAGTGCCCCCTGAACACTGAAGATTCATAATTCCCAGTCTGAGGACGTGAACAGCTCAGAATATAATGTCACGTGTTGTCATCTCGAGATTACGGTAATTACACGGTGGCGTGACTACAGCATAACCCCCATTGAGTTTCAATAGATCCCCTAAAGCAGAGATCTCCAAACCTGCTCCTGGAGAGCTACCGTCCTGCAGACTTCAGTTCCAACCCTGCTCCAACACACCTGTCTGCAATTATCAAGCAACCCTAAACACTTTGATTAGTTGGTTCAGGTGTGTTTGATTGGGGTTGGAGCTGAAATCTGGAGGATGGTAGCTCTCCAGGAGCAGGGTTGGAGACCCCTGCCCTAAAGCATGCAGTGGGTTGGGTGGGGGCCAATTGAGAATGAATGGGCGAAAGTCATGCGAGAGGATTGGATATGATTGGTTAGTGCGATAAATCCTGCTTCTTATTTTCATGCATGTTCCGCGTTTGAGAATCAGTCTAAATGGACAAAATTGCCACTAATGGAAAGCCCAATGCTAATAAGGATTAAAAAGTAAGTAAACAACTCAGCCATGTCAGGTTAGAATCAAACTTGAAATGGCCTGAAAACATGATGACTGTGGGGGACTGTGCAATCAGCTCGGTGAAATTAAAGGTACATCTTCGTGTCTGTAATCAGTGTTTACCAAGCTTGAAGACTGATGACTTGAAAATAAAATGACGTAAGATGCCTTTAGTTATTATCTTTTTTATTTTTATTTATTTATTTTTGATGTGATGTAAGGTTTATTTAACCAGGAAAATGTGGCAACATTAAATGTAACTGGGACATGAAATCTCATTTGATTTAATAAAAATTAATAATAAAATACTTTATAAAATAATTAAAAACATTAAAAAAGTAAGGACTTTGCCTTCTTACTCCAAAACTGCCTTATGTTCAGCACGAAGATTCAGCGTGATTTTCGCATATGCTGTTCAGACCACTGCGTAAAAAATAAGAAAATAGCAGAAGGGCTGAATGAAAATGCAAATCCACTCTCTGACAGTAGCAGAAATACCCATTACCCAGGTTGCTCGGAGACCAGCATTGAATTCTGCGGTAGCTTTGTTTGTAACTATCTTCTCTAATTGTCTCACATTATATTGTGTCTAAAATGTAAGCTACTCAATATTAACTTTTTGTTTATAGAACTGTTATATAAAGAAATATCACACCCAGCAAGATGGAAAAACAGTGGCAGTGAAAGGCAGGAAACACCATCAGGGCTTGTCCAGTCTAGTTATGCAGATTTTGGACACAAGCACCTGAACCATCTGTAGCTCTTCAAGATTAATCAATCCATTGATCTAATTGATGGAGAATTCCAGTGAGTGTGGTGTCACAGAGACCTCCGTTACCAAATGACAAATGGGCTAGGGTGTCATCAGTTCCAATTTAGAAGACAGAGCCAAAATTAATCACACAACGTGACTCCACAACACAATTTTTTATGAGGGGGTTTAATTCATGTGAATAAAGCTATCGATTGCAAGCTTCTAAAGTTAGAAATTAGTGTGTATCATTGCAAATGCCCCTGCACTCTCATTTTTACAGAGCACCAATTTTCTCCACTAAATGGAGGTTTTTATAGCATTATTTTTTTTTTTTAAGTTACCCACGACATGAATCTATATAGATTTTGGTACAATAGTACAAGATGTCTCCTCTTCCATATATTGTAGAATAAGTAGATTTCTTTACATTTGCTGTGCCCTTGAACAAACTGCTGGATGAGAATGTTTTCAGATAAATCAGTCTCGCATTATTCGAGTCTTAAAGAGAAGCCATATAACCCAGTTGCTTTTAACGTAATCTTTTGTCATGTCATGAATGCATTTCAGTAAAATGAAGAAAGATCTCACAATTTTATTAATTCATTGATTTATTAAAGGGTTAGTTCACCCAAAAATGAAAGTTCTGTCATTAATTACTCACCCTCATGTCATTCCACACCTGTAAGGCCTTCGTTCATCTTCAGAACAGAAATTAAGATATTTTTTATTAAATCCCATGGCTTAGCGAGGCCTGCATAGACAGCAATGGTACTTCCTCTCTTAAGATCCATAAAGGTACTAAAAACATATTTAAATCAGTTCATGTGACTACAGTGGTTCTACCTTAATATTATAAAGCGATGAGAATATTTTTTATGCGCCAAAAAAAACAAAATAACGACTTTTTAACAATATCTAATGATGGCCAATTTCAAAATACTGCTTCATGGAGCTTTGGAGCTTTATGAATCGAATCAGTGGTTCAGAGCGCCAAAGTCACGTGATTTCAGCATTCTGGTGGTTTGACACGCGATCCGAATCACTAATTCGACTCAAAAGATTCATAACGCTCCGGAGCAGTGTTTTGAAATCGGCCATCACTAGATATTGTAAAAAAATTTCGTTTTTTTGGTGCACAAAAAATATTCTCGTCGCTTTATAATACTAAGGTTGAACCACTGTAGTCACATGAACTGATTTAAATATGTTTTAAGTACCTTTATGGATCTTGAGAGAGGAAGTACCATTGCTGTCTATGCAGGCCTTGCTGAGCCATCGGATTTAATCAAAAATATCAAAAATAATTTGTGTTCTGAAGATGAACGAAGGTCTTACGGGTGTGGAACGACATGAGGATGAGTATAAATTACATTATTTTCATTTTTGGGTGAACTAACCCTTTAAATCAGTCACACTAAAGCTAGTATCTGTACTATTTTCTGGTTTCAGCAAAACATAGCTACTAAGCCTATTGAATATTAATTACTTGTCACCACATGATTATTCATGTTTTAGACCCGTTATATTACACATGAAATCACCACCTCATAACACAGCTTTGTTTTCTCGTGAGATCGGCTAAGATGAAACTGTACAGTTTTCTTGACTGACTATAGAGTTGACATTATTGTTGCAAATGTTTATTTTAGTAATTTTAGTCGTCGTTTGGAACTCTGAAAGCTCTGACATTGTTTTTTAAATTAGTAACTAAAATGTTCTGTGTGTGTGCAGCCCTGCTACATTCCAAACCACACAGTTTATTAACAATGCCTAATAGGGTATGCATGACTGAACACAAAAATGAACAATCCCTTGAATTGGCATATTCATACTGAACAGAAGTAATTAAATGTGAAGAGTGGTAGATGATGTCATAATGCCCTCATAAATTATTCAGCATTGTAGATGAGGATAAGAAACTATTGAATGTTTTGAAAAATGGTGTAAGATTCAGAAGCCGCTCTATTGTGTTTCAGAAAGTGTCTGCAGTTCAGTTAATATCCTCCAGACTTGCACAACTATAAAACTGGCGGATATAAAATATATGCAGGCTTTCAGACGGGCCACTCCTGAAGCTGAGCTATGTGAGAGGGATACAGCCCCATTCTTTGTGACTGCTTGCATAAATCTCCTGTATCCATTAAGAAGTGGTCAGTGATGCAGTGCAAAGCACACGTCCCCACATGTCCGCCCACACTGTACCTCACCAGCCGTCACCCCACTAAACCAAATACATCACATGTGCAAGCGACACTGTGGAACAAATCCCACCCACTTAAAGGACATTAAAAACGCAGACGGGTCAATGCAAGGTGAACAACAACATTTTTAATGTAGATTCCCCCCCCCGCTATAAGTCATTTAAATGAATATTGATACAGAAGGGTTGCTGTAATTTCTGTGGCAGTTAAAGTTCTGTAAGTCCTTTATTGTTGGAAAAAGAAAATATAGTGAGAGAGAGATAGCAAGAGAAGAGAGAGCAAGTTGCCATTCGAAGGCCTATTCCTGTCCTACAGATGGAGTTGTTTGATTTGACCATCCATCAAGCTCTGATAAGACCTTTGATTACTCTCTGTCTGGAACATATGTCAGGATCTGAGAGACCAACTGAAATCCCATGATGATGGAGAGAACAGTCTATCTTACGTCAAATTACAGAGAGTCTTATGAGATAAAACATACATGGGAGTTTCTTTAACTGTATTCTTTAACTTCTTTCTGGCCGTTCTGGCCCTGTGGATTTTTAGAAAAATTTATTCATTGCCCAACAGCATAGAAGAATGCTGGCTTTTTGTTTCTATTGTCACTCGGTACACTCATTAAAATCACCTTTATTAGACACTTTCTTATATTTATAAATTTTTTTATATATATAATTAACAATTAAAACTTTATTTCTTATTAAAAGACAGTAGCTTGGTGTTTTTGCACTGTAAAACTCGATAAGTTCAGAATACTCAAAACATTTGAGGAAACTTGTTACCTCAAAACATTTAAGTAAACTAACTCATTTTTTTTTTATGTTAGTAGAACTTACATTTTTTTGTGACAAGTGTGGCGGGGCCGAGAGCTGTGGAAGCGGAGCAAGGCCAGTGTGGCACAGGTGTCTCTCATTAACAGTCCCGTCACCGGCATCCATTCGCTCCCACGGTTCTCAGCCTCGCCCAACTTATCATAATGTTAATTACATACAGTTCATTTACATAAACATCACATTCAGATCTTGGTTACATGTTAGATAGCAAATAACACATGCTATTATAACTATCAAAGAGATTATCATTATACACTTACATGTATATAATCAAACAACATACAGTATATATGGTCTTAAAAGTTTTGCAGCCCATCCTCAACCGAACCACACGCTCTACTCTTCACCACAATGGAAACCCTACAAACCTAATATAACAGAACCCCCTGTAATTCCCAACATAACACAACATTAAACACTAACTTATGTCTCCCTATGTTAATCTTGTGCACAAACACACAAAATAACACTTAATTTCAACATTTACTTTCCTTAAACAGTCTGACCCAAAACATGCTGGGAATTAGAAATCTGCTGCAACTCTATCATATTAAGTTCAGCTTAATACAATACAATTCTGGGTTTGTGCAACTTTTTTTCTGTTAAGTACAATGAACTTTCATTATTATTTGAGTGAAACGAGCTCATTTCATTTAATTAATTTCACTGTTTGGTTTTACAGTATAAATCAGTATCGCTAAAATTAAATAGTTTATTTCTGTCTTTTGATTTTCCTATTTTAAGGTTGAAAGCCTGAGCCTGGGACCAGGGTAAGGCATGGTAAGACTTTTTTAATGAGACCTTCATTTAACAAATAGAACAAGCTTGAAACCATCCACATAAAAATGGCCAAAATTTGAAGAAACACTTACATATTTGAGTCCTAAGAATTGGGGTAATTTTGAATCCAACATATCCTGCTTAAAGGAATAGCTATGGCTTTAAAGGGCTTTAAAAGAATAGAGCATGAGTTAAATGCACCTCTTGCTGCTTTTTTTTACTTCAGAAATCCTGTGTTCAATATGAACTTTCATTGGAAAGAACGCATAAAGTATCTTCAAAATGTCTTGTGTATTTGACAGAATTTTCATTTTTTAAGAGAACTATCCCTCTCTGTAGTTGCATTACTAGCCCGCAATTAGAAGATGTTTCATTTATTCAATCCGGTAATGATTCATGCCATGCCATGGGAAATGATTGTCATTATACTGCAGCTAGTCTCTCTGGTTATGTGTGCAGCACGCTGCTTATTTTGCGCTTATTTTCAACCTCCATTTCACCCACTGAGAGGAACCTAATTTATTATAATTTACATGTCTTAATTACTGTTATCTGAGCAACATCAGGGGCAGGAATCGAGAGAGATTCCTCTCATCTGGAACCGAGAATAAAGCTGGATCTCAGGCCAGTCATACCTTCAGACATAGTTGTATCATGGCGACTGGCCGCCCAATGAAAATTAAACAAATGACCCGTCCAGCGCCCATCTCGAAACGGCCCAGCAGGTGCACCTCATAAACTTCTTCAGCTGCATTTCATTACCTACCATGACTAAACATTATGTAAATGCAGAATATATGCTCTGAAAAAACAATTGCTGTCTGTCGTCTTGCATGTGGATAAAAGGAAGGCAATTTTAGACTGTTTGGATTCATTCTCGTCGTACAAATGAGTTCCTTTGTTTTGCACATAATTTGCAGAACCGAAAGTTATATTACTGTAAGCAATGCCACGAGGCGAGAGACACACTGCTGATGCACTTTAATTAGTGATGGCTTCTCCTTGATTTATCACCAAACCGTGATGAATTTCTCCTCTCCCTCTGAGCTATCTCTTACCCCAAATGCCAGCTCATTGTGTTTCATCTCCAGGGCTGAAATTGAGCTTGTACCGCATGACCCTTCCTGTAAGACATAATGAAAGCAGTTTTGTATTGTCTGCTTTGTAAAACTGAATTTGAAAGGAAGCTCTTTTCCATCACTGAACCATCCCGTCAATGGCAGAGCAATGTAGTGTTAATTCAAATGACCCTGTCGTCTGCTGTGAATCCCTTGTGCCATATGGAGATAGACATAATTGCTTTTCACTTAAGGTGCTGATAATCTATATCCAATAGTTCAAAGGGTCGTCCACAGTTCAGCAGTCTTAAGGGGCAATACTGTGTAAAATAATCAGTAAAAGCTGATCTGAGGCATCACACTGTACTTGGGGCAGATGGTAGGTGGGCAAACCCTGAGGAAACAAAGGATGATGGATGAGGAATGAATAAGAGGATAGATGGATGAATGGATGTCAGACGATTTTGCCAGATGTTTGTCACTGTGCAGCGCGTCTTCAGTGGCCCAGCTTGGAAAAGCATGCTATAAATTCTTCCTTGTAGATTTCACCCACTAGAGAAAGCACTTCACTGATGTATGTACGTATGAGCGCCATTGACCAGCAGAGCGCTACTTATGTCTTAAATATATATTGATTATAGAGAGCATGCTCTAAGTGCGCTTCAGTGAACATACAGGTCTTTATTTAGTAGGGCAGCAAAAGATGAATTCAAGAAGAAACTGTAATAGAAGTCACAGCAGAAGCTAGACTCTATAAGTCAGACTCGCAGTTTGACTGCACATTGGTACAATATGTTGCACCATCTGTAAAGACTTTGGAAGTATTTCACGAAGAATGTTGATGAAGCACGTTCTTAATGCATGGGTACACACCACAAGATAATCGGGCTGATTTTGGGTCGATTTCTCCCCTTCCGACAATCCTAGGTAATGTCCTGATTATCTTGATGGTTCTACATATTATCTTGTCAGATTTTCCTGTGGTGTGAGGTGTGTTATGAGCGACTGAATCTGCTCGGAAGAAGGCTGGAGGCGCCCCGATAGTTAATTGTAAATATTCAACATGTTGAATATTTACGATCAGAAATCCTGATGTGTAGGGGGAACCATGAGGACAAATGCTTGCACGCTCTGGAGATTATCACGTGAAACGAAACATTATCCAATCAGAAAGCGAGCTGACAGGAAGACAGCATAACAAATGCAGTCATGGCAAAGCACAAAGTTAAATGGATTTGGACAGCAGAGATAGAGGATCAGCTTGTCAGTTTGTGGGAACAGCACAAGTGTTTATACAACATGTCCAGTAAAACATACCAAAATCATTCCAAGCACTATCAACGCAATTTCTTCCTGTATGTCATCCGTTATGTTTATTCTGAAGTCTCAAGAGATTTTGCGAGATTTCCCGTGTTCACAGTCGGGACTCTGGTTGAGAATCTGTTCGTGTGCTGTCTTTGTCACATCATGGCACACCACACACTATAGGAGCAAAATGGTTAAATCTAGGATTTTTTTGTCCTCATGTTCTCACATTTTGAAAATCTTATAAGTTTTCAAAAATCTTTTAGTGTGTACCTAGCATTAGGGTATACAGGATATGTGTGTAATATCTGCGCCACTAACTTCACCAAACAGAACTGCAAAAATAATGACTGTTTTCAGGAACATTCTCCCTGTTTAGTTCTGTTATTGGCTTTCGCAAGTTCTTCCATTGATGCGAATGGACTACCGTGATAAAATACTCAGTGCTTTCTGAAATGCTTATTCAATATGCTGCAACAACGGTATACTGAATCTACAGCACGATCAGTTGTAGTCCGATTCATGAATGAATGGCTCTTTTGAGCCAGTTCTTCTTATGCTGGGTACACACCTCAAGATAATCGGGCTGATTTTGGGCTGATTTCTCTCCTTCTGACAATCCTAGGTAATGTCCCAAATATCTTGATGGCTCTACAGATTATCTTATCAGATTTTCCTGTGGTGTGAGGTGTGTTAAGGGTAACTGAATCTGAATCTTTACGATCAGAAATCCTGATGTGTGGGGGGAACCCCGAGGACAAACACACGCACACTCCGGAGATTATCATGTGAATCAAAAACAATATCCAATCGGAAAGCGAGCTGACAGAAGACAGAAGCATAACAAACGCATTCATGGCGCAGAACAAAGTAAAGACCACGTTCCTGCCGTCTCCGCGACTTCACCCAAACCCTTTTCTTTTTTTCCCCCGTGAATTTTCTGTCAAAATCATTCCAAACATTATCATCGCAATTTCTTTCTGCCTATCGTCCGCCATGTTTATTCTGAAGTCTCGAGAGATTTTGCAAAATTTCCTGTTTTCACAGTCAGGACTCTGGTTGAAAATCTGTTCGTGTGTGGTGTGCTGTCTTTGTCACATCACGGCACACCACACACTATAGGAGCAAAACAGTTAAATCTAGGATTTTTTTTTGTCCTCATGTTTGTGGTCTCTCACATTTTGAAAATCTTTTAGTGTGTACCCAGCATTAATAAATCATAAACGTACAGCTTAACGAGTGTGGTCCAATTTCCAAAATATTGCCTCTTATGAGTCGGTTCTTTGGTTGCTGCATCATGAATACTGATTTTTCCATATTCCATCTCATTTGACTGCTTTTTACATACTATGTAGCAGGGAAGTAAGCATAAGTATGCACTCACAGACACAGTAAGTGCCTGTCACAGGTTAGATGAGTAATTACCTTAATGTCCAATAGAAAAAAAAAAGGCTTGCAGCTGTTCAGATGTTTTGATAATATATGATGATGAGAAAATGGACATTCACTCTCCTTAATATCACAAATGAATGGAAGCGGGCTCACTCTCTGATTGTCTAACTTCACACAATTACATGAGCGTTGCATTAAGCTTCATCTGTTAGCTTTCACACTGCAAGATCAGTCCCTTTTAATTTGACTGGCTGTTTGATCTAGGGCTTCTGCTGAAGGCAGGGTCTAAACCATGTTAGCTCTTGCTACAGCATGTAGTTTTATGGCTTCTAGTAAATACTGTGTAATTCAGTAGCTTGAATAGCATAAATCCAGAACTCACAGAAAATGATTCACTGAGAAAGACTGTGTTCACAGACTTGCTGCAGAGCTCCAGATGTGAAGGAGCAATAATAATATTTCCTATAAGAGCATTATGAACGAGTCGTACAATCATACACTCAAATGATTCGATATCGACTGAAACAAGTGTATTCTTTGAAATGTGCGTGTCTGCAAATCTGCTAAGCTATTCCAAAATGGCGTTTATTCAGTCATTCATCTATAATTTTTTCCTCCATTGTGTCAACTCAACTGCCATTGTTATTAAGCTATTTACAAGAACTGTGTGTTTCTAAAGAATAAAGAACTGTTGTACTTAGCTTTCTGTATCTTTCTTCTAAAAGCAAACCCAAAAAAAATCAACAAGATGACAATTTTGTACCTCTTTTATCAAATGAAAAAGACAGGATTATAGTGCATACATAGATAAATATACAATTTAGTACATTCATTAATAGATACAATTCCATTCATTGTATGTACATTTATAAGATGTTCAAAATATTACCCAAAAAAAAATGAGGATTTGGGGGCGGGGATTACAATCTTGGCATTGCTGCTAATGAACCCAGTAATGCACGACAAAAGACAGAAACAGGCAAAATCCAAGTGGCAGTAACTTTGTATACCTAGTGGATGTTGCAACTGAAATGGGCTGTGCTTCTCCTGTGTTCAGCTGCAGAAGGCAGGATTTAAACGGTACTCTACTCTGCTGTTTGTAACATGAAGGCATATTCAAGCAGATCTCACCAAGAGAGGAGGGCATTTCACATACTGTGTAAGACCGGTAAATACTCAGGAGCTTGTGTAGCTGTCAGGGCGAAGGACCCACAGATGCTTCGATACGATTTTAGCAGCGTGCACTGCTCAGTCTTCACGGCAGTGTAGGTCGTTTTGTTTTCCCAACTGCCTGTGTATAACTCAGCTATCTGTAGGCGGAAAAAAACGCTCCCTTTCCACATGATTTTATTTACAATCGCCAATTTATCTTCACTAAGGCTCAGCTTAATACCTGTGTGCCTTGTACAATACTGTTATTCATGTCCGTTTTCACCCTTAAAATGCATATCAAAAAAGGGAACTCAACATTTCAACCCCTTGGATCCCAGTTAATCCAAGATATCCAGTCAGAGCAAGGCCACCTGTGCAGTACCGGATGTACGTCCTCTCAGCACTGCTCTTCTCCCAGAGACTCTGTGTTGTCGCCCTGGTCCACCGGGGCCGGTGGGGAGCGCATTTTCCCACGACTGCTCCCATGGCTGCTTCCGTGGCTTGGGTAAACATCTATAGAGCTGGAGATGGACTGGACGGACGTGTCACGGAAGTAATGAAAGGCCTCCGGGTCCAGGAAGGTTTGCTCCTCTCGCAGGCCTTGTTCAAAGAGCTTCCGTTTGTGCCGGAACTCAATCACCGTCTTTGTGTAGGAGTTGAGGGTGGTGACGGAGGCCGCCATGCAACAGGTGAACGAGCCCCAGGCCATACTGTGAAACATACATGTATAAAAACATAATGAGATTGATTTGCATTTAGTTTTTGCATAGTGCATTGTCAAATAGGATGGATGGATGGATGGCCAGTCTATTATATCACACTTTAAATCAGGCTGGCCTTTATAAGGCCAAATCACACCGCATAGACAGAAACCAACAAACACAGACAATCAAGTTGGCCGTTGGATTTAGAATTTTATGAAAAATAACTGTCATGTTCACACTGCCCCAACAGACATCGACAAACTTTGAGTCAAAATGTCTTTACGTGTTATTTTTCACCTGAAAAGAGGGTGTACAAAATGAAAGAGGATGTGGGTGAAGCCGTGGTTGTTGCGACGGGAAAGATGGGGCGCGTACTTGAATTTATGCAGAGAACTGCAGTTGAAACTGTTTCATTAGAAAGATTAAATACTCCAGCTTCGATATTTGTTCACTGATTATGATAAAATTTGGTTGCAGTGACAGTAATTTCTCAATTTATGTCAGGAGTGCAAAATAATCAGTTGGTAACTTATGATATTTTGTCACGTCTGCAGCGTCCGTTAGGGCTTTTAGTCCAAAAGTGTGCATACTTGTAGAAATATTGATATATTTACACAAGCTAGTTTAATATTTATTAGACAGAATCATCATTTCTATTCATTATCCACTGATTTATGCGATATGATGACCATTGTCGGCTTCCTGCGCTGTCTGTGTTTTCACTTCCCAGAGAAATGTTTCTACGCATGAAACATGAAGCTAATAAACACACAATTACGATAGTATATGATTTGCATGTGATTTTCATTAGGTCTGGGGTATTTTCATATCATTAAAGGATGTTTACATTAGAGTACCTACGTCAGTTTGTTGCCGTTTGGTGGAAAATCATATCACACTGCTCAGGCATTCCAAGACCTGACAAACACCGATTGGATTTGTTCAGTTGGGTGAAAACAAACTCCGACCAATGCCAACAGAGGCCGACACACACTCCGACATACGTGTTTGTTGGCGTTTGTCTGTGCAGTGTGAATTGGACTATAAATGTACAGTGTAACTACCTAAACAAAGTAGTGTTACTGAGGTGTAGTGATGGGGATTTCTCAGTGACTCAATTCACCTATTCATTCAATGACTCTTTCTGTACATTACATCGTTACGCCAGTAGATGGCGACAAATAAGCATCCTTTATGTTGGTTATGAACTAATCATAGAATCATACACTCAAACCGTCTGATTTTGACAGAAACAACCTTTTGTATTCTTTCTTTGTGTCTACAAATCTGCTAAGAGATTCCAGAAAATGCTAATTCAGAAGAGTCATTCATCTATAGTTGGTTTTGTTGTTGTTGTTGTTTGTTTGTTTTTCATATTGCCAACTGGTATTTTTATCAAGCTATACAAGCCCTAGTTCATTCACGAATGAGATTCAGACTCAACTGAAAACAAAGAAGGACAATTATTACAAATATTGTTTTATTTTCATTTTTCTGAATAACTTGTTTTGTTGCAGTTTTGCTATTTTTATCTATGTTTGGAAGTTTCAACTTTATTTTCATTCACTAGCAGTAAAAAATTTGCATTCCCCAAAAAGTGTCTGCAATTTCTAGACTGCAAATTACCTTTGGTTTCCAATCAGAAACCATGAGAGTGCAGTTTTTGTGCTTGTGAGCTGGGGAAATTGAACCTTGAAGTTGAAGGGTTTAAAAAAGCTCAAGTTTCAATTACTCTTTGATTTTCAGATACTTGCCATTCAGTATAGTAAAGGTAGTACAGAAATAGAGGGGGAAAACAAGAAATTGGCCAGATGGCAGAGGAAAAATGAAGCAATTTTAGCCTAGACTAATGGATGCCAGGCAAGCATCTGTGGTAATTCAGTCAATGTAAATACCACTTTCATGCCTGTCAGAACCCCAATGCATGTCTCTTATATCCAAGTGCCAAAATAACACACATCATTTGTTGGGAGATCCAATACAGACATTCCCTCTCTGGTCTAGCAGACAGGCATGGGCCCAAAAAATTAAATGATAGAGACTCACTCCTAAAAATTCACCGTAGAGCTGACACACGCAAAAAAAAAAAAAAAAAAAAAAAAAAAAAAAAGTACATTTATATTATTATAAAGGCTGTAAAAGAACTTCTAACTTTATATTTACTGTAACTGGATTTTCACCAAAAAGACAACATAGTGAGTGTTTACTGACATGACTGACTGTTTTGGATCCAATTTAGCAATCCAACAAGTATCTGACCTTCTCAAATCACAACACATTTAGTGATATAAAAATGGCAGCATTTCAGAAAATGTAAACAAGACATTTTTTTGTAAATCATAGATAAATAAATCATATTCCATAATATACAGTACAGCTCATAAATATAGTCTAATAAGAGTGTTAGAGAGTTATTCTGAGTAAAATATTGGAAGTTTTAGCTTCCAAGGTCAGCAGGGACCCTTTTGTAAAGGTCAAATTATATTAACTGTGATGAGTAGGAATATTCCAGGATCAAGAAACTTTGGAAATTGTTTGTTCTGACAAATTCAAAGACATTTAAACAAAAATGTTGTTAATTTCTATTTATCAAAGACACCTGAAAAAATGTATCAGTTTCCACAAAAATTATAAACAGCACAACTGTTTTCAACATAGAAATCCGAATAAGAAATGATTTGTGAACACTGAAGGTTCTGAAGTATCATGTGACACTAAAGACTGGAGTAATGACGCTGAAAATTCAGCTTTGCCATCATATGATTAAATTACAATTTAAAATATATTAAAATAGAAAACAGTTACTAATATTACTGTTTACTGTATTTTTGATCAAATAAATGTAGCCCTGGTGAGCATAACGGACTTCTTTCAAAAACATTAAAAATCATAAATCTTTGTAATATGAAATTTGTAATATGCTCTAATACAATGTTTCACTCTTTCTTTTGTCTGTTTGCCAAAAAAAAAAAAAATTCTAGGTTGTCAGTTCAGTTAGAAAAAGAGCATTTGTATTGGCAAAAGTGAACCTGAAATGAGAAGAGTCCACAAGAGCCAGATTCATTTGTTGCAGAATGAGGACCAGGCACCAGCACATCTGTGACTTCTGAGGACTCTTTGCCTTGGTGAATTATATAACACAGGAAGGGAGCAAAAACACAGCGAGCTGGGATGGGACGTGGAGCTACTGCTCTAGAGAAATCCATTTAATTATTGATCAGGAACTACTAAGGGTGAAAATATATAGAGTTTGATTTGGTCGCAAATCGAATATCGCTACTTCTTCCATGAACTTGAGCAAGTGAATTTGCAATGAAAAACAACATCCACACTCAAAGCTATCATATGACTTCAAAAGACTCAGAAAATGGCACAGAAATTGTATGGATTAATTTTAAAATGCTTTTATGGTGCTATTTGTCATTTTAGAGCTTGAAAACACCAGTACTTATTCACTGCCATTAGACTGAAAAGAGCTGCCACGATATTCACTTAAAGATTTACACCTTTTGCCTTCCACAGAAATAAGTCAGTCATGTGGGTTTGGAATTGCCATTTTTGAGTGATCTGCCTCTTTAAAAATTATTTTAAAATGACCTTAAAGAAATCAATTCCCTATAGTCAAAAAGATGTTCACTCCTATTCAAAAATGTAGGGGCGGCAAGATTCCTAAATGTTTTTGGAAGAAGTCTTTTATAATAAGAAATGCTTCTTGAGCTCCAAATAAACATATAAGAATGATTTCTGAAGGATCATGTGACATGAAGGCCGGAGTAATGATGCAAATTCAGTGCACCCGTATTGTAAAGTGTTACCAATATTTTTGTGGAAAATGTTATACTTTTTTTTCCAGGACTTTTTGTATAGACTATTTTTTATTCATTTTTGTAACAGTTTAAAAGTCTTTATTGCCACTTTTGATCACTTTGTCCTTCCTGAATAAAAGTATTAATTTCTTCCTTAAAAAAGAAACAAATATTTCTGACCCCAAATTTTTGAACGATAGTGTATGTGATCAACACATTCACTGCTTATCATCCATCAGGTTTTGGCTGATGATGAAAATGTGACTGAAAGTATCAGATACTTACCAGAAGGACCAGCCATAGTCCCATGTGTGAGGCCTCCAGTCCTCTGGTCCCAAACTGACTGTGATCTGGAAAACTTGTGTGTACATCATGTGAGCCACCATCCCCAGGAGACCTGTTGAGAAACCCACACATGCAGTTGGTGATTTCTCATACTGTTGTTGTTCATTGGATAGAAATATTTTTGTTATTGTTTACTGTCATTCCAATTCTTGATTCAATGACCAAGCATGGAAAAGAACTCTGAAAACATTAAAAAAAATTAAATCCCCTTTTGTGTTCCACAGGGGGAAAAAGCATTTGGAATGAGGATGAGTAAATTAGGACCGGTTTATGGACGTGTTTTTATATTTATGGAACGATCTACACCAGTGTTTTTGTTTTTGTTTTGATAAGTAAAAAATCAGACAGCACACCACTAAGCACTAAAATAACAAAATTGTAAAATTCTCTGTTCAAACATGCATGGCTTCAAATGGCATATTAACCTGGATATTATATTAAAAGCACTCAAATTTAATGTCAAACTTGAGCTTAAGTCAGGTAAAAACACAATAGGGTCATACAGGTAGTTATATGATGTTGTTGGTGATGATAAAACAACAAATTTACATACTGTCGGCCAGAAACCTCATATTTTTTAAATAAACGTGTCATCAAAGTTGATATTGTGGCTTTATATATGGTCAGACATGTGCATGTGTCATTATAATATTAACATTTTATGAAAATCAAGCTCAGATGTAGTTACGAGTTTGTTGTGTCCATCACTGGAACAGCCGCATCTAAGGCAGTAAGTGCATCGCATTACGATCAACTTGCAGTTTAAAAAGTTTATAGCTATGTGGGCACTCAGTTTTTCATTTTTGTTGAATACATTTGGACAAAATCTCATGACATAAAAGATGAAGTGCTATGCACAGGATATTTAAAACAGTATACTGGCTACAACTAGACGGGAAATACCAGACTAAGACTGGTTCTTTATTTACCCTTGCATTGCAAAAAAAGCAGAGATGCTCCAAACTGTGTGCAGCATTTCATTCACGATATAGGAAGGTGGAGTTATAAGGTTTGACCAAAAGTTTGAGGATCCAATGGAGTTATGAGGTTTAGTCACAAGCTCTTTTTAATACTTTTCATTGGTTAAATATTTAACTAGGTGTAAAGGGTGACCAATAGCATTGATTTTTAAAGATAAGATATAAAACAAAAGTGACAAAACATAGAGATACAAGGTTTCCGCTTGACAGCGACGAAATAATCATATTAGCTTTTGTTGGCTTTTTTTTGTGGCATTTGATCATTTTGATTGGGGAAAAACTGGACTACACAGTTTGCGTCATAGAGATGATATAAGCGCACTTTCAATTCAGATTTAAAGTTCTCTCTGACAAACACTACTATTAACTTTTGATCCTTTGGATTACAAGACAAAATCCCTGCATATGTGCAGGTAGAACCTGTTCCGTATTAAATACAATAGGATCAGTGAAGTGTGTCCGGTGTATCTAGTGTCAAGCGCTCAAAACCACCGGCTGAGGGATGAATAAGGTGGAATTGTTATGAAACTGTGTAACTGCAAATCCTCACTTGCACTTTTTTTAACCTTATGTTACTTTAAATACAACTTGTTAGTCTACTATTTCCTCTAAATATTTGTTGTTCAACTGGTTTTGCCTGGGGACCCAGATGATCAGATGATGAAACAGCAACAAAAATATCTTTCAAATCAAACTTTGTAACTGTCCCTTGAATAGTTTTGTTCATGGTGTTTGAGGATTTAGGCTGTCCAATCTGGCATCTGCCTAATTTGACTAATTTCTACCAAGTGACAGATGAATTTGTGCCAAAATACTGTAGTTTGATTGGACGGACAGCCTGTGATGTCAACGACTGAAGATTTTTTAAATTTTTTCTTCCTTTGAAAAGTTGAAAGCCCATTTATTTTCTCTAAAACCATGTTTAACCACTTTCAGCTAACCACACGAAGGCTCATCTCTGGATGGGTGATTTCTCTCTCTCTCTCTCTCTCTCTCTGCTGCAGTTGGAATTAAAAAGCATTAAGGCCCCCAAATGAACTGGACTATATTGGGTATTAGCTGAAGGTATTCAAATCAAATAATCAGAAATTCAAAAGCAGCAGCTGTTCTGGCGTTGTAACTGCTGTATATATATTAAATGAATCTATTATACATTTATTTCTGTGATGGTAAAGCTGAATTTTTCAGCAGCATACTCCAGTCTTCAGTATCACATGATCCTTTAGTAATGCTGATTTGCTGTTCTTATTACTATCAATGTTAAAAACAGTTGTGCTGCTTAATATTAATTTAAAGAATGGCATTTATGTGAACTTTACTGTCACTTTTGATCAACTTAATGTGTCCTTGCTGAATAGAAGTTTTTTCTTTTCTTTCAAAAAAAAAAAAAGTCTTCTTGCCACCAAACTTTTAAACAGGAGTGGATAACTGGAAATGTAATTTTTTAGAACTATAGTCAAGTAAAATTGTAGTAAAACTGTATAATTGTCCAATGTATTCTGTCATCAAAATGATTAATTTACAAACAAAAAAAAGCCCAAAACTTTCTATTATCATCATGATTTGTGACTGTGGTGAGACCAAACAGGAGAACAAGGCCGTGTGTCTTTGTATGGGTGATAAATGTAATGAAGTAATGCGCAATTAGTTTCTCTAAGTGTGAGGTGGGGACAAGAGTGCAGGCCTACCTGACAGCACGGTGAAGACTGCGGCGAAGGCGTTCAGTTTGAGTCCATCGATCACATTACTGGAGTGAAAAAGCTCCAGGCACATCAGACTGAAGCCAACGACCAGCAGCATGATGTATAGCACCTCAGACACAACTGACAGCCAAAGGACACCTGCAATACACACACACGCACACTGATGGGCAAAATGCTCTGCTGTTGCCCCATAATTCTCTCTGTCATTTCTATTCACAGTCAGATTCAAGTGAAAATTTAACAACTCGCCCCCTGCACATAAAGTGGACACGTTTCTGCATAGGTCTTCTTTACGTCGAGTTCAATTTGCAAAGTGCAGATAGGTGTTTTAAAGGGGACCTATTATGCCCCATTTTCCAAGATGTAAAATAAGTCTCTGATGTCCCCAGAATGTGTATGTGAAGTTTTAGCTCAAAATACCCCACAGATCATTTTTTTATAGCATGTTAAAATTGCCACTTTTGGGGGGTGAGCAAAAACACGCCATTTCAGTGTGTGCCCTTTAAATGCAAATGAGCTGCTGTGCTCAACCTAAGAGGGCGGAGCTTCAAGAGCTCATTCTCCGGTGCAAGGAGTCTGTCAGGACGTGCTATAATGTCAGAAACTGCGAATATATGCTGCAAGGAGATAGAACAGGTATAGTTTAGTTCAATTACGGTTATAACTTTTATTGTCTTCTTCCACTATATTAGTACAAGCCTGTTGTACCGGACCCCATCCGAATGATGGCCAAAACTTTACAGATGAGTTTTATGATGTTTATTGTACTTCCTACAAAATATGAAGCGTCCGTTTTCACTCTAGAAAATTACTGTAAGAGCTTAATAAAACACAGTGCATGTGTGCATTAAAATACTATCCATAAACTTTCTTTCTCTCCCTTGCATCATCATCAACATACATAGCGAATTACACAAAAACACTCATTACAACTAACAGTAAATAAATATATAAAGACCTAATGCCTTTTCGGGTGGTGCTTAATAAACTGGTAAACTTTATATCCGTAAATCAACTCCGATGAACTGTAATAAAGTGCTCTCACCTTCATTACTGCCATATCCAGTATCACTCTGGAGACAGTAAGCTGGATCACGCACAGTTTGTACTGATCCATCCTTTAGTAACAACTTTTTAGTTTTGTTTTGTATTGTCCCTTTGTATTGACATTCGTTCACAAAGCAGTCCGGTGTGAAATGATTCGCGCAAACATAAACAAATTTCGGTAGAATTAAAGGAGCATTTTCTTTGAAAACAAAATTAATCCACCTCGTCTTCAGCGGCTCAGATTTCGGGAGTTAATGGAGAGAGCTATGTGGATTAATCCATCCAGCTACAGAACACCTAAAACGCTTGAGAGACATTGTTGTCAGTGCAGTAATGGCGGACTGTACAACTGGCTGTGAACTCGCTCAGGGCGGTTCTATGTTAAAACGGCAGTGTCTGTCAACATTCGTGGGCGGGGCCTGTGGCTAATGTGATGTCACATTGCCAGGGATCTGGAAACGGCTTGTTCTGAGACACTGCTTATGATTTATGGGGATTAAAAAAAAAAGGAGTGGTTGGATTTTTATCATTATATGGTGGTTGTGTACACACACTGCCAGCACACATTTATGTCCAAACACCATGCAAAAGTGAATTTTGCATAATAGGTCCCCTTTAAGTTCACTAAGAAGAAATCATATTATATGAGCATCTGTCTGTAATAACTGCTCCATTAAAGAGCACATTATAAATCTTATTTAAACCTGACAATAGGGTTTTGAAAAATGTGAACTTAACAATATGACTTAAAATGAATACATTTTTAACAGTGCAATATTTGTAGGCAGGGCTTGATTTGAGGGAGGATGGCATCCCCCTTGTTGAAAAAAAATTACAAAACGCATCCCCTCTAAACCATCCCCGCTTACCATTCCCATTAGATTAACAGTGTTTTGTATTATGTAACACTTACCATCTAAGTGAAATATTACAATTCTCTATGTATGATAATTAACAAAATATAAATAACAGCGATTGAACAGAACTCAATATTATAATTTTAGCCTTCATCATTTTTCACTCTGTTCAGAATGGCCAAGAGTACTTTTGATGTTCTTTAAAAAGAAGAAAACTGAAGGTATGTTAGTTTTTTTAAAAGTGTTTAAGTACATTCCTCTGACATAACATTAGAAAGAATAATGAACATACCTAAATTGAGTTGATTCATTAAGGGATTGTTGTCAAAGTTGCATTGAATTATTGAATGTGAATGCAATCATTGCCGAATGCGATGATAGACAATGACATTGTGTATCGATGATAGCCAGAGATATTTTCAAAAGCATACCGACGATATCAAGAGGATTTGGCATTACTAATTAAAGTACTAAAGTATTATTATTATTAGGCTGTTTATTATTAATATTACAATTAATTTGCCCCTACATAATTTCATAGCGCATACTTTGTGTGCGCTACTGTCATCATTACGATGGCAAACATCTTTATTACTACTTTGATAGTACACTTATCAATTCATTTCACTAGTTCACATATACATATAATTAGATCGAGAAAAGTAATGCGTATTTGGCGTTCTGTCCGGGGGGAGGGCTTTGAGCTCGAAATTTTGGCCCAAACCCAGAGTACTCCCCCTGGATGAGGTAATAATAGATAGAACTAGAAGTAAGGAGATGTGGGGGGGGGGGATGCTGATAAACTGTCAACAAACAGAGGTAAGTCTGCAGTATATATACCTCTTGTTGTTGGTTGATTAGCTGAATGCTTTCCACTTGTGCTAATTAGGTTAATTATCTGCACCTGCTTCTCCCGAATTTTGTTAATAAAACATCATGTAATTAATTTGAGTGTATTTGGGTTTATAGCGGGTCTGATTCTCACCTTATTGATAAACAGGAATTGTAGTTTGCGAGTAAAGCTGCAAATTCCTCCATTAACGTCAGCTGCCTTCGTAATAATCCTTTGATATGTGCTATTGAAAATCGCAGAGCGGCATAAATTATAAATAGCCTATATTAGGCAGTATCTTAGCGAAAGTGCATTTCTTCCTGTTTTCTTCCAATCAAAAAGTTGCATCGTATATGACGTAAGCACGCTCCGGCCAGGAAAGTTAAAGGAACACTCCACTTTTTTTGAAAATAGGCTCATTTTCCAACTCCCCTAGAGTTAAACAGTTGAGTTTTACCGTTTTCGAATCCATTCAGCCGATCTCCGGGTCTGGCGGTACCACTTTTAGCATAGCTTAGCATAGTTCATTGAATCTGATTAGACCGTTAGCATCTTGCTCAAAAATGACCAAAGAGTTTTGATATTTTTCCTATTTAAAACTTGACTCTTCTGTAGTTACACTGTGTACTAAGACCGACGGAAAATGAAAAGTTGCGATTTTCTAGGCCGATATGGCTAGGAACTATACTCTTATACCGGCGTAATAATCAAGGAACTTTGCTGCCGTATCATGGGTGCAGCAGGCGCAATGATATTACGCAGCGTCTCTCACAAATGTCTCCATGGTTGCAAGGCACGCTCCCTGTGCAAGCAGGAGGTCACAGGCGCTGCGTAATATCATTCCTAGAAAATCGCAACTTTTCATTTTCCATTGGTCTTAGTACACAATGTAACTACAGAAGAGTCAAGTTTTAAATAGGAAAAATATCTAAACTCTTTGGTCATTTTTGTGCAAGATGCTAACGGTCTAATCAGATTCAATGAACTATGCTAAGCTATGCTAAAAGTTGTTTCGCCAGACCTGGAGATCAGCTGAATGGATTCGAAAAAGGTAAAACTCAACTGTTTAACTCTAGGGGAGTTGGAAAATTTGCCTATTTTCAAAAAAAGTGGAGTGTTCCTTTAAGTGCAATGTGAGTGCGGGCCAGCGGGGGAGGGGGGACAATCACGCTCGGGCTTGGTTCAAGGCAACCATGCCTAGTGTGAGTACACCCTTACTTGCTACTGCTGCACCACTGAAGATGTTGAATTCTGTGTCTTTTTTAAAACTTGAGTGGTCATTGGTGGGCGGAGCTAGTGTAAATAGCGTTTGCCAACAAGGGACGCTATTTGCACTTAGTGTAAACAGACATTCCGATTAAATGAACCCCTGGCACATAAAAGTGGCTGCTGAATAATCACCCTCACACTCTACCAAATGAGTGACATTGCATCACAGTCATTTTTTTTTTACATACTTTTATGTTCATAAAACAGTGGAGAGGAGAGAAGAAAAGAAATGATGGTGAGATGAAAAGCTTAGGAAATATGGTAACAGGCCACAACTCTATCTGATAACCGATAACTGATGTTAACCAATGGCCATGACATTTTCTCACATTCCCACAAGTTATCCTTGTCACAGTACTTAATATTTCTGAACTGTGATAATTTCTTTTTTCAGGATTCAAGAACAGCATTTACAATTTTTATGTACAATCCAAATCTAAAGAATTTGGAAAGAACAATTAATCTTTACTGTCACTTGATTTGATCAATTAAATGCATCTATGCTGAATAAAAGTATTACTTTCTTTAATCTGAACCCAAACTTTTGAACACTATTTTTTACTAAATGCAAAATAGAAGCATTTGGTCTCTGTAATGGTGCTGTATACTCTAAAGAGGAGTAAACAAATGCGTAAACATTCTTGAGTTCTTACTAGAAGTCGGCTTTCTCATTAGCAGAAATCATACTAAACTTGACATGACAGCAACATCTGCAATTTGAAAAGCAAAGCTGCCCTCATGTCTCAAAAGGATGTTTAATCTTTATTTATTTTATTTCATTTTTATGTATTTTTGAGAGATTAGGGAGACATCTAGTTGTATCCATCAGACTGACTCAAGGGTGTTTCCATAACAGCAATCAGCTCCTCCTAATTAGCAGAATTCCCAATCGCCCCGGAGCTTCCTCAGAGGAGGACTCGGCAGAGATAGCAGGAGTTGTTTTGGTCTGAGATCATAGTGTTATTTTGCTTATACTTTCAACGTTCGGAGCTCACCTTATAGTTTTTAATGCCGCTACACGTGTGCTACCCATTATCCACTGTGAAATTTGGCTTCGTTTGGGCTTTCCCGACACATTCCCTCACACACACGATAAATAAAAGATGACAGACTTTGAGAGAAACACAGGTGGTGAGTGATTAAAGCATCTTACCTGAAATATGACGGCATTATGCAATATTAATGTCTGGAGTGTTTGTCTTCAAGAGTTCAAACACATCGGGGCACCTTTGAAAGTCCGCCCTACATTTTTCAGAGGCAACTATAAACAGTATGTCAATTTTCTCAAGGGCTCCTTGAGGCAGTCCCAGAGAAAAGCACTGTTAGAGGGCTTGATGTCGTCTGAGTTGTGGCGTCATTGGGAGAGGATAGAGATAGAAGCACTAAACCTGACCTGAGCATATTCAGTAGTCACAAATCAAATTTCTCATTCTAATTTTTGCACAAACAGTTCTTGACAAGCTTCCGTACAAGACAACACTTAGATAGAGGGTTGCATCTGAAAACACTTCAATCAAAATGTACTTCCATCTCTCTTCGGCTGATTCCACAAATATCAACAGCTTTGTATCAAACATGATTATCAATGGAGACCTTGAGAGTCAGTCATGACTTATAAGATAAAAACCAGAGTCTAAAGAGAACAAGTAATGGTGTAGTTTGCCTTGCAAATGTTCTCCCCTGAAACTGTGGCAGTTGTAATTTGCAAGCAAAATTGCAAGCAAAAATCAAATTTTTTGATTGTGGAGTAATATCTCCAGATTTGTTCAAGGCGAGATGTATTATGCAGTAGAGCCCTGAACAGAAATAATCCATATTCAAAATGATATTTCCCCTCTGAAGGCTTTGCCACCACAAAAAAACGTCAACAATTAAAGCCTGCCTTTAAAATCATTTTTAGTAAAGGAACGCATTATGTTATCAAATGTAACTTCAAAGAAAAATAAAATGTGTTGTAAATATTGGATCGCACTTTTGTTTGTGGGTGTTTTTTCAACTACGGACCATGTGGACATTTAGAAAATAAACACTCTCACTGTTTAATTTCTTTGCTAACAGTGTCATTTCCATCACATCTCAAATTATGTATTGTGTTTAACAGCATTCTGTGGTAGAAATGTAATTTTTTTTTTTAGTTGTTTTTTTTTTTTTTAATTACTATATTGATTGGAAATTCTGCACTAAAAATAGTCTATTAAAGGGGACATCGGATGCAAAATTCACTTTTACATGGTGTTTGGACATAAATGTGTGTTGGCAGTGTGTCTACACAACCACCCTATAATGATAAAAATCCACTCAGTGCTTTTTTTTTTAATCCCCACAAATCATAAGCACTTTGTCAGATCAAGCCGTTCACAGATTCTTGTCAAAGTGATGTAAATTTGCACAGGCCCCTCCCACGACTCTTGACGGACACTGCCGTTTTAGCATAGACCCGCCCTGAGTGAGCTGTAAACAGTTCGCCATTGTTTCGACACTGCGGAGGTGTAGACAAGAATGTCTCCAAAGCAACTGAGGCATTTTGTTATTGGATATAAGAATGAACATAGCAGTCGTCCTTTACGCTCGACATCTGAGCCAATGAAGACGCAGTGGATTAATTTTGTTTTTGAAGGGAATGTGCCCCCGGATCTCGCTAAAAAATTATGTTTTGCTAAAAAGTTCCTGAAGGATGGATCAGTACCTCCAGAAGACGTGAGTAACGTTATAGGGTTTTTTTATGAATCTTTGCAAATCGCCTTTTCTAATAATGTGCTAGTTAGCAAGTTCCACAACAAATGTGGCTAAAGTTAAAGGCCAGTTCACACCGCACAGATAAATGCCAACAAACACCAACAAACACATCTGTTGGAGTTTGTTGATCAGGACGCAGCCTCCGAAATGAGATGCAGCTAGTGTGATACCCCTGTCGGCGTCTGTTGCCATTGGTCGGAGTTTGTTTTCACCCGTCTGAACATGTCTATTCGGCGTTTGTTGGGTCGGGGAATGTCTGAGCAGTGTGGTATGATTTTCCAACAAACAACAACAAACTCTGACGTAATCTGACCTGGCCACGAACCGTTGCCATGATGATGAGGCAAGTACCTTGCAAAGACTGCTGTTTGATCGCGCCGGCGCCTCATGCACAAAGCACTGCAAACGTGACATCGCAGCTTGTTCATTATCAAAATAATACAGTCGAACAAACATATATGTCGTCATTTCTATTTAGAACCTTCTCGCTGTAATTCATAACTGCACGTTTATAATGAACAATGCATTAAGCTGATTGTCTTATTACAAACTGTGTACATTTTATGTACAGATAACATGGTAACACTACAATAAGGTTTATAAAGGTGTTAGTTAATGACTAACAAGTAATTTTCAAATGTATTTTAATCATTTTTGAGCATTTATAACTGCATAAATAAGAATGGTGAGTTCAATGCAATACCTGCCTAATAGTGTTTACAGCCCGCCCATGGAAGATAGGGGTGGGGTGAACAGTTGCTCATTATCATTTAAAGGGACATGCACCGAAACGGCTCGCTGTGAACAGAGCTGTTTTTGACAAGGTAAAAAGGGTGTTTTTTTACACAACCATTAAGAAATTTTAATCAAAGTATGTTATAGACTTTTCATGAAGACCCTAAAAAAATCATACTAACTTGTGGAAAATTGGCATCCGATGTCCCCTTTAACAAGTGACATTTCCTTTTACTTTTCTTTGTTTTAAAAAATTTAAAATGGATTTTCATACTTTAAGATTAATGCTCTTGGTCTTGGACAAGAATAAAAATATAAATTATAGATAAATGGCATTTGAATAGCATGAAAATTTTTTTCAAGTTTTAATATGACCTTCATGTAACAAAAAGAAAAAAAGTTGAAATCTATATTAAATGAACCCCTGGCACATAAAAGTGGCTGCTGAAGAATCACCCTCACACTCTACCAAAGAGTGACATTGCATCACAGTCATTTTTTTTTTTACATACGTTTTATTCATAAAACAGTGGAGAGAAGAAAATAAATCTATCTATCTATCTATCTATCTATCTATCTATCTATCTATCTATCTATTATTTTTTTCTTAACAATTGCCAAACTCAAAGCACATAACCTGCACTGGCCTGGAGGATGTGAACATTCACTCAAACATGCATACTTTAGCTAATGCAGCACATATGAAGCGTGTGTCAAATAACGCAAGGATGCTCCAAGGGGGAGATAAGAGATCTGTCATAGGTTTTGGTGTGTGCTGTCGGACAAGCCTGAACGGCACTCTAATGACAGTCATTACTCACCTCTCTCAGATGCCGGGGCCAGATCAATAAAACTCCTGCATTTCTCACCTGGAAAGACACAAAACAACCGAAGAGTTAACATCTGTGCTCTACAAGCTCTTTTGTGTACCGAGAGTCAGAGGGCTCAACTTCATCTTTACAGTGCTGTTTTCCAGTGATAAGACAGCTTCAGCAGTCTGCTTCCCCCTGGATGAATCCATCACTTGAATTTTTGTCTAAAGAGATTGTAGTGTTTTTAGCATTAACCTCTATGTGTCATTTTGGCATCAGACATTTTTGATTACGCAAACCAAGCATTTTTCCACACTCGCTGATAATGTCATTTTGCATTTGTAGCATATGGTATGCATTTCCTGTAATTATAGCGATCATATAAATGTGTAGAAAGTCTGTATATGCCTCGATGAAACGAGTAAACCAATTGTCGGTGGTCTAACCAAAATAACGGTTTTAATTAAGATTGTCCTATGTGTCTCTGGGCTAGAACATAAAAAGTTTTTGGTGCATCCTACTAAATTGGACTTCTAATTAAACTGGTGAGGATAATTTGAGGCTCAAGGCTATTTCTTCATAAAACTTTAGTCTGCAACTTTCAATGATAATCTTGCCTGTGGAGGGGTGAATGAAGATGCTAAGCTGTGCCTAAAGGACAGAGGTCAAACAGAAGTGAGAGATTATCCAAAGTAGCATGGTAATATGAAGACAACAATTGCATATGGAAATACTGTGATTTTCATATTTGCATTTTCCTTTTCTTTTCCTCTACTAATACTAGCTGGGGCACATTGATAGAGAAATTTGAGCCACACACACACAGTATATATATATATATATATATATATATACATATGCTGTGTGTGTGTGTGTGCGCGTGTGTGTGTGGCTCAAATTTCTATATCAACGTGCCCCAGTTCAAAGAATACAATAAATATATTGGCAGTAGCACTACTGCACAAGTCTGCAGACACAACACTCATAATTCCAGGCTTGTCAGACTCAGCATAACTTTATGTTTTGTGTCATCTATATTACAGACCACACTGGCCTTTCATAGTTTTATTACCTTTAGAAATCAAGATTTAAAGTAGCATTTAAAACTTGGCTAAAGTTCAAAAGCAATTCAAATTAATGCCAATAAATTGCACCACCAGGATGAATGAAATTTTTGAAGCTTCAATAATATGCCACTAGAGGTGTCAAAAGTGCCAACTTCGGTACCAAGTCAGTACTAAAATTTTAAAAATGTGATGCTTTGAGCGCTGTTGAGTGGATTCGTAAACACCTCTGATTGGCCTTTGTGTTCATGGCTCATTGGAAATGTCTGTGATTGGCTTCAGTGATCAACGCTTTAAAAACGCTGTAAATAGTCATCAATTATGCCTTTCACCGAGCGCTTACACAGATACACATGGGAGCATTTGAAAGCATGAGTCCAGTCCGCTGATAGACGCCTGCTTTCAAACGCTCCCGCTTCCGCTTTCATATTCAAACACTTCTGTGTGCTTTCAAACGCTCACGTGAGTTGATCATTGTAGCCAATCACAGACATATCTGATGAGCGCGTCAACACAATGACCAATCAGAGGTATTTACGAATACGCTCAACAGCGCTCAAAGCGTCACATTTTTAAAATTTCAGTACCGACTGGTACCGAAGTCTGTACTTTTGACAACTCTATATGCCACATGTGATTCCTTACAGAAACCTGCCCTATACTGACAGCAGAAGTGAAGAAAAAAAAAATCAAACAGACTGGCCATGTAAACACTGTAAAGTTTCAGGACTGAGAGTCCTGAGATTCCTAAATTATCTGTCTGGAGGGCTTTTCACACTTGAAATGGTTAACCCTGGTTCATTCTTAACAACGGGTTAACAATTAATCCTGGGTATTCATAAGATGACGTTACACATTGAATATTCCTAAACCCTGGGTTAGGAATGTATCCTGTATCTTTGAGCGCTGTTGAGCGTATTCGTAAACACCTCTGATTGGCCATTGTGTTGACGCGCTCACCAGATATGTCTGTGATTGGCTACAATGATCAACGCACGGGAGTGTTTGAAAGCACACGGAAATGTTTGAATTTGAAAGCGGGAGCATGTGTAAGCACATTGACGTCATTGATGACTATTTACAACGTTTTTGAAGCCAAGTCATTGTAGCCAATCACAGACATATCTGATGAGCGCGTCAACACAATGGTCAATCAGAGGTGTTTACGAATACGCTCAACAGCTTTTGACAACTCTAGTATCCTGTACTGCCAACTGTACTATCAAATTTATACTGAATGGACATTTCGGACTATAAAGGTAAGAATGAAACAGTCTCTTCTTCACTCAAATTGTCACGTTTTCTGTCAGCATTTGACATTTTTCCTCTCAAACACTGAATTTACTGTTTATATACAATGCACAGTGTTTCCGTGACTGTCCAAAGCAGGCAAATATGAGTATGCGATTCTGTAAGCGTCTAGCTGTAACATTCTAACACCGCATCGTGTTTGGTATTCGCTATTCTAACCAAAGTAATATTACAGAGACAAAAGATGTTATGTTCAGCAATTTCAACTAAAGCACAGTCGATAGAGGCATCGTGTCTTGTTTATGATTAACACTAGTTACATACACGCTGTATTTGTAAATGTGGTTGTCAGTACCTGCATTTTTCAGGAGTTAATTTGTTGTAAAATGCCGTTGTCACTCCTGTAAGTTAATGAAGTGTGTGTGTACAGAACAGGATTAAGCTCTAAAAGGTGAACTGACAACCGAATTTAGCTGCAGTGTGTACGTGGCCAGAAAGTAGTTCAGAGTGTGACTGATCACACATTAGTTTGCCATCGAACATGACAGGGTGTCATATTCTGGATTTCATATTCTGCACCTTCCAAGTGCACTTCTATTCTCATTACGTCTCCCCTGAGCTTTTTTTCCTCAGTAAACAAGGTCCCTGGAGGGAGTTTAATCCTTCTGCCAGGCAGATAAGTGGCCCATGGTAACCTCTGCTCAATTTGAATAACGGAATCTCACTGCACCAGGAGAAATGCATTAGCCGATTCCAAAAAAGGCCGATGATGCAAGAACACGAGTAATTGAATTTCTAGTGGGTTTTATTTCACCAGTTAGGTGAGGCACTTGTGGTAATCATTTCATTTATATCAATGACATGGAATGTCTACAATGATTCATTTTAGTCCCAATTTCTGGATACAGACTTATTTGTAAAAGCCTACTAGTCACACATGTTTGAATAGAGCTGTTTTAAAGCTTAAAAAGAGAAGTGTTTGAAATAGCATCAATGTTATTTCAAAGATTCATAATTCTACTGAATCTATGTGCCTTTAACGGCTAATCTCGGGCACATTATGATGCAATTATATCACATACATATTGAGTATGCAATTCATTTCCCAATGCCTACCCTGGGGAATCAGAATGACATGGGCTCCCGCACTCATTATGGATTTAAAAGGTGTAATCATCTTCATTCAGTCCATTCCTGTTCTTCCAATATTCCATATGATTAAAGACCCCTGGCTTTTGATCAGCGTCTAATGTGTTTAATCTGCTATCTGAGGTTGGTTGAGGGTAATTGCATCGGTAATGAGAGTGAATGATATGATGGCCATTAGCATTATTATGTGGTACTGTACTGATCAATAGGCAAAGAGAAGAGGTCTTTAAGTATGATTCATTAATTAGCACTCTACATTTTCATGCTCTCTATGTGGCTTTGCCACTCCTCCGCCTGAACGAATCAAGTTCTTGGACGTTTCAGTGCTAAATGGGGGCACTGGTCAGAAGGGTTGCTTCATAAATCTTTACAGTTATTGATGGCTCTGCTGTTTATGCAGTTAAACTGCTTCTGCATTTTAATGCAAGGGACTCCAAAAATCACTACAATGTTAAGGAAACTGATAAAACTGACTGACAACTGACCAGTGCATCTTGGCTTTTGTTTAATTTCTTGCTTTCTTGTGCTTCTGCAATGATAAAAGAGTGTCTGTAAGATAATACACGCACAAATATTACAGGTACACCTATATAATAGGTATAATGGAATATTTTGTTAATGATGACGATAAATCATTATGCAGAGACTGAGCTGAGCTGTTTGTGTGGATGTGTGAAGATGAGTTTTCAGCACAAAGCCTGTCTGACACTGTCAGATTAATCATAAATCCCATTGATCAATAGATAGGAAAGGGTGTCAACAACAACGCTGACCAAAAAAAAAAAAAAAAAAAACTCTCATTGAGCCACATAACTTAATCCTCAACAGCGTAACAATGACCTTTCCTCACTCCCTGACAAAGTCTGTTGGATTAAATTGAATACAATAATAAACTTTATGTTTACATCTGTGTATTGAAGACATTGCAGTGAGTCTATGACCTGATAGCCCCGATCTTGGATTTAACTGTTGACCATATATATATATATATATATATATATATATTCTTTTGAAAAAACAAAGAGCTTTTTCTTCCATTATTAAAGGTATTTAACCAATATCCCCCTGTAGTTTATTTGGGTATTAAAGAACTGATATTATTTAATGCTGGACATTAATATTAAATATTATTATGAAAGACAATTTTTATTTAAACGTGAAAGCAAAAGAAAGTTACATTTCATATTTTATTCTATTTGCAGGATATCCTTTAATCTTGGTGCCCACTAACCAATAACTCCTGATGTTCTACCGAAGAATTTGTGACAAAATTAACTTGTCTGAAATTTAAAAAACATTTCAGAGAGAGAGAGAGAGAGAGAGAGTATCCTTAAAAATATAAGGCTGTCCAAGAGCTGCTTATTTCACTGTGTTCCATGTGGAATGTGGTTATCTAACGGTGCCTTTACCAAGTTCCTCAAAACTCATTGAGAGTAAAGTAAATCCTGACAGATGTTTCCAAAGCTGCTGGCGTACAATCATTCCCCGGCAATCCATTGCGCAACACATTCACACTGCTTTACACACGGCCTGTTGAAGTTTCCCCAAAGTGCAAAAACACTCTCTTATATAATTTCATTATATAGTATAATTGATTTGTGATTATATTAATGAATGCTTAATTGACAGATATCATCTAAATCAGGAGGTTTTCTTGCTTAACTTAATATAATGCACTTTACACCTACCAGTTTAAAAAACTAGTATAGTAGCCTAATATAACTGAAAGGGAGAGTTCTGACTCTTTCCTTTCTTTTTTGGCATGTTTTATATATATATATATATATGTGTGTGTGTGTGTGTGTGTGTGTGTGTGTGTTCAGTTTTACTTTCTGTTATTAAATAAAACGTTTCATATACGTTTTCAAAATGTTAATTTAAAAACAAAGGTGTTACAACCCCGGTTGTGAGGTAGCACGTAGTAACAATAACACTCTTTGTAGGCTACTTGCCATTCATTTACACAGTTTAGAGATAAATAAAACTACTTTAACATGTAGCAGGCAGACAAATATGTGAATATTTGATCAAAGTTTAAGACATATACAGCCTAGAACCTCAAGTTACAGACAAATAACAAAACAATTAAAACCATCGCGTTACTGAATACCGTTAGGATTCGCTTTAAAATTACGAACTTAACGAACTCTCACCTCCTCCATGGATATTCTCCTCACACGAGTACCAGATCCCCGTGTGAAAATGCCTAAAGAGAAAGCGATCGTCACCCGTTTCCCAGCTATAGTGAACTTTACTCGGGTCTGTCTCGTTCACCCCATAGTCAATACAGTTATGCCGTCTTTCCTTACTGCAGTTGGGTTTTGGGACCCTCTGAGTCCCTTCGCACCAATAGGTCGTGATGAACGCCGTCGTTGAGAATAAGAGTGCCAGAAGATTTAACCCCACAGACAGCAGAGCACGGCATTTTCGAGTGGTCTTCATAGTCCTGTAAGAAGTGGCTCACACACTTGACTGAGCTCATTCAAACCGGGCTGAAAAATCTTGATTTGTGTGAGGAAAGCGCAGCGGTTGCGCTCACCTCACCTCACCTCTGCTCACCGGCCCGAAATGACAGTGACAGGTTCGATCTTCACACATAGAAAATGAGCGTCACTCCTCTGATGCTCGCAGGTGGATCCATTCGCGTGAAGACAGACGTGACTCAAGTAAGAAAGATCCCTGTGGCATCTTTGAGGCAGGCACTTATGCTGCCAACTGTTGTGATCTCTCTCTCTCTCTCTCTCTCTCTCTCTCTCTCTCTCTGCGCGCGTACTGTTGCGCGCGACTGTGTCACACTCTCTACAATTAATTGTTTTTTTACTTGCCATTGTAATTAATTTATAAATATCCTTATGACCTCTGATCAATATATTTTGTAAAACTAATTATGGGTTAGTGACGACGTGATGAGTTGTAAAATTAACTTGCAAGGGGTAGACTTATTAAAGATAGGCCTACTTTTTTTTTGTCACAGTCTAGTTCTCTAGCACATTTAGCTAACCACTTTAAAGTCTGTAATTTGTGATTATAGGCTATATGTGATGTGGAAATCTAATAAACTGACCTGTCCGATAGTGAAACGCAATGTATAGGCCTATGGACATCATTTTTGGTCTGGCAGGCTGTCAGACACCTGCAAAAAACCAACAAAATATTAATAACTGATTATTCAGTAGTCAATGTATGCTTTTTACTGTGAGCTTTTAGTTAGATACCTCATCCAAGTTTAGTAGCTCTCTCTCTCTCTCTCTCTCTCTCTCTATATATATATATATATATACACACACACACACACACACACACACACTCTCTCTAAAAATTGCTCGCTTGTTTCAAATATAGACAAAACACGGTATTTTTTCACACACTCATGTTTAAATGCATACCAAAATGCATAGAACGATTAGCAACATTTATAACTACAAAAACTGAAGATTTTTGAAATCTCTCCTTTTTATCATGTTGCATATTTGTTGTTTATTCATAATGATAGCCCGTTAAAGCATTCAATATTTGTGGCTATTTGGCACTTTTATCCAGAGTTAATGGCCATTTGATATACCCTGTAAGAGCTTTGAATCCTTTAAATGAATTCTTTACAGAATAATTGTGTATAGAGCCAAAATCAGCTTTTATTGATTTAAACACAGACCTCTGTCTCAGACAGACCACTCACAATGAGAATTCATCACATATAATTTTATAGTTCCTCCTTAATCAATAAAATGGTGTATGAGTTGCACTCTGCCAAAGGGTGAGATATCTCACAGGGATCAGGCTTGTCGTATTGTAAACATTATAGCATTATTTTGTAATCTATACAACAAGAATCAAACTTCATATCTGGAAATAAACCTGTCATAACTGTAACTCTTTAAATGGGTGATTTGTATTTATAGACAGAGATGTCATGCTAGTAATAAAAATAGGCTGTTATTTAAAGCATATAAACTTCTTTTATCATGTCAAGAATGTTCTGTGTGTGTGTGTGTGTGTGTGTGTGTGTTCTTGTAAACATGGTTTATGAGGACACTTCCTGTTGTCCTCGTAAACCAAATGGCTTAAAAAACATACTAAACTGTGTTTTTTTTTTTAAATTCAAAAAATGCAGACAGTTTTCTGTGATGGGTAGGTTTAGGGGTAGGGTAGGGGGATAGAATATACAGTTTGTACAGTATAAAAACCATTACGCCTATGGAGAGTCCCCGTAAACCACATATACAAGTGTGTGTGTGTGATTTGTTCAGTGATTGGGTTAGAGCTTCTGAAATGGTCATCTCCATTAGGATGGAGAGTGTGGCCCAGCTGTCAGCTAATGTTTTCTTCATGGCAGTAGGTTACAAAGCCTGGCCCTGTTGTGCAGTCAACTTGACAATTCTCGTCGTCATGAAATATCATTCCTACCCCACACACATTTAGCAAAAGGCTTGAAATCCATATTTCTGTCATCTTATACCTGAGCATCCCTTAATCATTGGAATACAACAATAAATTGTGTGTGTCTGTCTTGGGATATCTGAGCACAACAAACTTTACCATATTTATCCTTGTGCTGAGATGAGATGGGAAACAACAAAATAGCCCTTCTTGATAAGCCATAGCAAATTGAGCTTAATGCGCTGACAAACAGGCAGGTGGTAGCTTTACTTCTCTGGCTGTCGTTTCAAATTAAATTTTGCTCAGTCATGCCTTCAGATCCCACTAAAACACACTCAACAAACAAGATCTACAGCAGCAAGGGATGCTCTGCGTGCTCATCGAACACTTGATACAATGTGACATTGACATCCACCGTTCTGACCATGGAACTTGTCAACCAGATTTGACCTCTCTTCTGAACCATTTTTGTGTTGCCGGCTTAATAAAAACAGACGGTGTGTTGTTCTGTGTACTCATTTAAACCCCTCCCTTTTGGTTCTGAGGTTTGCTGAGTTAATATTGCCGCAAACCTGTCTGGACTGCAATATTATGTAAGACCATGTTACCACCAGTCCCTTCCATTGCGCCTCGATTTGTGCACAACGGCCAATGAAATGCCGTTTGCTGTGAAAGTAATCTAGGAATCCATTCCACAGTCAGGAGTCATTTTCAAAATACCATTTCCATCAAATTCGTATGGTATAAACTGTGGAAGTCCATTATTTTGAGAGGTTAATGATATTTATGCAAATTGGAATGTGATGGATTTGGACAAAAGGATGATAACCAGGGCTGTGTAGAGGCCTGGTCGTTCCAGTTTCAATAAAGAAACTTGTACCTGATCTGACCAGATTGGGTTCTAGGTTCGAAGGCAGTCTAAATTCATGTTTTTGCAGGCATTTTAGTATATGTTGTGATTTCCGCCAATATTTTTTCAGAAGCTTAGCAAGCAGAGACAGTCAGGCCTGTTTAACTCAGTTTAAATCTTAATTGTGCTACATTATGCATTCTCTATGTGCTATGTATTCAGTTTATTAATAGGTGGGGAAGACTAATTCATATTCTGTTCATACAAATGCAGACTGTCTCCCCAGGTAGTTCTAAGAATTGCCGTGATTAACCTAACAGCATGATCTTTTCCTCCTCTCATCTCCTCGTTCCTGACCATTAATGCATTAACGGCTCTTGAACTCAGACACAAACTGTTAAGTTCTCTCTGTGAGTCTCTATTGATTTCCAAGATACCTTGGATCCGGTACATCACATGGTTGTAATGATGTTAGCAGAGGTCTATGATACTTGTGATAAATTTTTTATCATTTAGTTTTTCCCCTGAGGTCTACTTTTGTGCCAATAACAGTCACATTTTCCATACTCATATATATATATATATATATATATATATATATATACACTATATTGCCAAAAGTTTTGGAACGCCTGCCTTTACATGCACATGAACTTTAATGACATCCCATTCTTAATCCGTAGGGTTTAATATGCAGTTGGCCCACCCTTTGCAGCTATAACAGCTTCAACTCTTCTGGGAAGGCTTTTCACAAGGTTTAAGAGTGTGTTTATGGGAATTTTTGACCATTCTTCTAGAAGCGCATTTGTGAGGTCAGGCAGTGATGTTGGTGAGAAGGCCTGGATCGCAGTCTCCACTCTAATTCATCCCAACGGTGTTCTATCGGGTTGAGGTCAGGACTCTGTGCAGGCCAGTCAAGTTCCTCCACACCAAACTCGCTCATCCATGTCTTTTTGGACCTTGCTTTGTGCACTGGTGCGCAGTCATGTTGCAACAGGAAGGGACCATCCCCAAACTGTTCCCACAAAGTTGGGAGCCTGAAATTGTCCAAAATGTCTTGGTATGCTGAAGCATTAAGAGTTCCTTTCACTGGAACTAAGGGGTCAAGCCCAACCCCTAAAAAACAACCTCACACCATAATCCCCCCTCCTCCAAACTTTACACTTGGCAAAATGCAGTCAGGCAAGTACCGTTCTCCTGGCAACCGCCAAACCCAGACTCATCCATCGGATTGCCAGACAGAGAAGCGTGATTCGTCACTCCAGAGAACACGTCTCCACTGCTCTAGAGTCCAGTGGCAGCGTGCTTTACACCAGTAAGGCTTTATAAGGCTTGGATGCAGCTGCTCGGCCATGGAAACCCATTCCATGAAGCTCTCTACGCACTGTTCTTGAGCTAATCTGAAGGCCACACCAAGTTTGGAGGTCTGTAGCTTTTGACTCTGCAGAAAGTTGGCGACTTCTGCGCACTGTGCGCCTCAGCATGCGCTGACCCCGCTCTGTGATTTTACGTGGCTGAGTTGCTGTTGTTCCCAATTGCTTCCACATTGTTATGATACCACTAACAGTTGACCGTGGAATATTTAGTAGTGAGGAAATTTCATGAATGGACTTATTGCACAGGTGGCAACCGATCACGGTACCACGCTTGAATTCACTGAGCTCCTGAAAGAGCTTGATTTTATACACCTGTGGCCATGGAAGTGATTGGAACACCTGAACTCAATGATTTGGAGGGGTGTCCCAATACTTTTCGCAATATAGTATATGTGTATATATATATATATATATATATATATATATATATATATATATATATAATTATAAATTACATATTTTTCTGCATGTTACATCGTACTTAAAGGCAACAAATGACTGTCTTCAATCATTAAACCGATTAATTCCAAACACTGATTCATTCAGGAATGAAACAAGTGATGACTGAGTCATTGAATCATTTACTGACTCACTCAAAACATATAGACTCATACAATATCGACACAGTTTGGAATTGTTTTGGCTGAGAAAAACACATAACTGACAATATTGTATATAAAAGTTACTTAATATTAACTGTTACTCAATATTACACACAGTATATATATACATAGTATATATGTAGTATATATATATATATATAATATTATATATAAATATATATATATATATATATAAATATACATATAATATATATATATATATATATATATATATATATATATATATATATATTATATAAATATATATATAAAAGCAAAATCACAAGGAACAATGACACTCTTACTGCTCGTGTGATATTGTTGTTCTATAGTTGTTGTGTAGTTTTTAACTTTCTTATCCTTAAAGGGTTAGTTCACCCAAAAATTAAAATTCTGTCATTAATTACTCACCTCATGTCGTTCTACACCCGTAAGACCTTCGTTCATCTTCAGAACACAAATTAAGATATTTTTCATAAAATCTGATGGCTCATTGAGGCCTCCATTTACAAATCTTTTGTTTCGAATCAGTGGTTCGGAGCATGAAAGTCATGTGATTTCAGTAAACGAGGCTTCATTACGTCATAAGTGTTTTGAAATTTCAATGGTTCACGTGACTTTGGCAGTTTGATACATGCTCCACACCACTGATTCGAAACAAAAGATTTCTAAAGCTTCGAAGCTTTATGAAGCAGTATTTTGAAATCGTCCATCTCTAGATATTGTTGAATAAAATCATTATTTTGGGGTTTTTTTGGCACACAAAAAGTATTTTCGTCGCTTCATAACATTAAGGTTGAACCACTGCAGTCACATGAACTGTTTTAAATATGTCTTTAGTAGCTTTCTGGGCATTGTGTAAATTAACTTGCTGTCAGTGGAGGCCTCACTGAGTCATCGGATTTCATCAAAAATGTCTTATTTTGTCTTATAAGGTCTTACGGGTGTGGAACGACATGAGGGTGAGTAATTAATGACAGAAATTTATTTTTTGGGTGAACTAACCCTGTAAGAATGTCTTTGCAAACCCGCATTACATTAAGTAAGATTCTTAAAATAATCTGCACTGAAATGTGCCATAATACTGTTCAGATTTAAAACTCTGGGTCCTAAAAGTTGTAGTATGTTCTCATAATATATCACAAAATTTCAAGGAAATTTTGATTTGACTTGTTTTGACGATGACTGGACTTCATATTGCTCTGACATGAGAGTTGGTTAGCGCCTGAACAGTGGGTGTTTTTAAACTGCCATGGAAACAGCCGTTGACCTGTCTTATCTCATAACTTCTGTAGAGGCAGAGAAAAAGGTGTTGACAGATGTTTATGTGTTATCTTTACACCCGTACAGATGCCTAAAGTCAGCAGCTCAAATTCATGTAATCCCTGGTGCTTGCTTCCTCCTGATTGTGCCTGGCGTTGATTTCATTTTTACATCCGGTTGTTAGAACAGTATATTCTGTCTTGATTTTTAAGTAAGCAACTGAACTACAAAAGAGAGAAAAAAGTAAATGTCTTGGTCTGAATATCATCCATATGGTGAAAGAGATCAGACTATAACATTATCTAAGAATCTACCACCACAGATGGACCAGAAATCTGTATAGTCTCAGAGATGAAGACTGCAAACAAACATTGTTTACCCCTCATATTTCTTTTAAAGCATCTGTGAATGTCAACTGTTATGAGCGTGATGACTCAGCTTCATAAACACTTCATATGGGAATCTTATTGGATTCACAGATGAATGTGCATAAATTTCATCCCTTGTGATGTTTCAGCTGCACATGCTGTTCTTCATCTTCCTTTAATTAAAATCTTTTGAAGTTTCACCATACAAAAGTTCCTCTGGAGGCACTCGTTTGCACAGTGCCTCCCTGACTCGTCAGATGCCCTTGCCCCAGCCATTCTCTGAACCTCTATTTCACAGATGGTACAGCACACAGCAAGAATGATCTTCTGTTGGGCCATGTTCATTTCTGATTTAGGAAGAGAGGGAGCAAACCAAACAAGCTCTGTGACATCCATCAGCGCTGTGGCCTGAGAGTGGAAAGGTGGCGTAAATCTGAAGCCTCTCTATGGCGAGCGAAACAAGGCTATTACACTATACCTCTCTGATGGATGCACCCACTTCACTTTGAGATTTTTTTTATCCAGGAACAGGCATATGGAAGATTCAAACAATTTTTTTTCTTCCTGGCATCTATGCTGATTAATTTGGGGGATTTATATTATGTAACATATTGATTTTCCAATTGGAACATGTGGTTGCTTTCATTAATAAAACAAAAGCCGCGACATTAATTATGTAATATTTTGGTACCCAAATCTTTTTGAGAATTCAGGAAGCCCCTCGGTATGCTTCATTCGATTAATGAATTTATTTATTAGAGCAACCTTACCAGCAGTGTCTGATAAAATATATTTCTCTCACCAATTACTTCAAAATTTTACTTTATAATGAACAAGGATATCAGCCCAAATCCTAGTCTGGAGGCCTGGTGGATATCTCTCTCACTTTGAATCCCACATGCGCCGGCTTTACTTTGCCATATTTTATTCATTCTTTTGTCAGGTTGTGTGAGAGGCTCTTGCATTCTTCTCTCTTGTTTCTGTATGTTTGATTATAAAAGTTATAAACCCACATCTGTATTGCTTTCCACGTGTTACGTCTGTGCCGTGTGGCTAACTTCAAAGAACATCCTGTTTTAGAAAGAACTACTATTCTTTCACAAAAAGCACCGGTGATATCTTGCCAGCTTGTCAATTCCAATTATAGTTTTCTCTCCCCAGCTGAGGCTTTGGAGCAGAAATCTTTACGAGCCATCAGATGCCTCCGCTGACTTTTTGAGCAGACCCCTCTTGCCAGACTTGGGGAATGAGAAAGGGATTGTAAAAAGACTGATAGATGGCCGTGCGCCTCAGTCTTCTACGCGTCGCCTGCTGTCCTGAAGCGTTCCGCCGGCGGCGGCGGGAAATATGACACACCAAAGGACTGTGAAGGATCAATATTTAATCTTTAATGTGCCTCTCCCAAAAACCTGTGACTGAAGACTTTGTTTACAATATATTATCCAACTTAAAGGGTCCTTGTTCCACCTGGGTATTGACAACGTCGGGTACACAAATCACGCTGAGCTCTTATAGCAGTGGTGGGAATAAGCGAGCTGAATATAGAGAAGGGCAGATGCAGAGTGCCAGAGAGAACGAGACAGTACAAACAGGTTAAGAAGGCCGTTATTAATGACAAGAGAGTGATTAATGGCCAATGAAAACCGCATTAATGAGCTGCCACTTGAATCTTATTATGCTTCCCAAAAGAGTGGTTGCTATGCATTTTTTAATATAATATATATACTATATATATATATATATATATATATATATATATATATATATACTCTCTTGATCTCCAAAGAAGCATAAGAACCCTACAGCCAAAATGTGATTGAAAAACCTTAATTTTTTAAAATATTTTTTTTTTCTTCTTCACAAGCAGTATACTGAATCCTGGCCCATATGCTGCTCCCATTGGATGAGCATAATAGTAATTCATTGTAATGGGCCTTGCTTGAATTCAGTGCTCCATAAATGTTTGACTTGGCCAATGCCTTTAATTAGAGTATTTAGCTCTGGAAAGAGTATAGTCTGACCTCTTTCCTTGTTATTTTAGCTTGGTAGTCCACTGAGACAAATGAATCAAATTTGAAGGCCTCAGAAATGGGCCCAGCTTTGTTGCTTGCAACAATATGACACAATAGAATCTTTAATCCAAAACACTGCTGATCCAATTATTCTTCCCATCAACTGGGTTTTTACTAAATTTTTATCCCCTCAATGTGTCTCTCAAACTTAATTATCATTATTAAAATGTGAAAAATGTAAAATAACCTAAACAGTTGAAATCAACTTTGTTTCGAATCAGTGGTTCGGAGCGCATATTAAACTGCCAAAGTCACTTGAACTATTGAAATTTTGAAACACTTATGAAGTAACAAAGCCTCGTTTACTGAAATCACGTGATTTTGGTGCTTCAAAACAAAAGATTCGTAAAGCATCGAAGCTTCGTGAAACAGTGTTTTGAAATCGCCCATCACTAGATATCGTTGAATAAAGTCGTTATTTTGGGTTTTTCAAAAAGTATTTTCGTTGCTTCGTAACATTAAGGTTGAACCACTGCAGTCACATGAACTGTTTTAAATATGTTTTAGTAGCTTTCTGGGCATTGAAAAAGGAAATGATCTTGCTGGCAATGCAGGCCTCACTGAGCCATCGGATTTCATCAAAAATATCTTAATTTGTGTTCTGAAGATGAACGAAGGTCTTACGGGTTTGGAACGACATGCGGGTGAGTAATAAATGACAGAATTTTTTAGTTTTGCATGAACTAACCCTTTAAGGGTTTTATAGAATAAAATATTTAGTTTAATTTTTATAGAAACGTGAATATATTGCATTAATCGGCACAACATAATTTTATTTGCTGGGATTATATGAAATGTGTAGATTGATTCAACCTGGTTTGACCTCTGTGTCCTTTAAAGCAAAAATTATAAATTTCTATAATTTTTCTTTGTTCTTTTCACATATGTATCAACATTTGGAACATTCCTCCAGTATTTAATGAAAAACCTCTTTTCTGCCATAATATCAGATTCTGCATTAATGATCTCTTTACATTTTCAGTGCAATAAACTCATCAGGGACCCCCACATATGGTCCCATGGAGCCTCAAGCAGTCTTTTATGTTGTGAATACTGTTGTAGTATGAAATATATATTGTAATCTGAGGATTGTAGTTTATCCTTGTTTCCTTCAGCGTAGCACATTTTTTCTCGTTTAATGTGCATGTGAGCCCTAATCCTTTGGTTCAATAAAGTGACTGTTTCAAGCAACATGTTCTGCACCGGTCAAACACTTATGAGATTTGATTCCCATGGGTTTACCACAGACTTAGTGTGCTGCTGTCCTCTGTAATCTTCTGCTCAACAGCAGGGCTTGTGCCCATTAACCACAGTGCTTTTGATGTATATGTATTTTTGTTTTACTTTAATGAATATAAACTGTTAATGCTTTGTAATTTCCTTAAAAAATACAGGTTGCCAAGTGATGGCGTCTATAAACCAAAAACCACAAAATTTAATTACATTTTATGTGAATTAAAATTAAATAAAAAGCACATGAAAGGAAACTTCTCTAAAGAAACTCTTCTGTTGGGTGGCTGTTTTATATGTAAAGTATTGTACTTGACTTTTGTCCTAGTTGTGTCTCTTGAAACTGTGATGTGGAACTAAGCTCGTTTTTTTTAGTGAAAAAGATTTGTGTATGTTTAATACAAAGACAAGGCCAGCATCTTATCAAGAGTCAAGCACATTGCCTCTTGGCTTAGAACAGATCTGCATGAGGAACAGATGTTAATGTGTGTAAGAGCCGTCAACATGATGATCCAGTTCAAAGACCAGCACTTACCCTCTCTAAAGCGTGGGTCCCTCCCTAGAGTGAGTATGTACAGATCAACAGCATGGTTCATGATTCTGGACTTCGGGCAGGAAACAGAACGTAGAAGCCAATGTGGATGTTCGGGCAGATATACAAAAGAGACTAAAAATGAATATTGTGTCATTTAATCAACCTCTTCTTGTTCCAAACCAAACTATTTATAGTAGGATCTAAACTCATTTTGTGTTTCATGGAAAAAATAAATTCATACATGTTTTAAATGACACAAATTTGAATAAATGATGATAGAATTTTCATTTTGGGGTGAAATAAACTTTGAACTAATTTGCATTTTTCATTAGCCTACCAAACTCATTTTCTCAACTACTTTTCTTACAAAACACACACACACACAAGGAATTTCATCTCTGCCTTCAGCTACTTTTAACTTTAAATGTAGATTACTGAGTTTGTTTTATACAAAAATCAAATAAAATCAAAAAAGGGGCTGCATTCCCTTTTTTAAGTTGCCGTGAAATCAACATGATTTGTTTATGAAATATTGGAGCATTTATTATAAAAGATTTATCCCTGCACATATATATATATTTTTTTAATTCATGTGCCCTTGTAATTTTTAATAAAAAACATTAACTTCCACCTCCCCTCACAACATCTCCACCCTACATTTTTTCTCATTTGAGAAGCCGTTCTCTCTAATATATGTCATAGGTAAGAAAAATGATCACAACTTCCATTACATGCCGACTTTCTTTGAAAAACAGCTAAAATCTTGCCTAAGGGGCCACATAGAATGTGTTTTTGCATTTAAAAATGTGAGAAGCACGGCACTGGAATTAAAAAAAATTGCAGGTCTACATTATAGAGATTTTAAAAGTTGAGAGGTGTGTTTTTAGAAGGGCAAGTCATGCACAATATACCCTACAAAAGACACAAACACAGCGTACAAACATGTCCATCTAGGGCATGTTTAGAAACACAATGCAAAAGCAGGACAGTGAATGCAAAATCTTGTTCCCTGTGAACAGCCCTAAAAAATGGTCCAAGACCTTTCTAGAACCATGCAGCCAACAGAGTAGTCTGACCAGCATAGGGTGTTTTTGTTTGTTTGTTTGTTTGTTTGTTTTTATTCAGTTGATCACCTGTTCACTGTCTAGCAAATGTTATTTAGGCAAAATCTGTTGCTGGTTTCTCCTAGGCTGTTGAGTATGTACCAGACAGGCCACATTCTGTGTGACTGAGAGAGTGAGGAGGGCATGATTGCAGCTGGCTGTGAAACTGAATGCAGGAAGTTGCAGACACCGAACACACACTGTGCAGAGTTGCTTGACCTCAAGATGTTTTCCGAAGTTTAACAGGGTGCACTTCTATCAGATCATCATTTGCTATTCCGAGTGAATAAGCAGTTAGGGGACATTGGCAGAGACACCTCAGGTCCCCTATCCCTGCCCCAGAATGACGTGGGTTGGGACCCGTGTGACGGCATCTGCTGCTCTCCATGCAGAAGGATATCACTTAGTTTTTCATCTTAGGATATGGCTGTATAGCAATATATCTAGAAGAGATGGGTTTTTCCTGGTATGGGACGGACCACCTCCAGGTAACCTCAATAGAACAGAAAGGAGACTGTCATTCAACACCTTCTACCGACACTGAGATTTAATGAGACACTTACCTTGGTGCTGGCAAGGCCAGTATTAACAGCAGTGAGTCATTCAAGGAGATCATTTCACACAGAATGTAATGCAGCACACACACATAAATGAATACACACTGCATCGTAAAGTCATCCTGAGTCCCCCTTGGCAGGAAGCATCTGGCTGGGATAGTGTTGCAGGTGGTGGAGTGTGACACTTGCCACCTGGCACTCCTCTGAAGTGGTCCTCACATACTGGCCGCCATGCTGCCTTTCAGTATTGACCACCTGCTAGATTGGCTCAACCATGGGACGGTCTCCAACTCTATTATTACCTTCGCAGGTATTGTATTGGCATTGGCATCCTAATATCTTGAGAACGCTTGTCTATGTTGAAGTAGTTTGAAGTAGTGGTAGCACATTTTAAATCATGTGCAGGGTGTTCGTTTCAGTGAAATTACTGAGAAAAGTGTTTTCAATTAGTTTGCACTCTTTTGATCTTGTCAGTGAGACGAGAAAAAAAAAGTGGACATGATGATGAATTATTTTAATTAAATCATGGCAACTGTTGACAAAAAGAAACAATAACATGGCGAGATTTTTACAAAACATTTGAAAACATTTCTCCATAGGGGAACTGATTTCTAATGATAATGTACGAACAGTTAAAGCCAGAGCTACAAGTTTGTTAACAAATGGTAAATGCTTTTGTTGAAGACATCATCATGCATTATTTTTTAACTTATCTTTAAATGCCTCGATGGGTCAGGGCTGTTTTGGCAGAGAAAAGGGGGACCAACACAATATTAGGAAGGTGGTCATAATGTTATGCCTGATTGGTGTGTGTGTATATATATATATCCCAATCTTGTGGTTCTTCTGTCCAACATCAGATCATGACATGGGGTGAGATAAGTTTACTAAAATGAGGTGGAAAGGGAACACCTCCCATGGGCCTGATAAATGGTCTCATAGCTCCCAAACAACAATTGACAGTGAGATCAGATTAGGGTTTTTGCCCACTGACCGCAGGGGATGGATGAGGGGAATCGTGTCTGTATCCTGTGTGGGTGGATGTGAGGCCTCACCACCTGTGTGCCACATGTCTCTAGCGTCTGCCAAGCCTTTGCATGCAAATCCACAATATGGGCATAACATGGAAGGAAGGGGACGTGAGAGCATGGGGAATTCTGCTGTGTTTGGGCTGACAGAGGGGTTTTTTTTAAATATAGTATCATATGCAGACACCACAGGGACAAGATTCAAGATGATGTCAGCGCTCAGAGAGTTCATCCAAGATAGGCAGGTTTACATCAGTACTGAAAAAGATAATCAAAATAACAATATAAAAGGCGATAGTTCACCAAGAAATTCTGCCATTATTTATTCACTGTCATGTTGATCCAAACCTCTTTTTTTTTTCCATGAAACACAAAAAGAGAATCTGAAGAATCACACATACAGCTATTTTCCATACAACAACAGTGCAAAGTTTATGTCAGGCTAAGGACAAAACAATATCAAAAAGCACCAACAAGAGTATTACTACATTTGACTTGTGCACTATATTCCAAGTCTTCTGAAGCCACAATATAAGTCATTGTTCTCTGATGAATATAGGGGAGAGTGGGGTAAGATGAGCCAGTGGGTAAGTTGACCCACCCCCTGTATCTTGGCAACTGTACCATTTTATTGTCATGTGACCATATATTTTAGAACCACCCATCATTTCTGCCAGACTGTGAAAAGGAGAAGCACATGGGAGGAGTGTTTTTGGCTTGTCAAAGTAAAATTTTAACATAACAGATGTAATGTCCGGCTGTTTCTTTGTGGCTGTTTCATCAAAGCAAATTTGTCCAGGTCTAAAACTATTTATGATGCATATTGGTGATTTAGCAACGTATAAAACCATGCAAGTCATTTAGCTAAATATTATTCTGAATTGGTAAGCTAGCTAGCTTTTCCTAAAATGTCAGCTATGGGGCAAAGTGAGCCAAATGCTGTGGGGTAAATTGAGCCAGCGTTTTAACTTACCCCACCATAAGGCACTGAATTTAAGTTAAATCTGAATTATAAACTGGTGTCATTTCAAAGTAATATTACGCAACTGGTTTAGTTTATCTTTATTTTCGAGTTTATTTGATAGGAATAGTGTACAAGTACACCAAATCCTTCTCTGATACGAACCAGAGGATGTTTAATCATATATATCTTTCCACCTGTAGTCTCTGATGGCCTAACATGGTCGACATTGCAGAAAAACTACCATGTGAAGAACCTTTTGACTAAAATGTTTATTAGTTTCAGTGACATTTATTCATTCTTATTTAGTTTTTATTTAATTTTACTCAACAAACTCTCTGTTTACTCTGTTTACATGAAGGTTACAACTTTGATGTTCAACATATTGTTTCAGAAATACAAACAATTAAAGATACTGAAATTTCAACTTCATTTGGTTGGTTTTATGTTGTTTAAATTAGCTTTAAAAAAAGAAATATTTGTAAAATATTTTTACATAGAATATTGGTAAAAGGAAATTTGATTATTAAATGAATTTTTAAAATAGGTACATTATCTTTAAAATTTCACATGGGTTTGATTAAGATTCAGTTAGATGGTCAGTTTACACCCACCTACTGACTCGGCTCAACTTACCCCTAACCTGGGGTAAATTGAGCCAAAAGAACACTTTTTTTTATAAGAAGACATATTTTTAGAACCCTTTGTCACATATGTATTCTGATCATTTAAAATGATAGGAAACATCCTGAAATTACTTTAATTGTACTTCTGCCTCATTTTCCCTTATCTTGAGGACCACATAAGTAAAAAATGGCTCATCTTACCCCACTCTCCCCTACAGTATGTCATTCATTCAGTCAGTTTGATTAAAAGAACATTTTAGTTGAAGATAAATTGCACAGTTGGACCAAATTATCTAGCATTTTAAATATTAATGTAAACATCTAAAACTACTCTTGTTGTGAAAACCTGTGCTTTAGTGCATTGTTATACAGAAAGAGCCTATTTACAATGTGAGTTACATTCTGACAAGCACATCATTTAGCTCAAGTTCACTTAATCATTTTCATTGTTTTGTGCAGATGTTGATTGTATTATTACGTTTATGTTGAATATTCATTTTTCATTTATTTTCTAACTGGATTTTAAAAATGTAAAACACTAAAGGGACCTGAAAAACATGCAGCTATTCTGAGTTTGTGAAGGTGCCAGAGACCTAACAAATTACCCTCAGTGCTTTGGACATGAGCCTGCCTATTTAACAATCATTGTAACTGGACTGACAAAAACAAGTACTTGAGTGTGTTCACCAGCTAATAAAGTGTTAGGAAAAGCTCTCTAGTCTTTGTTATTTTTGTCTTCACTGAAGTTCTGTTTGGAGGAAAAACCTTGTTATTCTAATTAATTCCTTCCGTCATCCCAAACGGACGTGACACTCTGAGTGATGGAGACACGAAAAACACACGCACCTTCTGCCATACCCTCCTCGCAGTCCCATTAGTAGCAAGTGTCTAATCTCAGCCTGAGCCATAATTAAAGAGGCCAAGCAGAAGCATGAGGGAGTGCTTCTCTTGAGCAGTCACAGCTCCTCCTGCGCTGCATTCTGTCCAAACGCTTGGATGAATAGTCTGCATGCTGATGACCAAGGTGCGAAATGTCCCTGGGGTCTGCGACGCATCACATTCTCTGGCCCACTCGCTGCTAAAGGCGTGGTTCCGCCTGATCCGGTTCCGTGAGCAGGTTATGAATACGAGCTGGGGGAGGGCCTGGTCCTGCAGTGCTGGGCGTCTGTTTGACTGTGAGGGTGTTGACAGTGCAGGCAGGTGCTTTGATAGATCTGTGTCCTTCATTTGGGTCAGAGCGGGAGTCCTTCAGCATGTCAGGTGCTATTTTCAGCAGGCCTTGTCCCCGTCCCACTGGGAATTTCTTCAGACTTGTTGATACAAGTCTACTGCAAAAAAAAAAAAAAAAGAAAAAAAGAAAGAAAGAAAAAAGTTGCCTGTATTCTGCTTCTACAATTTATTTCTTTATTTATTTATTTTAATATTTAGTTATCTATTTATTTATTTATTTTTGTACAGAGAGTCTATAAAAGTTGCATTGGCTGCACACAGTCTGCATCACTGGATTCAGTTTGATGATAAACTACCAACGTCAATCATGTTCCAAAAATAGTCTGGTTTGGCATACTTTATTGTGTACGAATTGCTGAACCTGGCACAGCTTGCGTCAGAGGTCAGCTTCAATCTCCCAGCTTTATGTAGCGCTGGTTTTAGTCATAATAATTAAAGAAGATGACATCAGTTGTAGACTAATGTTTACTCTGGATTTCAGCAATGCGCTTTTGACATAATTAGCTCTTCTAAAAATAACAGACAAACCTCACTAGAAAACCATCTCTCTTCCTGATGTTTTGTGGCATCATACATACGTACATTTCATCTGAGGTGGGAGATCAGGGGTTTAACAGCAAAAGATTCTCCCCTGATCCCTGGTCTGGAAGGAGTCCAGGACTTTGTGTTTTCTTGTGCCATTCATCTGTGTCAAGCTTAGTGATTCGACAAGTAAAATACGGCCCTGGCACAAACAAGCACGAATACGGCAACTGCCATGATGTAACTGAAAAAGACAGAGAGCATGTCTTTAAGGCACGTAGGCTACTTTCTACGAATTGGGGACAAAATAGGTTCTTGAAATCTTGAAAATTAGACACAATGTTATATATATGATTACATTATATGAAGTTTACAATTCCAATTCTATTCTAAATTCTAAATACAGTTTTAAACCTTGAATTGTGTGATGTTATTGTCTATTGTATCCTGTTATTATATGTATATATATATATATATATATATATATATATATATAGGCTATATACAACTCAAATTCCGGAAATGTTGGGCCATTGTTTAAATTTGAATAAAATGAAAACTAAAAGACTTTCAAATCACATAAGCCAATATTTTATTCACAATAGAACATAGATAAAATAACAAATGTTTAAACAGAGAAATTTTACAATTTTATCCACAAAATGAGCTCATTTCAAATTTGATGCCTGCTACAGGTCTCAAAAAAGTTGACAAGGGGCAACAAATGGCTGAAAAAGCAAGAAATTTTAAAAAGATTCAGCTGGGAGAACATCTAGCAACTAATTAAGTTAACTGATATCAGGTCTGTAACATGATTAGCTATAAAAGGGATGTCTTAGAGAGGCAAAGTCTCTCAGAAGCAAAGATGGGCAGAGCTGTGAAAGAGTGCGTAAAAAGATTGTGGAATACTTTAAAAACAATGTTCCTCAACGTCAAATTGCAAAGGCTTTGCAAATCTTATCATCTACAGTGCATAACATCATAAAAAGATTCAGAGAAACTGGAGAAATCTCTGTGCATAAGGGACAAGGCCGAAGACCTTTATTGGATGCCCGTGGTCTTCGGGCCCTCAGACGGCACTGCATCACTCATCGGCATGATTGTGTCAATGACATTACTAAATGGGCCCAGGAATACTTCCAGAAACCACTGGAAACCACTTCCAGAACACAATCCGCCGTGCCATCTGCAGATGCCAGTTAAAGCTCTATCATGCAAAAAGGAAGCCATATGTGAACATGGTCCAGAAACGCCGTCGTGTCCTGTGGGCCAAGGCTCATTTAAAAGGAACTGTTTCAAAGCGGAAAAGTGTTCAGATGAGTCCAAATTTGACATTCTTGTTGGAAATCACAGACGTCGTATCCTCTGGGCTAAAGAGGAGGGAGACCTTCCAGCGTGTTATCAGCGTTCAGTTCAAAAGCCAGCATCTCTGATGGTATGGGGGTGCATAAGTGCATACAGTATGGGCAGTTTGCATGTTTTGGAAGGTACTATGAATGCTGAAAGGTATATAAAGGTTTTAGAGCAACATATGCTCCCCTCCAGATGACGTCTATTTCAGGGAAGGCCTTGTGTATTTCAGCAGGACAATGCAAAACCACATACTGCAGCTATTACAACAGCATGGCTTCGTCGAAGAAGAGTCCGAGTGCTGAATTGGCCTGCTTGCAGTCCAGATCTTTCACCTATAGAGAAAAATACGTCAAAGACGACCACAAACTCTTCAGCAGCTGGAAACCTATATCAGGCAAGAATGAGATCAAATTCCAACACCAAAACTCCAGAAACTCATAACCTCGAAGCCCAGACGTCTTCACACTGTTTTGAAAAGAAGAGGAGATGTTTAAACATTTGTTATGTTATCAATGTTCTATTGTGAATATAATATTGGCTCATGTGTCATCTTTATTGTGTATATATATATATATATATATATATATATATATATTGAATATATTGAATGAAACTTGAATATATGGAATTAAAGTTTGAATATATTGAATAAAACTCGAATATATGGAACGAAAGTTTGAATATATGGAATGAAAATTGCAATATTTAGAAAGAAAGTGCAAATTTGACAGAACTTATTGAATAACGTATAGCTAGTTATATCCCTGTTATCAGCATGGTTGGCGAGCAACGGAATTGTAACTTAGTTACATATTGAAAATACAAAATTTGAGTAACTGTATTTTATTAGGGCCCAAGCACCGATGGTGTGAGGACCCTATTGTAATTGCTTGGCCAATTATCGCAGTAATCGCATTTTTGAGGGCCTAAACATGCTCAAAAACTCATGAAACTTTGCATACACGTCAGAAGTGGTGAAAATTTACTTCTGATATGGGTTTCAGAATTAGGTGTGGCAAAATGGCTCGATAGCGCCACCTAGAAAATTTCAATTAAGCGCCCTTCGCGCTACATTTCACATACAGGTCTGAAATTCGGTAGACACATTTAATAGCCCAATACCTACAAAAAAGCCCCTGGGTGCAAAATCTGTAAACTCAACAGAAAGTGAGATATTTAGAATTTTCTCTGCAAAATTTTGGCAGTTTTTGCCATTTCCAGATGTTGTACTTTAACAAACTCCTCCTAGAGCTTTAATCAGATCAACATCATATTTGGTCAGTCTAATCTAAAGGTCTTTGAGACATTAAATTGCGACGATCTAGAGTTTTCGCTGAAGGGTGTGTCCGTGGTGGACTGACAAAAAAAGCGCCACCTGTTGGCAGCAGGAAGTGTGGCACTTTGAAATGACTTTGCCATATTTCTCTTATATTCACTCGCTTACATGCATGTCGCCCACTGTTCACTGTTTTCCTGATGCCAACGGGTGGCGGTGAGCCCGGGTGCGAGGGCCCTTTCATCGCTGCTTGCAGCTATAATTTGAATTTTCTTTGCAAAATTTCTGCAGTTTTTGCCATTTCCTGATGGTTTACATTAACGAACTCCTTCTAGAGCTTTAATCAGATCAACATCATATTTGGTCAGTCTAATCTAAAGGCCTTTGTGATGTTTCAAGATCTTGAGTTTTCGCTGAAGGGCGTGTCCGTGGCGGCCTGACAAAGTTCAATGTTTCGCCATAAAACAGGAAGTTGTTGTATCTCATGCATACAATGTCCGACCTGCCCCAAACTTCACATGTTTGATAATAGTCCTGGCCTGAAGACATGTACATGACAATATTCAGTTATAATCAAAGCGCCACCTGCTGGCAGTAGGCCATATTTTTTTTTGCCATATTTCTCCTATATTTACGGGCTTAAATGTATGTCACCTACTGTTTTCCTAAGACCACCGGGTGGCGGTGGCCCTGGGTGCGAGGGCCCTTTCAACGCTGCTTGCAGCTTTAATTACAGTTACATTTTAAATGGGTGGTAATCAAATTACAGTTGCATCCTAAAAGTATTTTAGATTACCAAAGTGATTACTTTGAATTTTAATTTCATTTATTTAATTTAAACATGTAATCAAAAACCTCTCTGAGTTGATAGTCTGCAAAAGCATCCTAAGCTATAATTCTGCTCATAAGTTTCATATCCCTTGCAGAATATGCAAAATTGTAATAATTTTAACAAAATAAGAGGGATCAAATTTTTTTTTTTTTAGTACTGTCCTAAATAATCTACTTCACATAACAGTTGTTTACATAATCCCCACAAGACAAAATGGTTGAATTTATAAAAATTGCCTAATTCAAACTTGTATATACCTTTGAATCTTAATTGTCTGTCTTTACCTGGATGATCCATGACTGTTTTAATATTTTGTGATGTGATAGTTGTTTGTGAGACACTTGTTTGTCTTGAACAGTTAAACTGGCTGCTGTTCTTCAGAAAATCCTCCATGTCCAATTTCTTTAAAGATCATATTTTTTATTTTTATTTTGTATTTAGTACTGCCCTTCAGAAGCTAATAATTACAGGTTTTCCAGAAGACAAAATATGTATAAATTTACCCAGAGGACAAAATAAGTATAAATTTACCTTGTTCATCCAATTCAAAAAGTTTACACCCCCCAGCTCTTGATGCACCGTGTTGCCTTTTTGAGCATCAGCATTTCTTTTTTTTCTTTTCTTTTCTTTTCTTTTCTTTTCTTTTTGCTCATTGCATTTTTTTTCCTTCAAGAAATATTGTAGAAAGCTGATATAGAGATGGCATGCAGAGGAAAACCAAGTCCTATGTTTGGTGGCCCCTTTGTGTTACATACTTTATTAGTATTCCACAGCATTCCTAAGTATTTAGATTAAGTTAAAAAACTTGTGTAATCTAACAAAATACATTACAAATTACTTTTTAAAGCATGTATTTTATAATCAGTAGTGAAATACATTTTAAAAGTAACCTTCCCAACCCTGGTTATCAGTGCTGTAGCCTTCTGAGTTCCATGACTTTAAAAATGGCATTCCATGATATTTTCCAATACTTTGTTGAACTAGACAAATTTTGGCAACAGCTGGTCATATTCCAAACAACACAAAAATGTTTTTGTAGTCTATATCCTGTCATTTTGAGGATCACATTTCCATTAGCAACTTTCACACAGTAATCCCGGTAAATTGCTGTAAAATTACCAGAACAACTTTACAAATAAATTTAAACAACAATGTTTTTTTATCGGTGAGATACCATTTACACATCAGTTCCAAAATATCAGTAAACTCTGTGATGTCAATCCACCTGAGGAGAAGCACTGTTTCAAGTTTCATCCAATGTATTCAGACCTTTATTCTATATATTCAGACTTTCATTCCATATATTCAGACTTTCATTCCATATATTCAAGTTTCATTCCATATATTCAGATGCTCATTCCATATATTCAAGTTTCATTCCATATATTCAGATGCTCATTCCATATATTCAAACTTTCATTCCATATATTCAAACTTTCATTCCATATATTCAAGTTTCATTCCATATATTCAAACTTTCATTTCATATATTCAGACCTTCATTCCATATATTCAAATTTTCATTCCATATATTCAAACTTTCATTCCATATATTCAAACTTTTATTTCATATATTCAGACCTTCATTCCATATATTCAAATTTTCATTCCATATATTCAAACTTTCATTCCATATATTCAAGTTTCATTCCATATATTCAGATGCTCATTCCATATATTCAAGTTTCATTCCATATATTCAGATGCTCATTCCATATATTCAAACTTTCATTCCATATATTCAAACTTTCATTCCATATATTCAAGTTTCATTCCATATATTCAAACTTTCATTCCATATATTCAAGTTTCATTCCATATATTCAGACTTTCATTCCATATACTCAAACTTCATATTATAAATACAATAATTTCCTGAATGGCATGCCATATATATATATAATTGTCTCCATTGACCAGTAGGGTGAACGTGGTTTCACCAAGTACAACATGGCCCTGAATCGACATCTTTGTTGATCCTGGAACAACATTCCAATCAACCAATAAGATTTGGGGGACAAGTTTACAGTTAATGTCAAGTTTTGGCTTACAAACAGGGTTAGGTGCTTCTACATCAGTGTTATTCATTTCCCTCTGATTTTAGGGATAAGTTATGGACCAAATTCCAACACCAAAACTCCAGAAACTCATAACCTTGATGCTCAGACGTCTTCACACTGTTTTGAAAAGAAGAGGAGATGCTACACCATGGTAAACATGTCCCTGTCCCAACTATTTTGAGACCTGTAGCAGGCATCAAATTTGAAATGAGCTCATTTTGGGCATAAAATTGTAAAATTTCTCAGTTTAAACATTTGTTTTGTTATCTATGTTCTATTGGATCCAGGATCAACAAAATATATTGATCCAGGAACATGTCTTACTTGGCAAAATCAGGTTAGGAAATCTGAATAATTTCTGCGTTTCTGGTTCTTTCATTTCAATTTACAGGTGTGTTGTGAAATAAAGTGGTCAATTATGTTTTTTTGCACAAACAAAGCACTTACGTCACCTCATAAAACTGAGTTTAAGGCAATGGAGTCACATGGAGTACTTTAATGATGTATTTTTCTTTGTAAAAATACCTTTCTAGATGTACCTTTCTAGACCTTGGAGTGGTAGTTGCATTGGATCTCTATAGAGAGACAGAAACCTCTCAGACTTCATCAAAAAGATCTTAATTTGTGTTCTGAAGATGAAAGAAGGTCTTACGGATGTGGAACGACACAAGAGTGAGTAATTAATGACAGAATTTTCATTTTTGGGTGAACTAACCCTTTCGTGCTAGGTTAATTTTAGATTTTTTCTGATGGTTCTGGCACCAATTTCTACCATATTCTTATCATAAAACCACATTTAACAGCTATTCCTAATGAAACCATTCTGAATATCTGCATAGTCCCTTTGAGAGGGGAACAAGATATGAGCTTCTGTAAAATTGAAAACGGCTCAAGCAGAGACTTGTGCTGCTGTCCCTGTGAGTCCCAGCCCCATGAATCTATTACTGCTGCCTCAGATCTGTCTGTGAGTGTGGCTGCTCTCATCGGATCAGCGGACGCTCCTGTGGGCAACCGGCATTTTAATGAAATACCTGAAAAGTCAATTTGCACATCTCTTCTCTGTTCTTTCTCCGTCATTAATTACAGCACCACAGGCAGAAGGGATTTAAAGCACTGTTTTAAAATGGAAATCTTTAAACAAATGGGTTGACAGAAAATTTGGTTGAGCTGAAAAATAGGGACTTTCTCATGCATAATTGAATACACCAGATTGGCCCTAATTTGCTGTTACATTTGGAGAGGTTAATGAGAGTTGCCTTGCTAAATGTCTCAACTTCATCTTAATGCAATTCAGATTGCAAATTTCTGATCACATAATTGTATACGAAGCTTCTTTTTTTTTGTCAGAACTTAATCAATTTTAAGCACCTGTAACCTTGGCTACTGAAAGTCTAATTCCATCTTCTATATAATTAGTGTAGTTTCAATGGCAATCATTTGAAATTCTTGTGAATATTAAAGAACATTTTTACCTGCTTAGCACATTGTTTCAGGGTCATAATATTCTCATTATTATTTCGACAACACAGTCTTACAGAGTGCATGAAAATGCAAAGTGTCATTTGAGCACAAATTTAATGTTCTGATAATCGGTAAAGTCATTTGTTCCTCAGCTCTACGTCAGCAAGAGTTACTTGGCTGCAGTTTGTAATCCAATCCTCCAATCCTTAAATCTTCTTATGAGAAGAGAGCATGGCGGAGCATCTTGCTCAGGTTTTCCTCAAAACTCATTTCACGTGTGGCTAAAACAGCAAATGGAATTTGTCCACCCTATAAAATGTGCCACCTCATTTAATTTAATAGTGCCATTCAGTAACCTGATGCTATTTTAGCCTCCCAATCAACCCGTCACATTGGCCTTGTACCCTTGTCAGTCAAGGCCTGAAATTTTCCCTCCATCCACTTTTTTCCAATAAATAAGATCAGCACACCACAAAAGCATTTTCTGGATTTATCTGGAAAATAAATAAATAAAATTCCAGGGAAAAATGCATTCGTAGATGTCACTTCTTCAGGCATTGTTCATGCAGACCTGTTTGCATCAGCGATGGAGGAGGCAGCGAGTATCACATCCAGTGAGTTCCACAGCCAAAAGGAGGCCAGAATCTTAAAAAGGGAACAGACAGCCTGAAGGAAGCCACAGGGAGGAACAAAGTCTGGTGGGTAACACGGAGCACATATAGAAACTATTTCAACCAATCTAATTTAAAGAAATCGTGTGGTCTTATACCCTAATAAATGGGCTTATTGCATATATATATATATATAAAGAGTTCATTTGCAAAAACAGGTAACTTCATTTTTATTAATTCTCACAAATCACGTTTTTTAAAATTAAGTTATATAAAAAAAGTTATTGAAAGTACGTTTTTTATATATATTAAACATTTGTTTCTTAGCAAAAGCAGATAACTCCAACAGTCGTTTTTTTGGCAAAAGCAGATAATTTCATGTTTCCGAGGTAAACAAAACTAAAGTAATTGCTTTGTAATTGCATTTAAAACACACTCAAACACTCGTGTACTGTGCACACAAATGCGCGCACACACACACAAACGCAAAAGGACAACCAAGGTTTCAGCATGTAAGACATGTATAGTGAACAAGGACTTGCAGGAGTCGAAAATATAAATCCTTCATCAATTTTTAGTCAGCTTTAAAGGGTTAGTTCACCCAAAAATGAAAATAATGTCATTAATTACTCACCCTCATGACATTCCACACCCGTAAGACCTTCATTCATCTTCGGAACGCAAATTAAGATATTTTTGTTGAAATCCGATGGCTCAGTGAGGCCTGCATAGCCAGCAACATTTCCTCTCTCAAGATAAATTAATGTACTAAAAACATATTTAAATCAGTTCATGTGAGTGCAGTGGTTCAATATTAATATTATAAAGCGACGAGAATATAAAACGTGAACTGGCGATGCCTTGACAGTGGACAATACCGGCTTTTTTGACCAAACGTATTTAAGGTTCAGAACGTGCTATATGTGGAGAATAACGCACAGCAGTCAGTTCATTTTTTTTAAAAGTGGCGTTTATCGGTTTTTGCAAGATAACTGTCACGAATGTGGCTCCCTCGGCCCTTCCTCCGGACCACCGGAGGGAGCCATCACCGGAATACTGATCAGTTCTCATTCGGACTACGTTTCCCATGGGCCCTCATTCCTGGGACTGATTGCACACACACCTGCACCGCATCACACTCACACTATTTAAGACACACACACACTCACACATCGCGAAGTCTTGATTTGCCTTGGTGATCATTTCTGAGCGTTTTTCTGTGGATTGTTTACCTGTTATCAATTGGACTGTTTATTCCCTGCGACCCTTTGCTGCCTGCCCTGATCTTTGCCTGTTTCCTGGACTGTGATTGTTTTGCTGCCTGCCCTGATCCTTGCCTGTGCCCTGATTCTGTTTGTCTGCCGCCTGCCTCGACCATTGCCTGTCCCTGTTTATGCCTCTGCCTTTGCCCTGTCTATTCTGTAAGTCCTTTTAATAAAATAGCTGCAAATGGATCCACATTCTGTCGACCCATCATTACAGAAGACTTCGCCACACAGTGATCCAGCAGCCCTCACGCAGATTTCATCTGAATTAACTGCCCAGGCCAACCAGCTTGCGGTGCATCAACATCAACTCAACCGCTTAACTTCCCTTACTGAAGAGCTGGTGAAGACGCTTCAAGGCCTCCGATTCAGTCCTGCCGAAACCGCCACGCAGCCGCCCGCTGCTCCCGCCAATCCAGGCTTCGCGGCCTCCCCTGCAGTCAATCCTCGCCTAGCGCTCCCAGAAAAGTTTGACGGCACTCCAGCCAGATGTAAGGGGTTCCTTCTCCAATGTTCCCTGTTCATCAACCAGCAACCGTCCCTGTACCCCACCGAATCCAGTCGGATATCGTTTGTGTGTTCCTTGCTCACTGGCAAAGCACTGGATTGGGCCACCGCGGTGTGGAGAGATGACAACCCCGTGTTTTCCACTTTTCAAGATTTCTTGCGAAACTTTAAAGAAGTCTTTGAACATCCCGAAGGAGGCAGAAGCGCTGGCGATCAGTTACTTTCTCTCAGCCAAGGTAAACAAACAGCAGCCGAGTACGCGCTGATATTTCATACTCTGGCCGCTCAAACGAACTGGGTTGAGGACACTCTAAAGCTGTTGTTCCGAAGGGGCCTAACACTGGAACTGCAGGCCGAACTCGCATGCCGGGATGAGGGAAGTTCGCTCAACGCTTTCATTGAACTGGCCATTCACATTGACAACCTGCTACGAACCCGACACCCCGTCCGGCAATCCTCCTCAGCCAGTCCCGCTCTGGAACCCATGCAACTTGGCTATACCCCACTACTTTCCGAAGAGAGAGAAAGGAGACGACAACTACACCTGTGTCTCTACTGCGGCCAGGCTGGCCATGTCAAGATCAATTGCCCTGTACAACCTCAGTCTTCCAATCCCAAAGCGGTGAGTTCTCCACATCACTCTAACTACTCTTCCAACTGCTTCAAAATCCCAATTCAAATTACCGTTAATGGCAAAAATCTATCCACTCACGCCCTACTGGATTCTGGAGCCGCTGGGAATTTCATGTCAGACTCATTCATCAAAGATCATAACATCCCTCTAACAGACTGTAATTCCCTGTTGACGGTGGAGGCGCTAGATGGGAAGCCCATCGGTGGAGGCAGAGTAGTCCATATCACCGCCGAGCTCGCTTTGCAAGTAGGAGCTCTTCACCATGAACAAATCCGCTTCTATGTTGTTCACTCACCCAACAACTCGGTGATCCTTGGTCTACCGTGGCTCAGAACCCATAACCCTCACGTTTTCTGGAAAGATGGCCAGATTGTGCAATGGGACGTTAACTGCCATAAAAGTTGCTTGAAACAAATCACCCCCCTGCCAGTTCAAACTGCTTCACTCCACGATTCTGACACCGGAAAACTTAACATACCCGAAGTATATGCTGATCTGGCTGTGGCATTCAGTAAAAACAAATCCACTGAGCTACCTCCTCATCGTCCCGGTGACTGTGCCATCGACCTGCTGCCTGGTACCACGCCTCCCAAGGGCAGGATCTTTCCCCTGTCACAACCCGAGTCGGCAGCAATGAAAACCTACATTGAGGAGGAACTAGCCAAAGGGTTTATCTGCCCGTCCACATCACCAGCAGCATCAGGGTTCTTCTTCGTGAAGAAAAAAGACGGCGGGTTAAGGCCCTGTATTGATTACCGTGGATTAAATGACATCACCGTCAAGTTCCGGTACCCCTTGCCTTTGGTTCCTCCAGCCCTTGAACAACTCAGACAAGCCGCATACTTCACCAAGCTGGACCTCCGTTGTGCATACAACTTAATCCGCATCAGAGAGGGGGACGAATGGAAGACAGCCTTTTCCACAGCCACTGGTCACTACGAGACCCTCGTCATGCCGTTCGGGCTGTCCAACAGTCTCTCTGTTTTTCAGTACTTCATTAACGACGTCTTCCGTGACATGCTCAATCGCTGGGTCATAGTCTACATAGATGACATCCTCATCTATTCCAACTCTTTTGAGGAACATGTTCAGCACGTACGGGCAGTACTTCAAAGACTGATACAACACAAACTATATGCAAAAGCTGAGAAATGCGAATTTCACCAAACCTCCACAACCTTTCTAGGTTACGTTATCAGCCGTGAGGGCGTGGCCATGGATGACAGTAAGGTGAGGGCGGTACTGGATTGGCCACAACCTCGCACATTGAAGGAATTACAACTGTTCTTGGGGTTTGCCAACTTCTACAGGCGATTTCATACGGAACTTCAGCGGCGTTGCAGCCCCGTTAACGTCCATGACCAAGCGGCAGTCCTCACGTCTCACCTGGTCCTCTGAGGCAGTACAGGCTTTCCAGGAGCTAAAGGAGCGTTTCACTTCAGCACCCATTCTCCGTCACCCAGACCCTGAACTCCCTTTCATTGTAGAAGTGGACGCCTCCAGCACGGGCATAGGGGCCGTCCTTTCTCAGCGCCAAGGTAACCCAAAGACGTACCCGTGTGCCTTTTTATTCAAGAAAAATGTCGGCGGCTGAACGTAATTACGATGTGGGCAATCGGGAATTACTGGCTATGAAGGCAGCACTGGAGGAGTGGCGTCACTGGCTGGAGGGAGCAAAACATCCGTTCACCATTCTCACAGACCATAAATACCTGCGTTCCGCCAAGCGTCTAAATCCACGGCAAGCTAGATGGGCCTTGTTCTTCACACGCTTCCAGTTCTCGGTAACTTTATAGACCAGGCTCTAAGAACACCAAGGCAGACGCGCTGTCACGGCAGCATGAGGAGGTGGAACGGACAGAGAACATAATCCCTGACACTTTACTGCTTGCTCCAGTTCAATGGGACATTATCACAGAGATCACACATGCTAACGAACAGACCGCTCCTCCTCCAACATGCCCACCTGACCGCACCTACGTCCCAGCACAGCTCCGAAATAGGCTACTTCATCATGTGCACGACTTCCCAAGCTCAGGTCACCCAGGTGTCACAGCCACCTTCCACCTGCTACAAAACCAGTTCTGGTGGGACTCTATGCTATCCGACACCACCCGCTTCATCTCTAACTGTTCACTCTGTCAGACCACCAAAGCATCACATCAAGCGCCAGCCGGTTTGTTGCAACCGCTACCCATTCCCCAACGTCCCTGGTCTCATATCGCCATTGATTTCGTCACTGATCTCCCAGAATCCCAGGGCCACACCACCATTCTCACAGTCATCGACCGTTTCTCAAAAGCCTGCAGACTTATACCACTGGCCAAGCTCCCCACAGCATTCGAAACGGCCGAGCTTCTCTGCAATTATGTGTTCCGATTCTATGGACTACCCGAGGACATTGTGTCAGACAGAGGCCCACAGTTCACATCTCGAGTCTGGTCCTCCTTCAAAAACCTCAATATCAATGTCAGCCTCACTTCAGGGTACCATCCAGAGTCCAATGGCCAAACAGAGCGCATGAACCAGGAATTAACACGTTTTCTACGCACCTACTGCCAATGCAACCAGACGGACTGGAGTCGTTATCTGCTCTGGGCGGAGTATGCCCAAAACTCCCTACAAAAACCTGCCACTGGTGTCATGCCCTTTCAATGCGTCTTGGGCTTCCAGCCTCCATTATTCCTTGGTCTGGGGAACCATCCAATCTACCATCTGTCACTGAATGGATGCAAAGAAGCGAGGAAACCTGGGACCAAGCTCATCAGCACTTACAACGCGCCGTAAGAAGGCAGGAGATGCAGGCCAATCGTCACCGACGTCCCAATCCCCAGTACGCCGTGGGACAATGGGTTTGGCTGTCCACTAGAGACCTCCGGCTAAGGCTTCCATGCAGAAAACTCAGTCCCAGGTTTGTAGGGCCCTTTCAAATTATCAAACAAATAACTCCAGTATCATTTCGTTTAGATTTGCCTGTTAATTACCGTGTCTCTCCCACTTCATGTTTCGCTGTTGAAACCTGCCGGGGGTCCGAGAGGGGAGCCAGAGGGAGCCGAGGTCCGCTCCCCCCCCCACCCTTGATGATCGAAGGCGAGGAAGAGGAATTTCATCGGACGCACCCGGAGAGACCGGCCCCTCGACCACGTGGTAGACCCCGGCGTCTGCTTCCTCGCGTCTGGAGCTGCTCACGGGGGGGGGCTCTGTCACGAATGTGGCTCCCTCGGCCCTTCCTCCGGACCACCGGAGGGAGCCATCACCGGAATACTGATCAGTTCTCATTCGGACTACGTTTCCCATGGGCCCTCATTCCTGGGACTGATTGCGCACACACACCTGCACCGCATCACACTCACACTATTTAAGACACACACACACTCACACATCGCGAAGTCTTGATTTGCCTTGGTGATCATTTCTGAGCGTTTTTCTGTGGATTGTTTACCTGTTATCGATTGGACTGTTTATTCCCTGCGACCCTTTGCTGCCTGCCCTGATCCTTGCCTGTACCCTGATTCTGTTTGTCTGCCGCCTGCCTCGACCATTGCCTGTCCCTGTTTATGCCTATGCCTTTGCCCTGTCTATTCTGTAAGTCCTTTTAATAAAATAGCTGCAAATGGATCCACATTCTGTCGACCCATCATTACAATAACTCTCTCATTCATTCATACATACATACATACATACATACATACATACATACATACATACATACATACATACATACATACATACATACATACATACATACATACATACATACATACATACATACATACATACATACATACATACATACATACATACATACATACATACATACATACATACATACATACATACATAAAAAAAAAATCGACCAAACTGTAAATGAAATGTAGCTATAATATATTGTCTCTTTCTGCAGGTCACACTGTTACGCCAATAGTTGGCGACAAGTGAACGTCTATATAAGTGAGTCTTGAATAATACATTAAACTGATTTGTTTGAACCAAACTGATTCATTTAAGAACAAAACATTGTGTGCTACTTGGAGATGCATTTAATTTGAATTTGCTTTTACTTTGTTTGAAACTGTTTTCGTTGTTGGAGCAAAAATAGACTAGGCTAAGTAATGGTAATATTGTGTCTAAAATGTATTTTACTCAATATTAACTTATTGTTATGTTCTTGTAAGAACATATTGCTAAACATTCTCCACATTAAAACCGCTTATAAAAACTAGTTCATATAAATCGAAGGCAACTGTTTTAATGATCTGCACTGTCATATGATCAGATACTACAAATTTGCAGAGTGAATTATCTGGTCTTTTGACCCCGTTGGCAGGTCGCTTCAGATTAAATTATCACGTCATCCATAAATGTCTAAGGCATTCGGATTCATGGTGCGCTAACAGGAACCGTGCCTTGGCGGAGACAGTTTAACAGCACAGCGTTGCATTTCGGCATCTCTTTGTCACCTGGCATTTCTCCAAGATGTGTTCCAAAAGGGTATGTCACTTTTGTGAAAATGCAATGTCAAAAGCTCAGAAAGAAGCAAAACTTCCTGAGAACTCCAAGCATTCAGCATCCAGCTTGTCACAATCTGAATGTAGGACATGTGGCACAGCTAAATTTATAGTTCTGATAAACATTATTGCTTATCTCGGTCTGGTTTTGTCCATTTGAAATGAGATAATCTACAGGTTTTTGGATCACATTAATTCCCTCTCTCTCTCTCTCTCTCTCTCTCTCTCTCTCTCTCTCTCTCTCTCTCTTTTTTTTTTATCAAAGCACAAGACAGCAGGCTGAGCCTCCATCACCATCATGTCAAATGGTTATAATCTTTTGACAAGACTGCAAAGACGTTCTTGAAGTTGAAAGCTGTGAAAGAAGAGGACCACTTAATCTCCTTTCCATCTCCCTTTTATTCGATTAATCCCTGGCACAGCTGTTTGAAACACTGTAAGATTGTGTAATGTGTCCCATCCCACCCTATGCCATAATTGAAAATAATGATCTCTCTCAGTCAAGTGCAACCAGAGCACTTCTTTAACTCCCACTGAATGTCCAGTGTGGTGTTTCCTATTATTCATTTCACAATTATAAGAAATAACTTTCATCAAATATGCTCTGACATATTGTGATTTTTGTCTAAACCTTGACAATAGCACACTGCTTTATCCAGTGTATTAGATATAAAAATCTCTGCAGCATTAAATGTCAACTATATTATGAAACGTAATATTTTAATTGTGTCAAATTGCACACGACTGTATTAAATCATTATTTTGATTAAGCAATGCTATTTAGATTTTTTTTTCTTTTACTCTCAACATTGGGCTTTCTATGATACAATACATTTTTAATGCAATAAATTTGTTTAAACTGTATAAATGAGAAACTGTATGGCTAATATTATTTTTTATTGTGCGTAGGTGGTGGAGATTTTGCACAGAATCTTTCTCATTATGCCAAAAGGTGGCGACAAGTGACTGTCTTTATGAGTGAGTATTGAGAACTGACTTGTTCAAAACACTGATTAACTCAGAAATTAAACAATTTACTGTCAGCATCTTAATGAATGAGTCATTGAATCATTCACTCAACAGAATCTTTCAAAAACGATTCGTTTGCAACCACTGCTGTGTTGCTTTAACTTCCTTAAAAGGGGGTGTAATGCTATTTCATGTATTCTGACTGATTTACACTGTTAAAGAGTTGCATTCTCATGCTAAACATGGCCAAAGTTTCAAAACACGAGTTGGAAGTATGATGGAGTATTTCTGTGCCAAAAATACTCTTCCAAATCCTCATAAACTTTGCTGTCTTTTTTACGAGTATGGGGCTGTGTGACGTCATGAAGGTCGGAATTCCTTGTGCGGGCACTTCTCCCAGAAGAGTCACAAAATCAACAATGTCACCAATGAAGTGTGTTTTTGGTTCTGCGGGAAAGATAACCTTGCTTCCTAAAAAACCCAGTGTTAAGTGGAGCTGAGAGTTTTGTGCTCACGCATTACATTGATGCGCTCTCGATATTTGTCATTAAAATAACCATAGAAACTGATAGTTGCAATAACTTTTTTTATTGGTTAAAATTAATGGAGAATATCTCATTTTTTCGTGGCTGCTCAAGCCCTCAGGATCGGCGCTTATGGTTTCATAAACAAGGCCCAGTTCTACGCTGGATTTACAGATCGTTTGAAACTGAAAGATGGAGCGGCCACAGCGGTAATGATCCCGGTCATGAGTCGGAACCACAGGTGGTGAGTAAAACTGCTTCAAATGTCTGTTTTGTTGGCAATAGGCGCCTAAGTGCATATAATGTAAACAACACGAACGTAGTGAATTCATAAATTCATTATTCATCATTCACTATACGCTATATTCATTATGGTGATTCAAAAGTTATCCAGGGATAATACGTTGGTGTATTGTGTGTGTTTAAATACATTTGTTTAGCTGACCATTGATAGCTTGCAGACGATTGCTACTCAAAAGCTGCGTGTGCTCGTCACTCTTTAGCTCCGCTCACACGGCATGCCTCCAGTTGCTCGGCTGTTTTCTGAAAGACTCGGTACAGCATATGTATCTTTTATAAATATGATAAAACTAAACACTTTTTGAAGATATGAAGGATGCACTACTGCTCTATAGGTACTCTAGGATAACATGAGTTTGGCAGAAACTGTGTGTGATACCTCCCCTTTAAGATGTGTTTTCGTTGGCGAAGCAAAAATAGACAAAATAACTTTTAATATTGTGTCTAAAATCTAAGTTGCTCGATATTAACTTATTTATTGAACTGTTGTATAAAAGCAATAATCACAATTGCAATCATGCACACTACTTTTTCGGCAATTGGCATTAGCATAGGTGCAGCTGCCTATTTGAAAAAATTTAAAAAGTACTTTGAAATTCTCTTGTAACTTTTACATCTGTTACTTCGTTACTTACTACTTTATTTTGATCTGCCATGTCTGTCTACCATACAATCTTTTCTTTTCATATGAAATCCCTGTCACTATTTTATGTCCCATTAAACATCTGTGCTGTCAGATATTACATAAAAATCCTCAAATGCAAAGAGATATTTGTTGTTGTTTTTAGCTAAGGATTTTACGGATCCTTTAAAATTAAAAAACAATGAATTCCTGAGCTATTGTATGTCAAATCCCATATGTGTTAGGACTTTATTATTCATAGCTTACAGTTATGTAAAGCATATGGCATGACAGATCAAGCTTATAGAATTATCCTCCCCATCATTTTAGTGGTTCTGAGTTAAATATCTGACCTCAGTTCAATGACCGGAAGTAAAACTGTTCTGTGTTTTCTATAAATTTGCTCTTTGAATCCCTTTGTTTTGCTCTTTCATTCTGATTTATTTTTACTTGGACAAAAATAATGCTTTGGTTGCTCTACAAAATTGAATGTAAATCAAGTTAGAAGGTTGAGTTATGCAGAATAAATGTTTTTGAAGGACAGTGAACAGCATAAACAAGAAAAGCCATATTTATGTTTTCCATTTATTTGTAGCCGATCTCTACTTATTAAGGTTCAGCTGTACACTCTGCCAGTGTTTCAGTGAACAGTAAATGGACCCTTCTTAGATTCTGTAGGGTCACAGTAAGTCCGTCTGGCACAAAATAGCCTACCAAGAATGATGCACTTGAATCACGACTCTAATTTATTGAATTCAAAATGCTCACAAACCCAGATGCCAGAGATGCTGAATGTTTGCAGGCATTTCTTTAAATAATCCCTTTCCTCATTCAAATGTATTTGTTAAAATCTAATAATGCTCTTAATTTGGCCTTTTAGGTCGAGGTTATTGCAGTTTGTTGCTTTGATGTTTAACCCGGAAATGAGTTAACATAATTCTTCAGATTTTATCGTCTTGGCAGCGTCTGCAGTTATAAGACCTCCAATATCTTTGGATTAACTTCTCAGTCTCCAAGAGCTTGTTAAATCTTTGGTCAAGATGTGCACTTTGATTGGAACTCAGTCAAGACTTAAAGCGTGTCTGTCGCTGCTTTTTATTGATGCGTGCCCTCTCTCATGGGGGGTGACTGTACTGACTATGTTACATAAAGATGTCCAAGAAAGACATGAAGCAAGCAAGAAAGAATTAATTAGCATTTATAAAAAACATACTTAGAAAATTCGAAAAATGTGGACTACAGCAGAGGATTTTCCAACTACAGCAAATAACAATTTACCATATCATATCACATATGTTAATATAAATGTTTAATTTTTATATAGGTAAACAGAGTGAAATACTAGGAAATACCTTATGACAGTGATCTCCAACCTTAGGCCTTAGTGGATAAAAAGATGGAGTACCACCTGTTACATATTGTATAAAACAGTGTTGAATTTAAACCCTGTCCTATAAAAATACTATAATATTAATGTGATGTATACTTTGTACAGAGTAAGGCACACTTGCAATGATTCTGGTATTAATTTATGATATCATGTGCATTGATCTCTCATCTACTTGATAGCTTGATAGTTGAAATCATTACTACATTGCTGCCATATATCCAGTATGAATCTATTATGGATTTATGACAGTAATACTAATTGCCCTCAGAGTCAATCCCCAGAGATCTTTCAAGCACACATTGCAGTTCACTTAGCTTGCAGTAGGAGGTGCTTTTTTCAGTGCCATGACATTGTCTGAGCACTGGCCTTGAATCAAACTAGAGAGCTCAACAGAAACTAATAAATGTGGAACTTCATCATTCCAGTGCAGTCACTGTCCTTCCCAACTTCCTAAAATCGCCATCTCAATTTTACAATTGAGCTTTTGATTACGCTCTGTAAATGACTGAGAAATCAATAAAAGATGCCCCTTATGGGCATTTTCCCAGAACTAGGAGACTTGCATGACGTAAGTGGTCCATGACTCAAGGTTAAAGCCATACCAAGTGTTCAAGCCATATAATTTATAAATGTTGAAAATGGTCAAAATGCCTTGCTCTGACCCTTGTTTGAAAGCTTCTTTTTTTAAGTCAGTCTTAAATCAAAAGTGACCACTGTAGATTAGTATTTCATAAGGCGTATCATATCTAAATTTACCATGCGCACCTGTGTGCAAATGCAATATGTTCACTGTACACTGTAAAACACGATAAGAATGCTCAAATTTTTTGTAGACACCGATTACCTAAAAAAAAATTAAGTAAAGCAACCAAAGTAAACAATAATTATAAATAACAAGTCAAACTTTTTAATTTTAATTTGATTTAATGTTTAAGTCCACTGTACTTAAAACTGTTGTTTACCATGTAATGTTTCTCATTTTTCAGTTATTTTGATGCAGTGGTTTTAAAACCTGATAAGTTCAGAATACTCAAAACATTTAAGTAAACAACTCAAAGATTATCATAGTAGAACTTAAAAAAATGTATTTTGTACTACACAAACTCGCTAATTACAATTTAATTGAAATACTGGATAAACTAGCACCTAATCTTTATGGTTAAATGTTAGTTAGCAACAGCACTACAAGCTAATAGCATGTTCTAATGTAACTATCAAAGAGACTATCACTATTTACTTGCATGAACTGTTAATCAACATGCAGTTGATTAACAGTTGATTAACATACCCTTGAAGATTTACAGCCCATTCTCGACCTAACCACAGGCACTACTCTTCATGGTAACCCTACAAAACTTCAACATCACAGAAACACCTTTAAATACCAAAATAACAGAACATTAAACAATAACAAATCTTCCACTGTATTAATCTTGTGCAAAAACACACAAAATAACGCTCAATTTCAACATTTATTCTCCTTTCACAGTGTGATGCATAGCATGCTGGGAACTTGAAATTTGCTGCAACTCTGTTTAATGTTGAATGGATTCTTCTGATAATGTCGGTTAGAGCAACGACGTGACGTGGATGACATCATTTTTTGTCACTTAGTAAACTTAAAAATAATAATATAAGCATAAGAGTTAACTCAAAAATGTTGAGCTACACAAAAATAAAATTAAACTCCTCATTCAGAAAATGTGATTGTTTTAAGTTGCATCAATGATTTAACAGACTTTAATTGCAGTGTACTCAATCTTTATAAGTTAGTAGTACTGTTTTTAATATATTTCTATTATGTATAAGACATAACATTTCAGGGGGAGGGGCAATAAATTCAATTAAAAAGTACTTCAGATAAGAATAAAGTATTTGGTCTACCAAAAGCAATTATAAGAGTAAATGAAATAAATCTGTAAAAAGACAAAGACCCCAAGTTTTTAAGATGCATTGAGGACCAGGCCACTGCTCCTGAAAGTATGGTTATTTCCAGGGTATTTTGTCTTACATATCTTTTGTTTGATTGTTTTTTGCATCTCTGAGGAACAGGCATTAAAACATCTCTAGCTAATACTGAAATGCTTTCTGATAAAAACTGATTATCAGTCAGACTTATAACTAAGCCATTTTAAAGAGATATAGTGCACTCAAAAATGAAAATACCATTATTTACTCAACCTCATGGTGTTCCAAATCTTATGACTTATGCTTTGACTTCCTCTGTGGAACATAAATGGACTACTTTTATTGCAATTTTTTCATTGGTGCTTGAAAGCCCTAGTCTCCATCCACTATCATTGTATGGAAAAGAGCAGTGTGAACATTCTTCCTAACATCTCCATTTATGTTCCACAGAAGGGTGTCATACAGAGTTTGAATGACATAAGAGTAAATGACTGAATTTTCATTTTTGTATGAACTATGCAGGTTTGTTAGCCTGCATGTGTGCTACAGTATGTATAATGCTTTACAGTAATGTGGATAAGCAACCAAGGAAGATTTGACTTGATACAGTCACACAAGACTTTCAATAACTTTCAAATTCCATTGCACCAGTGATGGATTACAGTCATGAAAATGAATTTACAGCTCAAGATACTTATGGGAATAAGAGATGATTATACAATGTAGGGCTGTTTAACAATTTTTCTGCCCGCCTTTGAGTGAGATGCTTCATAAATCTTCAAAGATGTAAGAGACTTCCTTCTGAGATTTATGATGCCTCTGTCATCAAGTGTATACTTATTTATATATTTTTTGCTAATTTTATCTGTTGGTGTTGCTCCGTTTGGACATAGATGATATAACGGACATAAAAGATGTGGTATGGTAACTGGTAACCTGAACTTATTATTTTGAGAAAAAAAGACTAATTTGAGAATTGAGCCAAAGTGACTGAGAAAAACTGTAATATATACTCACAGAGAGACACAACACTGTATTTCCTCCTGGTGGTCACATATAAGCATTACAGTCTGTGGTTTGTGGGCCTCGTTCATGAAACATAAACAGAATTTTTGTGTAAATCAATTGTAAAACTTCTTACATAAATTGTTTTATTGAATTGAATGCAACAATTTACGTAAGAATGGTTTTATGAATAATTTACTTAAATCGTTTCATAAATGAGGTCCTGTGTGTATAGTATGTGTAGGGTCACAAAATGTATTTGGACACTTTAGACACACCTACGAATGAATGTCTTTGTGTTATATAGCAATATATAACAATATATATATTTGCTTTTTGATCGTTTTTGATCTATGCAATGAAAAACATTAATTGTATTTGGCCTTGATGTCCAAAAATGTCAAAATACTTGTATAAGCCACTGCAGTTCTGCTGTTGACTGGGAAGCTGAGATTGAAACTGTGACAGAGTCAATAAATGATAGCGCTGACTCTTATTTTTATATGTGTTTTAATGAGGGGGTACATTTTGAATTATAGTAATAAAGTGCTACAGAAGACCTTATATTACCAAATTACTGGCCATAAATATGATATAAACAGTATCAAATAAAAAAATGGACCTTTCATCTAATGCTGCTTGGTCTTCTTGATTCTTGGTCGTGGAAAAACTGTATTAGATAGATAGATAGATAGATTTATGATTCATTATATTTAGGAGTTCAAATAAATAATGAAACAAATGTTTTTGAAAGTGCTTCTTGTAAAAGTTGCTGAGAAAAGAGAATGAGACAAACACAAATATAATGAAAGCTGGTTGACTATTATACAAAATAAACACCACACTATTATGCACAAAGCTAATTATGTCAAAAGTTAGCTAACACACCGAAACTTAGGAGTGAATGCAACAGACTGAATTTATTATAGCTTACATGAGATGGCAAATATGAGCCAAGAGATATTAAGCATCTAATTACCATGCTCATCAGATTATAAGCATAAATACACAATGGAAAAACACGATTTATTTTGTTCCTGAAATGTTCTTAGCTTGTACATAATCAGTTTATACCTGCATGAGTCATTGATCATTTTGAGAGGTGCAAATACAACATATCACTTCACTGACAGTCATGCATATTTGAATATACTCATACAGACTAATTCCAACTACAGGATTAAAGTCAGTGAAATGAAATACTCTTGTGCTGAATAACAAATGCGGGTAACACTTTAGATTAGGGTCCAATTCTCACAATTAAGTAACTATTAACTATGACTTTTGCCTCAATAAACTCCTAATTACTGTTTATTAATAGATATTAAGGTAAGTTTAGATATTGGATAGGATTAAGGGATGTAGAATATGGTCATGCAGAATAAGGCATTACTATGTGCTTTATAAGTATGAATATAACAGCCAATAATATGCATGCTAATAAGCAACTAGATAATAGCGAGAACTGGACCCTAAACTAAAGTGTCACCCCAATGCATACTTGTTTCTTTTTGATTAGGAGTAATAGAAGGTATTCTAAAAATAAAGTCCCATGGTAACAGCTGTGTCTATTATTTTTTGCAACAGTAATTATGAGCAGGCTGTCACGTTTTAAATTGCTGCTTTCAGATAAACCACATAGAGGGACATTCACCAAGTTCAGCATATTGTTTATTACCTGTTTCCCAGCAACATACAGCAACAAGATGCCAAAAGAGTGAGAAGCTCAAAGAAAGACTGCGAAACGAATCTATATGATAGTCGTTTGCTGTTAAGAGAGACCCAGCTCTACTCAAGCACAGAGCTTTTAGGAGACAACAGGCGCCTTCTTAATGACCCGTCTGCGCACCGGGTTAGCAGGTGCTGCGCTGGCACTGGCCCTCTCGGTCTTCAGTTCATCGATAAAGGTTTCCAATGGTCCAAACTTCTCTGTCAGCTCACCAAGATGAGTTTTCAGGGCATTGAACTCTTTGAACAAGTCATCTAGTGCCTCAGAGAGAGGTTGGATCCTGGAAAGAGTTAAAGAGAGAAAGAAATATGAGAGAAGCACAGTATAGCTCAGTCACTGGTTGGCAAAGAGCATTGAGGAATAAGATGAAGATGACTAGTTTCCAAACCATAAGGAGCCAGGAAGTTCCCCATTAAGCACATAACATATTTTGCAAAGTCTCCAGCATAATGAAATGTTCTGCTCTAAAAAGAACACAGTCCACATTTTGACATGACTGCTGATACCAAAATAACAATGTTGTGTTCCTGCTTTTTTCTGTGCAAAGAAAGAATGCCTGAATCTGAGAGCTTGATGTGACACATTGAACCTCATGAAAGTCTACCTGGAGTAGTCAGGCAGCAAGGACTGATGGTCGTTCTGCAGGAGTCCTTTAACTTGGTTCAAGATGTCAAACCTCCAGTCATCAAGCACTTGAGTCAGATTTGCAACTCCTCGCATGCTTACTTTCTCAGCTGAGGACCCAAACAGCAATATTGTTTACAGTTTTATCAAACAAAACAACAGTAATGTTATCTAGTGTATTTTTTTTAGGTTCATATGAATGAAAAATTGTGAAACCATACTTCATAGCATAGCAGCCAGAACATATAAATGCAAAAATAAACCAGTATGTGTTTTATTAAATAAAAAAGACCCGCTCACAGCCGTCACGGTAGTTCCACTCCTCTTTTGCAGGGCGTTTCTTCTGACCACAGACTATGACCACGGTCATGGTCAGGAACAACAGGCTCACCCTGAAACTCATCCTAGTTCTTGATGTTTCCTGCACAATCACAACCAAAAAACTCCTGAAAGCAAATTTCTTTCCCAAGAAAATGTTAAAATCACTGCCCAGGTCTTTTTCTTTACTCTTCTAAGCAGATGATGTATGCTTACTGAGAGATCAATCAAGCCCTGTGCTACTAAACTCACAATTAATCTTAATCCTAAAAATAATATTGGTGCATAAACACTATTTGGTTCCAGGGCACAATCTGTGCTGACTTGCCTGATAGCTGTGCATGAAATTTTCTTCACGGTCTGTAAGACCATGTGCATGTAAAAATAGAAAATATATCTATTCTGTTTTACATGCATGAAGAAAATTTCATATATATATATATATATATATATATATATATATATATATATAAAATGCATTTCAAAAAAATAAAAATAAAATATGAAATCTTTAAACTGATAAAAAGAACAAAAACAATCTAGATTCTTGGAATAATAGAAGTGTGCAGGTCTAAATACCAATGTTTACATACCAGTCAGAGAGTTTGGGAAGATGTGTGCTCTTTACAAGTGCCCCTGCAGTTCTGCGTCTGAGTTGCTGCTCCAGTCTGTCCCAAGACTGAAGAACACTCCCTCCTGTTTTAAAACGTTCCCTCATCACACACATCTTTTCCAAACAGTTGGCTTGTATGAGCAAGTCACTATGGTTTGAATGTCAAAACTCTTCTTTGAGGTTCAAAGAGTTCTGTGAGGATTTGTTTGCTTATTCGTGACTTATTTGATTTATTTGTTTGTAGCCTGATACGTTATTTTTTAGTATATTAAAGATATTTATAAAGGCAGCCTCTTTCATTTTAAAACTGCCTGGAAATTGAGAAGTTGGGTATAATTGTTTTAGGCTATATAAAATGAAGAAATTCACAGCCATATTCCAATGCTGTATCTTATGAAAAAAAAAATCATTTTATTAAGATTAAAGCACAAATAAGATGTCTTTCAGGCTTTTTTTTTTTTTTTGTCTTTCAGCCTTTGCAGAGACAAGCAGAGACCCACTGGAGTAATGATAAAATGATTATGTCACATCCGTTTTGTAGTCGGTTGCTAAGCGACAGGATGGTTGCGTCGTGTCTTGGAAAACACAGAAGGTTGCATCTTTAACTTTAATAATTTTGACGTTTTGTTTATAGGATAAAGTTACATATAGCGCTTGTGTTCGATAATGCCGCTAACAACGATTAAAGACGGAGAATACACTGCTACCGTGTACAAAATGGTGAGTTATTAGCTGCAGATGCTAACAGGCTAGCTTAGTTACCACTGGTCTGTTATGCTGGTTGCTTGCATTCGCGCTTTTAGCGAAACGTTTGCCGATTTATAGAAATGACTGGCTTTTTACTAATCCTTATCTCCTTTTTTATAAGATCAAAGAAGGGCGATATGGAGACGCAATTCATATTCTGAGCAAAGAACATCAGAAACATACTAAAGTAAGTTACAGCAGTCAGACTGGACTCGTTCTTTACACTGAATCAGTAAACGTCTTGCTCTCAATCATGCTCTTTGTTGTAAACCTACCTACCTACCTATATTTAATCATTTGACGTTTTGTTTATAGGATAAAGTTACATGTAGCGTTACAGGTATATATATATATATATATATATATATATATATATATATATATATATATATATATACATATAATGTAGACAGAGAGAGAGAGAGAGACATTTTTTCTGACAATCTCTCTGTTTATGTCCAGTCCAGGGCTGCTCTGTCTCTCCTAGGCTACTGCTACTATCACATGCAGGACTTCACTAATGCAGCAGAGTGTTATGAACAGCTGACACAGCTTCACCCGGAGGTCGAAGACTACAAACTTTACTATGCCCAGTCTCTATATGGAGCGTGTGCATTCCCAGAGGCCATGAAGACTACTTTTCTCTTGGACAACACAACTAGTCATACTAAGGTGGACACGCATATAACTTTTGTCACATCTGCAAAGAACCTATATACAGTATATATATAATACTTTTTTTTTCTTGCATATTTGAGTAGTTATTCAGTTGCTTATAGCATCAGATTTGAAGATTTTTGTTCATTTTATTTATTTATTTATTTATTTATGATTTATTTATTTTTGGTGGCTTATTTTGAGGAGTTTTCCACATATTTTCACAGTTCTGTGGAAGGTAAAACAAGGTATCCTAGATTTTTATGGTAAATTTTGTATTCAGGTAAATGTTAGAAGATCCATGAGTGACTAAAGTCACAAGAAGCTCAGCATCTGTAAAGATCATTAGTAGACAGCTATTTTAGTAAAATGTTTGTATGTTACATCAATTACTCTACCGTTCAGAAGTTAGGGGTAAGAGGTTTTTTAAAAGAAAAAGTGAATACTTTTATTGATCAAATATGCATTAAATTGATCAATTGATAATTGTTACAAAAATTAAAATAAATGCGTTTAAAAATGTTTTTGTTCATCAAAGAATCCTGAAAAAAAATGTATCACGGTTTTCACAAAAATATGAAGCAGCACAACTGTTTTCAACATTGATAATAAGAAATGTTTCTTGAGCATCAAATCATCATATTAGAATGATTTCTGAAGGATCATGTGACACTGAAGACTGGAGTAATGATGCTGAAATTCCTTGCCATCACAGGAATAAATTACATTTTAAAATATATTCAAATAGAAAACAGTTATTTTAAATTGTAATAATATTTTTTTTGAAAAAATATAGTCTTGATGGGCATAAGGGATTTCTTTTAAAAACATTTAAAAAATCTCACTGACCCCAAACTTTTAAACAGTAGTGTCAGTTAAAAGAACAGCTCTTTACTGTTTTCTGTGAAGATTCTAACATGTCACATTGTATCCCTTATATTTTAAAAAGAAATATCATTATTTGTCCTATCTCTAAACAGATGGTCAAACTGCAAGCTGCCATTAAATATGGAGAGGAAGATTTTTCGGGAGCAAAGGTAACATCTTTCTTTCTTCCATCATTTTTTCACCCTCATGTCATTCCTAACCCTTTCCTTCTTCCATGGAACACATTTGGAGAGCATGTAGTGATCCGGAGGAAATTTTTTTTATGTTTCTAAGTGCAGTTTTTGGAGAAAAAAAAAGTTTTTTGAGTAAACTATCCCTTTAAGTGTCCAAATATTTTTGTGGGCACAGTATACATGAAATATCAAGTAAGAACTCTGAGGTATGCCACATGTGGAAAATGAATCACCATCTGACCACATGAATGGCAGTTTGTTTTGTTGGAATATTTGGTTTTGCTTCTCCAGACTCTGGTTGAGCTGTTGCCTCAGGATGATCCAGACTACGATGTGGATCTCGGGTGTTTGCTTTATAAGGAGGGCGAGTATGAAGAGGCTTGCAAAAAGTTTATGTCCTCCATGAATGTACTGGGCTACCAGCCAGGTGAGCATGAGCTTCTTTAGCACTGGTTCCGTTGAATTATAACTGTGTGTGTTTGTGGTGTCTACATGCAGAAGCTTAATAGACAAAACAGACAAAAACACAAACTGGCCTCTCCCAGTAAATGTTTAGCCAAGAGTAACAAAACATAACATTGACTGGTTGACCACACTGCGTAAAGGTAGTAATTTTGATTTTTATGGAAATGAATGTGGTATGGAGACCTTTTGACACACTGTGATGGTTTCTAAAACTAGCTGTGCTGTGTCTTATTGTTTTTTTCCATTACAGATCTGGCATACAATATAGCACTCTGTTACTACAGTTTAAAGCAGTACGCTTCAGCACTCAAATATATTGCAGAAATTATTGAACGAGGAATCAGAGAGCATCCAGGTATGTGTAACAGAAAATCTTTTAAGATGTGCGATGTTATACAGTTAATTTCAATGAATGATTCTTATGTCTATAGAGCTCAGTATTGGAATGACAACAGAAGGCATTGATGTAAGAAGTGTCGGCAACACCCTCGCCCTGCACGAAACCGCTTTGATTGAAGCCTTTAATCTGAAAGCAGCTATTGAATACCAGCTGAAGAACTGTAAGTATAGATAAACCATCCGACCTGATGCTTCACTTAGGCGCCTTCCTATCATATACTTTTTGATGTGCACTCTATTTATTCATAGTGTATAATAAACCCCAAATCCGCCTCCCAGGATTACTAATGGCATTTGTATTAAGCATTGAAGACCGCAGCAGTGTTTTTGCTCAGTGGCTTTCTGCAAAATTTAGCATGGAGTTCTGTTTTGACTGCTTACTGTAGTGGTTACTACAGTTGAACTTCAGAGAATGTAATTCAGTGATACTGGCCTCTTATCTCTAAACCTTTTTTGCAGATGCTGCCGCACAAGAAGCACTGACTGACATGCCCCCCAGATCAGAAGAGGTACTAATAATGTCACTTCTGTGGTAACCCCTTGCCCCCTTGACACTTGGCGTTCACATGCATTTTTGTATCCGGATAGTTTCTGTTTAGCAAAATAGCATTTAAGTGTGTCTGTTTGCACTTATCCAGTAGTTAGGAAAACAGAACTTACATATCGCATTAGAGGTTGCATTTACCATATATTTTCTGCCATTTACCTCATTTTTAAAACGGTAATAGGTCATTCAAAATGCTTTCTTTCATAAGGTATCTGGTCTATTGTGCTTTCCTGCTTAAAAGTAAAGGATGCTAATAGGGATTAAATCAGAAGAAAAGTATATTTTAAAGTGCTCTGCAAAAACAGACCATGAGGGAGACGTGGGAAAGGATTTGGGGAGAGAAATGAGAGATTCTAAGTGTAGTCGAGTGAAATAATTCATGGGATATTGTTCATTAAACTGGGCGAGCAGATTGCAAGACATCAGTGTCTGTTGACTTATTCATATTTTGCGAGCAGAATAAAAAGAGAAGAAGCTGCAAAAGCTCTTTAAAGACTGATAAAATAGAGCATGATGGAAAATGTACAACCTAGTCCATCAAAGTGATGGATAATTATTATTTATAGCGCCATCTCATTATATATTACTTAATCAACGTGATCATTAGATACTGCTTTAATCAAAATGCATTTGCATTTACACCTTGTGGCATTTATACTTGTCAAATACTATCTCTAACCATCTCCGAAGGTGGTTATTCAGTGATGCAAGCACAATCTGATCATATTGGGTGCATTTACACTTGACTTTAAATGTATTCAAGTGCTGTCCGATTGTAATCTAATCAACAAAAGCACCTGCTAATGTATTTATTGCACATTACTATTTATCGAAGTATATTTCCAGGTGATTTAGCTAAAAAGATCCGAGTTCTGTTTTCTCATTTCTGTAGCAATTCAGAAAACAAAGGCTGCCAGATAAGATGAGATGCCTGTCAAGAGAATATTTTCTTCATTAGTTATGCTGTTTGATCTGAGCGTGCTCACTCTTGCAGGATAGATTCTTATGAATCAATGTCATAGGCATGCCAATTCTCATGCATACTCATGGAATTTTTATCCTATATTGACAGACCATGTGGCAGACCATGTCAGTTTTACTTGAATAGCACAATTTAAGTTTGATTTTCCTAAATACTTACAAGATTGTCTCTAGTTATGCACTGGGAATTTGCTGTTTTTGTGATTCCGGTGCAGGTTTAATCCTTTTCTGCAGGGGATTGTATTGTGAGAGCTGGTAAGCCCACACCTGCTGGCTGGAATGAGGGTGGGCTGTAGAGACATGTTTTTGTGCTAGTTTGTGCTGGCACCTAAAAGTTAATGAGTCCAAACAGTGATCCATCTTACATAAGCACTCATTAAATACACTGTTTCTTCCCGCAGGACAGGTATTTTTAAACACTGCATCTGTAGCTAAGACTGTCGTAAGGAATGCACTAGATTTTAAAAAGAATTCTGGGTACTGCGCTAAGTAATCTTCACAGGGTTATGTTATTTCCGTAAAAAAAACATCCTAAATAAAAAGAAAATTTCTTATTTAACTGATTTATGATTGAACTAATAATTATTATTATTAAGTTTATAAATAGATAACCCTTCATGCTGAAGTCTTTAGTTTATCCAGAGAAGGAATTCTGCATATCTGTTTTGAGACATGCACAAGCGAACATAGCCATATGCTGCCCTCTAGTGAACCAGAATGTCACTGTGATGATTTACCATAAATGCATTAGACAGTTTAAAGTTAATTATGTCAATAGCAATTTATCCTTTAGTGTATTTCGCTTCTTTAGTCTCTTTCTATGTGTAAGAAATGCTTTTACATTTGAAAGTTGGTCCGTATGATGATATAATGATGATTATGTCCATTGTAAGTATCTCTTTTTTTACATTTAGGAGCTGGATCCAGTCACTCTTCACAATCAGGCCCTAATGAACATGGACACCAAGCCCACAGAGGGTTTTGAGAAACTTGCTTTTCTTCTTCAGCAAAACCCCTTTCCTCCTGTCACTTTTGGCAACTTATTATTGCTTTACTGTAAATATGAGGTGAGTGTACTTCATTAATGAGTGTTCAGTGGCATAGAAATGACACACTTCAGCTTTAAAGAAACTATAAGAAACTGTATTATATTTTTCTTTCAAGAAGTGAGGTTTCTTTCCTTTTTTTTGTCTATAGTACTTTGACCTCGCTGCAGATGTCTTGGCCGAAAATGCTCATCTCACTTACAAGTTTCTCACACCGGTAAAGCAGGAATTATTGTGTTGCAATTTTATTTCCCATCAGCTCTGCAGTTAGCAATTTTAGTATTGAAAAATGCAATCATGTAGAAACAAGTCTCTACTTTTTATTAGCTCAGATATTTGTTCCAGTAATAGCATCCACATTGATTCCTATGGCCATAAGGCATTTGCAAGTAATAACACACCAGGTGATTAATACAGAACTGCCTCATTCATATTGACATATCGGTCCGAACTCACATCAAAACTATAGGGCTCATTTTTGTTCTCCTTTATAGTATCTCTATGAGTTCCTTGATGCCATGATCACATGCCAGACAGCTCCTGAGGAAGTGAGTGATCTTTTGCAGAGTTTTCTGAGTTGGCAAGTATCTAGTGAACATTTGTTTTTTAATGAATTTAACTTTTATGTCATGCAGGCTTTCCGAAAATTTGACGAAATTGCTGGAAAATTGACTGAGCAACTACGCAAGGTTACAAAACAGGTTACAGATTGGCATTTTGCCTTTCAAGAATTCACAGCATTTGTGACGCTTACGTCAAATGTTACTCCCTGAATACACCATTAAATCAATATGTCTGATGCTGAAAAGGCTAATTAGAATTTAGAAACTAAATTCTCTTTCCTCTAAGGTGCAGGAAGCAAGGCACAATCGGGATGAAGAATCCTTAAAAAAATATGTCCAAGACTATGACGAGGTTCTCGAGAGGTAAACTTAAGACTCATTTCTTACATTTATGCGTTTAGCAGATGCGTTTATCCAAAGAGACTTTCAAAAGAAGAGATTACTAAAGCTTCATTCTTTAATTTCTGTTCCTTCATTTGTGTAAATGCAAGTAAAATAGGCACTGTTTTTTTTAAAAATACTTTTCAGTGTTTTTCTTGAACTTTTTTAAGGTACATTCCTGTGCTAATGGCACAGGCCAAAATCTACTGGAACCGTGAGAACTACAGCATGGTGGAAAAGATCTTCCACAAGTCACTGGAGTTCTGCAATGAACATGATACTTGGAAACTTAATGTTGCTCATGTGCTCTTCATGCAAGATAACAAATATAAAGAAGCCATTGGTTTCTATGAGCCCATCGTTAAGAAGCATTATGAAAATGTAAGTATAATATTGCTCAATACGCCTTTTTTTTTTTTTAGATGAAAATAAGAATAACTTATGAAATAAAAGTCCTCAGAAAGTCTGCACTCTGCAGTACCATAGTAATTTAGAAAATCAAAAGGATAGTTTAGTAAGAATCAAGGTTGAAAATAAATTGTGTACATTTTCCTTTTTCAAATATTTTAGTGTCTAAGTAAAGAAGTAAATATTGTGTAAAATTAGTGACATTTCATCAGTTCTATGTAGATCTGCAGATATCTGTATCTGGATTGGTCATTAAAAAACAATAACCTAAATCAGTCAACTAGAAGTGTTTAGTATAAACAGTGGGATCCTGATGTATTTTTAAAACATTAAAATAAGATAACAGTGAACTGAAATATGATCTGAAGAGATGTAATTTATCTTTGATGACTCATGGATATATTGTGTATAAGATTTCCTGTGATGGTGGGTGATATTTCTATGTTGAAGTACTTGGAAGACAATTATATAACAAATCTAAACTTTTAAAATCAAAACATGTTCTTTACTTCTCTGCTTGCTAGCTGGAACAATGTAACATTCAAGAGTGTCCCTGCAAAACAAAACCCTCGGTAAAATGATTTGTGACTCTTGGAGTCTTGCTGTGTGACTGCATGGAGTTTGCAGCATGATGTTTCTTTTTTCCCCCTTTTTTTCTTTTTTTGTAAGAGTGTCTGTTATTAGAATCCTTTCAATTAATTGTCACATTTTTTCTTGTAGATCCTTAATGTTAGTGCGATTGTTCTTGCTAACCTGTGCGTGTCATACATCATGACCAGCCAAAATGAAGAGGTAAAAATTTGAATCATATCTAAATATGAATATTGATACCAATAGAGCAGCCTTGTTTTATCATATTTTTCTCTTTCTGGGTTTTTTATTTTATTTTACCCATCTGGTCTGCCTCTCTGTGTGTGTACAGGCAGAGGAACTGATGAGGAAGATAGAGAAAGAAGAGGAACAGATCTCTTATGAAGAGCCAGACAAAAAAGTCTTTCATCTGTGTATTGTCAACCTTGTAATAGGGTACGTACTATATTTTTACATAATTGTGTTAAATCAACCCATGAGAACAATCATCACAAGCATCAAGTTTTCACTTTACTTTGACTTTCTGAAATATCACACAAATAATACATCTGAAATGTCATTATAACACAAGATGACATTATGAGAGCAGTCTTGTGTAAATTACTCTACTGTTCAAAAGTGTCGGTATCATTTTTTTTTTTTTAAGAAATGGATACTTTATACATAATGGATACATTAAATTTATTAAAGTGACTGTTAAAAAAAAAAAAAGATTTCTATTTCAAACGTAACTTTTTATTCATCAAATAATCCTGAAAAAAAAAAAAAGATCATGGTTTCCACAAAAATATTAAGCTGTTATCAGCATTTTAAAAAAATAACAATAAGAAATGTTTCTTGAGCAGCAAATCAGCATATTAAAATGATTATCTGTAATACTTATAATTTCTTCCAGGACTTTGTATTGTGCTAAAGGAAACTATGACTTTGGTATTTCTCGCGTCATAAAGAGTCTTGAGCCATACAACAAAAAGGTAATCAATATTTCATTTAATGTTTTTAATAAAAGCCAAGTTCAGACAGCGCATAAACTTTCATATTCCTTGCTTGCTGTATTTCTCTAAGTCTAGCTTACAGTTACCATCCTCAACATGTTATTTTCGTGTATTCACAAAAATGTTGAAGAGGTCTTCACTGTATCCAGCTGCATAAACAGTGTTACTCAAGGACCTCAGCATTCTCGCTCTCATAACACTATAGCAGATGTACAGAACTGGATTGCTACTGCACTTCCTTTTGCCCCCCTGGTCTTGTCACACATTTGGATGAGTCTGTACTGAATATGTACATTTAAATCCCAAAACATTTATGTTTGATTAGATCAAATCAAAGTCAAATAAAGCATGCCTATGTCAAAACATAGACATGCTTTCTAAACATGTTGAATTTCCTAGGGTGGCGAGGTCTTGAGGTCTCAAGTTGTTCTGGTTTTACTGATGTGATTTCCATGTGATATTATATAGTAATTTGTGCTTGACATGACAATGCCATCCTGTGTTTTCAGCTTGGAACAGACACGTGGTTCTATGCTAAGAGATGTTTTCTCTCACTACTGGAAAACATGGCTAAACACATGATCATGCTCAGGGATTCAGTGGTGCAAGAGTGCATTCAGTTCCTTGAGCACTGTGAATGTAAGTATTATCTCTAAAGAAATGGTCTGATCCCACAGATAGTACCTGTAAAACAGCTGCTGTATCCTGTTTCAAATGTAGCAGGACTGTGTCAATGCAAAGCTATAATCCTCCTGTAATACGGAAAGTATCAAAATCTAATCCAGTGATTATGAATTTCCTGTTGTTTTGATTGTTTAATTCAGTGGGGACGAAATGCTGTTTTTTGAAAGCTGATACACTAATTAATTTTCAATCCTGAGATTCTCCATGGGACTAATTACTTTTTTGTAACGCTCCCCTCTAGTGTACGGCAAAGATGTGCCCGCCATCATAGAGCAGCCTCTGGAGGAGGACCGCATGCACATCGGCAAGAACACTGTCACATATGAATCACGCCTGATAAAAGCTCTCTTCCATGAAGTCACAGGATGGAATGAGTAATCCTTAAACATCAAATTTCTATATTAGAACAAGATATTGGGCAAATATTCATCACAGAACACAATTTTCTCACCGGCATAGATGGACTGTGGTTTGACTAATGAGACATCTCAACATGGCTACTTTCTAAGCAGCTTTGGAGAGATCATGCTGTTTCTGGACTCAAGTCAAACATGCATTTTTAAGCATGCATTCTCTGTAATAATGAGCCTACAGGGGTTCACTCCCTCCAAACATGAAAGAGAAAATATTAACCAAAGAAGGGCATTTTTGTTTTTCATTTAATCTAAGCTGAGTTCATGTTAAAATGATGCCTCTATTTAACCTTTTATGCTCAATGCATTTTCATAGAAGGCATTAAAATTGTACAGACTTGGTTATTTTTCCTCATAATAAAAAATGCATCATAGTAGATTTGTTTATTTATTATCTAGTATACATTGTCTTTATTTGATTTTATTTAAATGTATTTTCCTGTAATTTATCATCAAAACCTGTTTTCCTGGTTATTTGCCCTTCTTTGCATCATGTTGTTTTCACCTACACAGCATTAAATCTAGCACGTGATCACAGAGGAAAGAACAAATACCAAATTCATCTAAAGCCTGATCTCATTAAGCATGGCCCTTAAATTAAGGGTCTCTTCGTTATGTCCTGCTCTGAAAGGTAATAGTTGAGAAAACCTCCCAATGCGCTCACAGCAACTCCTGTCATATGACTTGAGCAGCCATCTATGAAAAGAAACATATATGAGTTAGTTTCAGACAGTATAACTGTGTGACATTAACTAAGAAGTTCTGCGTTTTTATTAACAACTTCATCGTTAAAAGCAAACAAACACCTGTCAGTGTTTTTTCCCTTCTTTTCACCCGTTTGTGGGGTGCATCCAAAAATTCCTCAAAGATCTGGGAGATGTCCTCTGAGGGGGGAAATACAATATTGCAACTGACAATTTAAAAGGTCATTTACACCTCTATGGCTTAAAGATTCTTTTACGTTCATTAGGATGAGATTTTTTTTAATGTATATATAACATGACTATAATTTTTCTGATTACAATAACTCACCTTCTTTGCCAAAACATCCCACTTCTTGATCTTGCCACGTTAGGATAGACTGCAACCAGTCCAGTTTATAGAAGTCTGAGAATCCCACTAAACCACATAAAAGAACTGTAAAATAATTAAATAAAAAATATATTAAGTGAATGTTATAAGATGTGACCAAAATTTTCTCCATTAATTTGTTTACTCTATAGCATATACTAACTGTTTTCTATAAAGATGTCCTGCATTTGGCCAGTAAGACCATTCTTGAAAATATCCTGGTTGCTTTTCATCATGTTGGAGCAGAAGATTCTCTTATAATGTTCTACAGTTATGTTGACACGAGACAATCTCAGGTCCCCTTTGAGCATTCTGGAGCACCCTTTCTGAGGACACAAGTGTCAGACTGAAGGCACACAGATTTACTTCAGACAGAGCACACCAGAAATGTTATACTTTCTCTGTTCTTAAAGGGATAGTTCACCCAAAACAAATGATGAAAATGTTGTTCCAAACCCGTAAGAACTTTGTTTATCTTCAGAACACAAATTAAGATATTTTTGATAAAATCCGATGGCTCAGTGCTCCATTGCCAGCAAGATAATTAACACTTTCAGATGCCCAGAAAGCTACTAAAAACATATTTAAAACAGTTCATGTGACTACAGTGGTTCAACCTTAATGTTATGAAGTGACGAGAATACTATTTGTGCCCCAAAAAAACAAAATAATGACTTTATTCAACAATATCTAGTGATGGGCGATTTCAAAACACTGCTTCATGAAGCTTCGAAGCTTTACGAATCTTTTGTTTCAAATCAGTGGTTCGGAGCGTGTATCAAACTGCCAAAGTCACGTGACTTCAGTAAACAAGGTTGAACCACTGTAGACAAATGAACTGTTTTAAATATGTCTTTAGTAACTTTCTGGGCATCTGAAAGTGTTAATTATCTTGCTGGCAATGGAGGCCTCACTGAGACATCGGATTTTATGAAAAATATCTTAATTTGTGTTCTGAAGATGAACGAAGGTGAGTAATTAATGACAGAATTTTTTGGGTGAACTAACACTTTAACAAAAGGTAAACAATCATTTGCTTATATTTCAGTAAAGATTAATAGAGTGGTTACCATTGTTCCTATCATGAAGTACAGTAGCTGGTGAGACAGGGAATAGTGTGGACATCCAAACTGTGTCATTGTGTCTCTACAAGACTTAGTCACAATACATGGGGTTCCATTGTCTTTCCTTTCAATAAAATAGCAGTTACCATATTGACTGATTTTCATAATTTTTTTATTATATATATTTTTATTTTAGTCTGCCATTTTCTCACCATGTTCCTAGAAGGAGAGTCATGCACTTGTCACTCAGGTGCTCATCGTAGCACTCCATAGACCTCACTGAGGTATAAACCAGCGAGGAGTCTGTGGAGCTCCATTCTGCAGGCAGGGACCAAAAGGAGCTGTCCAAAATGGGCTCAAACTCTGTTCAGGAGAAGCAGTTCAGGTTTTCTGTCATTATTAGACTATTTTGAATAGTGTTTCCTTTCGAAGAGTATTACCTTTGAAGTAATTGGGGTCTGTCTCCTGAAGAGCGTGGACGGCAGTGGAAAGGCTCTTGTTCAGTCTCTTCAGCATAAAAGCGGCAGCTGCGCGCTGAGAGAGACTCAGAAAATCTGAATGCGGCCAAGTTCGTGTTGCCTCCCGCAGCTGCTCTGAATTATATAAGCAGACATACGCCTAATGGTGAACCAATGATGGATTGTTTACTTCAGACCATCAGATTATGGAGGGTTTGACCCCCTAATAAGCACTGAACCCTCCAAAAAGAGGTCAAAATAAGACGCTGGGGGTAAAAATGTGAACTTTTTTTTTTAAATATATATTTAATTAATAAATATTTAAACAACTTTTTCAGACAACGTGTCAGTAACCAGAAACGTTACAGAAACCAGAATATAATCAGTAGCGTTCGCCTGAAGGTGTAACCATAGCAACACTGTTCGAGCTATTGGACGGTAAAAAGACAAAACTGTCGTTATCTCCTTTATTAACAGCGCAAGAGGCGCCAAAAGACAATATTGATTGCGCGAGGAGAACCTGCGCCACAAAAAAATTACTGACAGATATTCAATTAGAAATCGACACTCTTGAATCTCACTGTTCAATTTATTTTACAATCGAGTCCAGTGTCAAGTAAATCGGTCCATTATAATTAAACTCTCTAGAAAAGAGAAAAGGCTACATGAAAGAAAACATGGGATATCGAGCTTTTTGTTCTGCACATTGCAAACTTATAGGCTAATAAATAAAAAACAGTTGAATTATGGCACTCAAACGAGTAAACAAAGTGACTTTTTAAAACATAGGCTATTCAACCTGTAACATAATGGCTTACCTTGAAGTATTATGTATCCAACAACACCGTCCAGGTTGATGTTTCTTCCCTGCATATCAAAGTATGTGATTCCCTTGGATAAACTCATAAGTATGTTATCAATCACATCCTGCTTTGATAAATCAATTGTAGACGAGAGAAAAAGAAGTACAAGGAAAGGAAACCACATTTTAAGAGCTTTAAGAATAGAAAATCAAACGGGGAAATCGTTATTGGACGAGTAGTCTATCCAGTAGCTTTTTTTCCCCCTTATTTCAAAGGCGAAGCTGTTTGACAAAGCAAACCCATCACGTGGCTCAGGTCCGCTGAGATTTAGGGCTGTGGAAACCCTGGGGTGCCACATAGTTTGAATATTATTGCTTTTGCTGAAAATATTCCGTTTTGGCTGGGCTTTCTCTTCATTTCTTAGACAGTTTAGCCATTTCCAGATTTCTTTCTTTCTTTCTTTCTTTCTTTCTAAAAAAGGTTGTCTGAAATTTTCCGCTTGTAGGCTATTTTAGCTAAATCATCTGCAAAGGCATCTTTCTCCACTGAGGATCAAAAAATGAAATAATAATAATAATAGCAAGGCGCAAATATTGGTAATATTTTAATAGTTTATTATATTACAGTAGATATGTTTTACTTGTGACCAGTAGGCTCTAATTTGATTTTTTTTTTCTTTGGATATGGAATTTAATAGGCTAATATTCATAACTAATATTCCTAATATTTACTTTCTTCTGCCTACATACAGTTGCAAGAAAAAGTATGTGAACCACTTGCAGAATCTGTGAAAATGTGCAAAATTTTAAAAAAAAATAAGAGAGATCATACAAAATGCATGTTATTTTTTATTTAGTAGCCTACTGTCCTGAGTAAGATATTTTACATAAAAGATGTTTACATATAATCCATAAGACAAAAAAATAGCTGTATCTATTAAAATGATCCAGTTCAAAAGTTTTTGAACCCTTGATTCTTAATACTGTGTGGTTACCTGGATGATCTATGACTGTTTGTTTGTTTTGTGGTTGTTCATGAGTCCCTTGTTTGTGACTGAGCAGTTAAACTGAGCTCTGTTCTTCAGAAAAAATCTCCAGGTCCCAAAAATTCTTCAGTTTTCCACCATTTTTTGCATATTTGAACCCTTTACAACAGTGACTGAATGATTTTGAGATCCATCTTTTCACATGGAGGACAAATGAGGGACTCAAACACAACTATTAAAAAAGGTTTAAACATTCACTGATGCTTCAGAAGGAAACACAATGCATTAAGAGTCGGGGGGTGAAAACTTTTGAACAGGATGAAGAGGTCCAAATTTTTTTTTTCATTTAGTACTGCCCTCAGAAGCAACAGAAAATACTTGCATGTTTCCCGGAAGACAAATTAAATACAATTTACCTTGATCTTCAAATTCCAAATGTTTTCACCCCCCATCTATTAATGCATCGTGTTTCCTTCTGAAGCATCAGTGAATGTTTGAACCTTTTTTAAAAGTTGTGTTTGAGTCCCTCAGTTGTCCTCACTGTGAAAAGACGGATCTCAAAATCATTCAGTCACTGCTGTAAAGGGTTCAAATATGCAAAAAAAAAAAAAAAAAAAAAATGCTGGAAAACTGAAGAATTTTTGGGACCTGGAGATTTTTTCTGAAGAACAGAGCTCAGTTTAACTGCTCAGGACAAACAACGGACTCATGAACAACCATCACAAAACAAAACAAAAAAAACAGTCGTAGATCATACAGGTAACCACACACAGTATTAAGAATCAATGGTTCACATATTTATGAATGGGGTTATTTTAATAAATTCAGCTTTTTTTTTTTTTTTTTTTGTCTTGTGGATTATATGTAAACATCTTTTATGTAAAATATCTTACTCAGGACAGCACTAAATAAAAAATAACACGCATTTTGTATTATCTCCCTTATTTTGTTAAAATTATTAACATTTTCACAGATTCTGCAAGTGGTTCACATACTTTTTCTTGCAACTGTATGTACATAATGTCTCTCGTGAATCACCTTGCACTCTAGTTTCGTTGTACAATGTGTGCACGAATGGAATTATGAAATTATCATCCGAAATTGTCATAATGTTTAATTCATTTAAATGTTTAATTCATTTATTGGTGGTAACTATATAGGTTTTAGCGATCTTGAATAATGTTAATGCAACTATAATTAGCTGTATTCGCCTGTGGTTCGTGTCTCTTTAAATTTCCTGTCCTACTTTCAGCCACGTCATATTCAGGAAAACACAATGGCGGATGCCAATGCGGCAGTAGCTGTAGTGACAGTTTCATTGGTTGTTTTAGGACTATTATCGGGGTTAAGCTTATCGTGGGCTCTTTTACCAGTCGCTGTAGTGGTGCTTATTTTTGTACTAGCCAGTGGATTAAGGGGACGCGATGAACTTGCACATTTGAACGTTTGCGTGTTGGTGCTGGGAGATATAGGGCGCAGTCCGCGCATGCAGTATCATGCGCTCTCTCTCAGCAGACATGGATACAGTGTCACCTTAATTGGCTTTCTTGGTATATACATTTTAACGCATGCACTTCTCATTGCATCATTATGTGCTTTTATGCATGATACAAAATGCCCATAAATGTAGCCCCCATGTCTGAATTTAAGGCATGCTAATAAACTGTAAATCACTAAGATATGCATTACATATACAGGTCACAATGCTAGTTTTAGCACCTCTAACACTAGCATGTTGCTCACATAGGTACTAAACCTCATCAAGACATTCTTGAAGATGACAGGATAGACATACTTCCAATTTCAGAACTAAAGGGGCTTAGAGGTAATACAAATATATAAAATCTGTATAAAAAGATTACTTGCAAGCACAACAGACCATGCACAGTCATTCTGATATGAAGAATGTGATCTGCATTTTCCTTTCAGTTGGCCCAAAAATTTTCAGGTATGTTTCAAAAGTGATACTCCAGTCTTTCCAGCTGTTCTATGTGTTGATGAAGATTGAGGACCAAGGCTATATCCTTATGCAGGTGTCTGTCTCTTGTATTTAGCAAAGTAATTTCTATATCTGTTGATCTCTTAAAGTGACATTCTAAGTCACATTTTTGCATACTGTAGAACCCTCCTGGACTGCCAGCTATAGCAGTGACGTGGGTGGCGAGTCGTTTCAGGGGAAACCAGTTCATCATAGACTGGCACAACTATGGATACACCATAATGGCTCTTACTCATGGAGAGAATCATCTAATTGTCAAGGTGGCAAAATGGTAAGTAACACATGAAAATATCTCTTAAGGACAGTGTGTTTTAAGTGATATTTGGGAATCGTCTGAACTGTGTTTTTGGCAGGTATGAGAAGCTCTTTGGATGTTTCTCGGATCATAACTTATGTGTCACTAACGCAATGAGGGAAGATCTTCGGAAGAACTGGAATATTGAGTATGTTGAGTTTACATTTTTAATCAAATAATATTTGGTCTTTTATTATTTTTAATAAATTAATAAAACTTTAATTTCTTTACAAGACAAGCCAGTTAATCAATCTTGCAATTGTAGGGCAACCACGTTATATGACAAGCCACCCTCGATATTTAGAGAAACACCTTTGAAACTTCAACATGAGCTGTTTGTCAGAATGGGCAGTGTTTATTCACCATTTAGGTCTAGGTAAGTATTTTCACGTAGAGCCATTTGCTCTCATTCCATTAAGTCGCACAAATAGTATTTAATACCACTCAGCTCTGTTGTCATTTAGGTTTGTCATTTTGTTAATATTATAATTTTTTAGTTGTGATGTCACTAAGGAGCACATGGAACTGACAGCCTTCACAGAGCGTAACACTCAAACAGGTGCTGTGACGCGCTCTGCTGGACGACCTGCTCTGCTTATCAGCAGCACCAGCTGGACTGGTCAGTGCCGTTTATACTGAGCTATAGGGATATTATCCTTTGTTTGTTTAATTAAAATGTCCTAACTTTCATTATTTGTGTTCTCTAACAGAGGATGAAGACTTCTCAATTCTTTTACAAGCCCTTGAAGGTTATTATTTTTATTTATTTATCTTTCCATATACAGTACTGTTTGAAGTTAGTAAGATTGTTTTTAAATAAATGAATACGTTCATTCAGCAAGGATGCATTAAATTTTACAAAAAAATAAATAAAATGAAAAAAATAAAATTAAATGGTGTTCTTTTGAACTTTCTATTCATCAAAGAATCAAAAAAAGTATTAGTTTCCAAATAATAATAATATAATAATTTACAATATTATTGTTTTGACTGTTTTTTTTGTTTTTTTTTTCAAGTAAACTTTTAAAAAATATTTAAGAAATCTTACTGACATCAGACTGGTTTCACAGACTAGGTTTAGCCTGGTCCCAGACTAAAATGCATGTTTGAGCTGTTTTACATAAAAACAACTTGCACTGAAATATGTTAAAATTTTGTCTCAGGATGCACACCAGTAATGTTTTTTTTTTTCTTTTTCTAAGGCACATTTATAAAAGCTACTTAAATGTCCTAATTGAACTAAGGCCTAATCCTGGTTTAATCTAAGTCCTGTCTGTGAAACCAGGCCATAGTGTACCACAACCTTTTCTGTAATTTACAGTTGCATTACACTTTATGTATTCAAACCTATTACACTATGTAATCTCCCAACGTTTGATTTCTTTCCATCTCCAATAGAGTATGAAAAGTTTGTTGAGGAAGAAGACAAACTTCCATCATTGGTCTGTGTGATTACAGGTACACAACACTAACACTGGGTATCATTTGAATTTTAGTGATTTCGATTCCACTTCCGATTCTTATCAATTCCCAGTTTCAATTCCAATATGGTAAAAAAAAAAAAAGTCAAACACATTTATGTCTTATTTCTGTCTTTTTGCAAGACATTCTTTTGCAGCTGAATGCCATGAACAAAAATCAGCAGCCTAAAGAACAAATAACTAATAAACTAGACTAATATAAATTTAAAACATTTTATATATATATATATATATATATATATATATATATATATATATATATATATATATAATTTAAAGACAAGTATACAGTCAGTAATACAATAAGAACAAATTAGCAATAGCACAAATGAATACAACTGAACAAAGTTAAGAAATTGAAATCAAATGTAAAATAACACTGCATAGTTTTCTTTTTATGAATTAAATATAGATTAATCCTTATTAAAATTACAAACATTATTCAGTCAAGATCAGTGAGTGATTTCCTTTTTCTTTTGTTACTGTTCAACAGTAATGATAGATGACACCTAAAGACCTAATGCACGGATCCATAATACAGTTAAACATGCTTTTCTTTCTCAACTGTTTATGTACACTGAAGACATAACCAAGTGATTATGAGGATATTTTGACAATCTTTTGTGTATTTGTTCGTTGAAGTGCAAGAAGACGCGAAAGAGAACTCAATTCAGTATTAGTGCACTATATGAGAGGCGGCTTTTTGTGCGCACTGATGTGCCCAGCACAAAAACAGTACACAAGTGCCGAATTGAGTTTTCTTTCTGTGTTCTTGAATGGTTTAAAACCACATTAAAATTCCCATACAGGAATCGATAAGTGGAATCGAAATGTAATTTTCCGATTCCAGAATTGGAATCGATTTTTGATTCCCAACCCTACACAGCACTGAGTCTAATATGTATAAATGTCCATAAAGTCATCCGTGGACCAATGCCTGTGTTTGTGTTTCAATACAGGTAAAGGTCCTCAGAAGGAGTATTACAAGAAGCTGATTGACTCTAAAGAATTTCAACATGTCAAGATTTGCACTCCTTGGCTGGAAGCAGAGGATTATCCAGTTTTACTTGGTAAGAGGAACTCATTAACAGCAATGTAAACATTATGGGCCAGGTGTTCATCTTTTGCTAACTGCTGATTGTATTAGCTTAAAATACATGCATTTACACAAGTGTGCTGTTCTTTGATGTTTTTGACGCAGGTTCAGCTGATCTTGGGGTATGCTTGCACAAATCATCCAGTGGTCTTGACCTTCCAATGAAAGTGGTTGACATGTTTGGATGTTGCCTGCCAGTCTGTGCCATACACTTTAAGTGGTAAGAATGATCTCTTATGCTAACATATGTTGGGCATCATGCAGGAAACAATTACATCAGCTCATTCTGTATTTTGTTAGCTTGCATGAGTTGGTGAAACATGAGGAAAATGGGCTCATTTTCAAAGACTCCAGCGAGCTGTCTGAACAGTTAAAGGTAAGACGTCTGTTAATAAAAAGTAGTTTGAGATTCAAGATCAAGACTTTTTCCTTAAACATCTGGAATCCCTTGTAATAAATGTTCATGGCTAATTCTGGTATCTCTGTAGCTTCTGTTTTCAGACTTCCCTAGTGATCAGGGGAAACTGGGCATCTTCAGGAAGAATATAAGGGAAAGTGGGCAGCAGCGCTGGGATGAGAACTGGGACCATAACGTTCTTCCGCTTATTAAAGAGCACTGCGACTGACCAACTTGGTGATGGGCTCATGTAGCATCCTCTCAAATCCTTTGACTCCCATTCTATGGAAAGTTACTGTCAGGTATTTGCACAGGGTACATATTTTTAAGCTGACGTTCCCCACAATGGGACAGTCAGCATTCCAGCAATGCCATTGGGAAAGACTTGAATATGAGAATATAAAGCACACTTTCCTTGTAAATAATATGTAAATAAACACTTTATTACAAAGAAATTGTTTTTGTCATACATATATTTTGATCATTTCTATAGTAGAGGTTCGGTTGTATGGAAATACTTGAGTAACAGAATCTTTCATGATGACATGTCTCAGTCCAGCTCTTTCTGTAAATAAAAAACATTTTGCTCATTATGAAGAATCAGGAATAATTAATATGTTTTAAATCAATAGTGTAATGGAATAAAATATTAATATGAAACCTACCTAATTCTTTCTTGAAACAGTCATACGTCTGTGGGTTACGTACAGCAGATACAATGTAAACATCAGGATGGTTTTCTTGAACTTTGCAGTTCAGAAGCCTGCTCAGCAGCTTCACCAAGCAAGCAATTACATCAGGATCGTACACCACATCTGGTTCAAACAAACACAGTAATGTTACTGAAAACTTCTCAAGCATTATACTTTCATTTGAATAGGCATGATTCAGAGACCTTCTAATCATTAAATGAGAATAAATCACATTTGAAAATGTGTGTGTACATTTTATAATGTATGTGTAATCTCGAAAATATCCCTGGGTTTTGTGTCACCTGCAGCAATGATGGTGTTGGCCTGTATTCTTTGCAGCTGCTCGACAGACACATTTTCCCAGTCCAGTTCCTCAACGCTCACTGACGCACTGTTGCTGTCAGAGTTAGTTAAGCAGTTTGTGATATTGTCCTTCAGCCTCTGAAGCACAGTGTGATGGCAGTCGCTGAAGATGTATTTGGTTGGGCTGGATGACCGACATATTACAGTGCCTGTAAATCCAATTCCACTGCCCAGCTCTAGCACTGTCCTGCATGTACAGCCCAAATGTAAAGTTATAGCAGCATAAATGTAATAATTTAAACAATTAACTAAACAAAGTCACTTCAATCACTCCATTATAAGTAGCTTCAGTCACTCTGTTCTTGTTTCTCATACTGTTACATCATATATACACTACTGTTCAAATGTTTGGGGTCGGTAAGATTTTTTTTTGTTTGTTTTTTTTACTAATTATTACTAATTTTTTTACTAATTATGTTATCAATAAGATAATGTAAGTGGATTTTTTATATTATTGCTGTTTTTGTACTTACTTGATGACAGAGCAATAGCGCAGCATCTTAAATATTTGTAATGAACTTTATGCCCCCCCCCCCCATAATATTACTTAAACATTAAATGGCAGTAATCCCAGATTTTCAGTCTCAGATTTTTGGAGATGTATCCACTGTATCTTATAAAATTATATAATATAAAGAAATAAATGTAATCAAGCAGAGAGTTATGAAGTGTCAGACTTGCTTGCTTTTGAAGATGTGTGTATTTTCCAGAGCCCATTCAGCCAGGTACAAGGCAGCCTCCCAGGTAACCAGACCGGTGGTGCCCTGAGAGATGAGGGCCACGTTCTCTGCTAGACTAACCGCATCTCCTGTTGGCTTTTGAGATTGAACACTTTCTGATATTAAATTCTGTTATAAGGAATAAGTTCTAGTGCTAAAGTGATCTAACTTACCAGTAAGTAGGTTTTGTAGCACAAGTCCTCCTCCTGACCAAACATGAGCTCTCCTAGTGCTTCATACAGTACATCCAGAGGTTCTGCAGCTATCGTCTCATGCTGCAAAAAACAAAAAAACTTAACTAAACAAGCAGTATCTCAATATCAGAAAGTGTGTAAAGCATGTTTTATGATTGTAAAGAAATAAAGCCAACCTTTTTTATCAATTCTGTTAGGAAGCGTCTTCTGTACTTTAAAGAGGGGGGGTTCTTGAGACAAATGGGATGCAAACATGTCTGCGAAAAAAAAGAAAAAAAAAATCTTTAATTTTATTGATTGACTCATTCATTCAGTTTCACAGTAGCTTCTTTACCTTCTGAAGAATGTCCATTATGATGTCTGAGGTTTTTGAAGTTGTAAGTTCTTTGTCTAAAAACTACAAGAACGTTATTCATGAAACAATAGATGACCTAAAAAATACATTGTTGCAAGCAAATGTGCTACTTACATCCCATGGAAATGTATTTAAAAGACACATAGCGAAGAAGTTCACTTGAAAGGTGTGTATAACGTCTTTTCTAGTTTTATGGCCCATTCCTACCTCCTCTTCAACTTTCATTTGAGCTAATCTCTTTAAAACACGCAAATATGCCGAGACTACGGAAGATGCATGTGTGAACTCTATGGTGAATTTCTTCGTGTGTCTCAGTCCACATATTTTGTGGTTCCAGCGCCACCTGCCGGGTTGGTTGTGCAACAACTATAAATAATATGGCTGTGTCCGGTAAAATCAGCCTCGCCCACTCTCAGCAAGTAGAGTTTTTGTTATTTTCTAAAAGTATTTTATAAATGTATTTAACTTGAGTTGAACCATACATTACAAAATGTTCTTCATCTGGCATGCTCATTTTAAAGCTGCAGTCCGTAAGTTTTGCCTCTTTGTCGCCATCTCTGTTTGAAACCTGCAATTGCAGTTATTTGCGGAATTATCTTCTTTACGTGGTGGGTTGTGCAGATGAATCTAATGTTTGCTGTCAGTCACCACATCGGTGTGGATACTGTACTTCAGAATCACAGATTCTACATCTTGGAAGTATGACCAAAATAAGAATTTTCACTGGAAAATGTAACAAGTAACATGTCTGTCACTTTTGTTCTGATCAACTGAGAAAAAAGCATTAGCCTACAATAAATCGTGCTGCCAATGGTGATTAAATCTAACAATCGCTTAGCTCGGATTACGTCAAACCATGCAAATTATTGTTATTGTTATACTTTGTTCTCAAATTGTTGATGTTAACAACATCTGCATTGCGTGACTATGTGTATTTAGTGTGTATTAGCGTTACTGTAGATTTCAATTTCTGTAGCCCCTCCGCAATCCGAAGTCTTTTGCTTTTGACTACGGGTGAATCTCCAGTTGTCACTGATGATTGTCATTTGGACCTTTCTGGATTACAATCCACCATCAAAATAAGTTTAATTATTGCAGCTGCTGTGAGAAATGATCCGACATCCTCATATGTGATTTGGCATACTAGCTGGGACTCTTCTTTATGTAAACAGATGTGATGTAATGACGCAAAGACGAATGGCGGCATGCTTGAATTTCCCGTGGAAACCTACCAGTACAACCCGAATTATAAAACATTATTACAAGCTTACCGTTGTGAATCGGGCTAAGGTAAGGAGATCGTTTTGAACACTGGCTGGTTATGTACTTGCTCAAAAATTGATTTTGAATAATTTTTAAACAAAAAAAGATACGGACTGCAGCTTTAAGTGTGCAATTATGTAGAGGGCGTTCTTTGCAGATGTGACGGGCGTGGTTGGTGTTGGCGTAGCTTTGCGTGGGCGTGGCTTGGACGTGCAGGACGCACAGAAGACTCTTCTCCTCTGAGCATCTTGATGATGATAAAATAAAGATGGGCATGCAGCTACTATCTGAGGTTGCTGCTGCTGCCAAAACATTTTATTGCCTGTGCATAATTGTGTAAATACTTTCTAAATATTTTCTCTGACTGACCAGATGACAAAACCGAAATCCTGAGATGAGTTATTATTTTTCATTTTCTCAGTTGGACATTATTTTTTTTTTTAAGTTAATCGGTGTTTTCGCTCTGTGTGAGAAAAGGGGCATAGACTATTTGTAGAAGACACTCTTTCAGGGGCGGATCTACCGGGGTGGCAACCCTGCCACCCTAAGAAAAAGCTTTGCCACCCCACGTGCCACCCCAGAATTATCACAGAATAAAATATAAATGTTAGCAGTGTTTCAAATACTGCTTTTCAGCAGCGGCGCTTCAATGTGATGACATAAAAAAGACAGCGTAACGCAAAATAATGGCAAGAAAACACGTCTTTCAATAAACTGTGCATGATGGTTGCGCGCCCAGTGTAGTCAGTTTCATTAACAAATGACTCTTATGAACCGGTTCTTTGTGAGTCAAAAACACACAGCGCAGCCAAGTTCACTTATGAAATGTTATTCCATTTGCTCGTGAATCAGAAAAGTACTGCTTCTCGGCTAACTCAGAAATGTAATCCCATCCGAATATGATTCATTTCATAATTTTTGCTGGCTTGTCATAAAGCCAAATTAAATAGTTTGGTCAGTTAGGCCAGAATAGATAGATGTTCTGGGTGTTTGCTAAAGTGCTGCTAGGTGGTTGCTAGGCTCTTGCTATGCAGTTGCTGGGGTGTTTGAGTATGTGGTTGATAGGGTGTTCTGGGTGAACACACACAGACATTCCCACCTCTGGTAATAACAGAAACTCTAAAATTGTTTGCAAAACTGTGGAAATTCAAAAGTTTTTGTTCTTTAACTTGCACTAAAACGTGATTTATACCATCGAAGTAGCCTATGTAATGTTGATAAACCTGCTCATCTCCTTTAGTGATACAAGCTCAGACTCATTTAGAATCTGTTAATGTTTTTCATATAGTGTCTTGACTTGGTGCCATAATGAATACTGAAATCTTGATATTTATTTATTTTAAACAGTATAGTGGTATAATTAGTATTGTATGTGGTAATGCAATATTTGTACACATGTATCTCCAAAAATGGGCGCTTGCTTTGGCGTTGCCACCCCTCATAGACCTCATGCCACCCCTTTGCCACCCTATAAATAATTTTCTAGATCCGCCCCTGCACTGTTTAAAAATCAATAAAATGATTATCTGTAAAATTTACTGTGCATTAAGCTGACATATTGCAGATATCTATTTAGGGGTCTCCTAAACTTCTCACTTCTTTAAAGCATTTCCTCAGTTTGCGATCAGTAGCTAGCCTAGACACATCCTGGAGCCCTATAAAACATGTTTGCGGTTAGACTACATAACTTGCTTTCAAAACAAACCTGTTGCTAATGTGCTGAATTTCTTGGTTGTACAGTTCAGGTAAATGAGTACCCTAAACGACACAGTCGTGTTAAAATGCTCGTCAGTTTCGCAAAGCAGCGCAAATGGTCAGTAGGCTACCACACCCTTATGTCACCAGCTCCAAAATTACTAAGTATTCCAGCACTCAGACTACAAATACATCACCTCTGATACCAACAACTCATTATTGCGAATTTTCCTTAAATGATCAATGTATTTTACAACGTGTGACATTTTTCAATACCTCCATAAGCCTGTCAGTTGTATTACGTGTTTAATTATCTTGGAAACAGAAGCCAGTTATTTTAATAAAGCATTAATAAGTAGATTAGTTATGGGCTACAAGCGTATAATTACATTAATTATGTTCTGCTCGCAACGTACAGCAGCATTCACTGTGGTTAAAGCTTTGTTTTAATTAATCAGATGTATTTATAGCGTATTACCAGGGTATGCCTAGAAATAGACTCCATACAGCAACTTCACATAACTCTTTTACGATTGGTCGAGGTTGAGTAGGCAAAGAAATCCAATTGGGTGGAATAAAGATCGGTCATCTGAAGATCTGAACACTTCTAGTTCGCAGTGGACATAAGAAGCCCTCCACAGCACGCGAATTTTCTCCCAGACGCTTGATTTCACTTCACTGTGGGTTTCAGAGGAAGTCAAAATGAGCGTGAGTAATTTTAAAACACATCATCGATACATTATTCCTTTCTTTTTATGTCAAATGGTCTGTGTATGAGTTGTTTATAGGCTAGAGAGCATATGTCACAATGTATTCTGCACATCATAAGTTACATCAAATAGCCTAGCTAATATCTTACAGTATGTAGGCTACTCGTAGCAGCTGAAGTCAGGTGTTTATGTCTGTTGATACTGTTTGTGTGTTTGGTGCATAGTTATGATAGAATCGTGTCTACTGACTTGCACTGCTCATGGGTGTGACCTTCTCGTATCTCAATGCACTTAAACAGTTATACAGCTAAGTTGTTAGTTTCATCATCAGATTCATTTCTATCATAATGTTGTACTGGTCAGTGACGTTTTTCCCCCTCAAAAATATTAAGAAATGCAATTCATAAAAAAATTGTTTTACCTCAGATAGAAAGAGTAGATAGAAAGTATCGTTAAAAGGCTGAAGTTGCTGGAAGAAGTTTGGAACAAAGTAGAGACTTTTACGTTATAGAAAAAGGTAACACTGTTTCCACAAAAATATTATCAACTGTGATAATAATAACAAAAATTTTACTCAGTATGTTAGAGTGATTTCTGAAATATCACGTGACACTGAAGACTGGAGGGAGTTTTTTTTTTTTTGCAATTTAGAGTCATTGAGTTTAGTTTTATATGTGAGCCTTTTCATGGAGCAATGCAGCCATAATCAAATAATGGAAAATGAATTATGGTAAGTTTAAGACAGAGGTTAGCTTTATAGCTTAGGTTATTGGGTTTGCAATGCATGTAAGTCTGTAACCCTTTGGAATTTTAGGGTAATTTATCATACCTTAACATGTTTAATCCTCTGGCATTTCTACAGATGAAGCAAGACTGGCCAATTCGAGCCCAACTATGGTCTAAAACCAGTACCCGGGGCATTGAAAAGGAGACCTTTAGCTTACTTTCTCTCTTCTTTCTCTCACTTTCTCCCTTTTCTTCACTTTCTCAGAGGAAGCAGTGTGACTCATTAATTCCTCGCAATGCTAAGACTAGTATCACCAGCCAGTTTCCCTTTTGCGGTTAAAATAAGCAATTTAGAAAGTTGAGAAAGAAAGAGTGAGACGTATCGCACTGCTCTGAGAGTGTCGTTCTACACACCAACTAATGTGGAAAGAATTCACCTCTGTTACACACCTGTTCATTCTCAATCTAAGTGCCTTTTTCCCTTCTTTTCCTCCTCCATTCTCTCTTTTGAACATCTTTTCTGTCCACTTTTCAGCCAGCTGTAGCCTATCTCCTTTGCCATCATTAAAACAGCTGTAAAATCTACTTTCCTTGGCAGCTGTGAATCACAATAGAGCCTCTGTATAATTCAACTTGTGATTTTGCAGCTGCTGACCCGTCTTGGATCTGCACAAGAGATGGCATGGCCACTGGTTTTTACAAGATTGAATGACTAAGTCGTCATGAAACAGAAGTTGCGATAGTCTTTTCTTCCCTATTGTGGCCTATATCTGAGTGAAAAGACTTCTCGAACAAGAACAGATGTAGGGCGGGACTTGATTCTGTCCATTGGGAATTGATTGGATTGTTGGATGGTTGTGGTTGCTATTGCTGTGATGTCATGTGAGTGACAGGTTGCCCTGCCCTCACGCCAGTAAACTCATCATCAGAGAAGAGAAGAGATGTTTACGATGGCACATGAATTTTATAGAAAAAAAAATATGATGTGTACTGGTAAATCTTTTTTTAAGTGAATACTGCACAATTCCATAAAAAAAAAAAAAAAAAAAAAAAGAATTGTCCATTTTGATTTCATGGCTTTAAGAAATAGCTCTTCTTGTATCCATAGAGGTTTTCCAATAGAGCAACCATGCCACATCTGCAGTTTTTTGAAGTCTGGCTCTTTGCCTTTTACCATTGGACCAGGATTTTCCTTTCAATGCATAGGAAAATTTGACTTTTGTGAGGCTGATTCTGTGCACTCCATCATTACAGCTACAATCTCTCTTTGGTCTCTAGGGAAAACCAGGCACAGTGCCCAGCTGTACAAGTCAAATTTAAGTGGATACACATGTTCTGCTATTTATACTAGCAGTGTGTATCCCAAATAAATCAGTCTGTGAGATATACAAAAATCAAACGACTGTAGATAGAATAAAGAGTAACATGAGCTCTCACTCTGTCTAACAGGGTGTGATTGTGCAGAATATGTCCTTCAAGGTGGGACAGACTTTGACTGTTAATGGAGTCCCCATGGCCGATTCTACAAAGTAAGCCTCTGCAAAGTAACTTTTCGAATTCAAGATGTTAATTGCAACAGGAGTTATACTGTATCTCTCATTTGCTCTATTGCAGTTTTGCCATTAACATTGGTCACAGCGCTGAGGACATCGCTCTACACTTGAACCCTCGTTTTGACGCCCATGGTGACCACCACACTATAGTCTGCAATTCATTCCATGGTGGCAGCTGGTGCGAGGAGCAGAGAGAGAGCAGCTTTCCATTTAATCAGACTGAGGATTACCAGGCAAGACACAAGACTTTCATATATATCTTAATGTAGCTGCTGTTTAAGCATAAACTTAAAGGTAATAATAATAAATGAGCTGTGGGTGGAATATAATGCCCAAAGGTCTGCAAATGCATATGCGAAAAACTCCAGCTCGGTTTGAGGGCTGGTTGAGATGCATTAGTAGTGTGTTGAAATTCGCCATTATGGTAAGGATTGTGACATTTCCATAAAACACTTGAAGTGGTTAACCAATTACAACACACTGGTCCAGCCAACCAATCAGAGCACATTGTGCTTTTCAGAAGCTTCATTGAGACAGGAACTAAACAGAGCGTTACTGTCAGACTGGGAAGAGAGGTGCTGCAACAATGTCAAATATGTGAAAAATAATGTGATCTTTGAACATACAAGCATGAAAGCCTATTCTAGTAGAGTCTAAAAACAAAATCAAGATTTTGTAAAAGGGCATAATTGGTCCTCTTTAACTAGCATGCTATCTTATTTCTTTTCTTCCTTTAGATAAAAATCACATTCACCAATGAGGATTTCCTGGTGACTCTTCCTGATGGTTCTCAATTTCACTTCCCTAACCGTCAAGGTGCTGAGAAGTACAAGTATATGCACTTCGATGGCGAGGCCAAGATCTATGGAATTGAAATCAAGTAAAATTAAAAGAAGGCTCACTGTTGTATTCTGAATGCTGAATGATTCTTTGCCTTATTTTGTCACTTATCCAGCTCTGTTCTTCCACAGTTTTCACTTACTCAATATGGAGTATCTCAATCACAATCTTATCATTTGTATTCTAAATCAGCATTATAATTTTGCTGTGGCACTGCCTATCTAAACCACTAGAGGGAGCGCAACTACAAAAAATTGCCATGAGCTTTAGCGGTAGGCCTATCACAGGTAGTTGACATTTTCCAACTAGATTATTTTTCCTACTACTTTTCTATAATACAGCATCATATTCTTAAATCTGGTTTATAACTAAAGCAAATTCACAATCTATAGCTGTTGGCAGATATAAATGAAAATAAAATCCTGTTTTCACCAATAAACTAAGCCTCTTAGTCTTTTTGTCTGTTTAATGTGTTCAGACAGAAATGTCTTTTCTTCATGTTATGTTTAAGTTTAGCTATGCTTCATTTTCATTATTAGAGGATAAACAAACTGATGGAGAAGATTGAGATTGAAACAAAAGCTTTAATTACATCAGGTGCTTATCATACAAACATGTCAGAAATAGGAAGTCCCACTGCCAGTTTAAAATAGGTCATTCATGACATGATTTAAATATTCAGTGCATGAGAAATAAACAGCACAGTTCAAAGGTGATTTTCTTGAAATTGGCATTTTTTTCTGTGGTTAGAAACAACAGAAACTTGGTATAAATTATCTTAAACCAACAGACAAATTATTAAATTTAGTCATGGTACTCGGCCTACATCAAACAATTGATGTGCAAGGCATTTCTTTAGTTTGAAAATAGAAAAACACATTAATATAAGGGGAATACTAAATAAAGACTGTCACACACACACACACACACACACACACACATATATATCATCACTTTGGTGGTAGTGATTAAGTATTGGTTAAAAATGTACTATACTAGACTGACAGCTCAAGCTGTGCAGTTAATGAGTGCACTGTATTGTAAAATAAAATATTACATGAATATCATGAACTTCCAATATGTTCATAATATACTGTAAGTTCAAATGTTTGATGTCTTTGAAAGAATATCAATGATTTCCATAAGGTTCAATTGTTTTTGCCATATAGAGCCAATAAATTAACTTTGTGTGTGTGTGTGTGTGTGTGTTTTAGTCCTGGCTTCAGAAAGTAAAAAAAACCCTGAACTATAAGAGAGAACACTTTTAAATGATTCATCCAATGACAATGAAATTGTACACTGCTTACTGTCTCTTCAAAAGGAAGAAGCCAATGCCCTGCATATTTCCTGTACTGCCAAAGAAATCTTTTAAAATACACACTTCAGATCTCAACAGCTTCTTGGCTTTGGGAGATGAATAGCCAGCATACCTTCACAGAATCTCTTATGTAAATTGGACATACTGTATGCCTCAAATTCAGTCTTGGCCAAGGGTAAACTGTTCAGTGCCTTGATTTTAACCTTTGAAGTGTCAACTGTTTTTTTTTTTTTTTTCACTTGCATTTTAGACTGCATTCAGAAACACACTGAAGTAAAGCTGAAGTATTATTCACAGTTAAAAGTAGAGTTATACAGTATCAAAAAAATAAACATATGAACTATTACAAGAAAGCATTAATTATACAATTTGTGTCTTTTTTTAATTAAAGAAACAGAAATTATAATGTACATTATGATGTACCTTCATGAAGGTACATTATAATTTCTGTTTCTTTAATTAATAAAGATTGGCAACTAGATTATTTTGCATTTAGCAACAACAAGAGGCTCCAATCCTTGTTCTTTCATCTTTTTTCCATTCTGTTTGATTTTCGAAACTAATTGCATGATATGAACATTATACTTGCCTCTAGAAGAAAACATTTTAACTAGAAGAAAACATTTTACCCTGATAAATAGGCCTTAATTAAATAGAGAAATTGCAATGAGATGAACATATACCTCAACACAACACAAATCTTAAACATGGTGACGATCAACAAATGTTAATTCAGTAAAAATATGAACTCTGAACCTAAATAACAGCAGCAGCAGCATAAATTTAGCCAGTTAATGCAAAGCAATGATCTTTATTTTCAAGCTGCAATGGATGCTGGGAACAGACACAACATCGTTCAACATAAAATTGTTTGAATTGTACGATATGACACCGTGTCTACTACACCGGACGGGAGCGGCGCGGTGCGACGCGACAAAAGACAATAGAACCCATTATAATCAGGGATGTTGTCTACACTGGAAGCGGCGCGACTCGGGCGACAAATCTCCGACGGTAAACTGATGCCTCGTTCTATTTATTACGTAGGCCTACTGACACAGGAGGACAATGCTTTGCAACCGGCGCTTAGCGTCGAGTGTAGACAGCTTTTAGCTCTTGCGACGCGAGCGACAACGGTCGCGTCCGGTGTAGACACGGTAACGGCTCCCGCGAACATGACACGCACCTTGACCTCTATAGAAATTAGGCGTACAGAGCCGTTATATCGTACAATTCAAATATAAACATCAAGATACCCACTAGTCGCTGACGTTTTCCAACGGCTCTGGCTAAAGTTATAGGACAGCACACAATTTTGTACACAATTTGTATTTGCGTTTCTGTAAATCTCACTAAAGAGAATGTTATTGAAAGGAACTATGAATAAGATGGATTTGTTTATTGGACTCTAGAAAATGGAGAAGAAGCAGAGATGTTGTAGTGGTAAGAATTGTTCTAGCTAATCTAGTTGTTTTTGTATGAAAGGCAATGAACTGTTTTGACACTGGGAAACAGTGTCCACACACATTTAATTGACTTGTCTGAGAAAGTATACCTTCTACTCTGGTTACAGCCAAACAGTTTTAAGAATAAGTATTGTTACTTACAATGCAGACGATATATAATCGTTTAATTATTACTAATTCTGGTTGTTAATGTTAATATAGTACAAGATGTTTTGGATTCTTTTAGTTTCATGTACATGTGATGCAAATATGACATAATACACTGTGTTATGCTTTGTTTTGTTCAGATGCAGCTTTCGTAATCATTACAGTTTGTATCACTATACATTGTTTTTGTTTTTAGCACTGCTGAACCACGACAGAAGAGTTCTCTGCTGTTTTACATATTCCTCAACAGAGGTAAGTGCAGGGCTTCAGTATCAGCTACCTTGACATTGTTAGCGCCATGCTCTACCAGTTGAACAACAGGAAGTTGGTTAGTGATTTCTGTTCTCTCTAGAAATAACATGATCATGTTGAATGGAAATGCTATGATTAACTTTTGCTGTTGTCACAGTGTCATATATTCATACTCGCACTTTGGCGTACTCATGCTATTTCTAATGTTTTCGCTCACTATCTCCGCCTCTCTGGATTTTTGTACCATAGGAAACAGAACATCTTTAATTTACAAACTGTCCATGTAAAGGAGAAGAAAGAGTCATTTTTATTTGAATAACTGACCCTATGATTATAATAATGTCACATTTTTTTTTTTTTTTAATTATTAATTTCTGGAACATGCATTTCTCTTCACAGTGAATAGCTTACATTTCTGCTTTACGAAAGTGTTCATTCTGTCACAGTATCATAATAGCAACTTCACAAATGCTGGACTCCTTTGTCTCTGTTTTTGTATTTCCTTTGATCACTTTGTTGTTCTTCTGGATGTTAATTCATTGCCATGGAATGTCTTCTGTCATTGACTGGGCGCTTTTCAGGGGTCTGGTTTCCATGGAGAGCTGACATTCTGAGTGTTGAGAGTGGACATGCATAATCGGGAAGGACGGTCTGTACTGGGCATGTGCGCAGAGAAGTGCAGTGGTTATTAGCATGTTTTAACATTCACAGAGGTCAGACGGTGGCATTTACCCTAAATCATCATCTGCAATGCCAGCCACAGCAGTACAGGCAAGGGGCAAGACAAGTGATTAGCTGCCTGACTGTGTTATCACATAAATGAAATAATACTCACTCTTGTGAAAGAGATACTGTGATGTGCGATGCTTGAAGAATGAACGTCTTTGTTGTGAACTAAATAACTCTTTTAAACAGTTATTTTTTAAGTCTTAACAATGGAGTGTATGCCATTCTAAAATGAACTATATAATTTTGACCAATTGATCAAAGCATATATAAGATTATACTAATTACTATAATTAAGGAGCGGAAAATCAAGTTAATGGGGCAATCAGTGCAATGATTTCTTCATTTTACGGTCTTTTAACTACTATGATGAATCAGATGGCAGCCAGCTTGAGGAATGGGGTGGTCTTAGTACTTACAATTTATTATTTTAGTTTATTTATTGCAGAAGTTATATATATTTCTGTTCTTTCCCATAAAAAGTGGTATTTTCTATCCTCACCACTTCCTTTTTTCTATTGCCTATGCAGAAATAGATCATTTAAAGCTGTACATTAAAATTTCTACCTCTCTGACACAAAATACGGTTTCGAAAAAACCACTAGATGCCACTAGGAAACCAAGAACAAGTTACAATATTGGCATCAATGGTCTTTCTTTTGCTTTTGGCCATTTGTATATACGTGATGTGACATGTCTGTCTCAGGCTGTACCTTTTGTACAGCGTCATAAGCCTTAATCAGGTAGATGCCATTTTGAATTTTACTCTACTGAAAATGAGGCTGTGAAGGATGAGGGTTTTCAGTGGCATGCATTTATAAATGTTCTAGATTACATAACTTTAAAAACTCACAACGTTCAAAACTGTTTTATGGGGTTTTTGTCAACTAAATGTGACCCAGGAACACAAAACCAGTCATAAGGGTAAATTTTTTTAAATTGAGATTTATACATCACCTGAAAGCTGAATAAATAAGCTTTCAATTGATGTATAGTTGTTAGGGTAGGACAATATTTGGCTGAGATACAACTATTTGAATATCTGAAATCTGAGGGTGCAAAAAGATCAAAATATTGAGAAAATCACCTTTAAAGTTGTCCAAATGAAGTCCTTAGCAATGCATATCCACTCACAAAAATACATTTTTGATATATTTGCGGTAGGAAATTTACAAAATATCTTCATGGAACATGGTCTTTACTTAATATCCTAATGATTTTTGGCATAAAAGAAAAATCGATAATTTTGACTCACAATGTATAGTTGCTATAAATATACCCGTGCGACTTATGACTAGTTTTGTGGTCCAGGGTCACAAATGTTTTTTAGAAAAATGTTTCATTATTGACGTTGACCATACAATCCATTGAACACACTGTACTTCTATCCCTCCTCACTGCCTCCTTTCATTCTTGTTAAAATTAAATATGGTCATACCCTTTGCAAAGGTCTATGCTGTGTACAATCACATTTTCTTTCTCGTGCCTTGTCTCATCATCACTGTGGTTTCTGTATAAATCATGTCACTCGCCACACATCGTAATCTGAAAACTGAATCTTATTTTACAAATATCAAATTGTTTGACTTGCTCTTTTCTCTTTGTCTGCCTTTTTCTTTTTCTCTCCCACAGTCATGCAAAAAGACTGCATATGCATTATCCGTTTAAACGGATGGAGTGACAGTGTCAGGGTCCTGACAGGAAAAACAAATGGAATAAGTAACCAGCGCAGAGAAATGTGTTTAGTGGCAGTAAGAGAGTAGGGCGATAATGGGACCCATCCGTTACGTCGGTGCATGGGTGCTAGGCTGAGTCTAAGTGAGATGGATGACTGTGTGTTCAAACCCCACTGAAGCTCAGAGGTCTAAGTCCTACACAGACCCTCTCAGCCAAGTCTATCGGAGAAGAGTGCGCCTTTATCAAGGCGAGGGGTGTGTTTAGAGGGTTAGTTCACCCAAAAATGAAAATTCTCTCAATTACTCACCCTCATGTCGGCCCAAACCCATAAGACTTTGTTTATCAGTGGAACACAAATGAAGATTTATTTTAATGAAATGTGAGCGATTTCTGTCTCTCCATTGGAAGTCTATTCACTCCGATCCTTTAAAACATTCATAAAGAGATCATAAAGTAAATCCATATCAATCGAGTGGTTCAATCCAAGTAAATAAACAGATTTAATTGAGGCTTTTACTCTCATATATAAACATTGATCAGCGAACATACATGGAGCACTCAAATACAGTATGTTAAACAGAAGTTCAAGCATGTTTGCTTTATGCAAATGAGGAAATTAAGATATATTAATTTGTGTTTTGAAGATGAATGAAAGTCTTATGGCTTTGGAATGACACGAGAGTGAGTAATTGATGATATAATTTAAATTTTTGGGTGAACTAACCCTTTAAATTGTGTTGATATCTAAAAATGCATTTCCCAACATATTCAAAATCTGTTCGTTTATCCATGTTAAAACCCATAATAGAGATGTCTGTTATTTTAGGCAGTGGTCAGACTCCGAGGAGTCATTCAGACGCCCGTCTCGTGTTACAGCGTATGCAGAGCGGGAGTGCCTTGTTGCCCTTGGCTCTGATCAAAAGCCTGTAATTGACTCATTTATTCAGTGCAAAGCTGGGAGGCAGAAAGAAGCAAGTCCGTGACCTGACATGGTGGTTGTAGCCGCTGGATGCTCAGGCTGCAGCAGTGGGATGGAGAGAGGAATTTTTTCCTGGGTGGCGCTGCCTTAGGCTCCTAGCATGATGTGCTGCTTTTGCTGGCTGATAAGAAGAGCTGCTTGTTTCGGTGATACGGGGGGTTGTGTCCATAGTGATTAAGAACTGCTGGCCTTTCTGGTTCTCTCCTCTCTCCTCATGTTATCATCAACCTTTTTGTGTGCTCCTGAATCTCTTTACTATTCCACCTTTTCGGGATCAAGCTATCTTTTTTACCTCGGTTCCATCCTTTCCTCTCTGCATCTCCCTATCGCAGTCCGTCTTTCACGTCCCGCTGCACTTGACTTGGTCTCATCAGATCCTCTTACTCTTGTGTCACTAGACCTCAGTGGCTGTAATTTACTGCAGTACCACCAATGTACTGTATGCCTGTATCTGGCTCCTAATCATGTAATCTGATGTAAGATAATGCAACCTCGTGAAAGTCCTTGGATTACGGCTAACAAATGAGAGAGTGGGAAGACAAACAGGACTCATTTGCAACTAAGCAAATACAAGATGCTTTTTTGGGCTTTATATGAAATCCTTACTCGTTTGAAAATGACGTACACAGGCTTCCACCAGGTCTACAGTATATCTTGGTTGGGAATTGAACGGCATTAGGAAATTTATTCAGTGAGCTGTATGTCCGCCATTTTTCCTGACATGACCCTGCTGAAAGGACCAGATGAAGCGTCGCCATGTTGTGTTTGAGATGTTGGTCTCCAGCATGCAATAAATGTGATTTTTGGTTCTCCAGCTTGAAATTCTGTCTCAGCAGTCTCTTCTCATAACTCAAGAGATGCCACACACATACACAGAGAGACTGCTGTCTGTTACTTTGTGTTGTGTATATGTATGATTACTCATGAGAAATGGAGACAGACAGATGGTGTGTATGTGTGTGTGTGTGAATGGAGGACATGTTCTTTCTCTTTGTCTGAGTTTTTGTTTTTATGTGTCTCAGGTGTGTGCATGGCAATCAGCTCACTAGGGTCAGAGGTCATCTCCCTGGAGAAGTGCAGGGTTTTGGATACCATGGCGACCAGGTTACTGCCTCCCATGTCACTGCTTTCTCGCTTTCCCTCTCTCACTATGAATCTCTTCCTGTTTCTCCCACTCATTGCCCTTCACCTCCTTGCCGTTTGCACCTTTGTCTTTTGCTTGTGGAAATTTTGCTTGGCCTAGAGAAACATGGTTTGGAAAATTTGTAAAAACAAACAAACAAAAAATCCCCTAACTCCGTGTATCAAATGTCTTTTTGTAGATAGTTTAAGGTACAGGCTTAAAAAAGATCAGTTTTCTGTTGTCAATGGTGTAGTGAGTAGTGTAGCTCACACAGATGTCACTTTCAAACCAAGCAGCTTTCTGTTGCTCAACGTGGCTAAACTACAACTTGAACTTTTAGAATTCGTAGGCTAAATTCCTGGTCTCATGGATTCCTATTTAAATGACTTTATTTCACCCATGAAAATTCACCAAACAACTGTAAATGTGACCACACCTTTACACTGTGTCCTAACTAGACACCATGCAGCAAAGCGACAAGCAATAAGAGTTATTCCTAATTAGTTTCAGTTTTTTTTCTAACCACCTGTGACAAGCAATAGGACTTTTGTCGTTCTCGGGGGAGCACAAACGTTTTTGTAACGCAGTTTCTCAGAGGAGCGCAATCATTTGCAACAATGCAAAAGCAATGACTTATTATTTAATAATAAGTGATCTAATTTTTTCCCCACCACCATGTCCTTTAAGGGGCTAAAAATCACATTCCATATAAGTATTAAGCATCAGATATGTTTTGTTGGACTTGTGTCACTGGAAAAACACACATGGTTAGGAGAAAGTGTTAGGAGTGCTATCTGTTTTTGAAAACTTAGTCAACATAAAATAATTTTGTTTTCTAAATGGATGTTATTGGTCTTATTGTGAACAATTCATCCTTGCATACATATACATTTTTTGAACTACTAATTTTTGTTCAAAATGTCAACTTAAAATACGTAATACTTAAAATGTCATGACGTAAAATACTCTGAATATTAATATGGGATTAATAGTAATTTAACAGTATAGTATATTCAGAGTATCTTCAGATTAGCCGATAGTGATGACTTTATTGTTATATTTGGGTACTGAATTGCGATATGGTCTTTCTTATGTCTCTCTTAATACTGAATTTTGATTAGCATTGTCCTTTTTTATATATTTAAGTTTCAATTCGACTTTACACTGTGCAGTGACTGCTTGTCTTGATTCTTCTGTCCAGGCGACCAAAAACAAGACAGACAAAATTTCCATAACTAAAGCTAAAACTAATATTAACACATTTATATTGCTGCCTTGCAAAGCTCTGGTATTTCTTTCAAGACGTGCATATCTATATTTTTTTTCTCTTCCATGGTTCACTTAGTGCATATTACCACGCTAAATTCCTCTGTTTAGCTCTGTGCAGGTGTACTGTACATGCTAGTATAGAGATTGTGTGGGTGTGTGTGTTTGTTGCATCAGTGAGATTATGTTTGTAACGCACCTTGTTTTATACATGTCTTAGACAGAAATTTTCAGACCAGACAGCTGTTTTTTTCTGGGGGGGGGGGTCGGCGCTCTGGCTATGTGTGTGTGTGAGCTCCATGAAAGCGTGAAAGCACTGAGTTCAGCAACCAGATATTTTTATCCCTGTCTCAAGACCTCTCTCTTCCTTCACATTTCTCCTCTCTTCCTCGGGCCTGTCCTCACCCCTCCCCTACCCCACTCTGATATGTGTTTATCTACGTATTTGTGGGTATGTCGTGAGTGACAGCAAGAGAGTGACAATAAGAGTGAGTGAAGATTGAATTCATCAGTTGGAGCAGTTGTTTCTAGCGTAGCTTTTTGTTTGGAAAAGCCCACCTTCCTAATCATTCTCATTAAGACATGATTAGCGTTAATTATTCTCATCAGCTGGACCTCTTAAAAGCTGACCACTCAAATGCTTTCATAAGCTACATTTATAATCAGGTTGATGGCTCAAGTGCACTGAAAAGCATTTATGTATACACCACAGTTGATCTGATTGAGCTTGATGCAAATGAAATTTCGATCGAATTGAAAGGGGTGTTGTAAACCTGAAATAATCAAATCAACAGGAAAAAATTAAGCACGTAAATGCTTGAATCAGACTATTTTCTCAATCGGATTAAAAAATACCTTGCACACATGCGCAGTGTTGTGATGTGTGTATGTTTACATATTTTACTTCTTACAAATGCGCTTGTGTTTATTTACGTCTTATAAACTGGTCAGTGGAGGAGACAGAATGTTTACTAAATATTTGGTAAAACGCTCTTCTGACATATGTCAGCTTATGTTTTAGACATGCCACCGATGACGGTAGCACTGGTGGCTTTTTCTGGTTCTGAACACACCGACTGGCCATTACTCATGTGCTGAAGTTTTGTTCAGAATACTTGTAATGCACGTGTAAACAAATATGTGAAGCGGAGTGCAACATTTAGGCTTCATATAAACAGAACTTTCAGAATCTGAAATGGGATTGGATAGATTCCAACTGAGAAAAATAAACACATTTTCACAAAGTAGCAGAGGACACAGAAATGTAAAATGGTTTAAAGGGATTCATCCAAAAATGAAAATTATCCCATGATTTACTCACCCTCAAGCCATCCTAGGTGTATATGATCTTCTTTCAGATGAACACAATCGTCAGAGGTCACTCTTCCACCGTAACTCGATGCGTACAGCTGTTTTCCAGGATATTTTTTAATATAACTCTGACTGTGTTCATCTGAAAGAAGATATTCATACACCTAGGATGGCTTGAGGGTGAGTAAATCATGGGATAATTTTCATTTTTGGGTAAAGTATCCCTTTAACATTAGCTGAGAGTCATTGTTATTATCTCACATGAACAGGTATATTTAAGGGGGTAATGAAGTCTGAATATTTCATATATTCAAGCAGCACTTATACTTCCCTTCAACGGTATGTGCTCCTGCCTTATCATTCAACAGATGGCAAAGATTTTGCCATTCCTGTTTGATGGGGCTAGTGTGAGTGTAATCAGGTTAATATGTTTGACAGCAGTGCTGCCACAGTATGTCATTATAGATATTACACCCACCCTTACTAAGAGCAATTTCCCACATCGCTGAATTTAGAGGAGATTACACAGAAAAGGAGTGAGCATGCTAGTGAATGTTTGTGTGCTGTAAGAGCTAGAAATGAAGATGTAAAACTTTCTGTTTATATGTTGTGTACTTGTGTATACATTTACGCACTATTCAGATATGACTGAAATCTATTTCGTACTTTCTTTGCAGGGCTGTTTGATTGTATTTTTAACAGCCGTAGGTTATTGAGATGTGATTCGAGGTACAGAGAGAGAAAGAGAGGGCGGGTGTGTGAGAAGGAATCTGTGGAAAGGAGTTATTCACCTAGACTTACATAAACCCTAGCTCTATATTTAGACAGCGTGACTTCAGATTTCTGCACCAGAGTGATCGACCACATTGATATGCGTGTGGGCTTCAGTGTTCCTCATGCACAAACTGCAGTCGGAATGCTTCTGCCTGGCTGTATCAGGCTATATGCTGCTTTGTTGTCGATAAATATGTATTGGACTGCTGCTTTGCTGTGTATGAGTCTGTTGAGCATCATACTGAATGTTAGTATTTATCAGGCTGGTGAAGCTCAGTGCTTTGTTGGCGTTTATCAGACTGCTGCTGCTGTGTATCGGCTAATTGTGAGCGTGTTTTGATGAGAAGCAGACTGTGTAAGTGTAGATTAGACAGTAAAGTGAAAGTGACATGTGAAGGCCAAGTATGGTAACCCTTACTCGGAATTTGTTCTCTGCATTTAACCCATGCAAGTTAGTGTACGCGTTAGGAGTAGTGAGTATTGAACACATACACTGCAAACCGTGGACAACACACACCCGGAGCAGTGGGCAGCCATTTTGCTGTGGTGCCTGTTGAAGTTTGTATCACACTGGCTTTAAAAATGATGACAGATATTTCAAAATGCTTTTTGCCATTTTGACATAGGGTAGCATTTATATAAAATGTACTTAAAGGGTTAGTTCACCCCAAAATGAAAATTCTGTCATTAATTACTCACCCTTATATCGTTCCACACCCATAAGACTTTCGTTCATCTTCGGAAGGCAAATTAAGATATTTTTGATGACAAAATGCTGTCAGATTTCCTTCCATTGACTGCCTTCGCAACTACCACTTTGATGCTTCAAAAACTTCATAAACGATCGGAAAACTAATCTATATGAATCGAGTGGTTTAGTCCAAATTTTCTGAAGAGAATCGATCGCTTATTATGACAAACAGATTTAATTTAGGCTTTTACTTGAATGTAAACATTGATCAGCGAACATAAGCAGAAGCTCAACCAAACCAATCAAATAAATCAAATAAACCTGAAACGTGCTGTGTAACACATAGTTTTTGAAGTGTCAAAGTGGTAGTTGCAAAGGCAGTCTATGGAAGGAAATCTGACAGCATTCTGTCATCAAAACTATTGTTATAATGAAACCTTATTGTAAAGTGTTACCATTTTTTGTAAACCATGATCCTTTCGAAGGATTCTATGAACGGAAAGCTTAAAAGAATGTAATTTATTTGAATAATAATAATAATAATAATAATAAAAAAACTTAGGTTGCATTTAAAAATGACCTTCAGAAAATTCTTTTTCAGAAAAAAATCTTTCAGGAAAAAAAAAAAATCTTACAGACCCCAAACTTCTGAGCAGTAGTTTATGTCTTTAACAGGTTTGTACTGTAGCTTTTTTATTCTTCTTATGTTAATTACTAATGTTTTCCCAGTGATAAAACAAATAAGGTGTCTTGTCTATTATAAAGTTTATGAAACTCACAACACAGTACAAAAGAGCTAAAAGAGCTCTTGTCACAGCAGTTCTTGTGGTGATGAGATGACACTCAAATAGCAAGCATTACAATATTTTACTGACAGATAAAAGTGCAGCATGAAGGAAAATTTACAACCCACTCCATCAAAATGATGGATAATGCTTATTTGTAGCGCAACCTCTGTTCGTGAGTGCACAAAATGCGAATGTGTTTTTGATTTTTTTTTTTTTTTTTTTGCTGAAATTCCACATATTTAGCATACTCAAGGGAGAGAAAATAGAGAATCCATACACATTTCTGACCTGATCAGGATGTAACTGTGATGTTATATGATTCAGTGTATCAGTTATCTTTTTTTTTATTTTTTATTTTTTTTATTGTCAGTTCAGGAGAATAGAAGTTGTTGATGTTCTCATATCAAAGATAATCAGTGTAAGGTGATGTAATCTCTCAGACTGCAAATCCTTATTAATAATAACAATAATATTACTCCTAAAATTATATAGGCCTAATAACAGTCTTTAGGTCCGAACACAGCACAACAATCAGTCATTGATAAAAATCAAAAGCAGCTTCAAATACAGATAGAAGATAAGATAGTTGTTATACCATTATCAGCATCGAGGTAGATTCAACTTTCGTCGTGTCTGAGAGAATTAATCCACCATGCAGCAACATGGAATAATTGACTGTGGTTTGAGACTCCTTCACAGGCATAACTCTTGTGCAAAGTATGCAAACTGCATGTGTGATATCCAGGGGCTCGCTTTTTGAGTGAAATATTTCTATGCAATGTGACATTTTTCTTCATCGCCAACTCCATCTTTGCTCGGAAAAATATTCCCATGCTAATAAAATGAAGTAAATAATTAGGTAAATAAATAAGCCCCTAAGTGCGAAAATATTGTGTATCGCAATCTCACATGCTGATGTCACATGACATATGACGTGAAGCATATCATCCAACACTACTTGGAGTAATGGAAGAAGGTCGTCTGGGCTGATGAATCCCGTTTTCTTTTACATCACGTGGACGTTTACCTGGGGAAGAGATGGCACCTGGATGCACTGTGGGAGGACGACAAGCCGGTGGAGGGAGTGTGAAGCTCTGGGCAATGTTACAGGACTTGAAAGATCTGCTGTTAATGTCTTGGTGCCAGACACCACAGGACTCCTTCAGGGGTCTTGTAGGGTTGGGCGATATGAACTAAAATTCATATTATGATATTTTCCACTGTCCAGACGATATCGATATTATATCGCGATATAAGAAAAAAAATTAGAATCACATTTTAGTAGACCTTAGTTAAATTACAGACAATATATGTATCTTATCTAGGGATGGGAAATGGAATCTTTAGGCACCTCACAATCTGATCTGATTCCGATTCTAGGAGTCACAATCCGATTCCAAAAGGATTCTTAATACTTTTTTCTTATTAATTAATTCATTTATTAATTTTTTTTTAAATTACATATGTAATTATAAGTACTTTTTAAATTATTATAAGTTAAAAATACATTAATACAACTGTATGTTGAGAATTTTATATAGGGACATAATATATAAAGTTTCAAAACAAAAGCAAGTGAGTCACCTAGTAAATATTAGAGGAACAACGAAACATTACAAGCAATAAACAAAGAGTGCTTTCAGAACATTTTCCATTCAAGAGCTGTGAGTGATTTTTTACTTTCTCAGCTTTACAGTTGTTTGATTAATGATTGTTATGATGATATAGCGGGAAATCTAATAAGCTGCATCCAAACTAATGTAATGCACAGATCTCTTTTGAAATATAATAAGTTTCTGTCCTGTCTGTTTAATACTTTAAGACATAAATATGTTTATATTAATTTCGCGTCATAAAAGCATTTTGAGAAGTATATTTAAGCACTAGTCGCACACTGCCGCATGCGTGAGCGCTCTCAAACAAAGCGCACGTGAGAATGTGAAATCGAAAGCAGCTTTCCGTCAGTGAATTTTATATTTTTAATATATAAGCCCACGGCATTCCTAACAACATAGATGATGCCTTCGTAGAGCATAAGTAAGGAAAATAGGCCTACCGGCGGGCGAGACCGTGCTGCAGGCGCATTGAATCCAGCGAATGTCATTTGCTTCAGCATTTCCGAAATTTCCGAGCTTCAAGCTCAACTTCCGTAGGAATGAATTGAAAACGCTCGCTCTGCTCCGTGCCAGTGGACACGCACCAAGCACACGCAGCGTCATCGCGCATCTGCGGTTAAAAACTAAGCTTAGAATCTTTGCATCTATGCATCGATTTTTTTCTTCCACCCCTATTATCTATATGCACGCTTGTTTGTTGCTGTTGTGTTTTTGAGTAGGTGGTTTGTGCTCTCTATTAATTTGGACTGTTTCAGTGCTCTCTGTGTTTGATTACTACTGCCTGTGTAGTAAGGCGTTGGGCACGGTAGAGGACAAAGTTAAACGTTAAGCCTCGATTCTGTATCGTTATTACTAGTGTTAAAAGTTGTAAAAAGTACAAAATTAAACAAAACAATATATATATATATAAAAAAAAAAAACTGAATTCATTAATATTTAACGGTATCCACGGTATAGCAAAATCTATATCATGGCACAACATAATACCGGTAGTCACTTTTATACCTGTATAGCGCCCACCTCTAGGGTCTTGTAGAATCTGCTGTTTTGGGTGCTGTTTTGGCAGGACCAACTGGAAATCAGACAGGTAGTCATAAAGTTTTGGGTCATCTGTATATATATATGTATACAGATGCTGGTCATATAATTAGAATATTATCAAAAAGTTGATTTATTTCACTAATTCCATTCAAAAAGTGAAACTTGTATATTATATTCATTCATTACACACAGACTGATATATTTCAAATGTTTATTTCTTTTAATTTTGATGATTATAACTGACAACTAAGGAAAATCCCAAATTCAGTATCTCAGAAAATTAGAATATTACTTAAGACCAATACAAAAAAAAAAGATTTTTAGAAATCTTGGCCAACTGAAAAGTATGAACATGAAAAGTATGAGCATGTACAGCACTCAATACTTAGTTGGGGCTCCTTTTGCCTGAATTACTGCAGCAATGCGGCGTGGCATGGAGTCGATCAGTTTGTGGCACTGCTCAGGTGTTATAAGAGCCCAGGTTGCTCTGATAGTGGCCTTCAGCTCTTCTGCATTGTTGGGTCTGGCATATCACATCTTCCTCTTCACAATACCCCATAGATTTTCTATGGAGTTCAGGTCAGGCGAGTTTGCTGGCCAATTAAGAACAGGGATACCATCTTTAAACCAGGTACTGGTAGCTTTGGCACTGTGTGCAGGTGCCAAGTCCTGTTGGAAAATGAAATCTGCATCTCCATAAAGTTGGTCAGCAGCAGGAAGCAGGAAGTGCTCTAAAACTTCCTGGTATACGGCTGCGTTGACCTTGGACCTCAGAAAACACAGTGGACCAACACCAGCAGATGACATGGCACCCCAAACCATCACTGACTGTGGAAACTTTACACTAGACCTCAAGCAACGTGGATTGTGTGCCTCTCCTCTCTTCCTCCAGACTCTGGAACCCTGATTTCCAAAGGAAATGCAAAATTTACTTTCATCAGAAAACATAACTTTGGACCACTCAGCAGCAGTCCAGTCCTTTTTGTCTTTAGCCCAGGCGAGACGCTTCTGACGCTGTCTGTTGTTCAAGAGTGGCTTGACACAAGGAATGCGACAGCTGAAACCCATGTCTTGCATACGTCTGTGCATAGTGGTTCTTGAAGCACTGACTCCAGCTGCAGTCCACTCTTTGTGAATCTCCCCCACATTTTTGAATGGGTTTTGTTTCACAATCCTCTCCAGGGTGCAGTTATTCCTATTGCTTGTACACTTTTTTCTACCACATCTTTTCCTTCCCTTCGCCTCTCTATTAATGTGCTTGGACACAGAGCTCTGTGAACAGCCAGCCTCTTTTGCAATGACCTTTTGTGTCTTGCCCTCCTTGTGCAAGGTGTCAATGGTCGTCTTTTGGACAACTGTCAAGTCAGCAGTCTTCCCCATGATTGTGTAGCCTACAGAACTAGACTGAGAGACCATTTACAGGGCTCCAGACAAAAAAATTCATTAAGGAGCCATCGGCTCCTATAGGGGGAAAAAACAGGCGCCAAATATTTTTTTAAAGAACCAAACAACAAGGAACTTAAATTTTTTAAATCAATTACTTTTAGTCATCCTGTTGTGTTTATATAGGCCTATCTCCCCTTTACAGTTTCAGCATTTTCATCTTATCATCTCTGATTTTTCTGGGAAATGAATGACACTATTTTCACTTAATATATATATATATATATAGTCCAAAATCCAGTATTTCAAAATATTAGAATATTTCCTAAGATCAATCAAAAAATGGATTTGCAAAACAGAAAAGTTCAAGTTCTTTAAAGTATGTTCTTTTGTGCACTCAATACTTGATTGGCAGGACATATTACAGCAAATGACTTGCTCCTAGCACAAATTACTGCATCAGTGAAGTGTGGCATGGAAGTGATCAGCCTGTGGCACTGCTGAGGCACTATTGAGCCTTCAGATCATCTGTATATTGTTGGATCGACTGTTTCTCATCTTTCTCTTGAAAATATCCCATAGATTCAGGTCAGGCATATTGGCTGGCCAATAAAGCACAGTAATATCATGCTCAGCAAACCACTTGGAAGTGGTTTTTGCACTGTGGGCAGGTGCTAAAGTCCTGCTGGAAAAGGAAATCAGCATCTCCATAAAGCTTGTCAGCAGATGGAAGCATAAAGTGCTCCAAAATCTCCTGGAAGATGGCTGCATTGACTTTGCACTTGATAAAACACAATGGACCAACACCAGCAGACATCACGGCCCTCCCAAATCATTATTGACTTCAGAAACTTCACACTAGACTTCAAGCAGCTTGGATTCTGTGCCTCTCCAGTCTTCCTTCATACTCTGGGACCATGATTTCAACATGAAATGCAAAATTTACTTTTATCTGAAAAGAGGACTTTCGACCACTGTTCACTGTCCAGTTCTTTTTCTCCTTAGCACAGGTAAGATGCTTCTGACGTTGTCTCTGGTTCAGAAGTGGCTTGGTAGTCCTTTTCCTGAAGATGTCTGAGTGTGGTGACTCTTGATGCGCTGACTCCGGCTTCATTCTACTCATTGTGAAGTTCTCCCAAGTGTTTGAATTGGCTTTACTTGACAGTATTCTCAAGCTTGCGGTCATCCCTGTTGCTTGTGCACCTTTGCCTACCCAATTTCTTCCTTCCAGTCAACTTTGCATTTAATATGCTTTGATATACACTCTGTAAACAGCCACCCCATTCAGTATATATATATATATATATATATATATAATTTTTCCTCGTATAGTTTTTTTCTCATTAAAACCAAAGGTGTTCATCAGTAATTGTATATCAAGAGCAAAGACATGTTTGTGTGCATTTTGTTTTGTGCTTTTCGCAGAACGAGGCGCTCGATCGTCTGTGAAGACTGCGCATTGTGCACGAGCGCCAAGAGAACTGATAACAGTGGCAACGAGCAAAAACAACTAATTCCAGCGAGAGATCGCCTCTTATTTAACACAGACCAACGAATTTCTTATCGAATTGAGATGTTTCTTTCTTTTAGGTACATCCGTGCGTGCCGCGAGATCGAGACACGTCCCACCCACAAATTATGCCTATATACAATAAGTAGCCTAGCCTACTTTGAGGAAACTATAAAAAATATTCCACAGAATGAATAGTCTTGTTTTATTTGTTATATGTCATTAGGTCGTTGTATTAGAAACACCCTCGCAGCGTTAACATTCGCAACATGAGTCAGGAGAAATTGTACATCTCTTTAGTTTCATACAGATTACATTGAGGAGAATATTTGATTTAAGTGTGAATTGTTTTATTTAAAAGTAGACATTTCATGCTTTCTTTAGACGTATCATGTTTGTGTGATAATTATTCGCTGAGTTTCAGTTCACTTTTTAGACGTTTCAGAAAGATTCAAAGACGAAAGCGCATTTTGTTTTTTTATTTTTTTATTTTATTTGACAAAAGCAGAAGGTTTTGTTTTTATTGTGAGCGTACACAAATAAAAGTAGACCATTTGTAGTTTGTGATGATGTCTTGCACTAATCTGTATCGCCAAAAATGACGGAGTACTATTTTAAGTTGTTTCAGCTGTCATGAGGAAAAATCCATCAGAACGCGCCGGCGCGTTCGTCGGCCAGAGGGTCAAAGAAAACGTAGCCTAGCTATTTAGTTTCATATTTATGTTTAAATATTAGACTATAGCCTAATATTAGTTTTTAAATTTATTTATGTTGAAAAGTGAACAGCATGACTAAGATAGGCTAATAAGATGCGCAATATGTCGGGAGACATGCAGTGGGTCAGACGTGATTTTGACCACTTCAATAAGTTTTGTTTTGTAGTAAGCCTTTCTTTAAAGTTAATTTCGTTTTGTATAAATTGTATCTTAATTTTAATCAATGTTTTATCAACCAATTGCCTGGATTTAATAAATAGGAAGAAAACCAAGAACGTCGAGTGTAAACGTCATAATTAATTGATAAGATATTGTTGGTCTAACAATATATTTTAGGTGAACATTAGCTGGAACCTTAAAATTATCATTAATACTCTTGTTATACTATTTAAGATACTGAAGACTTTTATGCCCTTAAATTTATCTGATGAGCATGAGGAGTGGAATAATGAAAGTGATCAGCATGATTGATATTCAAAACGGTAAGCACGCGATGCATTGTGTGTGTATCTGCAGTATTTTTTGCACCGACGCGAGGCGACAACACAGTCGGCTTTCATCAGTGATAGTTCTTTGGCGTCTGTTTGGTGTGTGATATTTTCCCCTACCTGCTGTAACCCACTGAAACATTCACACGCAGCATCTCATTTAATTATGTCAACACAACAAATGATGTGATAGGCTACTGGTCACAGAACACGCAAATAACTGCACATTTTACAGTCATAACGTATGAGTTTGTATGGTCGCCAATGGCGACCTCAGCAAAAATATCACTGGCATATTAATATTTTTAGTCGCAAATGCGACCGTTTTAGGCGCAGTCTGGAGCCCTGATTTAAAGGCCTTTGCAGGTGTTTTGAGTTAATTAGCTGATTAGAGTGTGGCACCAGGTGTCTTCAATATTGAACCTTTTCACAACATTCTAATTTTCTGAGATACTGAATTTGGGATTTTCCTTACTTGTCAGTTATAATCATCAAAATTACAAGAAATAAACATCTGAAATATATCAGTTTGTGTGTAATGAATGAATATAATATACAAGTTTCACTTTTTGAATGGAATTAGTAAAACAAATCAACTTTTTGATGATATTCTAATTATATGACCAGCACCTGTATATGTCTGTTCCATTTCTATGTGCATGTTTATGCGTTTTTGACCACACTGACCTTCATCCCTAATGGTGCCATTGAGGTGGTGTTAAATGTGTAAAGACGTGCTCCCTGCTGCTGCCACTCTCACTCTCAGTGAGATTACTCCTGCAGCTGTGCACAGAGCCCCTGTTCTAATGTGACCTTCAGCTCTCAAACCAGCCCTTACTATTCCCCTTCTGCTCTCCCTTTCAATGTCACACTCATATACGCACAGTGTGAGACTCTGTGTAGAACAGCAGACTGTGATTAAATCATTTCCTCTCTATAGGATGCTTGGCCAAGGATCCCAGTAGCCTTTAATATTAATATGCAATGAGATTAGACCTACAACAACTAAAGCTCGTTTAATGTCTCCTGCTGGCATTCCAACTAATCCATTACAGTCCAAATTGAGTGCTGGTGAGTTAAAATGAGCATGCCAATGCAACAAAGCTTTATATTGTATAATGGATGTCTTTTTAAAGCTGAATCTCTTTTAATTTTAAAGCTCTTTATGCTTGCACTCAAGTACCTTACACTGTCTCAAGGCCATCAAATACCGGATACACTACACAAATACTCTAATTCAGTATCTCTAATGCACAACGTTGTTTGTAAATGTTTGCACAACAGCAATAAATTCTCTTAATCTGGCATTAAATATTAGTTTTAATTTCTATTTATAGTGGATTATTCGGGGGGCTATGCAGTATGTAACAATATTTCAGCATGAGTCAGTTAGAGAGGTCCTGGTGGTCTCGTTCAGTACCAGTTTTTATTGGGAATCAGTGCATCAGACCGCAGCTGCTCATTGACCCAGACAGATAATGAAAGGTAATGAAAGTCTGTTTATATAGCTTTGTGCTTTAGAGAGAGAACTGCCTGAAGGCAGAGCAATTCATGAGAATACCTGCATGTGGCTGAGTCTGCAACCACATCCAAACACAATGGCAATGTTTACATGGAACCGAGTGTTGGTATTGAGTTATTTATTGGCTTTAAGATAAGACAGTAATGCTAAAATATTTACACAAGCAGCTTAAACTGTTTCATATTGTTTTCTTAAATTTAACATTTCCCTGTTGAGGACTGGAAATACTGAAAGGTAGAATAGCAATCAATCATATGTAGTTTGTTGCTAAATATCCAAAGGCTGTAATAGAGAGTCATTTTCTTGTGATTCTGCTTGATTTTGGTTATGGATTACTAATCTCATTGTTTATTCCATTTATGTGGTTCTCAGCTGGCTTTGCTTCAGGCATTAAGTGATGGTCAAATATAGTCCCAAAGTTGTTTGTTGCAAAGTAAACAAAATATCCTTACATTTAATTATTGAACTTTATCTGATGATATTCTGAATTATTAACATGACGTATGCTGAATAGGAAAAACAACAAACTTGGATTTTTCTTAAATAATTTCATGCTCCCAGCCAGTGATTCACTGCTCAAGACAAATTCTGGTCGACTCAAAGCAAATTTATCCTTATTGCTAGTGAACTCGTCTTTAACAATCTTGTCCATATTTGCTTTTGCCTTACATAATTTATTTTGCTTGGTATTTGAGGATGAGGGCATGTCATGGCGTCTGCCTTAAGCTGTGATAATGTATGCGGAGACATGGTTTATAACATCAACCAATGGTTTATAACATCAACCAAAGCTATAAAGAATGTGTGTTCTCTTCCCTGTTATTCCCTATTCATTTACTAATTACATCGTTAGTTGCATTTTTTTTATTTGCATTTAGCATTGTGTTTTTTCTTTTCTCCTTGACCCTATCAGAACAGACAGAACAGAGACCCAACTACTGCAAAATTATGATTCTGCTTGGGTTAAATGCAGAGCTCAAAACAATCTATTTACATTTCTTACTCAGTTATTTGCCAGTATTTGCAGTCATTTACCTTCCAGCGTTGTTCACAGTCCACACAGTTTTACTGGACACTTCAGTATCTCTTCACGTTTGAAATCGGCCCATTTTAAAACCGTATTTTACACCAAATGTATCTGCACTCTCTGTTGTCAAGGTTTCATTTTATCAGTTGTGTGCATGAGGGAACTCTCGCCCTTGAGAGCAGTGGTGGGTAACTCCAGACTCTCTCTTTTTTTTCACACACACCCTCTCTGTCTATCACACAGTGTCTCTCACTTTCTACTGCTAACTCTCTCTCTCCCTTTCTTTTTTCTCTCATCTTGTCGCTTTCTCGCTCTGGTCCCATTTGACTCACCGGGTTCGAGCTGATAAGCACCTTGTCATCTCTGTCAGGCCACCCAGGTGCTGTAAAGTCTCTTTAAAGTGTAAATGTGTGTATGTGCATGTAAGAGTCTTTGTATTATCTGTGTGTGCGAGTGTGTTTGTAACTATATATCTCAAAAGTTTTTTTGTTTTCAGGGTTTTATCAGCTTCAGTCCGAGGTGGTGCTGTCTCACAACCTTTCCGTCCTTTCCTGAAGGTGTAATACAATCTTTCCTGCTTTCTCTGCCTACTGTGCTGTACTGCCTAAGGCCACTTTGTCATTTTAATTCTGATTGTAAAACAAGTTTTAGTAACAACTGGGATGAAAGTGAAAAAGTTGGCATCTTGCTGTATTTCCCTAAAGCACTCTGTGACTACAGGGCAGGTTTGGACAGGAAGAGAGGAGTGCTGCTAATTTTATTGTCTCATCTTAAAAAAGACGAAGTGCTGTGAAAAATCGCATTGCCATCTCACATTCTACCCTTCAGAAGACAGGAGTGACATTTGAATAATTCTAATCAATGCCACATCATCGTTCCCCACTGAGTTTAGAGAATGCTCATGTCACTCAGAGTAATTTGTGTCACTTGGGGTTAGCGACGGTTGACTTTTTATTCTGCCTCTTTTCGGTGGCCCTCCTGTACATCCTGGGTGACTTGTTTCTCTCTACTCTACTGGAGAATCAATACCGCAAATAGCCATAATAGAATTACTGAAGAACAAACTACTCTCTGTTTACTTTCCCTCCGACCCTGATGGGATGTGTGTGGAGAAGGGAGCAGTATGACAGCAGGTGGGAAGATGCAGGGCTGTTTAGAGGAATGAACACCAATCAGAGCTCGCCTCAACATCTCCGCAGGGGGAGGAACACAAGCTGGGTTGGTTCGACTTGTGTGAAGTAGGAAAGTTTACAAATAATGGTGTTGGTGGCCTGCCAGATTCCATGTTAGGGATTTGTTTGTGTATGTCTGTCAGGAGCTGGAAGAGGTCATTCATCATCTGAATGGAGTTTTGAGTGACTCTGATTGGACGATATCATGCATTGGTGAGCATGTCAGGAAAATGAATGCCATGTTGATTTCATAATTAACTTATTATTAGTGATTTTGAAAATAGCTGAACCTTGCATAATGTCTTTTCACAGGCTGCAACAGGTTGTAAGGTCCATTTTATAATGGGGCTGGATTATAGCCAGCTTTTAGTAAGGCAGACATGTTTCCAAAGATTCATTCACATGCAAAACATTTATGTACAATGAAAAGGGAATGCATTCATTTATTAATTTGCTTATTCACTTGCAAGAATTGAGAATGCCCTCTAAATTTTAGAATAAAAATACCTCATAAAATATTTTAGATATCTATAAAGTAGGCTACATAAGCATGTATTTAGGACTTTTTTTTTCTTTTTTTTATCAAATTGTTCAAACACTATTGTCACATGAACAGAATAGAGGTCTTTTGTATATATTGAATACATTTAAATATGAATCTGACATTCATTGCTGATTTTTCTCAGGCTTTTATTCTAACTTTTTTTTTTTAAAGAAATTTAAGGGAGACCAGGGAGTGTTGTAACACGAGGTCAGTAGATGTCAGTATTATCAGACACTCCAATCTCCTTTTTGAGCTCACAGTTGAAGTGGCATGTGACTGTCAGCACCATTGTAGACTTTCTGACAAAAAAAAAAAAAAAAAAGATTTTCAGGGAAGAAAGTAAATTTTTTTTTAATCGAGATTATTTTTTGCCTAGCAATCATTGTATTATAGATACACTAATTTGACTTGCATATCCTAAAGTAGCCATTTATCTAGTTTAATTTGATGCTTTGCATTCATGCTAACTTCAAACCCACATGCTAAACTGTTAGCTATGTTATGGCTGTTTGGGGTGGGGATAGTTGTAACAGTCCATTGAAAATGTTACAACCAACCCCTTATGATGATTCCAATGTGTCCAGTCCAATCACATCCATAAGGAAGAGTTTTTGCTTCACATCAAGGGATTTATGTGTTAAATGTGTTTCCATCATAGTTTATGTGCGTCTTCTTATCAAATAAAAACATTATCCGCCTAAATTGAGTATACATTTTTGTGCACATTTTTACAATTTATGCACATCTTGGAGTTTCCATCCAGTGTTTTATTTTATTTTATTTTTGCGATATCTTAAAATTTACTTAAAATACACATAGCTAGTGACTAAACCCTATGTGACAGGAATACACACTCACAAACACTTACACAAACACACACATGGCAGTTGTTTTTGTGCTGAATTTTAAGTCCTAAATGAAATGCATTATGTTTGGTAGCACTTTACTTTAAGCCTTTATTTATAAAGCATTATGAAAGATAATGCATAAAATGCATTATAATATTTGCAGATTTCTTGTTACAGCTGAAATTATTGTTTGTCATGTGTTTTAATGCATTATACTTTCTAAAGCGTATTCAATGAATAGATAAGTGTTTTATAATGTATTATAACCGACTGTTGTTACAATGATTTATGAGACCATACAATGCATTATATGGAGCATTAATTTTTATAATGCATTATACATAAAGGCTTTAAGTAAAGTGCTTCCTAATGTTTTTTGTTTTTTTATACAAAACTGATTATTCATTGTTCTTCCATAAAGTTTTTGCATAAATCATATAGTGTGGATGTTATTTCAGCAAATCAACTCTCTTTGATACATCTATCCCCGGCTAGTGTTACAACTCACCCCAGTAGTGGGGTAGGTTTTAACAACGGAACTCTTTGTATTTGACATTAAATCACATAATCTGTGATTGTGTTGTACAAGTCCAAGTGAGTTTTAAATGTAGTAGACAAATGTGGCTACAGTGTATTAAACTTTGAGAGATCTATAACCACTGAATTACTGATGCTCAAACAAAAAGTGTTACTTCCATCCCTGGTCTCCCCCTATATTTTTAGTCAGACAGGATACATTAAATTTATCAGTGACAGTGACAGTAAAGACATTTATAATGTTATAAAAGATTTATATTTCATATAAATCCTGTTCTTTTAAACTTTTGATTCTTCAAAGAATCCTGAAGAAAATGTAATGTAATGGCTGATGATTCTTCTTTTTTTCAGAAACATTAAAAAAATCTTATTGTCCCCAAATTTTGAATGGTAGTGATACTATTGTTCATTATTGACTGAACATAACCATTTAATACATTTACATTTATACAACTTTAAAATGTTATAAATGTATATGTTATGTAGAAAATAACATTAACCAAATTTAATAAATGCTGTAAAAGTATTTTTCAGTATTTCATATTGCATTAACCAATAATAATGATGATAATGAATAACAGCTTTGTTGTAAAGTATTAACATTATTTGTGACAGTGTATTGAATAACACCTAGCATTATATGCATGGAACAGTTGTGTAATGTGATTTACTCCCCATTTTTAGCAGGAAGGATGTAGGAGTGCTTCAGTCTCTTTTTGGCAACAGCGTCACACTATGGTTTCTCTTCTTTTGCATTAGGGTGATGAGGATCAGCTGACTGTGGCATTTGAACATGCACTTTTGGCAGAGATGCTAGGTAGCACTATTTGATAGTGTGTTTGTAGATGTGTGAGCTCTGGTTTACTCTCTCTGATGATGGACGTTTAAAGACAGTACAGAGAGTGGGAATAGAACCCAAAAATAGCCGCATTGTTTGCTTTATTCTCCCAACAAAAAGAGAACAGCTGTAGACACCCCTTTGCTGTGAATATTTTATGAAGGCTTATGGCTTGGCTCTAGTGCTGGTACCCTGTTTAGTGGAGGGGGTTGCCTAGCCGACGACAAGAACCCTGCAGAGCCTTTTTATCTATTTTTACCTGTTTTACTATTTTAGAGAATTGCAAGTCCAGTGAGGCTTGAAAGATTGGCTTTTGGAAAGCCACAGAAGGAACTACTAAAGAAAGTTTAGTAATTTAATTTAGTAATTTTAGTAATTAGAATTTTTTTTTTTTTTTTTTTTTTTTGAAATAACCCAATAATAATACCAAATCCACAGTCAAATCCAGCTTTATTTAATCTTTATTTCCCCCCAAGGGATCTTAATGGCCCCTATTTCCCATTATTTAAATCCATCAGAATTCTTTGACTGTTCTTTATATTTATGCTTTAAGGCAGTGGTTCTCAGGGGCCCACTAGGGGGCCTCTGTAAACTTCCAAGGGCCCCTAATAAGTCTTAAAATTTATTTAAATTTAGTTATGTTACCAGTCCTAATTAAAATGCTAAAATGCTAAAAAACAACAACAACAACAAAACACACTAAAAATGTGTACAACATTAAACTTGATCTGTGTTTATTACATATCAGCTTAGACAGGATGGCCTTTGATTATTGTCTAGGACAAGTTGAAAGTGAAGTCTATACATTTTTCATGTTTAATATTTCTCCTGTCTACACTCCTAAGAAAAATGGTTCTAAACAGTACAAAATTAGGGTTCTTCGGCTTGTAACAATAGCAGAACCCTTTTTGGTGCTAAATAGAACCATTTTTATAAGGTTCCATAAAGAACTATGCTTTGAAAGTGCTATATAGGTTATCAATGGTGTTATAAATAACCTTTTTATTATAGTTTATTTTATATTAGTATATTTACAGTTACAGTGTGTCTCTTCTATTTGTTTATGTAAAAACAATTATGTTTATTAAGGCTGAAATTAGCAAAAATGGGCAGTATGTGAGCCCTTTACAATGTTAAAAGGAAAAAGTGATATATAAAGTACTAATTTAAAAACAAATCTAACAATATATGGATCATAAATTCAATATCTGTCTTACTTAGTTGAAGAAGAGAAGATAAGTATCCTTAACTGAATAGAGCTGCTCACACTTACATGTTCTGTTAAACTAAAAAGAGACATGACTGGTAGGAAACCAACTTGAAAGTTAAAATTTGTAGACATTTTAAGAAATAAATAATTTACTTGTTTAAGAGTGTGTTGGCAGTCTGTGTAATTGGATGGCTGCTGAGCTCCAGAAAATCAGTAATGAGGTGGCTTTGACAGTTACAGATTTGAAAAACAAAAAGGCAGGAAAAAAGAACCCTAAACTGTAACAAAGAACCATTTCAGCATATAAAGAGTTCTTCAAGATGATACAGTTCTAAATAGAACTGTAAAGAACCTTTAAAAAAACATCTTAAAAAAAACAACAGTACCGGTTTTTTTGCAGTTCTGTTTTTTTTTCACTAATGCACAGAAGTTACAAACTACATTTGTTTTATTAGAGCCATTGTACACTAATAGCTTGCCCTGTACGTGTGCTTTGGTGTCCTGTGTACAGCTCTGAATCTACTGAGGCCTGGTCATGCTTAGTCCTTTCTGTAGATCCAGTAAGCTCTTTTTGGTGTGAGTGAATTCAAGCGTGCACCTCCAGGTCATGGTTGATTACATTTTTCAAGATTTAACAGAAATTTCTTCTAGTGTCCCAGAGGTAAGGGTGTCTAGAGAGAGCTTGCCTTGTTGCTTGAATTAGTCTGCAACGCTTGCCATTGGCATTCCTGTTGATATTCCTTGCTGGTGTGGTCATTCTGAAATGTATTTATAAAGAATGGCAGCTCTCGAATTTTTAAAGGATCAGCTAAATCTATTGTGCTTGCAGAGAATCAGGAGCTAACCTCATTTTTAATTTTGCACACCAGACATGTATTTTTGTATCAAAAAAGCATGATTTATTTACTGCAATGAGGATAGGGATTGCATGCTCAATTAGACATCGCTTTGATGTGAACGCTTAACATGATTTCATTGCAGTTAAGATACAGCCGAGAGCTTCCAACCACATTATCAGCTGCTAGCGGTTTATCACGCGCGCTCACGCGTCAGAAATGTGTTGCATGCGTGCAGCACCACGGACAGCGCCACTCGTTCTCTGCCCGTTGTGCTGAAGTAGTACGCAACAGCTTGTGCAAAGTAGGCAAATCTATCCTATCCTAGTACACTCTTTCTCTGATTAAACTTAAACTATAAGGATTATAAAATGGCAGTTTAGTCCTTTGTCTAAAGACGTCTTTATAAGTTGAATAGGCAGCATCATAGCAGCCTTAAACTTTTTAAACAAGATAGACATAGATTTGAGACATTTTCAGCCCATTTCATGTACCTTTGCTCGTTTCATATTTAAAATATTAATTTTATGACACGTATATTTTGCTGTACATTATGTGTAAATGGTTTTTGTAAGAGCTCATTTTCGTGGAATGTAAGACACTTCAGATGCAGCATTTGCGTGGCTTTGTAGTGTACAGACGCCTTCACGATTAAATAAATCCACGTGTTTGTGAACTGCATAACATATCAGTCTGACTTAAACCATAATGGCCAAATAATGTTCCTCAAAACGGATATTATATTACTGTTGACCGTTTCCTCCGGTTGATTTTTTTTAGCGAGTAAATTTGCGCAATTCTATCTTCCCAAATGCAAAAGCGCAAACACGAACGGCACAGTTTCCTCATTCCAATGTTGGATATAAAACCATTTTATGAGCTACCTGCGCTCAGCACTACGTTAGCAGGATAGTCTCACACGCAAGTATGCCACAACGACATGCCACAGCACTTCACTGCGTGTTTTAATATTCGTCAAACGCGTATCCCCCGCACGCCGTCACAGTTTTGTGGTAATTGTATTTTTTTCTGCTCCTTTTTTCTCTTACCGTCTCTCGTAGGTTCTTTTAGACACGGCACTGGAGAAAAGGGGAGTTGCCGGTACACACATCTCGAGAGCAAATCATTCATGTGTGTGCAACATGCTCCATCTCGTGAGACGCAGGTGAAAGGGACTCTGAACTCGCCAGCGTCAGTGCGCGCTCACATCCGCGTCGCTCAGTTGGAGTTCTTCTCCGCAGTTCAGCGAGCGTGAGGCAATGCGAATTCACCTGCTGGAGCACTGTGATCACGCTGCGGGGGAACCGAAGTTGGTATTTGGTTTATAAAATATGGTTTTCACCACATAATATTTGGAATTACGGACTTTTAATGTGGATTGAGAGTGCAGATAAATTAGACATCCCTGAGCAACTGAAGCAAGAACACTGAAGGAAAGCGATGCAACTCGCTCCCTTCCACCAAACCTCGAGACGAAACAGGTTTTTCTTTTTTCTTTGGGAATATATACGCAGTGTGGAAAAGGATTTGGGAAGATTTGCGTACCTTTGGGAAACAAATCCAGTTTCGATTAGAAATAGGAAGGACCAGTAAGTTAAAACAGCAGACGGAGGCAGTACACACGGTCAGACTACTGAATGCGATTTCCCTTCCAGACAAATCGGTTGCATTCTCGTGACAAACTTAAGGAGTAGACACCGTCGAAAAAAATGGAAAGAACATCAACGGATAACAGCGATCATTTGGATTTTCTAGATATGGGAGTACAGATTTAATTTTTTTGGTCTAAATGAACAAATCGATTGGGAAAATACGAAAAAGACTCAGAATTATCACTGAGTTTTTGCTCGTAATGTAATTGGCTGAAGACAAGTCATTTTGTGGACGGTTAAGCAGAGGTTATGTAATGCAAGAACTGAGAATGACATTTCCTTGTCACAGAGCTGCAAGCTGGAATTTTGCCTCAATTTGATTAGACGCTGTTTTCGTATAGGATCTTTTTTGAAAATCAACGTCGCTCTTTTTTTAGTGCCCTGCGGCACGCGATTTTGATGTCAGAGGAGGTAAGGTAACTCCTTATTGCAGTTAATGTTTAGTCTTTATCCCTTTATTATAAACACACAATGTCTTTTACTCCTATTTAATATCTCTGGCACTGCTTAAAACACCCTGACGTTAGTTTTTGGGTTGAAATACTGTTCTGTCTTTTGTTTTTTGTTTTTTAAATCCTATTTTATGGCACATTTTGTCTCCAGTTCCGTTGCAGAAGTAACGCTGAACACTTTGCTTCTAATTAGAATGATAAGAATTCTGTGTCGCGTTTAAATGATAAACTAAACGCGCAGAAAACATATTTCGAAATAAATTAAAGTCAAAAATACGACGCGAGGACAATTGTATGTTTGTAGACATGCTTTTCTATGACCTCACAGAAACTTAGAAGATAAAAAAGTAGGTACCTGCTCAAACCAGCTAACAAAACCGTAAGATACTGGCGGTTAATTATCTACGTTGTGTGTCTGAGCTGCATTATAAGACGGACAGTCACACATTTTCAGTGCAACAGTTAGAATGGGAAAAAAATCTCACGCTGTGCTAATTTCACGAGTTAGATTAGCTTTGGGAGGTGACTGCGGAGACTCCGGTTTATGTTGTTGACGCAAATGTAACAGCAGGAGTGTTCTGAATATTTTTGTAGATGTTATAACATGAAAAATTAGATTTTTTTTTCTGTATTGTTTTGGCTCAGGTCGTGCCCATCACTGACCTATAGGCCACCTGCCAGACTAAAGCTGAATATTATTTGGCTTTGTCATGAATCTGCTTGTTAACAAACGTTCCAGGACCATGACAGCAAATATGATCAGCTCAGAGACAAAACATTTACCAAGCTACATCATCTAGTGACATTGACGTCTCAACTATTTCATTTTTTGCATTGTCACAAATATGCTGTACAGTAAACATTTTCATATTTAAAGTAAGTAAAGTAATTTATACTTTTCACTTTTTTACTTTTTTAACATTAAAAATACATCGTAAGGGTAAGGTAACTTGCAGTTTCATATTTTTGTGTCAGATGTGTGCAGTTTCATGTCTTATTTTATTGTTTATAACATTATTTAAAGGGTTAGTTCACCCCAAAATGAAAATTCTGTCATTAATTACTCACCCTCATGTCGTTCCACACCTGTAAGACCTTTGTTCATCTTCAGAACACAAATTAAGATATTTTTGATGAAATCCGAGAGGTATCTGACTTCTCCATAGACAGCAATTTAACCACCAATTTCAAGGTCCAGAAAGGAACTAAAGACGGTAAAATAGTCGACGTGACTGCAGTGGTTCAACCTTAATTTTATGAAGTGACGTGAATACTTTTTGTGCGCAAAAACAAAAATAATGACTTTATTCAACAATATCTTCTCTTCTGTGTCATTCTCATATGCTGTTTACGTTCAGCGCTTCCAGGTTCTACGTCAGAACGTCGGCTCAGTATTAGCTGACGCTGTTCACGTAAGAAGCAGCACGACGCATTTGTGTGATGCTGATGCCGGAGCCGGCCAATAATCAGTCTGCGTTCTGACGTAGAACCTGGAAGCATTGAACGTAAACAGTAAACAGTCACACAGACTTTTTAACAATGTCTTTAGTACCTTTCTGGACCTTGAAAGTGGTGGGTAAATTGCTGTCTATGGACAAGTCATATTCCTCTCGGATTTCATCAAAAATATCTTAATTTGTGTTCCGAAGATGAACGAAGGTCTTACGGGTGTGAAACGACATGAGGGTGAGTAATTAATGACATATATTTCATTTTTGGGTGAACTAACCCTTTAATAATCGATACACAGTTGCTGGAGAGGCCAATTTTTATGTAGTTTCGAGTCGTCATGTGGCCCTTCCATTGTAACACCTGTACTTATTAAAATAAAAAAAACAAAAACAAATTTGAATAGGTTTGTATATTCACATTATATTATTTAATGACATGAACAGTAAGGGACCAGTTACATCATCACTGCGTTTTTATATTGTAAAGTTCATTCAACAACAGCGGACATTAAACGGAACAATTTGTTGCTTTTTCGTTGCTGTCATATATTGAATTGTCTGTCACAGGGCTGATGGCTCTTAATCAACTACTATTGTAGGGGTATAACTATTCTTTGTTTCACAATATCTATTGTTTCCAAATTATCATAAGCCCAGAAATTAATATTGCAGTAATATTACATCAGTAGACATCAAATAACTAAAACACAAATGTTTTCACTGATCCTGCTAGGCTTGGGGTCTCGTTGCTCTTTAGCATTGATTTATGTATAAAATCATAGCTCAGAGAGATTTAGTTATACACATACAGCCAGATTAGCCATTAAAAAGGCTGCACCCCCAGTATCAGAGTCCTGGAATTACATTTTACTCCATACAATTTAAACATTTTAAACGTACAAATTTACATTTTAGTACTGATATTAAAGCGTAATTTTGCAGATTTTCAACCCACTTTGTATTACACTGTTGGTGGTATATGTAAATGAACAATGTTTACACATTCTCCGTGTTACCTGGACCAAAAAATTCATGTTTATTTGTCAGCAAAAGTTTTTGACAGCTCCAGGGCTTTTGTGAAAACTACAGATTTTTTGTATTCCCGCCCACGGACAGTCGAATCAACAGAGGGTTATTAACAGTTATTGTAAGAGTGGGTTCATCTCTGAAATTTTTTATCATACTTTGTCTACTCTTTGAACAGCATTATGGTAAAAATGGAACACTATGGCAACAGCTTTCATACCTGACAGCGTTTTGCTTTGGGAGGTACGGAGCAGCAGTTTCTTTCAGCTTTTTCCCCTCCATTTGGCCTAAAACACTTGTGTTCATAGTCAGAGGTTTTTCAGATTGTCTGTCACAGCGTTCTCTCCATATTTACGATTCTTTGCAGCCTACAACGCGCTGGAACCTTTACTGGAAACCAAAAATAAACATTAAATGTTTAATACAAGTCAACACCATTATAACTAAAAGTTTGCTAAGAAGTATTTCCTTCTAAATCAAGCCGATATTTAACTGTGGTAAGCCTATCCAATGTGGAACAGTGGGAGTGGCCATGGACGGCCCGGTGCATTATGGGTGTAGCGATTTGGCAAAAGGGAAGACAGCCTTTTTCCTCTGTTTTCTCTAGTCAGTCATCACTGGTTTCAATTTTTTTTCACCTTTCTACTACACAGACAGCCAAGTTTAATTGAAAGCCCATTTTACTAGAAGTACCCCTTTAAATATATGCCGTATGGTAGGTTATAGGATTTATGAATGCATGCATCATGAGAGACAGTGAGGAAGACTTTGTGGGAATGTGTGTGAGAAACGGATGGTGAAAGGGTTGTTGTTGAATATGTAGGGTGGCTCAGAGTTTGCAAACAAAAGAGCGTGTGGTAATATAACAACCAATAAGGACTGGCAGCGTTAAGACGAGAGGGAGGGAATGAGGAGGACCTGCTTGAGTGCTCTTCACTCTGCACTCACTGCACACACACACACACACACACACACACACACACACACACACACCTGTACACTTACTGCGGGGTCTTTTACTTTAGTCAGGTGCTCTTCAGCTCTCTCAGAGAAAGTAACTCAGGGCGAATCGCTACTCCAGAGTCCAACCACCCCTGATCTCCTACCCAAATCAAACAACACTGCAGAATTCCTTTGTGATTTGTGTAGTTCTTGTGCACATTATTATTACACAAAACACATTCTGTATTACCTTGAAGAAATGTCTAGTGCTTAAGATGGATTTGTAGACCACAGTACTGATCAGTGGGCTGCTGCACCTGATACATTGGAGTCTGAATTCCTTAGTGACCATAAATTCATAAAAGAACTGTTTCAGCACTGCTCCTGCTCCATGTTGTGTTGTTGCTGAGCGTCTTAATAACTGAGTGAAATTCCCAAGGATCTTTGCAACTCATTAGGTGTTCCATGGCTTTGAACACATTGAGGTTCAGTCTGGTAAAGCTGGTTGTTGAGTTGTCAGGATGTTTGTGTCCCCCAGCATGGCCACACATTCAGTGCTGCTGTCTGACTGCACTCACACCTGCTGAAAACTCAGCACTGCCTTTGGGTGAGTGAGTGGTTGTGTATTTTTAAGGATTATAAAAGCAGTGGAGAAAGAGTGTAATTTGCATTACTGAAGCACTATGTATTGTACATATGTATTGTAAGTCCCCCTGAAATCAAAAAGTTTTTTTTAGCTTTTAGTATGAATATGTTAGCCTTATGTTTATGACATATATGCATTCAAAACTTAAAGTCTCTCACTTCCGCTAAAATGGATCACAGATTTTTATGACATCAAGGCGGACTTCATCTTCTCATCAGATCTTCTGTCCAATCAAATGCTCTCTAGAATCTGAAGTCCCGCCCCCTCCTATACGGTAAACAGACGCTGAAGCTGCGGCTGAAATCGGTCACTTGTTCACACATTTACTAGTTACTACATGGTGAATGGCACATAGTGCACTATATAGAGGATAGGGAACGATTCAGACAGTGTAAACATGCTTTCCATTGATGCGAATGACGTTTTTCGCGTTAGCGTCACGTGAACCGCTGCAGTGTGAGCACAGCCTGCTCCGGTCCAGAGACATAAGAGAACACAGAGCGGATCATATCCGCGAGTCGGCGCAGGCCATAAAACATATTGGACCCATCAGAATGTTGTATTTTAAAGCGATATAGAGGAGATTAGGAGGAGAAACAGTTCAAGATTAGAAGGAAACCAAAGCTTTATCGAGCTCAGCGGCTCTGGTTGAGCCATGATATAAACAAAACGCTATTTCGCTATTTTAAAAAAGGGGCGGAGTTGTTTGATATATCCTGCCCTGTCTTCCAGTTTCAGTTGAAATTACATCAACACATTGAATAATGCTGCACGTTCCAAGACACTTCAGTGGGCCTTTAAATGATTGCTTATAGAGAGATGGTATGATTAGGTTTAAACAATATTATAAAGAACATTTAGTTCAACATCAAGACATTAATACATTAATACATTTATGTTACAGAAGACTGACATTTTAGAGAGATGCTGTTCTTTTGAATTTTCTATTCATCAAAGAATCCTAAAAAATGTAACAAATTTAAGCAGCACAACTGTTTTCAACATTGATAAATGTTTCTTGAGCAGCAAATCATCATATTAGAATGATTTCTGAAGGATCACGTGACACTGAAGACTGGAATAATGATGCTAAAAATTCAGCTTTGCCATCATAAGAATAAATTACATTTTAAAATATTTTCAAATAGAAAATGGTATTTTAAATTGTAATATTTTACAATATTACTGTTTTTACTGTATTTTTGATCAAATGCAGCGGTGGGTATTGAAACTAAGAAATAATAATTTAAATATACTTTTACTTGTCATTTACTTGCTTTATAAAATTAATGAGATTGTAAGTTTTTAGTGTAAAGCTCTGATGAATGTAGTCTAGAAAGCAATCTTACTCTTTCTTCTCATCTCTGTGCTGTGATGGTAGGGGATTAGTGCTGAGTTTAGCTTCAGAATCTGTGAACCAAATCACACTCTTCTCTTTCTTAACCGCTCCTAATTGATCGAGTTAGGAGGTAGCGCATGTGAAATATTCCTCATGGCCACCAGCTGTTTACTCTGGAAAGAAAGAAGCACACTCTGCATACAGAGCAGCTGCAGGTGCTGCTAGAGGACCTCAATGAGAACACTGACATCATCTGCCTGCATCCAACTGTGGAGGGCATAAGATCTCTACCTGCCCTCGAGCCAATCAAATCTACCAGTTTTCTTGCAAATTATTTTGGGGAAACTTAAATTGGACATTGCAGCTCCACATAACGTGTTTTGTGAGAGAGCTAAGCTTGTTACAACAGGTTTACAAAATGAAAAATATTCACACTGACAGTGTCAAAAAGAATTTTCGATTAGGGTTGACAGGTGGCATGAGTGAGCGTGTTTGTAGGTGGAGTTTTTCTATGTGACAAAGTTATGCAAATAAGCAGTGATGTGATGTTGTGACCAGCAGTGTTTTTTTAAAAAAGTGTTACGTGGAAACCTGTATTGTCGGCATTCTAAATGACTTTGATTAATATGTTGATAATCAGTCACTGTTCTGTTCACTGTTGTAATTTATATACAAAATATTTCCTTAGCAGAATGCTCATTTTTATCAGCAAGAAAGCCCATTGATTTTAAAAATAACATTAGATCTTATTTTTAAAAGGCAATGCATCTTGTTGTTGGTGGTATTTTATCGTAAGTGTCATTTACCATTTTTTTTTTTCTCCACCATTTTTTGCCATGGATGATTGTGTCCCCCACCACTTTATAAAATAGCTTCCGGCAGGAATGCATGTAATAGAGGAAGCATCCCCACTTGTCATACTAGAGCTCATTTTATTTGTGTGTTTAATAATGAGCAGTGATCCAAATCTGTTATTTGTTGGCCTGGTTTCATTAAGCCAGGAGTGGGCCTTAGTACAATTAGGACATTCAAGTAGCATTTATAAATGTTAGAAAAAAAAAAAGACAAAATAACAAAACAACGACACTGACATATTTTAAGATATGTCAGTGCAAGTTGCTTTCAGTTTAGACAGCTCAAACATGCATTTTAGTCTGGGACTATACTTAAGCCTTGTATGTGAAAATGGGCATTGATGTCAGGGTTTTTCCTGGGTCAAAAATGGTTTTCGGTGGTGGCTGACAGACATGGTCATCGACACAAACATTAAAAAGTACCCTACCCATGTGATCTGCGAGCCCAATACTGACAATAAATTACCTGCAGCTCTCACTGTAATCCTTTCTTGCCCTCTTTTTTTTTTAAATATCTTTGTAAGAAAAGATGCTTCTTTGCTAGACCTGATAATTATTTTGGTAAATATATTAATAAAAATTAATAATCAATATTAAAAAGTAGCATTAAAAAGTTTATTTTAACTAATAGTCTAATTTTCTACCATATACAATTGAATGCACCTAGCTAACATCAACTTGTTTTGTTCTGGTTTCACCTCACTCCAGTCTAAACTAACTGATATTATAGGTAATTTACTACACATTGTCATATAAATAACCTGAAAATACTGTGGATTATTAAGGCTAATAATGGGGGTTGTTTGTTTATATATATATATCAGAGGTTGCGTTAGACTTGCGTTTCGCCGTCATTTTGATGGACAGGATCGTAAAAAAAATCCATCATAATCAATAATTAGCCTACCCGTCATTTTAATTTTTATATTTTAATGATAAGACATTTAATAGCTTCTGATTTCGTCCACATTTTCATTTTTATTCACGAACTTACAGGATAAGCAAATAGGCATGGGCTATGCATTTATTTATATTATGAAAAGAAAGTTAAAGACTGCGTCACTTTTCAGTTTTCATCTTGAACACTTCCAAGTCACAGATTGTGAGTGAATGCGATCATCCTTTCCTCTTTACTACTGTACAGAACGAAATAAACATTAATGAAAATCAAAAAAATATTTTGAAAGATACAGTAACTTACCGAAATCTGTATCACGTCAGTGTTGCAAAAAATGTCACGTAACATTATACCTCAGAAAAGCCATTCGTTGACCATAAACTTATAGTCAGCGAGAAAAATAACAAAACTTAATTATATAAGTAAGCATACGTAACTTTATTATTATAAAATTGACTTAACTCTGTGTGTAATCAAGCGTTTTCATTTTATTCTGGAGACTGAACTCGCGCTCTGCTGCTGGAGCGCACTCACCACCTACTGGACAGGGGTGGGAATTACAGTTACAAGCTACATAATCTGTCAAAATGACGGACGGGCTGCAGATTTTTTCCGTCACTGCTAAAAAAATTCCACCAATGATGGAAAATTTTCGGTTAATGCGACCTCTGAGATTATATATATGTATATATATATATAATGTCACATTACCGCCGGTGACACTCCACGACCGCGGTGGCGCGGCGGTGGCGCGGTTGTCATGCCTACCGTCACAGCCCTACTATTCACACTCAGCGGTAATTCAGGAAAACGAAATACTCCGAATGCGCCACGTGAAACATGGATTCGGTCTTCCGAACTTTTAGCATCGTGCCAGTTGATTTAGATTAATATGTGCGAGAGAGAGAGAGAGAGAGAGAGAGAGAGAGAGAGCAGAGACAGTGCTTAGTTTGAAGACAGAGAGAGTGCACGCGCACGAGGGAGGAGCTCTTTGCGCTCGTTCCGAGCCCTGTCACAAGCGCAGCAGTTATGTGCATCACTCATAATAACTGAACTGATCAAATAAGGCTTTGGCGAGACAAAAAATCGTTTTGGCAGCCGCCAAAAAATTTTCAGTGTAGGAAAAACCCTGGATGTTTTTCAGAGTGGTCATTGTGATTGTCCTAAAAATGGGAAAGCAAAAGCACCAGTTTTCGCTCAGAAACTGTTCTAATGCTTTTCTGTGGGAACCCTAAATGGACTGATTTTACAAAAATTCTGTGACCGACAGCGGAAGATGCAGGAATGAATTTTTGAAATTTAGATAATGTCCTATGCAATAAGTACACTTTGGGTGTTGCAATATACAACCTAGGGCTGCACGATTAATCGAAATTAAACCGCACGTGATTTGGCAAAGGCTGTGATTTTTTTTTATGCGCAGCTTGTCAGTGCAGCATGGCTCTGTGATCAGTAGTACACTGCTTCATCTGAAAGCCAGAGGGCGCTCTCATGCAGAAACTCCAAATATGCCTGCAGAAGTACTATAATGCATGTCATTCCAGGAAATCCCTATGGGCATCATACTATTGCTCTAGCTGAATAAACACTAGATTGAAACACTTTTATTGATTAAACATAATTAATAAACACACAACTATGACAATATATCTGAGTTCTTCAAGCCTTCTCTGGTATTTTCATGATAATAAAGTATATTTATACTTCAATGCTAATCGACATAGCCTTTATTACTGTATAGAATACTATGAAATAATATGTTGTGTGCCTTAATCTGTTTAAGAAGCCACATCATCTCACAGAAGGATGTTTTCAAACACTCAACTGATGTTATGAAGTGAGTTTGGAATAAAAACACGCAATTAATAGTTGTCTTTTGTTGGACAAGAGATTCATAAATGCTTCTCATGTTTGGAAAGATGTTTAACATGTGTTGCTTTTTTAAATGTACATTATAGTCGACTCAAAGTCGCAGTGCTTTCAGATGGAGCAGCATTTACTAGCAGCCTTTGCAATTTCATAATCGCACTAAGCCAAATCGGGATAAGCGCGATTTCATGTTAATTGCGATTAATCGTGCAGCCCTACTACAACCTGACATAAAATGGAAAAAGAAGAACAAGATAATGTGTAGCTACTATAGCCTCACAAAATCATGTTGGCGAGATGACAGATGAATCTGCACCAAAAAAAAAAAATTGCTCACTAGTGTGTTTTAGATTAAAAGAAAAAGATAGGGTGTTAGACACGCCAGTTTGCTGATCAACACTTCTTTTTAGTATACTTTTTTACAGTCTTGGTCACAAACTCTCTCTCTGCCTTATATTTTGAGTGTGATTCACTAGCCAATAAAAGAAAACGCAAAATAAACAAAGATGAATTTGACTTTATTTATTTGTTGATTGCTTGCTAGCTTGCAATAATGCCATTATTGTGAATTCTTTTGGCCACATATTGTGTAGTGAAAATCTGATATTGTGAATTTGTGACAACCCTAAGAATGCCGTTACCATTTCATGTCCCCAACCACTTCTTTTTTTTATAACAATTTGACACCCCTGGCTGTTGTCAATCTCTCGTCTTTTCTCTCTTCCCCTGGCCCTTAGTGCTATAAGCTCTTATTGCTGTCTCTGTGCAGAGAAAATCTCAGCTTTATAGGAAGGCAAAGCCGAATACCTAGAAACACTGACAGGAACAGGACAGAAATGTGAAGTGCTCTGAGTGATCCAGTCTGCTGAACTTGCTGACCGGCAGCTGTAATCCCTCCTGGCTGGGGTTAATTAGATCCCCCTCTTTAATTTCACCCTGTTAATGGGCCTCTGAGGGGGGAGAAAACGCCCGGCCTCCTGCTCACCTGCTTTATGAGCCCAACAGGTCTGCTCATGTTGATTGTGGTCGGTGCAGCGACCTCACTCTATGCATTGGTAATTTAATTGTGGCTGGCGTCTTCATGCTCTGTTTTCCAAATCAATCTCAGCTATTGTAATCCAGATTCAATTAGAGACACGTGTGGAGACGGTGATGCGTAGAGGGGCTCTGAGCGTGTGTGCGCACATGTGTATGGGTGGGAAGGATTAGGAGGGCATTTGTTTGTTTTCCATGGCTGTTTGTTTTGGTGGCTTCGGTTTCGCGCAGTACGCAAGAAGGAGTTCTGCGTTTCCCCTGAGGCTTCAACAGAGGGTGTGATAAATGTAAAGAAATTACGCTTTATTGTACTTTGTAGACTCACAGACATTCACCTAGAAGAATTTTTCTCCTATGTGTCATTTCAATGGGTTTAAGAGCAAGAGACTGTAGGAATCCATGTGATATTTATAAAGTGAATAAAACAAAAAAAAAAGAATAGTGCATTCAAAACATCTCTCTGCACATAACCTCTCTTTTCACTCTTTCACCCCCTTTTGTTTTCTCCTCTCTCTCTTTAATTCAGTTATGTCCTATGTCTTCTGGTCGATAAGGCATAACCTCTTAATGCATGCAGGCATTAGTGCAGTCGACCGAGAGATGGGGGCATGTTGGATCACTTGCAAAATGATAAAACCCCCCCGAAAAGTTCTGTTTTTGCTGTTTTATCTGTTCTATATCTTTATGAAACCAAACTATTGTAAAAACTCCTAATTCTAAAATTCTAAATATTAGAGCTATTGGTGAGTCTAAACCACACACTATGTCTAGAAAACTCTTATTGATCATGTTGAGCCCTTTTATATTAAGGTTTGAAAGCCCAACAATTTTGAACATTATGGAAAAAAACTGTTTTTGTTAAACATACTAAATCAATGAAAAGTATATAACTGAAAAGTAGTAGTTTTGAACCTGAACACACTTGTGCACATACTGTACAACCCCATTTCCAGAAAAGTTGGGACATTTTGTAAAATGGAATAAAATCAAAAATTTGTGATTTCTCTTTTACCTTTATTTCAACGACAAAAGTATACAAAGAAAGATATTTAATGTTTTCAATGACCAACTTAATTGTATTTCATAAATATAAACAAATTTTGATTTTGAAGGCTCCAACACACTCCAAAAAAGTTGGTATGGAGACATGTTTACCACTGTGTCACATCACTTTTTCTTTGTACACTTTTTATTGTTTGGAAATTGAGGATACTAATTGTTAAAAGTGGAATTTTTGCCCAGTCTCGCCTGATAAAAGACAGTTGCTCAACAGTCCATGGTTGTCATTAGGGCTTTTCACACTTGAAATAGTTAACCATGGGTCATTCTAAACCCCGGGTAAGTGGAGTCCTGGGTTATCTTTATTCATGTTTCACACTGCTCATACTATACCCGGGGATGACAGTTAATCCTGGGTATTCATAAACTGCAGTTTCACACTGCACATTCCTAAACCACAGGTTAAAGTCCTTATTTGCATATTTGTGGTGTCAGTGTTACTGACTGGACAAACGCAGCACGTGAGCTGTTTATATAAAGGCTCTAGCATTGCGCATCCTCATTGCTGACTGTAATATCAAGTCTTTTTGAACTATAAAGGTAAGAATGATGGTCTCTTCTTCACTCCAATTATCATGTTTTCTATCGCCGTTTGACATTTTTCTTATTACATGCAGAAACGACTGTTTATATACATTGCGCTGCATTTCCATGACTGCCCAAAGCATGTGAATATAAGGCATGCGATTGGTTGTCGGTTGCTAAGCATCTAGTTGTAACATTGTAACACTGCTTCGTTCACACTGTACAAGTTTGGCACTGCAGTGTGAAATTAACACCACAAAAGCGGTGCTAACCCTGATCCGGATCAGGGTTTCATACCCTGGATAAAAACCGGTGCTAACCCCCCATGTAAATTACAAGTGTGAAATGCACCTTTACCCTGGGTTGAAAGCGGTGTTTAGAATGACGATAACCCGGTGTTAATTGCAGTATGAAAAGCCCTATTGTCTTATTCTCCTTTTCATAATGGGCCAAACATTTTCAATAGGAGATCGATCTGGAATGCAGGCAGGCCAGTCAAGCACATCCACTCTATGGTGTAGAGGTGTAGAATGAGGGCTGGTGTTGTCTTGTTTCCCTGGAAAGCTGTCATCTTGATGGCAGTATATGTCTGTGTACAATCCCAATAAATACTTCCACGTCCATGGTACCTTCACACAAATGCAAGTCACCCATGCTGTTTGCACTAATGTCCCCCTGTACCATGACAGATGTTTGCTTTTGCACCTGTTGCAGATGAAAGTCTGGATGGTCCCTTTCGTCTTTGGGACTGGGAACTGTGTCCATTTTTCCTAAAAACAAGCTGAAATGTGGACTCATCTGACCACAGTACACATTTCCACTGTCATTTGGACCATCTGAGATGAGCTTGGGGTGAGAGAACTTGGTAGCATCTCTGCATAGAATTGATTATAGCTTTCTCCCTGCTTGACAGAGATTTAAGTTGCATATTTCTTGATGCATCGGTAGACTGTGTTAAGTGACAGTGGTTTTCCAAAGTACTCCTGAGTCCATGTGGCTCTTTTTAACACAGTAGCATTTTGGTTCCTCATGCAATGCCATCTGAGGGCTCAAATGTCATCACATTCAACAGAGGTTTCTCTGGATTCCTTGAATCTTTTCACAATATTATGTACGCTAGATGGTGAAAAAACTAAACTTTTTGCATTGAGAAATGTGACTTTTAAATTGTTTGACAATTCTCTCATTAACTATGGCACAAAGTGGTGAACCATGACCCATCTTGCTTGCAAAGACCGAGCCTTTGGTGTATGCTGCTTTTATACCCAATCATGGTTACCCTCACCTACTATCAATTCACCTGCTTATTGTGGTCTGTTTCAAAACATTTTATCTTGGATATTCTATAATCTTTAAACTTTTATTTGCCTCTGTCCCAACTTTTTTAGAGTGTGTTGCAGTCATCATTAATAACATTAGTTTATATGTACCAAATACAATTAAGTTGGTCATTGAAAACATTGGAAAGCACAGATTATTGATTTTAATGAATTTTACCAAATGTCCCAACCTTTCTGGAAATGGGGTTGTATACAGAAAACACTAATCAAATGTTGGCAAACATTGGCTAATCAAATGTTTTATGCATGACATAATAAAATATTTTAATACTTTGTATTAAATACTTGTATTAAGCAGTTGTTATTTGCTTATATCTGTCATGGCAAATTGAGAATGCTTGATTTACATTCTGATTCTGTAGTATTTACCCTAGTTACAGATCAGGTAAATAAATGTCCTTTCTACTTCGTAACGGATACAGTGGTGTCTAGGGATGAGAATTGTGTTTTAATAGTGATTTAATTAGGTGATTTATCTCAGTATGATGTTCCAGTTATTGTATTCTCAGGTGATAAATTTAAACCAGTACTTCGGCAAAGTGCCACTTAAAGTGTGTCCACGCTACTGACATGTTTACTTGTTGTAGCTTATCCACATTGTGTGCATGAAATAGATGCTGAAACAATCAAAACACATCATCAGAGAAGCGCTAATTTCATTTCACTGGTTAATGAATTCAGCTCTCCAAAACTATTTTAGCCAAAACCAGAATTGTTTATTTATTTGTTGTGGTTGTGGCAATATTGGATAATGGAATATTGCAGTATTTATTATAAATAATGTATCCATGCACATTATTATTATTATTATTTTTTTTTTAATTCATGTGCCCTTGTAATATTTAAGTTGAAATAACTTCCCCTCCCTTTTGCTGTGATAGCTCTCCTTATCATTCTTTGAAATGTTTCCTGATGTGAGGGCAGGACAACTTGTCCCTTACATGACAGCAGCAATAGCAAATGCGATCCAATCAATTCCAGATGGACTAAATAGTCCCGCCCTAAATTTTTTCTAGTTCAAGAATCAGTTTCATTCAGATATACGTCACAACAGGGAAGAAAAGAACTTCTGATAATTCCAGACTTAAATCGAAGTTTCACAACTAGGCATGGGCCGGTATGAGATTTTGACGGTATGGTAACCTTAAGCAAAAATATCATGATTCCACTGTATCATGGCATTGCGATTACAGCTCTAAAATGTGCTATTTTTAAATGTCTGGGTAAAAAACAACCTTTTTTTCCCCATTGAACACAATATTTTATTTTTAAGCAACATATAGAATATTTGGAACAGTAGTCAACATGTATGTGGTTAAATAATTAAATCAATAAAATAATTTAATTATTCTTAAAGGGTTAGTTCACCCAAAAATGAAAATAATGTCATTTATTACTCACCCTCATGTCATTATACACCCGTAAGGCCTTCATTCATCTTTGGAACACAAATTAACATATTTTTGATTAAATACGATGGCTCAGTGAGGCCTGCATTCACAGCAATGACATTTCCTCTCTCAAGATCCATAAAGGTTCTAAAAACATATTTAAAACAGTTCATGCGAGTTCAGTAGTTCTACCTTAATATATAAAGCGACGAGAATACTTTTTGTGCACCAAAAAAACAAAATAACGAATTTTCAACAATATAGTGATGGGCCGATTTCAAAACACTGCTTCGGAGCTTTACAAATCGAATCAGTGAGTCGGATCTCCTATCAAACGGCTAAACTGCTGAAATCACGTGACTTTATAAGTTAAGGTAGAACTACTGAACTCGCATGAACGGTTTTAAATATGTTTTTAGTACCTTTATGGATCTTGAGAGAGGAAATGTCATTGCTGTGAATGCAGGCCTCACTGAGCCATCGGATTTAATCAAAATATGTTAATTTGTGTTCCGAAGATAAACGAAGGTCTTACGCGTGTGGAACGACATGAGGGTGAGTAATTAATGACATTATTTTAATTTTTGGGTGAACTAACGCTTTAATTAAATTAAAAATAAATGCTGCCTAAACCTGCAGGTCTGCAATTATTAGAACATAAATAATTGAATTATTCTTAATTAAATTAAAATAAATGCTGCCTAAACTTGCAATTATTAGAAAAATTATTTTTTGTAAAAACAAACAACAAAACCTCTAAATAAAATAATGCAGTCACTTAAGTGAGCTAGGCATGCGATCAACTAAAGACAAAAAAGAAGGAAAACCAGAATCTACCTAAACCCCCTTACCCCACTCCCACAATTATTATTATACACTTTTTATCAAGCTAATAAAAATGTTTATTAGCTTGATAAATAGTTTACAAACTTACTATTGCACTAATATTCACTATTGTACTGTAAAATTAAAAAAAAAGAGTATTTATAATCCATTCATAGTAATGTTACATTAAGGCCGTGTGTCCACCAAAGCGTTTTTAGCTAGCTGAAAACGCTAGGTGCTCTGCTTAAAACGCCTATCTGTGAGCGCTTGAGAGCGCTTCAGCTGCGCAGCGTTTTTTTTTTTCAGTTGAGACGCTTTGTTGCTATGATACGGAATATCCGCGGCACTGTTACTTGTAACTGATTTCGCAGGTAATTTGTTTCAGACTAAAAATGTCGACACAATGTAGAGTACTTGCTATGTATGTTCGGAGAAAAGCAATATTTATTTCTCATCCATTTTGTTCCATTCTCTGCTTGTTGATGTCGTTGTACAGCAAGAATGTTGTGACAGTTGGTCGGTGTTGTATTTGTCCCGCCCCTCCTACACTCTGATTGGACGGCTGAATAAAAAGTGACAGTGATGAGCGCAGCGTTTTACTCAAGGTTGAACATTCTTCAACTCGAGGCGACTGGTAAAAAACGCAGAGCTCTCAGCGCTTGAGCGTGAAAAAGACGCTCAGCGCCTCGTTACGCTCCTGGCGTTTAAAAAACGCTGCGCTTCCATTGAAAACAATTGGAAAAGTACGCTAGCAGCTGGAAAAAACGCTTTGGTGGACACGGGGCCTAACAGGTTTTGACCTTGAAACCGGTAACCGGCCCATGCCTATTCACAACATAATGCAGTATGTAGCAAGCTGTATGTGTTTAATTTACCAAAAAGAACAAAATTATTAAGAGTAATTTGTTTGAGAATCAGACTACACTGGTCGTGTATAATAAACAAATGAATTTTGTACAGTGCTCCATCCACATCAGCAGAAGAATGGGTAACACTTTAGCATAGGGAACACATAAACTATGACTTTTTCCTCAATAAACTCCTAATTTACTGCTTATTAATAGTTAGTAAGGTAGTTGTTAAGTTTAGGTATTGGGTAGGATTAAGAATGTAGAATATGGTCATGCAGAATAAGGCATTAATATCTGCTTAATAAGTACTAATAAACAGCCAATATTCTAGTAATATGTATGCTAATAAGCAACTAATTAAAAGACCCTAAAATAAAGTGTTACCGAAGAATGCATATGCAATAACCATAAATGAGAGTCATTTTGTTCTGTTATTTTCCCTTTTCTAACCTTAGTGATTTCAGTTAGATCCCACTTTTGTTATATGTTTGTCTTGTTTGGTAAAAAAAAAAAAAAAAAAACGATCAAAAAGATCTGTCCACACTGTTATTTGAAAACATTGTGACAGCTCTGGAATGATTAGGTCATCTGTCTCTCCCAGAGATCAGGGTATGAAATGTGTGCATGTTGAAGGTTTATTATTGAGGGATACGGTTTACCCCATTCTGCCTCGACTCCTTCAGTTTCTCAGTGTCTAACTCTCCCTGCCAACACTTACCATCTGTCCCCACTCTGCTGGGGAGCATCCAGCTCAGCTGTCCTGAGAGCGAGAGAGAGAAAGTGAAACAATGTATGTGTGTGTGGTGGATTTGTTTATAAGAAATACTTCTTATTACTTTTTACTCTTTTTCTAATGTTCACCCAGCGTCTTTCAATTGCTGTGAGACTTTGTATCCTATGCAGAGGCCTTTGTGGTCTCTAATGTTCCTAATTTGTCATCTTGATATTGTGCCAGATGTAACTTAGCAAAAACTGTGGCTGTACAGTCTGCCAACCGTGGGAATCTGGATATAAACTGCACTTTTTCATTTTAAAAAGAACATTCTGTCTAAGCGACGAGAACTTTATCATAACCCATCCTCCCAAGATTTTACTCTAATGAGATGCCAGTGGCTCACAGAGTCGACACGAAAGCAGGTTTTTATCTTGGACTAACGTCAGCATCTAACAGCATCCCCGGTGAGATCCAGAGGGGTCTTGTGAAGAAACAATGCAGAGTTCACCCACCTCCTCTTTTCTTTGTGAGCAAAGAGAGACCCACAGGGCGCAGTTAGTCGTGTGAATCGCCACAAGTGATTAGGGAAACTGTCTAATATGCCTTCATCTCAGGGCATTCATGGTTAAATAGACCATGTTAAGTATTGCTATTTTTACAGTCCCCTTAGGGATGAGGCACCCATGAATACAAGGGAAACATTCACCCCGCCTCTTTCCACCTCATTTCTTTGTCTCAGTTACTCTCTCTCTAGTTCCCTTGGTCACGCAGTAATAGGGACCGTTTAGACAGGACGTGCTCTTGCATTCCTCTGCTGCTTCTTACTTGTTTTTTGATATAAATGTGCAGTAGGGCTGCATGATTATGCTTAAACGTAATGTTAATTATTTCTTTTCTTTTAATTAATTTCATATGAATAAATATATTTGTATAATATATTTACATCTATATAAATATAACCTATTAAATTACATTTAAATTCATCTAGATGTAACTTGCATTTCAAATATGCAGTTGTAATTAACTTGCATTCAGTTAATATTTTGTGTGAGACAAGTGCATGCAATATTATTTGTTTTACATCCAGAACAAGCCGAGAATGGTTTCTGAATTACTTTATAATTTAATTTTATACATCTCATTACACTTTTTTACATTAAACACTTTTTTCTCATTACACTGTTTTATACATCAGTGTTATAATGGGAATGTTGTAGTTTTGTCGCATAGCGCATTTGCAGTGTACTGTATATTTTGGTGATACACTGAAATTGACATTCGCCATTGTGTCACTACATTTATGTTTTCGGTTAAAATAGTTCAAACTGCAAAAAAAGACAGCTGTAATCATAATCGTGAACTAATTGTGCAGCTGCACTACATTAGCTTTCAAAAACATGTCTTGGTGACCTGTGTTTTATTTTATTGTGCTGTTTTTAACACAACACCGTGTCTTGTGTCAACGCCTCCTCGTGATGTAAGGCAACTTAACACTATTGTATTGTGACTTAACTGAACATAACACTGTCGTAACGTTTGTAGTCCCCAGTGTGTGTGTTCTCCTCTGTCATTCCCCTCTTTCACACAGCTCTGCTCTTACATCAGGCTTCAGCGTCAATATTTACCGAGCAGAAGACTAGACCCCCCCTCTGGCTTCACCCCCCCGCATCACTCAACAACAGCCCAGTCCCACTGGAGAGCCTCAGTGCTGTGTGGGTGTCTGGACTATACCAAATGCGCTGGGAGAGGGGTGTGCTTTAAACTCAGTGGGATGTTAAAGCATCAGTGCCGGCTGAGAGGCCACTGTGAAACAATGAGATCACCTTGAAGAGGTGGATGTACCTCTGCTTTGTTAATATGCTACGCCCACTTCGTCCTAAAGTTGGTTTTGAGCTGAGATACAGGCACCCACAACTTCTATTCTGTCTCTTTCTCTTCCACATTCTCCTCTTTCCCAAGAGGGCTCTTGGATTTTGTGCTGACAGATATAACTATGCATTTCTTTAGTGTTTAAGGGTGTTTGTACACAAGAGGCCTGATGCATGAGATCAGAGGGTTAGATCAATCCATCTTCAAAGCTCAATCTAAATCGATTCATCAGAGACAACACAGCACCTGTTCATCTGAACTGCATCATGAAATGCTGCATGAAGATGAATGAATCAGCTCACTTCAATAAGCATGACGCATTTCAATCTCATTTAAACATTTGATAGCTATAAAACAAGCAGAACTTTCATTTCATTTGTAAGCTTAATTAACACTATAAAACTCGTATTAAAGGCATAGTGTGCCTACTGATAGATCAATTCTGTTAGCATTTACTCAGCCTCATGTCATCCAAATCCATACAAACTTGTTTCCCCACGGAACATGAAAAGAAAAGGTTTGAAGAATGTTTACGCTGCTCTTTCTTCACACCTGCAAACTAGTCGCTTTTCTGTGAAATTTGCAGTATGGAATCAAAATATGTCATTTATATGAATGGTGTAGATCCGAATTCACATAGGCCACGTACACACTGCATCTAAATTCGGTTGTCAGTTCACCTTTTAGTGCTTAATCGCGTTCTGTACACACACAGTTCAGTAAAATACGGGAGTGACAACCGCATTCTACAACCGTATTAACTCCCAAAAAATACAGGTAGTGACAACCGCATTTACAGAAATTCTATGCAGTGTGTACGTAACCGAACTGAACAACTAGTTGTTAATGACGTTTACGTGCACCGGTGTAACGTGTGTCTCTCGTGTATGCGCGGCGAATCACAGGGAAAGCACAAGCCTATCCAAATGCTTTATGCTGAAAATTGCGATTTATGTTTGCTCACTTTAATAGCTCCATAAACCCGTTTGCTTTATAAAAAGAGCTTAAACAACAAGCCCAAAAAACGCTTATAGTGAGCGACCATGGCAACACAAAAAGAGCTCGCGCTGTGTGAAACTGGCTGTACAAGCAAAACCCGATGCCTCCGTCGACTGTGTTAGTGTGTTTAAATTGCTGAAAATAACGAGTGTTTTGTCACTTTAATATTACTTTGGTCACGATAACAGATACCAAACATGAGAGACGCCAGAACGTCGCTATGGTTTCCAAGCTGTCAATCATCGCATTTTCAAGAGTGAGTCGTGTTCCGTACACACATGTAACGATAATTTACGGGATTCACTCCCGCATTTAAATGCGGTTGTCACTCCTGAAACAGTGTGTACGTGGCCATAGACTGGAATGAGACCATAGATGTCTCTTGAGTTGTTGTGCTCTTTAAAGGGTTAGTTCACTCAAAAATTAAATTTCTGTCATTAATTACTCACCCTCATGTCGTTCCACACCATAAGACCTTCGTTCATTTTCAGCACACCAATTAAGATATTTTTGGTGAAATCCGAGAGTTTTTTTTAAAATCTGCTATAGAAAGCAATGAAATTACCACATTCAAGGTCCAGAGAAGTAGTAAAGACATCGTTAATATAGTCCACGTAACTACAGTGGTACAAACTCATTGTTATGAAGTGACGAGAATACTTTTTGTGCGCAAAAACAAAACAAAAATAACAACTTTATTTAACAATTTGAACTGTTGTCATACGCAGTTGATGTAGTGAATGCAGTGCAGGCTTCCGTGTTTACGTCCGAAAGCCGACTCAGTATTGGCCGACGCTGTACATGTGAGCACCACAACGCATGCGTGTGATGATGACGCAGGAGCCAGCCAATAATGAGTCGGCGTTCGGACATAGAACACGGAAGCCTGCACTGAGTTCACTACGTCAACTGTGTATGACAACAGCTCAAATTGTTAAATAAAGTCGTTATTTTTGTTTTGTTTTGTTTTAAGGCATCAATATAACAGCTTGTACTGTAAATAACGTCATGTAATGTTACATTTACCACAAAAAAGCCATTCAATGTCCAAAAACTCGTTAATCAGTTAGTCAGAGGGGAGCAGTAATTGCATATTCATTGTATTTTTACTTAACCTGTTCTTCATTTCAATTTATTGTATGTTTAAATCAATCCATTTTATGACAGCCACCATTTAAATGTTTATATTAAAAAAACATGTAGAAACAACAATGTCGTTAAAAATGTATTATAATGTTATTATAAAAACTTCCTTATGTGTAATTTAAATGTAAGTAGCCTACAAATCAGTTAATTTTAACCTTTAATATTAATATTAATGTACCAACTGGGGTTCCCTGTATAGTTTTTTTTACTTGAAGCAAATGTTGCCTTTTTCAAAAGATCCAAGCTTTCTGAAGCCATACAAAGCCAGTAAATTTAAGTTGTTAATTGCTGAAATTCTTTGTTTGACAGGCCATGGTCACTAATCACTTTTGTAGTGGACAGCAGGCAAACAGAACATGTGGAAAAGTTTTACACAACAATGTATACAAACTTACCTATCAAGCTATAACATGAATGTATAGGTGAAAGATCAACATTACACAGTCATGTTTGGACTGTGAATTGGTTTGAAAAGTGAATTATGCACAGGAAAAGCCTTAAAGACACTGTTCTAACTGAACTTTAAACTACGCAAATAACCCCTACACACCTTGGGCCAAGAGACCAAATATTACACTTTAATTTTATGGACTCATGCAAACCTGAAAAACATGAAGATGAGTAAATGATGAACTTCCTATTAATTTGATAAATCAAAATATTATGACTAACATGAATATGTTAAAGGGACAGAAAATATAAAAGTTACATTTGTAAAGATTTATTGTTCATCAAGCTAATCTGCTGAATTTCATTAATTTAATTTAATTTCAGTTTTTGTTAAATATTTGAGGTTTCTTCCTGTTTCTCGCTCTCTCAGTTGTGCATGAGAAATTGTTCCCAACTGTCGCTTATTTTTCCAACACTTTATAGCTTTACAGGCTGATAAACAGATCTTTAGAGAATTCGAGAGTTTGCCTGCTAGTGAAAACACCTTGGACAAGTCGCAGACTAATGTTCCCTGAGACTGAACAGGACCAGAGCTACAGCTAATCTGCTTGTGTGGGCTTTACACAATGATGGACCAACATTTCTGTAGGGACTTGGACATTAAATATTGATTTAAGTTGGGTTAATTTTAATATGTAAGAAAAAAGTGCAGCGAGAGACAACACTAGCACAGCTATGTAGGAAATTGATTGCTAGGAACAACTGTGAAAAATACAGTGGCCATTATACAAAATATTTGACAGCAGAATGCCATGACTGACCAATCCAAATGAAGTATTTAACGTTGTTTGAAAGTTTTATGAGTTTTGAAGCGGTTTGGCTGCATTTTCATTCTTCACAATAGGCTGGCAGCATCTCTAAGCCTTTCGATTAGACATTCAGTGACTCGTGCTGCTGATGGTGTCACTTGTCAGCGCTGAATGAGAAAATTAAAGGGTGCATACACTATAGAATAATGAACGCACTCCAATGAGCAAGTCTATTTTTACACCAATTCTTATCTGATTGTTGTTTTGTGAGGCCTGTAGTCTTTTGCTTACTAGAAAGGGAAAATCAGAGATGTTATGGAGAGATAAAGAAGAGCATGAGTCATGCCATAGTCAGGAGACTGGGAGGTGGTGTCTCAGTTTTGAGTCGCTTGTTCTTGTGTGCTCTGCTTCATAGGGAGGCATACACCCCTGTTAGTTTTGTGCTTTTAGATAGGGAGGCACCAACTCAATAGTAAATCTATATAATTACTTAAAAAGCTTCAGAATTTTTTATTTATTTAATTTTAATTTAATATTTTTTATATTTTTAGTTATTTTTCTTTTACATTTTAAATTTTTTTAAATTTAATTTATTTTACATCTTAATTTAATATTCACATATAATAATTATAATATTTTGTACACTTCATATTTTTAATTGATTTTGATTTAGTATTACTTTTATATTTTACATTTTCTTTTAAATTTACATTTAAAAGTTACTGGTATTGGTTTTGACTACTGACGTGATATGATATTGTGACGTCCCTACTTTAAGATGTCATCCAGGTAAAGCAGACAAGCAGAAAACAAAGGAAATTAAAAAAATAAAACATTTAGAGGTTGAGAGAACACAAGAGGGAGACATGAGGTTTATAAGGAAACTATGGAAACTGTTTAGGATGTAACAGAGCGAGGGAGGGATGGGGTAAAAGAGAGAGGCTTTGAAGATGAGCAGGTGGGCTTTTGCCTTTGATACATGTAGCTGCTCCTTTTAATTCACATCACGCTTGTCTTATCTCTATCTGTAGACAGAGAGCTGTCTGTGACTCTAGGCTTTAGCTAAAGGCCCTGTAACGATGATTTATTGGTGGAAGCTCAGGTCGTACCCCATGCGCGTGTGTATGCGGGTATGTTCCGGATGCATCTCTCACGGGTGCATGTGCACGAGGGAGGGAGAGAGCTTTGTGATATTTCATTGTGCCTGTAGGGAAAGGAGTCTCTTGAGGGAACAGCAGGGATGATTCCAAGACAAGGAGGAGAAACGAGGGATGGAGTTAGGCCTGTCGCGATAGTCGATATATCGACTTATCGCACGGTATATGAACATGACCTCGATAATTTTTGGTGACGCGATATATTGCTCATTATGTTGACACAAAAATAAATGTCACCGACATTTTGCCGATTGTGCTGCCGCTGTCATCTCGTCTGCTCTCCGAGGCAAAAGCGGGGCTCAGGCAGCTCCTTCATACACAGAGCTGACATCGACAGGCGGAAAAATGCGCCATTTGAGTCGTTATAGTGTTTTCCTTACAACTACAGTCAGTTTGGAAGAATAAGTGCAAATGCACTCAGTTTCCGCAATTCACTGGTGCAAATATAAACATGACAGTGTGAAATGGCGCACGCTTACAGCTAGTTTCACATAGGACGCGGCAGTCGTGAGTGTCTAGTTTGTTTTCATAGGGAATGCGTTTTTGCATTCCACTGCGCCGTTTTTCCATGGAACCGTGTTTGTTTGACTGTTGCACTTGCGTCTTTCACAGCATCTCGTGCATGACGCGGCGCTAAAACGTGACGCTCAAGTTAAAAGAAGTTTTTCAAACACGCCTCTAGAAAAACAGATACCTCAACAGGCCATATCTGATTGCTAAATCTGTGTCTTTGTTCATATGGACATCTGACAATAGCGTGCACCCTTACTTTACTGAGAAAATAAGGTCAGGGATAAACCTGTAGATGGAAAATCTCCTTATAAGTGCCTTTTGTGCATTTGAAAGTGTTTTTTTCTACCTGTTATTTTGCAGTTTTTGTTAGCAAAGGTTTATTTATTATTTATTCAACATTATTATTTTTTTATGCTTCAATTCCAGTAGCCTAAATATAGTCTAAATATTCTTAAGAGTTAAGTTCATTGTCATTTGAAAGTGTGTAGGCCTACTTGCATTATTATGCTGTTATATTATAGTTATATATTCAGGCATAAAATGATCTTAAGATGACAATAATATTGCATATCGCAATTATTTCTGGGGCAATATATCGCACAACAAAAAGTAGTTATCGTGACAGGCCTAGGTGGAGTAGAGAAGGAAGAAGTAAAGTGGAGTGAAATAAATATGGGAGGAGAAAAGAATGGAAGCGAGGAGAGAAGATATGGCAGGACAAAATCCATTTGGTCCTTGGGTGATGGTACACACAAAGCAATGCAAGCATTGCAAATAGAATAGTGTCTGTTAATGTTCAAGTATTGAAGCCCCCCTCTAATCATGAGGTGGAAAGATTTCATTCTTGGAGGCAAACATGTTCAATACTGCTGCTAAATTTTAATGATGCCATTTTTTTCCTGACAGTTTTTCAGTTTAATATGCACATTATTGTTTGGCTTGTGATTTATGCCCAGACATGAAGTCATTTGTTTCATGTTAGTCATTACGTGTTGCTAACCCCCCTGGGCTCTGGCATTTCTCATGTACTGTATGAAAGCCAAAGATGACTTGACTGGGAGTCTGTCTGTCTGTGTCTCTGTAAATTGGTAAGTTCATGTTTGTGTTGGTGTGTACTTGTTTAAAGGATATTTAAGGGTGGTTTAGTTGATCCAAAAAATAAAATTTTAATCCCTCATGTTCCAAATGTGTGTCTTTCTGTCTTTCATGAAACAAGAAAGCAGAATGGTTACACTGCTCTTTTCCAGACAATAAAGTGAAAGAGAATGAATGTCCAATCAATCAATTCCCAAAACGGGGGAAAATCATCATAAAATTGGTCCATATGACTCGTATATATTTTCAAGTCTTGCAAAGCCATACCATAGATTTGTGATAGAAACAAATCATTAAAGTGCCCCTATTATGGATTTTTGAAAATTAACTTTCATGTACAGTAGAGTGTAACATAGCTCTAAGTGAATGAAAATATCCTGCAAAGTTTTAAATCTGAAAGTGCACTGTATATAAAGTTATTGTCTCTCAAAAGTAAGAGTCGACTCTGAGTCAATTAAACAAGTCGTTTGTAAAATGAATCCCAAGCCATTTCATTGTGACGTCACAATGAAACATTAGCATATTGCCCGCCCACATATGCAGACGCCATGGAAAAATTCATTTTTTCAACAATACCACAGCAGTGCAATCTTTTGTTCTTTTCCCGTCATTTTACTGATGACTGCTTCTCAAACCTCGGGGAGTTTAACGCAGGATTCACAAAACGCTTGGTCTTAAAATATGGACCAGTGACCATTTTATTTGGACCAGCTTGCTCCTCTGAATCTCAACCTGTAAGTATGATTAATAATTGATGTTTATATTTTCTAGTGATCATTCAAAATTCACAGTTTTGTATGTTATGTTGCGAAACGTACATCCTAGTCTGTATATCTCCTGCTAACCGGCTAACTCACGTTTCTGTGGTTCTGCTATTCAGATGTGGGTCCAATATTGTCTAACAATGTGTTGATTAATGCAGCTTGTCTGTCTTATTACTTGGAGTAATGATCAAGGATGGAGCACGACTTTTGTTTACAAAGTGTAATGCATTATCAGCAATTCACGTTTGTGCTCAGCTAACGTGGGAGTTTACAACATAACTGTGGGCTCAGTTCGCTTACGTAACTGTAAAACAAACTGTTTTTTTCCTCTGCGTTTTTATTATTACAGTAGTATGGAGCTCTATCTGTATTGTAATAGGATGTTAAGATGCTAGTCCACGCTAACCAGTTGAAGTATTCTCTCTGTAAACAGTAAACACCCATTGTAATGTCAAACAATGATATATCCATTTTTCTTTGTTAATAGTTATGACGAAAAAGTCTGTACACATTTGGCCTAAATGTTTAACTTATGTTAGAGGTTTTCAGCTTCCCTTGGCATTCTGATACAGTTCCCACAGGTGCACCTACAGAAAGTATAACAGTGACGCTGCTATCACGTCTTATAAATAAATAAGGTGACACTTACCATATAGAAACATCATACTCCAGTCGTGATTGCGGATCAGTTACTGGTTGATCGACTACTTCAGACATTTCATCGTCAGACTCGGGCTCGTATTGATATGGTAAAATCGATGCTATCTTTTCTATCCATATGTTGTATACAGTGTCTTGCGAACTGATAGCTGTCATTCAGTTATGGCAATGGGTTACAAAGGATTGGGCCATCTGACCAATCAGAGCAGTGTAGGCTCACGCAAAGGAGGGGTTTAGAGAGACTGGTTCATTGAACTGCTTCAAATGAATCCTTTACAATCTTTGGTGAACTGAGGTGAAATTAAATGTACGAAAATGTTTTTTGACCTTGCATGCATGTAAACCTGTTGTAAAAGACTCCCAAAACAATATTAGGAACCTTAAAAAAAAGGCATAATAGTGGCACTTTAAGTCACTAATTGATCAAAATCTTGACTTCAAACTTGACATGGTTATGAGATCCGACATAACCTATGCTTTTGACATCATTGACTTAAAATCTGCCACAATGCGTCTTTATGTGCTGTATTTGAATATATGTATGAGAATTGAGAGCTGTGGTCTGTTTCTCACACAAATCTTTCAAATAGCTTTAGATGAGACAGTCCTTCCATATTTCTTTGAATGGAATAAATTAAGCTTAATATGGCGGCTGTAGTTTTGCTTTACAGTTAAGAGCAAATTGCCTACTGCATTGAGTTCTTTTCCATGGCTTATTGCTCTCAACTCATTTAACATTACTCTTTTTAACCCTACATATCCACATTCAGTTTCATGTATAAGAGCAATCTTCTACATTTCTTGTTTTGTGTTTCACAAATACAGTCGTACTGGTTTGAAATGACATGAGGGTGAGTAAATGTTGACAGTTTTTTCAGTTTGGGATGAACTATTCCTATAACCTGACATTTGCCTTGCACTGGGTGTTTTGTGCTATGTAGCGTGGTACAGACAAATTTCAATACATGAATTTAATCCACGTATAAAACTCACAGATGATGTCCTGTATCGGAGTACTTTTGGTTGACACAAATCAATATCTGAGATTTGCATAGTAGGCAGAAGGCCAGTGCACAGTCCTGCCAAGAGCGGTGTGAGATATTGATGTATCACTGAATAAACAGCCACCGTTCACACACAGACTGCTGAACTACAGCAACCTCACAGACTGCATGTGATTTGCTAGTTCACATCGCATCCTTTAGATTAAAACACTTCCTCATTTACCTGCTGCATCACCTGTTGTGGTGAGTGTGTATGGTTTACGATGCCTCAAAGGCAGATAAACATGTTGGAAAATGTCATTGAGGATCTGAACCAGCACACTTTGCAGAGTCCCAAAGGAATGTAAGGGTTTACTGCATTATAAAATACTTAAATGCGAGTCGATGCGTATTTGCCACAAGCAGTTTTTTAGATCCAGCGTCATTCTCTCTCTCTTACTCTTTCTATTGTGTGGGTGTAGGGTGATTGCATGAATCAGTGTGTGTGTGGGCATTTGTCATGGAGTTATCTGAGAAGACTGGAAAAACATTTGACAGAAACCCATGCCTTTGGTGACAGAACATTTCCAGGATCATTGAGAGTGGACTGATGATGGCGTTCCACCGCTGTCTGACCTTCAAATGAGAAGATCCAAACTCCAAATTTAAACTCCAAAAAGGATTGGTGATACTGTTGAGGAAGAGAAAATAGATGTGAGAGCAGGCGAGGGAGAACATTTTTAACAAAAGACTATTGTGGGGTCTATAGATCAGCTTGAACTGCTGAATAATGCCCATTTAGGCAACAGTTTAACTGTTGGCTTCTGCAAGACAGAGGAAGTGGCTGGGTAGAAGAAAGAGAGATTAGTCAGATCCTCAGGCAGGGATGTAAATGCTGACAAATACAGCTTTAGCCTGGCATCTTCGCTAGCCTCCCATCTCCAGGCTCCTGACTCAGACAAGTTTCAGGGAGAGGCGGCCATCAGCCAAAGCCGTCCTGCAATGTTCCTTCATTAATCTGCTCGCTGTTTGTAGCCTAATTGTCTGGACAGCTGAAAGGCTTACTGCAGTGCCAAACATGACTCCTCTTCTCATCCCAGCCTATGCAGCAGTGCTGAGGTTTTAGCTTATTGCTGAGATGGAGAGAGACTATTAATTTTGTGTGATTTTTATCAGTGTTAAAATACTTTCGCCATTCCCAGCTTAATTTGCAGAGACAGCTGTAAGTAATGGGGCGTTCACACTGACAGAGATTTGCAGCGCCGAAGTGACTAGATATCATTCATTTTCAGTGAGAATCAGCAATTCCTGACAACAAAGTTTAGCAGAGCTAATTTCTAACTGATATGATAAATTGTTAATTATTATCATGTTGAAATTCTGTATACTATTTTGTCTAAATAAATTAACACACTAGAACAGGGGTGGCGAACTCCGGTCCTGGAGAGCCTCAGTCCTGCAGAGTTTAGCTCCAACCCTGATAAAAACTCACATGTCAGTAGCTCTCTAGCAACCCTTCAGACCTTGATTAGCTTGTTCAGGTGTGTTTAGGGGCTTTCGCACCGAATAGTTCTAGGAACTAGCTACTAGGATACTAATTTCTCCCCCGGGCCATGTACCTGGTTGCATTCGCACCGGGATTAGGAACTTTGAAGCTGCCGACAGCGGCGTCTTTAAGCATGGCATTTACAAATGCTAAAACCGGTGGATGCAGTGATCGTAGCTGTGTTTGTTGTGTGTTGTGGGTTTCGTGATAACGGAGATGGATGTAATCGCATAATCTATGCGACTGAAAGAGCAAAAAGTGAAGCTAAGGCCACGTTCACACAGCAGCAGATTACGGTTGTCAGTCCTGTATTTGAGTCCTTAATACGGTTACGTTCACACACAATACAGTTATTTACGGGAGTGACAACCGCATTCTATAACCGAACGCACACCCGTAAATTTTCAGGACTCACAACCGCATTCTTAGAAATTCCACGCTGTGTGAACGGAACGGGACTGGACAACTAGTTGTCTGTCAAGTCATACAGTGCAAGAGAGCCACTCTTCTAAGGTGTTTTGTGTGTGGTTTCGCTTTCGGTAACTTATAGCGACAGAGATATGAGCTGTGCGTCCTCTTAAGGTGTTAGATCCAGTCACTGTTCTCCACCGGAGCGGCTCCCAAATGCCGTGTCATGCGCGAGACGTCGCAAAGGATGTGACACGTGAGTGCAACAGTTAAAGACTCCGGCTAGCACGTGTTTACATTGATGCTGCTGTTGGTTAATGAAGTTTGAATGGATGAGCTTACGGTTCAATTGGTCTCTTGTCATGTCAAAAGTGATGAGACTTTTCATAGAATAAGGGCTCGACTCTCGCTGCACGTTCATACAGACGAGAAGCTACTGTAAGTTGCTGTGAGAACGGGGCATTTCAAGACTCACACCTGTAAGTAAATGCGGTTGTCAGTCCCAAAAACTGACAGTGTGAACGTCAGAGACTTAAAAAAGTGAGGCTAAGAGAAATCTCCTATGACAACTTTTAGTATTGCCGAGGTGGAAAAACACAACACTGCAGACAACAGGTAGGCTAAATGCCGCTATCGCTGTTTTCCATGTTCGTGAAGTAAATATGTTTACACAGCTTTTTAAAAATGCCGGGTGCTGGTGTTTGACATGCGTTTGACCATTCAATGTACACTCACGTCACTGATAGTTCCTATAGTGCTGGTTTAGACACTACTCTAAAGTAGGAGCTAATTTAGTTCCCCCAAATGGAGCTCCTAGAACTAAAATCATTCCTAGTTCTAGGAACTATGAAAAGGTTCCTCCAGTGCGAAAGCCCCTTCTGATTAGGGATGGAGCTGAACTCTGCAGGACTGTGGCTCTCCAGGACCGACGTTAGCCACCACTACACTAGAAGCTAAAGTCAATCTTTTTTTAATTCTACAAATGAATTGAGGCATCACATTGTAATGCACAGTATAACATTTTTTAGCATTTTGAGATTTGCTAAAGATTGCATTCAATGGTGTTATTAAATTTGTGCTTTTAAAAGTTAAAGGTGCAGTAAGCGATTTCTGAGAAACACTGTTGATATTTGAAATTGACACCCAAACGAACACATCCCTCCCTTCATTGCTCCACTCAAAAAGTAACAAACACACTATGCAACACAGGCAACCACCAACAGCTGCCACATAAGTCTGATCACTCAAGTATGGAAGTATGGATGAATCAGTTGTGATTCAACAACAGCATATCTTGGGTCTGTGAAACAGCAAAAACCTAACCTACTCACTTATCGAGCTGAAAACAAAGTGCACTTGCCATTTGTGTTCAGGCCTTCCCACTCTCTAACGTTTCTCCAGCGCTGGAAATCTAATATTACCATGGGGTCCTAGCTGTTGCTCGATCGTTACCCTTTTCCTCTTTGGTAATATCTCAGCCATCTCTCTTTTTACAGTCTCTTTCTAATGTCCTGTTTACTCACTCTTTCCTCACTCATCTGGGATATACCCCCTATTGCTGATTGGCTATAAGAATGTTTTGGTGCTCCTTTGATTGGTCCAATACACTTTTGTTTTTCTCCTATTTACACAGCCAGGACTATGTATAAACATATTTTTCCCCCAGCACACACAGAACAGACATCTAGCAAATACTCAAAAAACAAAAAATTGTTTGTTTAGGTATTAAATTTTCAACAGTGTTTCTCAGAAATTGCTTTCTGCACCTTTAACTTTAAGTAAGCGTTAGATGAAGGTAAATGTATTCTAAAAGCTGAAATTCGCTACACAACTTTTAAAATCTGAACAGATTTTAAAACACTAGGCATCATAAACTTGTTGGCTTTGTAAATGGTCATAGAGGAAAAACTGGACATTAGACACTAAACGAGGATTACAAACTACCAGACTTTAAAGTTCTTCCGCATGCAACAAACTTATGCAGAAACATGTGCCTCGTTGCTAGGAGACACCTGACAAATAAAAACAATGCGTTTTACTGTAAAATCAGATCAAAATATCAGATGTAACCTAGGTAACCCAGGCTACCAGTAAAGAGAAAAAAGCTAAGAAAAGGAAAGAAAACAAGTGTTATTCATCCAATCACTGATTGTGCTGCAGTGAGAGGCACCCCTAAGAGCCAATAGTAGCAGCGCATTCATAAGTCCCGCCCACTGGTTGCGCCGAAGCCGCTTTCAGCATGAGCAGCAGATGAGAAAGAGGCTGCATCCGAAAACCTAGGCAGCTGACTTGTTGTTTCGCCACCCTATGAGGCAGTGACTTGTAAGGCAGTGTTTGTGCATGAAGGCACCTCACGAAACTGATTTCAGACAGACTTCCAAGGCAGCGTAACAGTTTAACGATCTACCGCAAAATATCGTGCGCTTCGGTGAGAACTAAACAAATATTTAATTACAACAGTAGTAATTTCTCACTAGAAATTACATCAAAAGTGGAAAATGTTGGTCAAAAAAGTACATTTAGACGAACTACCAGCAAACGCAACTTTCAGATGCCATCTTTATTTTTCTAGCTCAGCTGTCACTGAATGGAAAGCACAGGATTGTGGGATATCAAAGGCAGCAAAGGACACATCTATGCTGCCTTCAAAAATCGATCAGAGGAAAGGGAAGAAAGTAAGAGACAGAGCAGATCCCAGAGTGTTGAATCTTCCTTGTGTGAATATATGATTCTATTTCACTTTGGTTGGGTTTTTTCCCTGTCTTTCTTTCTGTGTGAACGTGATCTCCTGCGAGAGTTTCCTGTTTTGTGCCAAATATAATCCTTTGGAGAGGAATCGTCCATGTATTGGATGCGATTAAATGTGCAAAAATGGCGAGCTGCCCACGGACCTGTTTCCAGGTTGAACTGTGCTTTGAAATCGTCAACTGGTTGGAAAATTTTCCAATTTTTCCTGTTTTTTTTTGGACACAAAAGACTTTGATTCATGGAATTTGTTCGATTTTTTGGCTTTCAAAAAGGAGAGACTTTATCTTTTGAACTTGAACTGCACGAAAGAGACTTCTACAACTATTTGAACTGAATCATTTGATTAACAAACTTTGATCAACTGAGTTGTTTGATTCATGAACTTTGTTCTCTTGAGTCAATTCATTGTTTTTTGCATTTTCAATTCATACTGTTGAACATACTATTTATTTTTTGAAGGAAAAGTGGTTTATTGCAATAAATTCTGAATCACATTCTGTGTTTTGGGTCAAATTGAACATCCAATTATATTTCTTTTTGTACATTTGTGTTATTGAATGTAATATTTTGTTGAAGGATTTATTATGGTAAACTACTTTGCTCAATGTGAAAGAAACAGAAACAGTACTGGTTTTGGACAATTCACTCACCAGTTGCATCATTTCCTCCCTTCAGTAGACTTTTCTTGCTTCTCATTTAATTGGCCCATACTGAACATCATTACTGGGTGTAGCACGTCAGTTACGTTGCGCACTACATGCTACACAAGCGTTTGATATCCTCTAACTGGATGGAATCATAGTCCGAGCCTAGAAAATTCTGAGTCTGTGCCGATCATAAACTACGTGATTTTCAACTCTGGCTGCCCAAAATCTGCAGATTGGTTATGACTTTTTGAAACTCGTGTTGACTCATCCAGACTGCAGATAAGGGCAAAAGTTATGAAGTATATTCCAGCCTTAAATGTAAAAATTTTAAATATACAATTTAAATATACAATATCAGCTGATGGCCGATAGGGTTCAGATATATATATTGTGCAACCAACAGCACAGCGCCTCAGCAACCTCTGGCAATTTAATTACTGTCAGTGTGAAGGGGGTTTAATTAATTTGTAGACTGACTTAAGAATTTCCAAACATTGCTTGTTTGAGCAGTCAAAAGTCCCAAAGCCTGACTGAACCAATAGTGTAAGCAGAGCCCAAAAATAACACTCACCAAGCACCATCTACAAGTAACAATTGTAAATGGCTGATATGAAATATTTATTGTCAGTTAAAAGTGTGGACAAGTGTGGAATTTTGAACCCTGAGTGTAAGTTTGGAGCAGGACTACCTGTTTTGACTGAATGATTGCAGATGGGAAAAGTGTTTGGTAAAGTAGTTTGAAAACACTCATTATTTTTGCAATTTCATTCCGTGCTGCTAATGGCACAGAAATTACACACTTCACCTTTAAGGAATGAGGAAGGCGTATGAATGTGTAGCGCTGTCATACTAATTCAAAGGTAATTAATATGAAGTGGTTTCAGGATGACTTTGTAATAAAATGAGCTTATAAATTTGATCTGTCTGACCTACTGAAATCAGTCATTCGTAAAGGAACAAAAATCAAGGTTATAGGAAACTGGTCCTGTGAACATGTCTGTTCTTGCTGTAGAGCTCTGTTTTCAGTATTATGCATGTGGATAGAATGAGATTTGTGAGTCTGATTTATTCACGTGCAAGCCAGGAAATGCTCGCATTATGAATTTTGTTATACAATTACATGACTGGAAAATGCTGCCTGTGGTCTTTTCTCTCACCGCTGCATCCAGGAATGTACCTGTCAGCGGATCTGTTTATTGTCCCTTTTCCTTCATCCTTACAACTGAGCTACTTAGAACTACATCATACCACTATGATTTGGTCTTCCCCTGCAAACTGATGCAATGCATCTTCTTGTCTGCACAAAAAACATGTCAGTACATTCATCAAAACAAAATGCAATTCTTTCTCCTTTACTCCTCGGATGATTCCCAGTAAGATCTTCTTAACCAAATCTTGTGCTTTCTTCCTGAAATAGCTACCCATTCCGAATGGATCTACTGCACAGATATACCCAGTGGACTACTGGACCAAAATAAATCCAAGCAAAATTTCAGACCACACAAACAATGTCACCACAAAGAGCTGTTTCATTAAATCATGTCCTACCGATATTGACCATCCCCTAAATAGTCCCAGTCCATATTAAACCAGCCGCCATGACCGTAAACCTAACAATACATAACTGCACCATTTCCCGCTGTGAGTTTGCTGGTCTTGCGATCTTGTCCTGCAGTCTATTCCGATCACCTGCAGGTTTCTTCCCATGGGCAGCACCAACACCTGGTTGCCACGGCAACACCCTCCTAATTGGTTGACTGGGCTGGACACAGTGTGATTGCAGGAATCAGCTTTCCTAAAAGTCAGGAATGATCTTCCAGTCAGTGCAATGGTGTGTTCATATTTAAGTGTCAATAGATGTGTGTTTATTGGGTGATGTGTGAAGGAATGGCTTTCTTGTCATCTCTCTCACTCTTTATCCGGAGAGCTTAAGGGACTGACAGCACCCAGTGGAATGCAGCCATTCTTTGCCTCCACAAAAGAGAGCATGAGAAGGGAACAAAGAAGGTCTTTGTGTCCCTTTCCCACCCTCTCGCTTTCTCCCCCTCCTTCTTTCCCTTTCTGTCTTTAGCACCCTCTCTCTTTCCTCTGCAGAGGCCATTGTGCTCTCGAGCAGCGGTGTCAGGAGTCACGAGCGCTGAGCTTGTTCGCCGGTTTATTTCATTCAGCTTTTCACCTGAGAGTCTGCCAGCACATGTGCATGTTAAAATAGAACTTTGTGTACATATCCACTTAAGATATTTACTTTGGAAGCGTATAACCAAAACTTGACATTTTCTTTTCTGTATAACTGCTTCTTCTACTATAGGCACTTTTGACTTTGTGGAGTTTTAGAAATTCCCTAAAAGCACACTTTTCAAACTCGCTGGTTTATATAATTTGCTTGCTTTCAAATACTGTTCTAACAAAGTTAGATTTTGTATATAATCATACTACACACTGATGAATAATATTTTCACACTTTTTGCATATTCTGTTCTCAAGTGATAATTAACTTCTTTCATTAGTTTCTTCACAAGTCACGTCTCATTTCATCTTAAGCACTGTTGTCTCCTTTGTAACCAATGCACTAATGTTTAATAACTTTATTAGTGTCAAAAAGGTTGATTGTTGTGGAAATGGTGTGACAGCTGGGGGACAAAATATATATTGAAATGGTTTATTTCAGTCTTAGATTTTATTTTCAATTTATTTTATTTGGTCTTATTTCAGATCATTTTCACACAATAAATCTTGAAATGTTTTTTTTTTTTTCATTTTTTAGGGGTTTTTAGGTCCCGTTTACAGTGCGTTTTCATTTTAAAACAGCATTTTAAAAATAAAAACGATCCTCATCTACACTACACGACTGAAAACGCATGTCACATGACACACTGGGCATGCGCGTAGAAGTGTAAACAGTCGCCTCTTGTGCATGTAGGCAGCTGCAGTATTAAAAAAATGAGTTTAACTTCACAGTGGCTGCTAAAAATGACAACAAAGCCAGCAAAGATTGCAGTTCAGTCTCCATGTTATTGTTTACACGGTCGTCAAGGATACGCAGAGTGAACATGGCCAGCCATGACATCGTTTTCAGAAGTCTCCGTATTGGTCCGTTCATACTGAAATGCAACCCCGGCGTTTTCAAACTAAAACGGGTTCAAACAGCATTTTTGAAAGTCTCCGTTTTCGAGGGTTTAAACGCCGGAGTAGTGTAAACGACAGGCATAACCGTAGCAAAAGTTTTATGCTTTTGTCAGGACGAAAACGCACTTGTGTAAACGGGGCCTAAAATTTTATTTTTAATTTTTAAATTTATTTAGTTATTTCAGATCATTTTAACACGATATCATGTTGAAAATGGTTTATTTCAGTCTTCAGTTTGTTTGTAATGATGTCTTTTTACCAAATACATTTCACACAATATTTATTAAAATAGTACTTTTCAGCCTTATTTTTTATTTTTTTATTATTATTTTGAGTATTTTTAGTCTTACTTCAGATCATCAAAGTTTTACTTTTTTTTTTTAATGGATTTTTTTATTGTAAGATTGAAAATCTGGGTCTGGGAAAAGACTTAGGGTGTACTCACACTAGGCGCTCTGAACCGTGCCCGAGCGCGTTTGACCCCCAAAGCCTGGTTCGTTTGACAAGTGTGATTGCTTCGTTCTGTGCCCAGGCGCGGTTCATTTAGCCGTCCCTGGCCCGCTTGGAAGAGGTGGGCCAGAGCACGGTTCGGTTGGGCTCGAGCGCGGTTCGCATGAAGTGTGAGCGCTAACCGTGCCTGAGCACGGAACAGTTACTACTTTGTGTGCACTACTGTCATCATTACGACGGCAAACATCTTTATTACTATTTTGATAGTACACTTTTCAATTAATGTAATTAATTCAAGTGTATTTGGGTTTATAACTGGTCTGGTTCTCACCTTATTGATGAACAGGAATTGTAGTTTGCGAGTAAAGCTGCAAATTCCTCAGCTGCCTTTGTAATAATCCTCTGATACGTGCAAGTGAAAATTGCTGCACGGCATAAATTATATATCTATTAGGCAATATCTTAGCAAAAGTGCATTTTCTTCCATACAAAAAGTTGCATCGTGTATGACATAAGCGTGCTCCGGTCCGGATCGTTAAGTACAATGTGAGTGCGGGCCAGCGGGGGAGTGGGGATGGGGGACAATCGCGCTCAGGCTCGGTTCAAGGCAACCGTGCCTAGTGTGAGTACACCCTTAGGGGGCTTTCACACTGGGCACGTTTGCTGCGGTCTGAGTCCGAGCACAATTTTTCCTGGTGCCCCCTGCAGCGTTGGTCTGGTTTTACACTCAATTGATTCTGTCGAACCCTGGTGTACTTGCGTTCATCTTACATCATCATAAACATGCACTCCGCACGTTAGCATAAATTGTGTTTTTTTTATTAATTTGGTGCTATTATGCGCAGCAGAGTAAACGACGCTTGGGTTTACTGTATGTGCGTCGCATAAAGGCGGCTTTCTGGTGCTTGCAAATGGAATATTTAGAGGAGACTGGATTGCCATTCAATTGCCACCCTGATTGCACTCGCTATGCGCGATTACACTGCAGGCTCACTCTCACTTGTATCCAAGGAAAATCATCAACACTATCATCCCTTACATGTGTTTTATTGACTAAATACATAGTCATCGGTTAAAACCTGCATGTGCAGGTTACTTTTCTTCCTGAACAAGTGCACGCCCGAGTCCGTGTTGCTTTCACATTCACGTGAATTGCGCCACAGTTCTCTTTCAGGTAGTCTCCGGTTCGGAACCCCGGTGCGTGCCCAGGTCTGCATGACAGCTTTCACATTAGCAATTTTTCATGCAAACCGTGCCCCATTTCAAACTTAACTGCCAGTGTGAAAGCACTCTTAAACAATACAAATCTAATTTTAAAGGCCTTTAAAAATAAATGATAACTTCATTAAAGAAAAATCTGTACACTGATGTCAAAGTACCAATAGTTGAAGAACCACATAAACGCAGCCAGTCAACAGCGTTTCATTTATAGAATAGAGAGGGATGAAAGAAAATCTTGTTTTCTTCTCTAGACCTTCCTTTCATCTCCCTCTCTGCATGTGCTTGTCTTTTCTGCATGGCACCATCCTTCATCTTTCGGTCCTGTCCTTTTCATGAGAGAATGCTTCGTTTCCAAATCCTTATTCAAAGCCAATTTCACAGCACTGGAGGAAAGGAGCAAACCGCTGACACAGCACAGCGATAGAGGGATGACAGGAAGTGAAGAAGGAAGGAGAGGAAAGTATGGATAGGGAGAGTGTGCAGAGTCAGGTTGAGGAGAAGAAGATAATGATGTGGATGTAAATATTAATATAAGAGATTAGAGTTGGGAAGCAGACTATGTGAGTAGAGCGACAGCAATTTCCCCTCCTTGCATGAAGAAGTCAGCAATCCCTCCGCTCCAGATTTCACTCGGGTTTTCTATTTCCTGCTGCTCGCTTGCTCCACACTCACAGGTGAAAGAAAGCCAACTCATCTGCTTCAGACCAAATTTGCATAATTTTTTATGATGAAGATCAGCCGAACATGAAAATTCTTTCTTTATTTCTCCCCTTCATGTTATTCCAAACCTGTATGACTTGTCTTCTGTGGAACACACAAGTGAAATTATGTTAGCATGTTTTTCTCAGCACAATTTTTAAAATTCCACACTGGCAATGATTTTCATATTTAATTTTCATAAAACTTTTGGTAATACTTTACAATAAGGTCCCACTAGTTAACATTAGTACATGCATTAACAATGAACAATACATTTGTTACAGTATTTATTAATTTTTCATTAGTTAATTAATATACTATCTGTTCATTGTTAGCTCAGGTTCATTAAATATTAACATACATCTTTTGATTTTAATAATGTATTTTTCATTGTTCATGTTAATTTGTGTTGTCAAGTAATGTTAAAAAAAACTTATTTCAAAGTGTTACCAAACTTGCATTTTTGATTGTTGCTTTCTGCTTATATTTCACAAAAAATATATTCTGACTGCTTAACATCTGTTAACAATGTGCAACAATTGTTAACAATTGCATTATGGGCCTTTAACAGGTGCTATGCGTGTGGTTGAGCATATCAGAGAGATTAAATTAGAGAGTAAACACAGACCTTCAAAAAAAAAAATACTCCTCGCTCTACGGCTCTAGGCAAGATAATGCAGCTCTGCTCCCCTCTCCGCACCGCTGACAGACTGTGGTAGCAAGATTCTGAGCAGGTTGGAGGAGAACAGACAGGGAAGCCAAGCCAGAATGGATTGATTTTGCCCTAAATGTGGCAGGATGGTTAATTGACAATGAGAGGAAGGGGAAGGAGAAAGGAAAAGAGCAGTTAGAGGTAGGAAGAAAGTAGAGAAAATGTAGAGTGCCACAACTGAATCACACAAGCAGAGAAGATTCTCTCCCGCATCCTAACGACACGTGTGAGCGTATCTGCCGCAGTCACCCCCCTTTCTGTTAAATACACGCACATCCTCTTCCCTTGCTTCCCGATTATATGCATGTATATGTAAATCAGGTCATTAGGAAGATGCAGCGTGTTCTTCTGGGGTAGGGGCAGATGGAAGATGAGGGAAGGAAATCATTTTCAGTGTTGTAGGAAGTTTGAACACTGCTGTACTAACCTGCTGCATCACACTCTACATCTCTGATTCAGTGTGGTGGAGTTTTTGATTCCAGTGACACAAATCTTTAGTCTCTATTCACTTAAAAGATCCGTTCAGATTCAAACACTCTTTCGTTCAGTAGGTTACATTTTTAAGCCAGTGGCTGGAGACTAGGGGTTCATTTTTTTTATGTTCATTCAGTCATTCATTCACAAAGGCTGAATTCTGAATATTATGTCAGTATACTAACACACTACTCTCTCTATTTCTGCCATAAAGATGTTGCAGAAAAACAGCTGTATGGTATTCCAAATCAAAAAGTGTGAAGCTTTAATGTGCCAAAGAGTCAGATATAAGTTATTGAATGAAATTCAAAGAAAATGATACGTTGTCTTAAAATATTTGTTCAAAAACACAAATTTGTTCACATAATAAACACTTATGTAGAAACTTCACTTCATTCAGAACAACTTTAATTTCTGAGTTTGTCACTCGGTTACTCTGGCAGTTCCTGACTCTGACATTAAGCTGCTTTGTGATCTGGACTGTTTGGGTTTTTGTACTGAGAGAGAACTCTGGTACATTGTGTTCGCCGCAGCTAAAAGAGATTTGCAACTCCTTTATACCATCTTCCACCCTCTCACTTTTCTCTTCTTTCCCAACGTCCCTTGTTCTTTCTCTTTCAAAAGCCTAGACAGTCTATTGAAATGAGTCAATTTTAAAGCTCATTTTCCATCCTCTGATTCTTTCCCTCTCATTTGCATGTTGTCTTCTCCCTGCTTCTTTTTTCACACATAAGAACTGATGCACACATGCTAGTGTGGAGGCATAAATGCATACTCTGGCTGTCTCGACATATAACACGCTAAACCCAATAGAAGTATGCGACTGTGCACATATTGCGTTGTCTATGCATTTTGCATCAGGTTTTCTTCATAGCAGATTGCTGACACGCATGCAGTCTTTGTTGAATATGAGCCTGGCATCTGTCATGACACTCTCACCATTATCTTTTCACATCATAAAATGGCACGAGTTTTGCGTAACAGCTGCTGATATTTTCCATTGCTATATCTGCTTTCTATTTTCTATTTGTTGAAAACATTTCCGGTGAAACGACAGACCTGTCCCTGTTGATGTATACTGAACTTCTCCAATCACTTTTTCTCCTTAAACGTCACCCCTTGTGTACATTAAAATGCTTTCTCTTATAGTCGACCAGTTACAGAAACAAATATTAAAAAGCTATGGATATGCTGATTCCTTTGAAATGTGTAAACTCTGTGACACTATCAAAATATTGCTCTGTTTTTGCTTTCATCCTGACCAACTCAACCAATGGTGTAAATTTTGTCTGAGCAATGGTAGATGTGGGAAGTTTGGGAGGAAAAACTGCTTTGAAAACGATCATTTTTTGCAGTACTATTTTTGGAGATTCTACAAAATACACATACTTTGAAATGGACAGTTGAGTTTCTCACGTATAGTGTTTTACTTTAATCTGCAAACAAAAACGATTGGCATTTTGTCAGATCTTTTCAGTACATCTCCTGTACATTATGGAGGCTGGTATATTCTTTATCTGAAACCTGGCTAAAGCTGCCTGAACCAACCTCATTGCCAGCCATTTGTCAATCACACCAAGTGCCATGCCGACAGGCCTCTTGGGGGCAGGATTAGTGTACATATACTGACAGGTATAAAAACGCTGTTATCCTGACAGCCAGGTGTGGCAATTGTAACCATCACAGTACTAGAATCAGCATTACAGACATTTGAATACACTCACTCATACCACTCTCTTACATGACTTCAGGGCCTTTAAGATACAAACCAGGGTGGAAATTTAAAATAGCTCCTATTGAATAAATCTAGTGTCAATGAATGAGTCATATTAGGACATTTGAAGAGAATTCCTATCTGTACTCTGGAGGCATAATATCTTCAATACTCACATACTGAAATAGTATGAAGTATATTTAAAGTGAGGTATTTAAAACTACTGCAAGATCACTTACAAAGAAAAAAAGTCATAGTGTTAATTAAACAGCCCCTGAAGTAAATTAATTTGGTTAGATAAAGACAAAAAAATATTCTTTGGTTTTTGTCAACATTAAGTTTTTCACCATACATGTGGATATAATTATGGATTGAGAGAAACATAATCTGATCATCTCAAAATAAACCTGACAGTGTGATCAGGACCCCAACTCGAAGAAGAGAGGACTTGTATCATCCTGAAAGAGGTTTATTTTGCAATAATGGCCAGATAATATAGAGAGAATAATGGTATTGACTGTACATTGTCATGCTTTTTCCATGGCTGCCTTACTAATAAAATAAATAGACTAAAATGTTAACCAAGTAGTTTAAATAGAGTGAAGTTGGAAGGTTTTAAGGAAGGACATGCAGTTTATCAGAAGGTTGCTGGGTTGTTCTGGGTGGTTTCTTTAGCCGCATTTCCACTGTTGGGCCGGACGGTTCTCATTGCGTAACCATTCCATCCCGTGCCGATCCGGGCTAGCTGGTACAGTTACTGTTTCGTTTTCCACTGTGGGGCTGATAATGGCCGCTCTTTGGAATGTAATACAAAAGAGTCAGTTGTTGCCTTGGTAACACAATGGTTTACTGATGATATGAGATGTAAACAATGACCGCATTATGGAGGATGATCAGATATTTCTTTTAATTTTATTATTAATTTGTTTACGTCGCTCAAATAGAGCGTTTAGCCAGCTACAGAGAAACTGGTAGCCAGGCAACAGACAAATGACCAATCCTGAGTGGCGACGTCACTTCACCGATTATACCAGCATGATTCAGCACGGTTTAGACAACCATGCCGAGAATTCCGGGCCGAGAACGGTTTGTAATCATGCCGTGCCGTACCAGGCTCACATGGAAACACAACTGGAACTGTGCCTTACCATTCTAAGAACCGGTCAGCCCGACGGTGGAAAAGCGGCTTTTGATTTGAATTTAAACATTTTTTTAACCTTTTTTTTTTTTATGTCATAAAGTAAGACTGCAGAATGTTATGAAAACTAGAACAGTGCAGTGTAACAACAGTGTTGTTATTTTTTGCTGTAATTATTAATGTGTTTTAGAATTTAAAATGTATATTTTTTGTATTAGTAAATGTTTTGAAGCTTGTGAACTGGCTGCCAGCAGAGCTGCTTTGAGCAAAGGTTTAAATCAGGCTGAAAGCATTACTGAGATGTTTTGTTTCTTTTTGACGTGTGTGTTTAAATGAGGTCTGTTATTTAAGCTGCAGTCATTTCATGGCAGTCCACTGAATTGAATGAGCCATGCCTCCACTAGGTCCCATTTAAATGAGCCTGTCTCTTTCGGTATTATCTAATAAATTCACATTAACACTCCTGGACTTAGTTTCAACTCGAAATCTCTGAATGGCAAGCTCTCTGATGCTAATGCCCCTAAACAACGTTGTGCAAGCCTGGCACAGCAATGCAACTGATATGACTAATGCTGCGAAACAGATTGCAATAACAAATCGCTAATCCACTGGCATCCACTCTCTGGAGCCCAGACGTGACTTAGCTCATTACAGGGGCCATCTCTTAGGAAATGGGGAGGAAGAGGACATGAACGGTAAGAGACTGCTTGAGAGGGGTCTAGTGTGATTCGTGCACGCTGTGAGAAAGGACAGGATTAGAGGTGTAGAACAGTCAGACACATGATCAGGTGCTTGAGAGATGCTTGAGAACCGTAGGTGCTTATGCTTGGGCTGCACAATACTGAGAAAAAAAATAACTTTGCGATATTTAGTTTTTCTGCAATATATTGTGGTATGAAAAGATACAGGAATTTTTACCAAATGACTTGAATAGCTTTGGAAAGAATAAATCATTCTAGAGTGAGTGGGGAGATGTTTTTAGAGAGTGCATCTGCATAAAATAATAATAATAAAAAGCTGAAGTATTATTTTTACTTTGAGAACTTTTTTGAGTGTGAAATCCTTGAAGGGCTGAACATACTTGGGTTTACTTTTTACAAGAACCAACTCAAACCTCTTTCAGTAAGCATAAAATACTTCTGTACTATAAAATAAAGTATAAAATTAGTCCTATTAGGGCTGTGTATCAGAAACAAAGTCACAATACGATACGTATCCCCATACAGAGGCCACGATACGATATATATCATGATACAGGTCTGCACTAAATTTCACCTCACCAGAATTTAGTATAACAGCTGTTTAATAAACACTATATTGTTATACAGTACTGTATTACTGTATAACAATAAAGGTAATGGCGTAGGGTACATGTTAACATTGGGCACTCCCCACCAGGTACAATATTCTGATTGATTTCTTGTTTTTTTAAGCACATAAATAATAATGTACTCATTTTAATACATTTATATTGTAATGTACTCATTATAATATATTAATAAAATCATCTTTACATAGCTGGTAGGTTAATATTGCACAAATTAACACACTGTACATTTAAGAAAAATTATTCAAAAATTAGAAGCGTTCTAAACTAATGCACTTTCTTCACTGTAGCTCACGCGCACATGTTCAGTCACTCAAATATTAAGCAACAAAGAAACTTCTCAATGCTGCCCTGCTATTTTTATCAATAAGATAGCTTCACAACTGAAGAGCTACATTATCATTCTCACCAAGAAGTTGGTAACATTACTGTTTTTGAAGCAGTTAAACTCACCGCTTTATTGTTAATAGAGAAACACTGCACAGACTGAGGTAATTCATACATGCACAATCTCTCTCTCTCTCTCAGGCCCGTGAATGAACACGGACTTGATGTATTCCACTTTTATGTGAATAGAATGTCGAACTAGAGATCGCTAAACTGCGAGCTTACTGGTGTTTTCAGAAAGCCAACGCTTTTATCCACAGCGGAGGCAGAGCACATGCGCATGGTTGCCAGGTTGAGAAGAATAAGTAAAACACTTAGCAGATATGCAAGTGTGAAGCTCTGACTGGGGGTCTCTTGAAATCAGGCAACCCCAGTTACTGTATGTTCCTCTGTGGGCCAGATTAAGCCTTGTTCTAGCCTATATATTATATTTTATTCATTAATTTCAGCGCTTTTCCTTTTAAACCTCAGAAGCAGCTGTATCGATACTAGTATCGATACTCATATCAACAAGTAGTATGTGACGATACATCGTCGTATCGTTGTATCGACCACAGCCCTAAATCCTATTATTTCATTTTCAAATAGTAAATCATCTTGCTTTTATTTTAACAGGTTGCTGGCAAATAAAACTGGTTTCAGAATGAAGTGCCATGGAAACACTGTATCATGAACTACATGTGTGTATATAATGCCACACTTCACTCTGAAACAGTAGACAATCACACTAAGCCATATTTTGATTTTGATTTTATTTCAATACATCGTGTAGCCCTACTTTAGGCATATTTGTTTCGTGAAATATGGCCTAATAAGTCAATATTTGCTGATGATGGCCTGTGACTGCATGCATTCGGTTTTGTTGAAATATGACTGACGTTGTAATTATCAGGGTTGAAGAAAGCTTAGCATGCCTTTGTTTGTGCTGAGGGCTTGGCTCCCTACTGGGCCCTAACTACAGACGGAGAATATAAACATAAATTGATGTCACACTGTAATTCTACCAAGAATTTCCGACAGACTTTTCTGGCACCCTGTAAAGTCACTAGCTTCTATGCTGCATTCATGCATTGATAATCAAGAGCCTGCAATGTTTAGTGCTCAATTATAGAGAATGCTGGTTATTTCTGCAAGCACACTAAGCAGAGAGTGTGATGTTAGTCTAAAGCACAATGACAAGATGACCAGAACTAAAACTTACTCGCGCTCCAACAGTTAGCTCTGCATTTCCATTTCACTCATTATTTATTCATCATTTTCAGTTACTCAGGTCCATAAACAAATGAAACATTAACTATTGAAGTAAATTATTTGATTTCTTCCAATTTCTTTCACTTTCAGTCTCTCAGTGACATTAAATGTTTTTCGTAAAACGTGCAATGCTTTGCGGAGTAGTGGTTATCCTTACAAATATGCTGAAAATGACAGTTAACATATGATGCCGGCCAATTTAATCCGCTTAGCACACGGCCATAGACAAAATGACAGAGAAGTCTTATTGCAATGCAACTTTTGAAGCTCCAAATTGAATTGTAAGGCAGCCAACAACCTCACAATGGCTGTTTTGAGCATGTGAAAGCCCAAGACTGTCCAAAGTAGCTGTCAGCACAATCAGGTACTGACAAACGTCTTAATCATAGTAAAGCAGCATTACATTTCGGAGAGTACACATTATTTTATCATTTTACACACCTTGCTATTTTCCGAGCAGACTAGTGTGCAGGGTCTGGCAAACTGCTTGTATTGTTTAGCATAGTTTAAGGATAGGATGACCAGAAATGCAAAGCAGCCATGTGATATCCATGTAATTATAATACAATTACAATGGTTTCTTGGTGCCATTACCATACAAACACCCATATGTGCATAAAACCATTATAAATGCAGAATTTGTGATAAATTATTACATTTGTGTGTGTATGGATGTATATATGTGTATATGTGTGTGTTATATAATAATTGATATTAATAATTAATAATTAATAATAATAATATACTTGGCTTTACTTGATTTTGCGGCATGTGCTCTCAGGTGACTAGTTGTGTTTGTAGAAAGTACCAAATGACTGTACAGCAGAAGTTTGTGGAGGCTATATATATAAAGATGGTTTAGGCTTGTATTGTGTTAATGATTAACTGTAGTTTTTATCAACATGAGAAAAAGGGTGAGAACAAATTTGTTTTTATGCAACTGTTGTGAATCCATATACGCCTTATTCATATCTGCTCTTAGCTGTGTTTCAGTCTTTTTTCTGCCTCTTACTGTTTCACTCCTGTGCATATGTTTGAAAGAACAAAACAGTACTTGGAACTCAAGGACAGTTAACATGTTGATAGAATCTGTTGCTGTTAAACAGGAGAGAAATTCAGACATGAGAGGCAAATAAAGAGGTGGAGAAAGCCAGTCAGACATTGCAGCCTTGTTGTAGCTTTTGCTATGTAAGTACTGTCCAGGGAAAGCAGTGAAAAAAGGCACATGTACCATGGTCTAAAGGGATTTAAAGAGCTTTTAGTATGTGTGAGTTTGTCTAGTGAAAATATCAAAAGGCTTTAATGTGTTTGGCCATTTTTCTCAAGCTACAGCTTTTACTGTCTCTCTCAATTTAATTAAATTCAATTCATATTGCTTTATTGGCATGACATACTTAGGTACATATTGCCAAAGCATTGCACAAAGCAAAACAAAAACATACTTAAAATACATCTATAAGCATATTAATTGTACTACTAATGCGGATGTGTTTACTCAGTACCTCTTACTTTTGTGGCATTTATAATTATGATGTGCTACTAAAGAGGAAGTAGGTCCTTCAAGTGGGTGATTCTCACGAAAACTTGTTTTTAAAAATGTCAAGCATGAAAATGTAAAAAATGCTTAAATTTACTTTTTTTTCAGACATTAGAAACAAAGCCTGGAGTATTTGTGAAAATTAATTTAAAACCTTTTACTTATCATTTAACACTTTTTTTTTTAACATAATTTCGAAAATAAGTCCTAAAAAATCTCATTACTGCAACAGTCTGAAAACATCAACACTGTTAGAAAAGCATATATTAAATATATAATCCTTTTTTAAAAATGCGAAAATATATTAATATTTTCACATTTTTAAAAATGGATTATTAATAGTCATGCACAGTTACTTGAAATTCTGAAATAATATTTATTTTTAATTTAACAGGTTTTTTTTAATTTTGATTCATTTCTCTCATTACCGCAACACCTTCCACAATTTACAACCATTTTTTTTAAATATTTCGATGAAACCTGACATGTAAGATTTTAAATTTGTCATTTTCATGGAGTGACTGGAACTCAAGAATCGTCTACTCTCTCTCTTTCTTTCTCACCTTTTCCTGTTTAACTTGTGGTGTGTTGGCATTGACCTTGGCCAAACCTGTTGTGTATAGATACAGCATACAAAAACATCTATATATTTTGTGAGTTTTAGAACATCTTTAAGATATAGACCACTATTCAATTGGGATGCAAGATATAAGAAGACCGTATGAGTAAAGAAGTAAATAGAATATATAATCTCTATATACTGTGTGTGCGTGTGTGTGTACCTTGAATTTGTAGATTAAATAAACTATTTAAATGTTAAATAGTTAGATTAAATAAATAAATTAAATAGATTAAATAAACTATTAAACTGTTCAAAATATTTATACATATTATCATTCAATAAATTTACAAAGTATATAAAATAAATAAATATATTTATCAGGTTGCAAAAGGAATAAATAGGATAGAATACATTTATATATAGTATATTCTGTATTCTGAATGTTACCTTTTTTTTATTTTAAAATCTCTTAAAATTTGGTTTAAATGGGGAAAACAAAAATGTTTAAATGAACATTTGTCAGAACGTTGAACAGATGTCCAATGTGGTCTTTGTTTTAAGTCCCATTATTTTTTTAACAGACAAAACAGTACAGTAATGGCCTTAGCATGAAAATATTTATTGCAGTTAGTAAATAGTATCAGTCAGAATGTCTATATTTGTGTATCTGTACTATTCATTTTGTTAAAAATATTGCAGAGTAATATTTTATTCCCACAAGAGTATTGAGTTTGTAAATATTTAACTGTAAGGTAAATGTGTGCTTAAGCTAAAGGTGTTTTAGCGTGCAGCTGATTTAAACAGAAGCATCAACACGAGCTCTCAAGGGCTTCCTGCAGCTTTTAGCGTTGAATGTGAGAGTGTCTATTCTCCCATTAGGAGTGCTAATGTGTTTTAGCGTTAACACACAAGAGAGAGGCTTACCACAGCGCTCTCCCTGCAAGAGTGAGACAAGAGGGAGGCAAGAGCAGGAGAGCGAAGAGATTAAGACACTGCTAATTTGCTTCATTTTGAGTTTCTCATCATCTCAAAAGTTTCCCAAAGTGCCAGATGACAGTAAGAATTAATGTGAGATAGATGGTTTTGAAACAGTAAAAATAGTACACTGTAGTCCTGTTGTTATCGGCTCATATCCTTTCTCTTTTCTCTTATTGGCTGAGTTTTAACTTCTGCTGTTTATTTGCATTTGCAATCATAATGGCTGCAAATAGAGGCTTTTTAGATGTTGCCACCTCAGCATCTACTCGGGGAGAGGGGAAAAAAGGGAGAAACTGCAAATTAGATTCAGCTCATCACCACAGCAACACTGACAGTACTGTAGGTAGATTTTGTGTTCCAGGACAAAAGGAAAGTGGCTTGTTAGATTTAATTGAAGTGAGCAGGGCTAATGGAAACTCGTGGAGTACTGGACTTCAGTGAGAATCGCAGTCAGGTGAGGGATGCGTCTGATGCTGCAGAAACTCATCCATGCTTGCATCTCCTGCTTTATGAGTCACTGCGTGCAGTGAGTGAATGAACGGGGATGTAGCGCAATATGCTGCTGCATTCATTACGGATTTGGAGTTGTTTTTATTCCAGTCCTCATGAAAGCGGAGCAGATGACAGAGTGGCTCAGTGCTGGCGCATGAACGTGACACCAGCACAATATGAGCAAATCGAAAGTTATCTGTTTCCTTGTAGCTTGTATTTCAGACTTTCCTGGCTTATAGAGCACATCAGTAAGGTTTTAGAAGTAAAAAAATCCCAATTTTCTCCAGAGAAACATGTTTTTAGCAATAATACGAAACTTTCAAGAGAGACGCTTTGAGATTGCTTCTGCAGATGTCAAAAGCCAATTACAGTTTCACCTTCATTTAGCATAAAATGGGTTTAATAGGGAATATCTGTTTACCCTCAGACATCCAAGCATTGACAGTGGTGACGTATCCAGTTTTCTGTTTTTGGGTGAATTTTTTAACTTAATTTTATAATTTCTTACACTATTTTTTTTTTTTTTAATTACAAAGAAAAAAAAAATATATGAAAATAAGAAAAAAGCCCTTATCTTTCGCTATAAGATATATAGTGCTACTTCTAGCAGTCTTTGACTAACTTGACTTTGGCTCTGTGTGTGTAAGTGTGTACTGTTTTACTACGAACAGGCTAAATATTGGAAATTGTGCAAAAGTTATTGATATTGTATTTATTTTTTTCTGATAAACATTGATTTATCACCCAGCCCTAACCATAACTACAACTAAATAAGTTGAAATTAATAATTAAAGGGTTAGTTCACCCAAAAATGAAATTTCTGTCATTAAGTACTCACCCTCATGTCATTCCACACCCATAAGACCTTTGTTCATCTTTGGAACACAAATTAAGATATTTTTGATGAAATCTGAGGGTATCTAATCCACACAGGCAGCAACGTCATTGCACCTTTTGGCGTCCAGAAAGGTAGTTAAAACATGGTTAAAATAGTCAACGTGACTACAGTGGTTCAACCTTAATGTTATGAAGCAACAAGAATACTTTTTGTGTGCAAAAACAAAACAAAAATAACAACTTTATTCAACAATTTGAACCCTTGTCATTCATAGTGAACTCAGTGCAGGCTTCCGTGTTTACGTCCGAACGCCGGCTTGTTTTGTTTTGTAAAAAAAAGAGTTAAATACTTGCTTTGAAAATGACTAACTTTGTTCCAGAAGTATTAGCAATGGTAGCAAAAAGCAGTGACCTTGTTGTGTGACTCTAGCAATGACATTCAATATGTACATATTCCCCCCACCCCCCACTACAACCCTTGCTGTGATACATTTCAGAGTATCAGCTTCTGTTATTAGTATTAGTAGTATTAGTATTATCTGTATTGCGAAAAAAAAAAAAAGTTCAGGTTTCTGGAACATTGATGTCTCTTTTTCTTATCCTTCCACAGGCTGTCGCTCCGTCGCCATGACGACAGAGGAGTGTCCCGTGCCGCTTGGCGTGAGCCAGGTGGGGTCGGGGCTGTGTGAGGACTTCGGCCCCTCTCAGGTTGATGACATCATTGAGGAGGTGGGGCCATGCGATGATGCGGGCAGTGACATCAGCACTTTGGTCGTGCCGTTTCCCGATTTGGCGCCAGTGGTTTTCTTCTGCCTCAAGCAGACAACCTGCCCACGCAGCTGGTGCATTCGAATGGTGTTGAGTCCATATCCTTTATTAGCTGGCGCTCACAGGTCGTGAGTAGAATGTGATTTCTAACAATGGCTTTCACACATGGGCTGACATGGAAGAAAGGTATCTAATTGACAATAGCCAGTCGACTTAATCCAGCTTCCTACTGCTGTTTAGTCAGCAAGGTAGTGATTAAGTGCTGCGAGATCGCAGCGACAAGCTGATCTAAACACCCTACGATTGACAGCTTGAAGCAAGCGGCTTGGCGTTGCGCATGTTGTTGTCAACGCCGAGACTTTCAGAGTTGTCGCCAGTGACAGTGACATTGAGTTACAGTGTCAACATGTGAAAATGCAACTGGAAAGTCAAGAAACATACAGTCTGAATTGTGCAGTTAAATAATGAATTATCAAGTTGAAATATTAATGAATAACTTGAATTACATAGGTAAGGGTTTAAAGTGCATCGATAATGTATTCTTGGCGCGGTTCGCAAAGCAGGACTGAGTTTTCTCTGTCGTTTGAAGTTTGAGAGTTGATTTTTCTTTCCTTTTTGTGCATTTCTGCCAGCTAGCCGTGGCTGCCTTGGGGACTCAGACTTCTTTGGAAAGTGTCTTAAATCGAATTTCACGTCTCTGCGTTGGTTTGGCTGACACTCTCATTTGGCTGATCTCAGTGAAAGCCTTTTATACACGATGGGCACAGGTCTTCTTTTCCCCACAGAGGCCCAGATCTCCCATTGCTTGAACAGCCACAGGGCGCTAATCAGCACCGCTCGCTGTTACCACAAAGACAAGCGCGCTCAAACTCCGTTGTCTCCAGCTGCTAGCCGGCTAGTGAGCGGTAGCAGGAAATCTGCAAACAGAGGCACTTTCTGAGAAGACATTAGCACTCACACACATCTACACAGCATGCCAAATTTATTTCAATGCCTTAATGGGATGTCTCAGTAACTTGTTATGATTTTATTACGTGTAGGTAGCAAGGGAGGGGGAGAGAGCGAAGGATGAAAAGATCCTTTGATGACTTTATTTATGGTCAAAAGTGTGCTGAGATTAATTTGACATGCTTTAAATAACAGAGGACATTCGAGCTGTGAATTTGCAATGATGTAGAAGCAGAAACGCATTTCACACTTCTGGGGAACTAGAGGCTTATTGATATTGTATGGTTTACAATTCAGAAATATTGAAATTAAAGTGGAGTACTCTTTATCAAGCCCAAGGGGCAATTTGCTAATTATTTAGTAATAAGAGAGATAAGATAAGGGAGGAAAGAGAGGAAATTATCTCCCTTCTCTTTTCCCTGCATATTTAATATGTTGGCAAAATGAATCATTATCTTTTTAATAGTTTGTGCATATTGTTGCCCTTGTCAAAACACTTTAATTGGTGATTTAGTGGTTTAGATATGAGGTCCCAGAGTGTTTGCTATCACTTTGTTTGCATTTGAGGTACAGTTTAACCACGGGACTTCTTACAGTCAATTACTTTCTGATTTACATTCAGTGTGCCTATAGTGAAATGTATAGAAAACTGAACCCTTTTACATCAGAACTTTTGATCCATTTTAATTCAGATTTTATCTGCTAGCACTTCAACTATGAACTAGCAGTATGAAAGTTTAGATGTAAAATAGTTTACCCTGAAATAGTTCACCTTTTTTTTTCTTTTTTACTTCACTCACACAATTTCATTAAAAAAAAAAAAAAACTCTGTGGAACTGAAAAGGAACTTATTCTGTATTTATTTTTTTAGAAATACAGTAAAAATAGGAATATTGTAAAATGTTTGCGATTTTAAAATAACTTCATATTTTAATATATTTTCAAATGTAATTTATTGTGATGGTAAAGCTGAATTTTCAGCATTATTACTCCAGTCTTCAGTGTCACATGATCCTTCAGAAATCAGTCTAATATTTTGATTTGCTGCTCAAGAAACATATTTTTTTGTTGAAACTTTAATTTTTTTGGACTTACAATAAATATAAAGTCACTTTTGTGGCTTACATTTGGACTGTTTCAGAGCTATGGCAAAAATTATCAGATGAATTATTTGATTTTCAATAAATATTGCACATGAGTCATATGATCTGGTTTTACAGAGCTTGTATGGTGGTTTTTAATCATTTTTGCAGCTTGAAAGCTGTGGTCTCTGAATTAAACTTGCGTGTAAAATGTCTCCTTTTGTGTTTCACAGGAAATAAAATGCACACACACATATATATATACATATACAGTACAAAACATTCAACCACATTCAGTTGGCTCATTGCAATGCTCCCTAGACAACAATCCCCTCCCCAGAGCACACCAAGTATGACAACGCCCGTCATCACAGTGCCCTAATGAAATAATGATATTCCAAACCTTTGACTCCCAATACGAGAGGGAAAATTACAACCTGTCAACACTTCTGAAACCATTTAGTATCGGTTTTCAATTCATATCCTTGTTCCTTCTTTTAGTCTTTTTCTCTTTTCGGAGGCCTTTTTCAGTAGAATCTATGGACTCAAATGCGCCTGTATGTGTTTCATCTTTGTTCTTTATATAAAAGGTCTTGCCTCTTGATAGTATGATAGGATGGTGAAATAATTGTCATTCTTAGTTTAATATGTAGTATTTGAACAGTGGCTTGATTGCTTCAGGATGTCTCTCTCTGAATTGCCAAGAGCCTTGATTTCTCTCTTTCTGTAATAAAGGTGTAGCTAATAGACCTCGATCCCTCCTCACACATCACTTTGTCTGTGCCAGACTGTCTAATTCAGCCCCCGTGTGTCCTGAAGAGATCTTGGGAACACGAGGTTAATGCTAATCTCCAGTCCTGACCGGTCTGTGTTGCTATGACAGCTCATCATACAGGCAAGACTGATGCTCGCTCACCTTCTCAACCTGCCTCTGCCTGCGTCTCTCATGTTTCTGAATCCTCCTTTAACCCTTTCTCTCTCCCCATATGCTTCTTAGGGGCTGAAGGATCTTTAAGCAATAGTACATGCCAATAATGAAAATTCTGTCTTTGTTGAGCCTTTTGATGTTCCAAACCAGTTGTTCCAAAAGTGAAAAGACCAAGTGTAAATGCCCTCCGAAGCACTTTTAAACCGGATTTAAATCTGATCACTCAAACCACTTCAAGAGGTGGTTTGTAAACCAAAATAAAACTAAAAACCGGAAATTGGAACTGGCCGGTTGACCGGTGCATATCTAGAAAACAGGTTGCAACACAAAAATTATTTAATGCCTCCTTACTAAATAAAATGATTAATTTCTTTCTTCTTCTTTTTTAAAGTCTCACTGACTTAGCTTTTGAACGGTAGTGTAATTATTAAAAAAATTCTACTTTTGTCTTCTCCATAAGACAGATAGTCATACACTTTTGAAATGACATGACATGATTTCTAAGTTTTAATTTTTTTTGGTGAACTGTCCCTTTAAGAGCTTCTTTCTGTCTGTCTAGACCTTTCTTTTTCTCTTTCTCCCTCCCTCCATCACCTCTGTCTCTTTCCTCACCAGGCACTCAATACGAACTCTCTGGTGTGTGATTTATGTCACAGCATGTTAAAGTAATTACTGAGGACTACCGTCTCTCGCTGTCTATCGCTCTCCTCCCCTCCCTCTGTTTCGACACAATTTGCGTTTGTGAATCTGACACTGTGCAGTAAATTCAGGCAGACCGCAGATCAGTCCAGAGTGCTGTTGTAATAGAGCGTTATAGTCAGTAGATCTTGAGTGATGGTACGGCACTCTAATTTCAGATCAGATGGACTTTGGGCGGTACGGTTGTGTTTGTAGATCTGAACTGAGCACACTTTAAGAAATCCAACAGAACAGTGAACCTACTATATCAGAGAAATAGTTCAGCCAAAAATGAATGTTGTTGACTTTGAATGACTTTTTTCCTTTGTGGAACACAAAAGATTTTTTTTTCATATAGTTGCAATAAATGGGGAAAACATCTTTCAAGCTTCAAAAAGGACCATAAAAGTATAGTCCATATAACTTGTGAGCTATTTTTCAACTCTTATGAAGTTTTGTATGATAGTATAGGCTGAAGATTATGATAGTAGAGTGAAATTTAAAAGATATTTTTATGGTGCCTGAGACCCTATTTATTGCAATTACATGGAAAACAGTAGCCATGAAAATCTTAATTTTTGTGTGAAATATCCATTTAACGTAGAGGAGCATTGACCTTTTAAAGTGAGCTTTTTTTTTTATAAATGATGCTGCTTTCAGGCAAATATGCTAAATCTCATCTCAAGTTTTGGATTAGAGTCAAAAAAAAAAAGAGTGCTTTATCTTCGTCAATGTCAGTAAAATGCTATTGCTCATATTCGTCTTCCCTCTGAGAAACAGATGGTGTTGTAAAGTTTTATTTGATACAGTAAAGGTGTCAGACAACTGAGGTGTGTTGGAGTAACCGTCGTGAGGGTGATGTATATGAAACACAGCAACAAATGAGATCTCAATGCTTGAGATTTAGGTGTATATTTTTAATTTTACAGCCCTTTCTTGGACTGTTTGAAGTGAAATTTTGTTTTTCAGGTGTTCGTTGTTGGCGTTGAAGCTAGAAAACACTTTCTGCACTTGTTTCTGGCTGGTGATGGGAAGTGCAATCTCTGTCCTCTTCCTTTCCTGAGCTCAAATTGATGTTTTTAAATGGTGTTCTGTGCTAACAGATGTCTTTTGTGCTGTTGACATTGACTCACAGATCATACTTTCAGAAACTGGATTTGTCTTCAACACAAACTTATACACACACAATAGTTGTAGTAGATTAGTCTTCTGGTCCATCTGTAACTGCTTTAAAGTCTTTGTGGTCTGTGGTCTCAGGGCTCTGTGTTGAACAGCCGTTTGAACAGATTGTTTTGCTTTCAAACTGCACCTCTAAATGCCTGCACACACTTGCTGTCTCTTTCTCAGACACACTCACACTTGCCTTATGTGGGTATAATTTCATGGATTATTGGCATCAGAAGTTTCACAGTGCCTCTCTCTCCTGACCGTATCGGCACAATACGGCTCGATGACATTGTCTCGGGTCAAAGCAAAACTGATGCTCTTGAATTCCCAGCCTGAGATGTGTGTTTATTTGTCATGCTGGGTGGGTATCAGAGATTCCATCAGGCTTAAATGGTTCTCTCTCCATCAGCGTATTTCCACACATTGCCTTATAGGGTGAATGGCATAAATGGATATCTAGTGTTTAGTAGGCCCGTCTTGTCATATCTTGTGCCTTGTGTGTTTCTATAGGGATGCATATTAAAGGATATTAAAATTCCGGTCGATTAGGATGAGCTGAAAATTATTTTCATGTATAAAATAGTAACTGATGAAAAATTTGGACTATTTTGTCTAAATGATTCTTGATGAACTGTACATTATATCACATCACAGCATTATAATGTACAGTATGAAAAATGGAAATTCATTTTGAGTTTTGCTAAAGATTACATTTAACAGTGTTATTAAATTATTAGTGTTTTTAAAGATGAACTTTAAGTTAGCTTTAGATGGCGAAAAGGTAATCTAAAAAGGGGGGAAATGAGCATGCACAATTAAATCTTTAAAAAAAATCTTTAATTTTGGCTAATAACCTAAATGATACCATTGCTAGTCTTTTTAAAAAAGACCTTTGGTGGTAAGTGCTTGTCTCCATTTAAAACTGGATGGGTATTACGATTTAAGACATTGTTAACTTTGTCAGAGAAATTAAGTTTATTTTTAGCATGGCTAATCACCAGCATTTGTTGGGTTTTAGATATTGGACCAACATTCTAATATGGTGTTATCCCAACCAGGCAACCAGCTAGACAAAATTTAACCAGTTTTTCTGCAAGTGCATGTCTAAACATGTCTAAGCTGATCCACCAGCTAGACTAGCACAAACCAGCCTGACTCTGTCTCTGTCAAAGTGACTGGACCAACCTGAACCAGCATAGAAATTATTGTTGGTCTAAGCTATTTTTTAAGCAGGGGTTTATAGCTTGCCTATATGAGTTTTTTTTCCCCAGAAACCGATTGTCCACAATTTTATCTTGGCAAAGAATTTGTGAGTGTAAGCAAATATGTGATTTGAATACCTGAACTGGAACTTGTTCAAGTTAAAGATTAAACATAAGACGACACAAGTGGTTCGTGCCAGGAGTGGATCTTGGCTTTTTGGGGTTTTGGTATCAAGAGTATTTTGATGGAAAATTGCCTTGAATTTGTTTGTGAAATATTCATCGATATATTTAATTAGACAAAGTGGTAACACTTTACAATAAGGTTCATTTGTTAACATTAGTTAATGTATCAATTAACATGAACTAACAACGAGCAATACATTTGTTACTGTATTTGTTGATCTTTAAGTTAGTTAAAGATACAGTCTTCTAATAATAATCATTATTTTAATGCAAAAAACTAAGCAATTTATACTCTATATATATCAAGTATAGTTTAATATGCTTAGTTTATTTCATGCATTAAAGTAATAAGTGTCAACAAATATCTATATAATGACAAAAGATAAGATAGTGTAATGACAAAAACGACAAAGTAAAAAAAAACAAAATAAGTATAATATTGTGTTGTAACCAGATGCAGTGTGATTAGATTCCAGTGACAATCACCAGGCATGACACAGTTACAAGATGCAACAAAATCAGCCAATCAGAAGAGTGTGTGGGTGGGCTCTCTCTCTGCAAGCCAACTGCACTCACAACAAAGTGGATAAGGACATAATAATTAGAAAATATTAAACCATTTTAACATTATCAAAATACATTTAAAATGCATACTGAGTGTCTTATTCAATCTTTGACATGAAATAAACTTTCTTTTAATTTATTTTCCTGATTTAAGGTAAAATTCTTTTTTTTTGCTTTCAGTATGGCTATCACAGTCACCCAAAAGGATATTCGAACTCACATTAAATCTTTTTAACCAACTAAAACATTACCTGAGAACAGGCGCGGCGCCAGAGAATTTTGAACGCAGGTGCTGAGGGGGCGCTAGATCATTGACAGGAGGAGCTGAGCAATTACTTGTAAATATGCGCAGAAACGTTTTATTTTTTATATGAACAATAAAATAAATATGAGGAAAACTCACCCACTCAATTTTTAACATTTTATTACATTATTATTAGATCAGTCAGTTCCCAAAGGTTTTTTTTTTTAATAGGCAGACGTTCTCTGAACAAGCATTTTGGAATTTCAGTCAACGGCAATATGACAACAAAAGGCACTGGGACATATTTACTTGCTATTTAAAGTCTCAAACCAGCCTTTGCTCTCTGTGAACGATGGCCAAATGTGCCAAGCTGCTGTTTCGGACATCCCCACAGTTGCTTATATGTCTTCAAATGTCAGAGACAGGACAAAGATCTCTCAAATATAGAGAGGAGTTTGTACAAGTCAATAAACGCATCTTTATATGGTCCAAAAACTAAATTAGTGTTAATGCGGAGGAGTGTGGAATCTAAAGTATTAGCGTGCTTAGGTAGGAGGCGCACGACAACTTCCTTCATCTTTGTAGCTGACACTGACTGAAAGCAGTATAGTTTAAATATGTTTTAAATAGTTTAAAATGTGTTCTTTTCCACCAACACATTCATAATCATTACTTTTGCAGGTGCTTTTCAGCAAGATTTATGTGCGAGTTTGAGCCCGGAATGTGCTATATCACGCCTATAGCTATACAGATAGGTTATTAAAGGATGGTTTAGTAGGCAATTATTATTGGCTATTAATTAATTTAATATAAACGTGTGACTTAACGATTAATGGCCTAAATGAACGACTACTACTAGAAAAATCTTTAGTCGGGGGCAGCTCTTGGTATAAGGAACCGCTCCACTTTAAAAATAAAATGCTATGACGTTACGAAAAGTGCAGTATCTGCAAATCACGTCATGACTTAATGAGTCAAATATTTTTATTTTATTTCATGTGTTGCTTTTATTATCAACTTATTTATTAAATATAACACACAACCTGTATATAATTGCTGAAAAAATTTGTGGGGGTGCTATGGGGGTGCTTTGGTCTTTCTTGGGGTTGCTGAAGCACCTGCTAGCCCCTCCCTAGCGCCGCCCATGCCTGAGAATATAATTTTTGTAGTATGTTCTTTTTCCAGCTGTGACATGGCAGAAATAGAAATGTTTCTAAACTGTTGCTCTTTGTGTATCATCAACCCATTGCGACAGGTTAGGACAAAAAAACTCTGATTAACATGGAAAAGATAATTGGTAGCGCATGTCAGGGCTCCAGACTGCGCCTAAAACGGTCGCATTTGCGACTAAAAATATTAATTTGTGAGTGATATTTTTGCTGAGGTCGGCATTGGCGACCATACAAATTCACACGTTATGACTAAAATTTGCATGTTATTTGCGTGTTCTGTGACCAGTAGCCTATCACATCATTTACTGTGTTGACGTAATGAAATGAGATGCTGCGTGTGAATGTTTCCCTGAGTTAGAGTGGCGAAATATGAACAGGTAGGGAAAAATTTCACACACCAAACAGACGCCAAAGAACTAGAGCTGATGAAAGCCGACTGTGTTGTTGACTCGCGTCGCCTGCGTCAGTGCAAAACAGCTGCATTTAAACACCCCGTTCTGCTCCTGCGTTAAGGAGACAACTGCCTATTTCTTCATATAAATTTGTCTATATTCGTCATTCAAAAGGGGAAAGAAAAGTCACAAGATGAAAAAGCTGAAACTGTAAAGGGGACATATATAAACACAACAGGATGACTAAAAGTAAGTGATTTAAAACTTTTAAGTTCATTGTTGTGTGGCTCTTAAAAAAATTATTTGGCGCCTGTTTTTTCCTCCTATAGGAGCCAATGGCTCCTTAATAAATTTTTTTTGTCTGGAGCCCTGTATGTTGTGGCATCTCATCACATCTGGTTAGGACATGGTGTAAAGCTGCAAGGAATTATGCTGCTGTTCTCTGAAAAGATTGAAAAAATAAAGGTTTCTTGCGGTTAATGTTATTTTCTAGTTTCAAATTAGAGTGTATCAGGTCAGCTTCCATTTACCTTGTCCTCATTCGCTTTTTCAAAACAAATAACATTTCCATTAAACTTACTGTGACCTGCCTCGGAATCAGATAATATGTGTGTTTGAGACATATGTGTGTGCAGTCTGCTTTGCTCTGTGTGTCTGTCTAAAGGAGGTCATGACTGCTGTCTGTTAAGACTCTGTCAATAAACAGGTATGAGGACCACTGAGTCTCAAACTGTGCTGTTGGCAGGGGCTGTTATAGGCTGTGCCCAGAACAGCATGAAGCAGTGACAAATAGAGGAAGCAGGAGAATGAACAACAGACAAAGGCAAATGGAAGGGAAGAGGCTGTGGGAAGGGAAGGGGTTAGAAGACCATATTTACTCCCAGAGGAAAAGCATGAAGAGAGATGAACAATGTCTGTGTGTTTGCCCTACTCAGTGACCTTTCACCTCTAGTGGAGCCAAGCCACCGATATGCTCATCACACACAGATAGAGGGAGATAGAAGGAGTAAGAGAACAATCAGTGAACCATGGGAGTTAGCTGAAATGGCAGTGCTTTGTCACTGTCAAAGCGACTGGACCAGACCTCCTCCTGCGCCACAGTAAAGGTGCTGACAGCACACTGGGTGCATGTACAGTACGCGCAGCTACACATGCAGCTATGCATTTATTCATACAAGTATTTATGTATATACTATGACATAATATGTGCATACATAAGTAACTGCATGCACTCACAATCTGCTGTTAAGAAATTGTTTTTTGGACCATTAAGATTTTTTTTCTTTTTCTTTTTTTTGCATTTCATACAAAATCTGGCAACTGGACAACCTTGGGATAATGTATTGATGTGATTATTCATATAACGAGGTTTGGGCCATACAAATTACAGGAGTTTCCTGGGAGAAATAACAAAACGGGAGGGGGCGGGAGGTGGGTGTGAAACACGGGAGACTCCCGGGAAAAACAGGAGTGTTGACAGGTATGGTGCAGTGTGGCATATAATAGGGCGTCTGGATCAGTGTGAATGAAATTTTCGGCAAGTAATGCAGGGCTTGTTAGATGGACATCAAGTGTAACTCACATTTCTGGCTTTTTCTTGAAAAGCAGCAAGCAGAAAAAATTGTAATGGTCTCCTAATCCACAGCTTTTCTTTCTCATTTCTGTCGTCTCAGTCCTGTGGAGAACAGTATAGTCAAGATATTTTTTCCAGCTGACCCTGGATCAGTGGACCTGCTGTTCCCAGTGACACCCAGTTCTCTTAGTGTCAGAGAGTTAATCAGAGGGAGAAAATCCACAGGCATTTATACAGTGTCCAGATTAATGTCACAGAGCTGTCAGCATGAAGTGGAGAGAGAGAAATGTAGAGGAGGAGATGATTTATTTGGTGTTCTGCTCACCAGCACATAAAGATGCTAATCCAGGTCATGACCTTTGTCTTGTTTCAATGTAATCTAATTTGTTTCTACCTGGGCTGCTGTTGGATGACGTTGCAGGTCTTTGGACAGTGGTTGTTGATTCCTGCTCTCTCCTCACGTACTGTAGCTCTTGAGCAAGGCATTTAACCCCAGGTTGCTCCGAAGGGACTGTACCTGCAATCTGTGTCCTGCAGTGTGCTTTAAATAACAAGCGTCTGTTGAATGACAATGAAGATTTGTAATTACAAATTTCCTCTAGCAATTATGCTGCCCTTGTCCAAACAGTTTCAAAAGAGTTCATTCAAGCTGTCAGTTCATTACAATATAATCGTGTTTTTTATAATGATGTAAATTACTGTGGGCAGACATTTTGCTGAGTGAATTAGCTCAGGTGAGATGATTTATAGTTGATCTTTGGATCCAGCTTTTTGGGTGCCTAGGGGAGATGCAGCTGAAATGTAAAAGGATATTTCACTGAGCATTCTGTCATTATTTACTCATCCTTTATGATTTTCTTTTTTCACTTATCTCAAGAAATTTCCAAGAATAAAGTGCACAAGTTGTACGTTTGTGATATTTTTATGGTGCTTTTGCATCCTTTTTGAAGCTTGTAACTGCATAAAAAAAAAAAAAAACATGAAGACATCATAGTTTCTCATTCTTAAAGGGACAGTTCACCCAAAAATGAAAATTCTGTCATTAATTACTCACCCTCATGTCGTTCCACACCTGTGAGACCTTCGTTTATCCTTGGAACACAAATTAAGATATTTTTGATGAAATCCAATGGCTCAGTGAGGCCTCCATTGACAGCAAGATAATTAACACTTTCAGATGCCCAGAAAGGTACTAAAGACATAATTAAAACAGTTCATGTGACTACAGGGGTTCAACCTTAATGTTATGAAGTGACAAGAATACTATTTGTGTGCCAAAAAAACAAAATAACGACTTTATTCAACAATATCTAGTGATGGGCGATTTTTCAAAACACTGCTTCATGAAGCTTCGAAGCTTTACAAATCAAAACTTTTGTTTCAAATCAGTGGTTTGGAGCGTGTATCAAACTGCCAAAGTCACATGGTTTCAGTAAACGAGGCCTCGTTACGTCATAAGTGTTTTGAAACGTTTCGAAATTTCAGTGGTTCACGTGACTTTGGCATACACGCTCCGAACCACTGATTCGAAACAAAAGATTCGAAAAGCTTCGAAGCTTCATGAAGATGCTCTGGAAGTTATTTTTCTGGTGATGTGGTTCGTTTCTTTAGGTTTGACAGTAGTCAGTCATTCATATGTGATGATTGTCTTGTGGTAATGGGTTATAGAAGGTGATCAGTTCATGCAAATTGAATCTGAACAGAACATGCATCAGTAGTAGCATACATACATGCTATCTTGGCACTTTCACACTTACACGCTCGAACACATGGCTTAAAAGTCATGGAGATATGCTTGTGCATCTGTTGTTATTTCCTTGCCATTACTTTGACCAAAGGAACAAACATACTGTAGTTACATGATTTATGTAAATATAAAATTACTCGAAGCATTGACCATACTTGCATTTAAAGTTGTTTTTGACTAGATACTGTTCTGGCTTTTTCTCCAAATGCAAATTGACGGTGCAATTCGCTTCAATTTACTTTTAAAGCATGAAGTGCCACAGAGCTCCAGTTCATCAGGATGATTCCTTTTGGCCAATTTCCCAGACAAATTAAGGAAGCAGACAGAAGTCCACAGAGATCCGAGCACAGTTTAGACGATGTTATCACAGCCCACAACAACAGCTTCTCACAGACCTCAATCCGTTTCACCTTTTTTAAACAAATACCAGACGTTCATTCGATTTACTTTGGTACACAGATCAGTGGCGTGTGGTGGGCTTGTGAAATGTGGAGTCTACTCTTTAGATCTGAGGGTTTTTTTTTTTATAGTTCAATCCATGTTTGCATGATTTTAATTAGATATGATATTTTTTTTTACATTTGTTAAATGGGTCATGACATGAGAAATCATATTTGCTGTGATCTTTTGATATATAGGCCTACAGTAAGAGGTCTTTGTACCATTAAAACATCCTGCAAGTTTAAAGCATCTTCCTTATTATATTACAAACTGTATGTAAATGATTTCATAATGCTTTGTCTGTAAATGATGGTTTTATATAGATAATGTTTTCAAAACACTTACTCACGTGCAATAGCGAGTGGGCGTTGATACTGTTTCCTATGCAATGACGTTAGCAAATCATAAACAGTGGCAGTTTACTGACAAGCCTTAAAGGATACGCCCCTTAAAAACTGATCATTTCAGACAGAAGGTCAGAATGAAGGTTGAAAATAATCCTTTTTTTATATTTATTTTTTTTTTTTTGCAAAAAACGTTAACATAATTGAACCTTAAGGAACATTAAAATAATTAAAAAATATATAAAACAGTTAAAACATATTTTTAAATAATAATAATAATAATAATTTGATTTTATTTGACTTTCAGCTCCATTCAACACAATCTACCATGTACATTCCACAAAATCCTGCAGATTATTTTTTCTAAAATCAGTGCAGAATTATATTTTCTCTCCAGATAGCAGTAATCGCCGAAATGCTTTTTATGTTTGTTTCCTGACAAACCTGTGACAGAATTTTAGTTTTCAGAGTCAGGTGCATTAAAAACTTTCTCTATCTGTCTCACACATTCATACGCACATACTTGTCTGTTTTTGACCCTGCTGTGAGTGTGACTCATTGCTGGCCGTCCTCACGCTCAGCTCACCTGACATCAGAATCAGAACCCCACGCCCCTGCCCATAAATACACACACACACACACACACACACACACACACACACACACACACACACACACACACACACACACACACACACACACACACACACACACACACACACACACACACACACACACCTGCTCTCCTGTCATTGAAATCACTCTCAGCCACCATTGCAAACACTTCAACTGTAACACACCTTACTGGTTGTGTGTGTGTGTGTAGTACCCATTTCCATTAGCTGTCTCAAAATGAGAATGTATTACAGTTTTTCTCGATTGCTTAAACACATTTCTTGAAACTATGCCTCATATTCTCAAAACACTAAACACAAATCCATAAAGTCTCACCCAATTCCCCAAACATCCTATTTTCAGGTCAAAATGAAGCTCTACACTCAAAACCATTCACTCTTGCTGAAAAACCAAACTTTGCCCTCAGACATCACACACAAGCCCTCAAAAACACACACACTACAACATAGTCTTACACACTGGTGAGATAAATTCAAAACAATACTACAAAAACCAAAAACCAGTAATAAGTTATGTTGCTTGTGGTTCTCCCCCTCACGGAACTTTTCACATGATGAACACGTGTGTACATTTGCACATTTTTTATTCCTTAATGTACTGTACAGTACAATACACCAAACAACAACAAAAAATATTCTGCCCCAGCATCACATCTTTGGTCTGGGATAGGCCAGGGAATCTCATCAACATCACAGGCTGCACTGGCCCTATCCAGGCAGCGGGGGGAAAATCCTCTTGCATGCCTGATCCACCCCTGGCACGCATCAACTGAAATGTCTAGTCAGGCTTCTTCCATTCCATCATCTCTGTGTCCTACAAAAATAGTAGTACTGATGACTGTAACTGTAACACATCCTTTTTACAAAATGGAGAGCAGACAGAAACTCTATCTATATGTAAGGCAATTTGATGCATGTGTTCTAACAGAGTACAGCACTCAAAAGTTATAGTATAGAGTACACTGGGTCAATGGCGATGGTGAAGCAACTTACTGTAAGTTTGGCTGAACTCATTGCCCAGCCTCCCTCATAGTCATACCATGGACAAGGACATGGTCAACTAGTGGCACGAATTTCATCTGAGACTCCTTGTCTCCTTGCACCTCATCCTCATCCTCGTCCTCCTCCTCTTCCTCTTTCTTAACCTCTTCCTCCACTCCTTACTGCTCTTGCCCATCCTCTTCCTCCTCCTCCTCCTCCTCCTCTCTGGTGTCCTTTTCAATCACGTTCCAAAACTGAATGAACTGACTCTGGCTCTTTTATCTCTCTATTGAAGGTTCTGATTGGTGTGTGATAAATTTTGACTCTTAGTGTTTCCACGTGGGTAACTGTGTGCTAATTGAGCTCAAGCTATGCTGACTTGAGTGAACAATATTGAATGCTGGTGCTTTCTAAATGACAACGTGGTGTAGGCAATGAGAAATGAAGGTATTTGTGTCTAGAGTTTTGCAGTGACAGTTCAACAAATCTGATTCATGTGTCAAAACAAGGGAATAGTGTTTATAGTTTAGGGAAATGGGTGTGCTTTTTGATAAATGGCGTTATGGTTTTGAAATTTTAGTTCAAAAGCCTGGTTATAGTGTTTAAGCAATCGAGAAAAACTGTAAGAATGTACAGTACTGTTCAATATATGAGAAAGAAATGAAACACTGCCAGATTCATTACTGAATTTTTTGGCCAAAAAAGAAAATTTATATTTTTATTTACTTATATTTCAGTATTTTCTATATGGAACTGAAAAATGTTCTTAATTTAAATAGATATAATATATAATAATGTAATTAGAGTTGTCAAAACGACTTTGGTATCAATCGGTACTGAAATTTTAAAAATGTGACGTTTTGAGCAATGTAGAGTGGATTCGTAAACACCTCTGATTGGCCATTGTGTTCACGGCTTATCGGATATGTCTGTGATTGGCTACAATAATCAACACACGGGAGCATTTGAAAGCACACGGAAGTGTTTGAATTTGAAAGCGATTTGAAAGTTGGAGTGGGAGTGTTTAAAAACAAGCATCTATCAGCGGACTGGTCCGCGATAGACACCTGCTTTCAAACGCTCCCGTGTGTATCTGTGTAAGCGCTCAGTGAGGAGTGTCATTGGTGTCTATTTACAACGTTTTTGAAGCATTGATCATTGAAGCCAATCACAGACACATCCGATGAGCCATTCAGAGGTGTTTACGAATCTGCTCAACAGCGCTCAAAGCGTCACAGTTTTAAAATTTCAGCACCGACATGGTACCGAAGTTGGTAATTTTGACAACTCTAAATGTAATATAATTCATTATAATATATTTATTTATTAAATTTTGCTATATTTATCCTGAAATCTGTTGTAGTGTGTGTTTTTTTTTTTTTTTGGTATTTAATTAAAAGCAGCAAAATTATGCAAAATACACAGTACAGTTTCTTGACAGGCAAGAGAGATTTTTTTGTGTGTGTGTGATTGCAGTAGATCTGTCTCAGTGTGCATTTTACTTATTAACTCATACGTCATTTGGTTCGTGTATATCTGTAATATCAGTTTCTTTCCGGAGTATCTGCTCTTGTGGTGGCTACAGTATTGGCGCTGAGGTTTGGCAGAAGAGTCGTCCAGACGATATTAGAAGTGAGGAAGCAGCAAGATTGGGGTAATTTAACATCGTATTGGCTTATTGTACAAAACATGCATCAGTGGCCTCTGAGAACTGACCCTCCCAGATCTCTCTTTCACAGTGTACAATTATCTTGTGCTGGGTTAGCCGTCAGACTAAATGATGTCCTTTTGTTCCGTTAATGTGTCTAAGTCTGTCTAACTCTCGGCAGGGCTGCTGTGGGCTATGTCTGCCTCTGTTAATGGCGTGTGTGAAACTGATCTATTTCAGCCAATTTAAATAAGGCTCTCTTAAAGATATTACCTAAACGGCCAGTAGCCATAAGCACTAAGGAAAATGATGTTAACACCGTTCTGATTATTGAACATAATGGAGAAAATTGAATGCTATTACTCAGAAGTTATCCAATAACTCTTATAGGCTCACAGATCAGACAAATAGATGGGCCCTCATGGGTGTCTTATTCCTAAAAGCCTATATACCTCAATATAATTGATTTTTCACAATTTTTGGGCCATGTTTGTTTTGTAGGCTGTAATTTAGCCATCTGTGGGGCTGTGGAGGACAGATGTGGGGGTGGTGCGCTCATGACTGGCTTATTTGAGTCTGTCATGTCTAAGTGATAGACTGCAGATGTGCAGCTCCGGCGGCTCAGTGGCAGATCTCCTCTTGTTCCTGGTCCTGGATGGATTTTATTTTCACAACCAACACCATTAGCAGAATGTTAAAGTCTATGTACTTTATTACTAAATTTATCACATAACTTTTAAGTTCACACGTTTATAAAAACTGCTGTGCCACTCAATGTTGGTGCAGTATGTTACAAGTAAAGTGTGTAATATAATCAGGATTTGCTCTGGCTTGTGCAACCATTGTCCGTTTGTCTGTTTGCCATTGTCGTTACAATCAAATCTTGTTTTCTTTTGGTTGAACATTTTAGCGTTTTATAACAGCATTTTAAAGAATCACCAGTGAGCTCCTGATGTGAAGGCAGTTCCAAAAATGTAGGTAAATTAATTTTGCTGTCTTGTAAAGCAGAATTCGAGATGGCATATGAAGTGCAAGAATTGTCCATTTATAATTTATTCAATGCCAAAAATTATGAATAGGAAATAGTGAAATCTAGCCAATTTACCCATTATTTTAGCGAATCGCTGATTCCAGAAAAGTGATCCCTTTTGTGCTTGACAGCTTAGAAACATTTTAACATCAAAAGTACAACAGTGCCGCAAATGTTTTCAGTGGCCTTCATTCCGGGAACATTTTTCCCATAGGGATTTCAAAATAATTATACATTAAATGGTTATTATCAATTAACCAAATCAGCTACGAAGTCATTAACAACATTACAGACTTTGATCTGAAGCAAAAAAGTATTGAAAATCGTACAAAAAGACAAAGGTACAAGACTGTTGTTACATGTGCACTCTGTTTTGGACTTGTTTTGGACTTGTGTTGTTCCATTTCCCGCCACTAGTTAATCATCATGGTTACTGAGCACTCCAATCATCACATTCAGCTGTGTCCAATCACCCCCTTGTGTTCCTGTGTATATAAGCCCTGTGTTTCCTGTCTAGTATGGTCTGGTATTGTTCTTGTATAGTGTGGTTGTCTCCCTGTTGAACCTGTATGTGGATTACCTTTCCTGTGGATTTATTAAAGTTTGTTATACTTCTATCCTCCTCGTCGTGCACGCTTGCTTACAGCCACCAGTTGTAACAACTGTGTGCTTAACACCTTTTAATAAGGGAAAAAACATTTGCATTGCGAATGAATGACAATCAAGATAATAACAATGGATGAATGTAAAACTTGATGAATACAGAAACAATATATTTAATTTATTGCAAAATATGCATATATACAAATGTTTAAGTAGTTTGAGAGTGTAGGGAGATTGACTCGATTATGTAATTCTCAGTGCTTTATTGGAGTGGGTGGGTGTTTAAGAGTTCTTTTGGCATGATTTGCTTCTTTTGATTCTCTGATTGGTGGAGATTTTTATAGATTCATGGGTAATGTAGCTGTTCCACCAGTAATTCAGCTGTTAAACACAATTATTTAAATAAGCTGAAATAATGCAGGCTAATGGTTTCAACAAAAGTATACCATCGATTAACAACCTCATAGCTCACAGTAGCTCTGTCTTTAAAGGTTTGTATGTTATCATAATTTCACTGTGGAGAAAATGAATGGGATTCCTACTTCCGGATCACGGCTGTTGCACTCTATTGGAATCAATTGTGAGTGAATTCACCTGTGTTGTCTATTTGCATGCCTAATGGGAGTTTGTATGTAAAGCCCTGGATACACTGCAGAATTTTAGCAATCCTATAAGATCATTACTTTATCACACTGTGCGACATGGATCTACTAAACTTGGGTACTACATGCATGTAGACTGTACGATGATGACACCTATTGAGTCGTAGGCTACGATGCAAGTTTCTATAGAATAAAACGTCATCAGCATGTGCTAGTGGTAAACAAAACACCATGTTGAATCACACTTTGACAGTTGTAGTTTTTATGTGTTTTGAAAATAAAAAGGAAGCGGTGAAAGAAGAAGGTAAAAGAGCTTGAGGTAAGCAGTTTTAGCGCCATGTCGCTTTGATTTCATGTCGCATTTTTATTGGCTGGTCAGTAGACATAGGTCGTAGCAGCAAATACACTGTGGGATGATCATGCTGAATTTCTGACACTGTCAGAAAATGATCGTAGGCTATGTTTGGTCGCAGGACCGGGAAAACGGCCGTCTTTGAACCTCTCTCACTGTACGACATAGGACCACCGATTAAGAGCCACGATCACAGAAATCGCCACGATTGTTTCACGATGGCAATCTTTCATCTGGGACAGCCAAAAATCATGCAGTGTATCCCAGGCTTAAAGCGTTCAAAATCTGTCACTCGTAGAATACTACATTAGATAGCAGCTGCTAATGTAGGCAGCGAGGTGGTGCACTAGTTTTTGGAACAAGCCTATTGTTTCCTTTTTATAGAATTTATGTAATGTCCATAGCTTAAAATAGCAATTCCAATGTAAAAAATGGCTGCTAGCCTAGCAAAGTGCTTCTACTCTGGAGGAGTCAGCTGACAGTGAGAAAAAATAAATGAATGTATTTCCCAACACTGGTGACAGCTTAAGCCTTGCATTCCACAACTCAGCTCAAATAGCCAAGAGAACCATCACAATTTCCTCCTCTTTTACTGTGGAAGTAGTTATGAGCAATATTAGCCATGGCTGGATTAGTATGAATGCACACTTTCAAAGAAATATGCCCAGGGCACACTAATAATACCCCTTTTCTGGTGAATTTTTAGTGATGATTTGGGACACTTTAATTCTAATCTGGCACACAGTACTATGTAGTATGGCTAGCATGTAAATTGGAATGTAGGAATTGTTCTAAATGTCTTAAAAGCATTCAAGAGACCCGTCAAAAACAGGAGAGGAGAAGGGCCAACCAAATGATGGCTGCTGAGGACTGTTGTGTTGTTTATCACAAATGTTGTTATTATAGCTTGACCAAGTGTTACTTTTTTAGTGGGAATGGATTATACGTTTTCAGAGAAGCTAATTCCACCATGTCTCTCTCCCCTCTGGCATTACGGCCCTCAGAGCTCAGCCAATAGAGGTCTGTAGCAAATTGAATAATGGCAGAGGGTTAAGCTGAGCATCTGGCAGACCCAGGTGTGTTTGTACATCTGCTTGTGTGTATCTTTCTGTGTAAGTGTGATTGCACGCTCTACACACCACCCCCTGCTGGCGGTTGGACCACAGCACCTCTCTCAGTGGCCAGGGGCTGCCAATACCCATCAGCGTCAGTGTGGGCAGCCCGCTGGGTGCCTAGAGCTGAAGTAATGCGCCGCCAGCGAGCTTCAGCAGCGCCATGCTAATGTGTGCAAACCAGGATGAAGGGGAAACATAGGTGAGCACCTGGGAGGGAGGCTTTGAATGGCCAGTCACACGCAGACCAAGCCAACTTCATACATAAATATTTTTTAAAGCAATTATGTGTGCACTGACGAACCAAAACATTATGACCACCCATGGGTGAAGCAAATTTCAAGGTGACATGTCTGGGTAGATTAGATCATTTCTTGTAGAAAAACATGTTGGATGCATGAGAAATGGGCAGGAGTAAAGACCTGAGCAACTTTAACAAGGGCAAATTTTTATGGTCAGACGACTGGGTCATAGCATTTCTGAAACTGCATGCCTTGTGGGATGCTCCCAGTCAGCAGTGGTGAGAACTTACTAACAGTGGTCTGAGGAGGGACAAACCAGAAACCAGTAACAGGGCATTGGGCTCCCAAGGCTTCTCAATGTCCAACTGCAATAAAGGCTGTCCTGCCTGGACCAAACTGAGAGAAGGCCTTCTGTAGCGCAAGTCACAAAATTTTAATGATGGTTATGGGAGGAATGTGTCACAACACACAGTGCTTTGCACCCTGACGCATATGGGGCAGTGTAGCTACAGACTGTTCATAGTGCCCATGATGACCCCTGTTCACAGCCAAAAGCCCCTACAATGGGCACACAAGTGTCGGAACTGACCTTGGGGCAGTGGAAGAAGGTCACCTGATTCGATGAGTTGCATTTTCAATTACATCATGTGGATGGCCGTGTACATGTGCGCCGCTTTCTTGGGGAAGAGATAACACTAGGATGCACTGTGGGAAGACGACAAGCTGGTGGAAGGAGTATGATGCTCTGGGCAATGTTTTGCTACGAACCCCTGGGTTTTTGACACGTGGCACCTACCTAAACATCACTTCAGACCAGGTACATCATTTCATGGCAATGGCACCAGATCTCAATCTGATTGAACATGTGGGATGTAGTGGACCAACAAGTCTAATCCATTGTGGCTCCACCCTTGACATGAAAGATCTGTTGATAATGTCTTTGTGCCAGATACCACAGGACACCTTCAAGGGGTCTTGTAGAGTGCATTCCTCAGTGGGTTGGTACTGTTTGGCAGGACATGGAGGACCAACAACATATTTGGCAAGTGGGCATTATGTTTAGGCTCATTGGTGTATGTATGTATGTATATGTATCTGCCTGGCTGTCTGTATGTATATGTATGGTTAGGTGATAGAAGTTATCATTAGCACTAGATAAAAACAATGAGGCAACTAAAAGTCTGTGTGTTTGTTCACTCGCTAAGGATTTCTTGTTTCAGAGCTGTACTATCTGATGAGCTGTCAGATTGTGTAACCACATGTGACAGTGATGTTTTAAACTGCTTCAAAAAAGCCCAGAAAGAAAATAGGGTATCTAGTGATCCCGAAAAAATGTAATGCAAAAACACATGCTTTTAGATGGCTCAAACCTCGGGTGAATTAGGCAGCAGGTGCTCTAATGGGACGCTGGGGTCGAACTCTTCCTGAACAGCGTTGTGTGAGGAGATGGTTCCTTGTGGAGATGGCCTTGGCCCTGAGTCACCGGCTGACTTAGTGTGACAAAAACGTCTTGTCAAAATGTCACACCTTTGCCTCCAGACTGCTGCTGTCCCCCGGGCTCAGACTTCAGCTTGTCCGCTGTCATCCATTCTGACACAGGACCTGGATTTGCTCTCAACATCGCAGCGTTGCAAACAAGTTCAACCAATAGAGAGGCGAGGCTGGAACAGCGGGAAGTGGAGAGAGTCTCGTTTTTGAGATTTCAGATTGTACTCAGGAACAGATGGAGGGAGGGGAGAAAGTAAAGAAGTTGTTATTGTCAAGCTCTTTGTCAAGCGTTTGGTGGCTTCATTGTAATGAAGTCAACATTTACTCAAAGCTATTGTCTAGATCAGCATGTAGTCTAAGCAACAGTTAGTGATTAGCAATAATGACAGACCTGTTCCTACATCCTACTGTAGCTCTGATCTAAGACCTAGTGTGCTACGTTACCATCTACATAGGCACTTAACTGTCCTAGATTCTTATAAGTAACTGATTTGGAAAGTTCTACACTGGCAGCATTTCCACACAATTCACAACTGGCAGTTGATTTTAAAGTCTGCATGAAATGGAAATTCATCCTATCTATTTTCAAAAAACATGTTATTGATCTTATTTGTGAACAATTTATCCATGCATGTTTTTATTTATTTATTTTTTGGACATAATTTTGAATCAAAATATACTCCGGTGAAATGACAAATGAAATCTCTAGTGATTTATGCTGGATTTCTCCAGTCATTTAATCTGCTTAAATTTAGCTCACATTCAGGTCTTCCTCAATCCAATCAACAACCAGCCGTGATTTGTGTTGTTACCCGATTTGCATAGTTCCTTTAAATAACTGATCAATAAAACTATGCATGTGAAAACAAACAAACAAGAAAAAAATCAATAAAATTAAAATGACAAAAGCCGCTCTAAGCGCTCTATTTGAGCGACATAAACACAAATTATTAATAAAATTAAAAGAATTATCCAATCATCCTCCATAACGCGGTCATTATTTACATCTCATATCATAAGTAAACCATTGCGTTACCAAGGCAACGACAGAAGCTTTTATATTACATTCCAAAGAGTGGCCGTTATCAGCCCCACAGTGGAAAACAAAACAGAAACCATACCAGCTGGCCTGGATCGGCACGGAATGGAGCAGGTTGCACAATGAGATCCGTTCGGCCCGACTGTGGACGAGCGGCTAAAATCAAAATTCTTATAAAAATGTGCCAAAAAACCCTTTTGTTACACATGGTTCCAAGAAGAGAATTTCCTCTAAAAGAGCACTGCCATTTTTTTATTTTTTTTTTGCTCTGACTGCACTACTGTGACGCTGATGTAGGAATTAAATGCATTAGAGATATTAACGAGCACATTAAATTAACTGCTGGGCTGCTGTAATGGTCGTAATGAAAGGAGTGATTGCTGAGAGCTGAATAGGCATGTAATGTTAAAAGGAGTGAGACCAACATTCTGAGAATACAAATCCAGTTAAGAGTCAGAGTTCTCCATCGCTGCTTGCGGTGTTTTACTGTACATGGTTATTTACTGCTCCCACTCTAACATTATTTTACCCTCTTATGACAGAATGGTAGACCGCCTATCTCCTGCAATATCCTTCTGTAATACCAAAGAATGGAAGGAGACCCGAGACATTTGATGCTTTTAATCACATTTCATCATGCCATGCGTAAGAATTCCCCTTTAAGCATGGTAAACTCACTGTCATGCCTGGCCTCTCTAGACTTATTGCTTTAAGTGCTTACAGTTGCAAATTAGGTAAGACTACAGGGCTTATTGAATATTAATGAAATGACAGAACAATTAATATTTATGAGCAAGCTAGTAAGTTGTATAATTGTGTACCTCCCCATTCTTTCGACCCTGTTGACGACGTGTATTTAGTCCTCAACAAAGTTCACAGGAGGTTGGATGCATAGTGGAGGAATAAAGATCAGTGTGTGTGTGAGAGAGAGAGAGAGAGAGAGAGAGAGAGAAGAAAGAAGGACTGAGGGATCACACTGTTGAAAGTCAGTTAGATGGTAATTAAAAAAGACAGGAACATTGGATCTCCAGCTGGGCTTGACGTGACTGGTAGAATGCTGCCATTAGTGAAGTAAGCTCTCTGCCTCCCTGCTCTACTTACAGCCACTAAATTAGCAACAGGGATAGAGACAAAACAGGAGACGGGGGATTAAAGTAGCACATTCCAGGAGGAACATGAACGTGACAAATATTTATCGTAAGGAGGGTAATGCGGTGGATATGTGAGATGATAGTGGGTAGAAGGGATGGATTCCTTCCCAGAGAGAGGAAAGCAATGGATTGGTGAAGGAAAGATGAGAAAGGTCAAGGGAAAGAGAGATGTATGTTTATGGATTGACTTTGAGTGTGTGTTTGAGCCAGCAAAGCAGAACTCCAAAATAGACCAAATAGGATATGGATAAAACCAGTGGTTCATTGAGGCTTCATTTTCAAGACTTTTTTTTTTTAAAGTAACTGCTGTAACCGTAATCCGTTGTTTTAAAATGCTACACGTAAAGTAATATGCAAATAAAGTATGAAAAACACAGAAAATTAAGTATTCTAAAGCATGAAAAATTCACTTTTAAAAAGTTGTCTATACTTTAGGCGACTCACGTTTTCACAACTAGGATTTTGTTTGTTAATAAATGTTTTATGTGTTTGTTTGATTTATTTGTTTAAATAAATATTCATAAATTTTGCAATATGTTTGAAAAATTGGATAAAGTAATTTTTTGTAATGTTTTTTAAATTTTTGTAATTTGACTAAAATTATATTTCAGAGTAAAACTGACTAAAATGAATGAATGTAACATTACAAAAATATTGACCAAAATGCTTCAGTCAGAGTAAAACTAATAATATCACAAAATTTTGACTGAATTTAAAGGGCAAAACTTGAAAGGAAAAAAAACACCTCAACAACAAAACTAAAACGTCGATCTGATGAGGTGGGTGTGTCTACTACGTATATGCATTGCTGCATCACACGGATCTGACCAATCACAGAATGTGTTTAGCTGTGCTAATTTATTATGCAGCAACTTGCAATGGAACATGGGCATATCTGGATTCATGAGGAAAAAATGCCTTTAATAGGCCTACTAGGCAAAATGGAAGTAATGCAAGTATTGAGATTTTTGTCTTGCTATTAGTCTTTTTTTTTCTTTGAGAGAAATAATGTTCCAAAAATAAGTACAGCATGTCTTGTGATTTCCTGATCTTCACTTAAGATAACACTTGTGAAACAATGGTAGTTAAAGGGCCATGAAGCTGGACGTGGGACACTGAGAGCAGATTTTTACCAATATGTAATTTTGCAAGAGACTACTATTACCTGTGTCGTCTCCCCCCCCCCCCAGAAATTTTTATAGAGAATATCCAACACTGATATACAGATTCAGACTGGATTAAATCACAGAGAAGCTCAATCCCATTCGAAATAAGGGTTTACTCCCTCCTTCCATCTTTTGCACAGTGGACAAATTAATATTTAAGTATGTGGTTACCAGTGGCTTTTGTTCCCATACAGAGGTGTTGACAGAGGCAGCAAAACTCTAGCATTAGCGATTAGCATTCTCTCAGCTGTGGCACAGTAATCTTTACATACTTTCCTGAGGTTTGATGTTCTGCATTTTGACGTCTCTTTCTGCATAAAGCCGAAATAATGCTGCTCCCTCAGTAAACAATTATTGTTGGGTCAAATGTTACATCTCAACAAGCCATCCTTTAATCTTGTTTTATTGAGGCCGCTCTCAAATGAGCCTTGCTCACATCAATCTCAGGGAGAACAGGATACAGTAGTGTTGCCTCTCATGGGTATGACATCCTTAGTAGAACATGTCAAATGAGAATCTAATTAATCTCAAGGGAAATTTAAAGGTGAAGTGTGTATTTTTATGTTAAAACATTTCCAGTTTTAATGTGCCTAGGCAACTGATCTTTAGCACATGATCTGCCTAGCACCATTTGTGTTATGGACATCAAATAATATCTCAAATGCGTCTTGAGGAGAGGTTTTATTACTTTTCTGAGCTGGATTGGACTTAGATTTCCACCTGGTAGACCATCAGAGGCAAAATCCCATAGACTTCCATTCAAAGAATTACCTGAGTCTTATCTACAGTAGAGTCAGAATATCACAGAGACTTAGCAAAGACAAAGAATAACACAAGACGCGTCACTCGTATTATTATGAATGGGAGAAAGTGCAACGTGCACTATGGCAGAATAAGTCCCGCCTTCTAAATAAGAGCCAATTGCCAATTGGTAAAGTCATCACGTCATTGCAGCAGCCGTTAGAAGCTCCGGCTATAGGAACAGTCAGACGTGCGCATTTAGGACTGCCCATGTGCATTAGCTTGATCCAGCCTGAAAAATACTTTTTTTTTTTTTTGTCATGATTCGAGCATTTAGAAACAAAATTTCTGAGACAGTTGTTGTCAGATTTCATTGGTGATTTCAAATATGAAATTTAATCGAAAGCTTGGCAAACAGCTTTGGAGAATTTGATGTTTCCCCATTCAAAGAGATAGGAGCTGCACTTGAATGCCCGAGAGGCGTTTCAAAGATGGTCGCCGAGTGAAATGATTTGTCTTAAAGGGACTTTGGACTTAGTGGTAAACACTTTTGACTTGAACCAACCACCTATCTACTATGCAGAATACTGTAGTAAATGAAGAGCAGCATGCTAAAAACTACCCAGAATACCTTAGCAAACACCCACAACTCCTTAGTATTGTGGTGAAGATTTGGACAGGCAAGCAACACTTTTGCAGTTGAGTTTTGTGCAGCTAGTGGCAAAGAAATGACACATTTTATCTTCTCTCTATAATCAGTTAAATAATTTTTAGCACATTTTTTTTTTTTTTTTTTTGTGCTGTTGTCCCTTGAACACACTTTCACATGCACTACTGGCTACATATTATTAACACATGATTGTTCTGGAAGCTTTGGTAATGTTCACTGTCCTAGCAAAAGCTGTAGATGAACATAGAGACTAAACTATGACTGACAGCAGTCTGTTTAACTGGACTATCACCATGTTTATGCTCTGCAGATGTGCAGCAGGTTTCTAGATTCTTAGTTGAGTCACTCTCGCTCTCACATCCTGTTTCTTGTTTTTGCCATCTACAGCTGCCCTACCTTTCTTTGTCCAATATCAAGTTCAAAAAGTTTAATCTAAACCAGTGATTCTTAACCAGGGGGCCAGGGAAAGCTTCTATGGGGGCCTCAGTTTGACGTAAAATGGTTATAAGACAAGACAAGCATTAAAATCAAGTTAAAAAAACCTAATTCACCCCCTGAACTTTTTTTTTCGTAAAAAGAACCAGTGCTCCCACAGTCTTGGAAAAACATGGGTATATGAGGTAGCCTAATTTTAAGTGTGATTTCTAAATGTCATGTCAATTTCTAACGTCATGTCAATGTCATTTTCAAATAAATATGCATTTTTTTGTAGTTATGACAGCTTTAAAATAGTTTATTGGGTAGAAATTATTAGTAAAAAAAAAAAAATCTTAAAAACCGTTGTCCTTAATCTATATCCATTCAATCATGAACAACTGGAAAAGTACATTCAGAACATTCAGTTCTTCTGGGAATCCTTTGTTTTAATTAACAGAATCTAGGAGTGTCTGGCATATTATTGCTGGCATACTACATATTGTTGTGGACAATGGGGGGCCTTGGACTCAAAAAGGTTGAGAAGCACTTATCTAGACAGATCTTCATTAATGAAATATTGCAGCAATGCATTATTGGCTTTCCTGCATCTGTGGATACATCTGTACTTTGCAAGCAAAGTTTGCTACCTATTGTATAGTGCTTAATTTGCCGTTATTACTGTATTCTCATTATAGTATCATTGGATGTGATGGCCTGTTAATCAGGCTCTTTCATCCTGGCATATGAAATATAGACCAACAGATCACTGTGCCGCTGATGGGCCGTCACGCCAGAGCTGCGTGTTCCGCGTGGCCAGCTCATTAGCGGCAGCTATTCAGCTCTTCACATCCACCGCCGGTATTCACCCAAAGAGTGACAGACCCCCGCCTTCCGCTCTGCAAATTACCATCACAAAATGCCCCAGACTCTACCTATTAATAATGCAATTAGCTCCCTTTCTCCTGCCCGCCAGCTACTATTGTGTGGCCTTTGAGGCCTTCGGCACGTTTGTTTCTTCTCCATTGACACCTGCGCTAGTTGCTCGCGCTTCGTCATGACTGTCTCGCAACGCTCTGAACATACCGGCGTGGATGTTGAAATAGCTTGTATTTTTGGTGATGCTCAAGCTCAGATGAATAGTCAATAAATTTGTTGCCTGAATTGAGTTTTGATTGAGTTTCATCTAATGAATGCAGTGGCGCGGGGTCTGATTATCAGTGACGAAGAGGCATGTTAGAGGTGTTATTTATACCCCACTTGTAGTGGCATTCATTAAACATAATGATGAGCAAATGAGCCAAGCCACATCAAGATGAGAACCACTTCTCCTCTAGTCTTGCCTTTTCCTCACATTGTCCTTCCTCTTTCTCGCACTCTATAATTCTTTCTCTTTGTTGTCCAGTCTTCCGCTACTTTTCCATCTTTCGTCTTCTTTAGCTGATCATTCAACACTTCTTTTTCATATCCTGAAAAAGGCAGAGGTTGTGTTCACTGAAAATTTACTGAATTGATTTAAAAACATTATTGACCAGACAACTTTTTTTAATGTCAAAATGACATATAGGCATATTTAAAGGGATAGTTCACCTAAAAATGAAAATTACCCCATGATTTACACACCCTCAAGCCATCCTAGGTGTACGACTTTCTTCTTTCAGATGAATACGATCAGAGTTATATTAAATAATGTCCTGGCTCTCCTAAGCTTTATAATGGCAGTGAATAGAGGATGAGATTTTGAAGCCCAAAAAAGTGCAACCATCCATCATAAAAGGTAACCACACGACTCCGGGGTGTTAATCAAGGCCCTCTGAAGTGAAGCGATGCGCTTGTGTAAGAAAAATTTCCATATTTAAAACTTCAAAAACTTAAATAACTGGCTTCCGGCAGATGGCCGTACGCACGTCGACTTAACGCCAAAATAGTAACCCCTTATGCGATGTAGGAGTAGCGTAAGCTTTGACGCCTCTTGCTGCAAGTCATATACACCTAGGATGGCTTGAGGGTAAGTCAATGGGGTGATTTTCATTTTTGGGTGAACTAACCCTTTAAATGTTTATGATAATTTCCCCTGTTTTTACATTTTGATTACCTATGATAACCGGGTTATTGGCATTGGCCAGAATTTTAACATCAGTGCATTATTACTATGAATTGTTATTTTGAATTATTGAGTATATTACCATTGGGTACATCAAGACTAAATCTACATGTGGAAATGTAATGGTGTATGAGTCTATATGATATTTTGGACAATGAAAACAGTGATGGATAAAAATAGAGTCTGATGGAAAACTTTCCCAGTCCGTCAAAGTGACGGATAATGATCTGACACTCCGAGTGACAGCAGGAGAAAGCAAGAGACAGTCTTCAGTCCCAGGCTTGGTATGCTTTGCTGCACTCAGGTCATCTGATCTGGCTTTGGACACTCTATGTAAAATGGATCATGTCTCTGCATTAGATCTGTGTGAAATATGAATGAAGGTCTTGAGCTCCAGGGCTCTCAGAATCACTTAACTGCCATGTACTCCACCACCTAGCATAAAAACTATCAGGCAGTTTTCTCTCGCTTTTACTTTTTTTTTCCCCCCACTGTAAATTCAAGCTCTGCTGTTGTCCAGCTCTGTTATTTCATTACACTAGGCAGCAAGAGAAAGAAAAGTAAGATATAATTACTCCATATCACATTCTCAAATTATGCAGAAATGGGAATTACTTCCAAATGTATGCCACAGTGTATTTGTTTCAATTCTAAAACTGCTAAAAAGTTTTCTGGGTTTGGGTTAGAGTGTTGGAAATGTACTTATAATTAACTTGCGAGTGTATTAGCCATAAGTAAGCTTGTCCATTAGCTGTTCTATCATATACATTATAGTCAGAGAAAACATTGCTCTGTTTGTTTAAATAGCCTGGCATGCCAACTACTGGCTCAACCAGTGACGTGAGTTAGATTAGCGCTATCAAATCTTTGAAAGAAAAGTTCTGTTTGAAAACAATTATTTCTGCAGTTCTATTTGATGCCATACTTCACCTCAAAAGTGTTAAGAACTTGCTAGCTTTTTCCTCTCTTAATAACAGTATAGAGTGAACAGGAAGCTTGCTAAGGGAAGGTCTTTCTTTTACATTCGCATGGGTTCCCTTCATCGCTGTTTTCTCTTCCGCTCTCAGTGCCAGGAGCAAACAATGTGAAAGGAAAGGTCAAACGTGATGTGATGAGGGAAACATAGGGAAATATTTGAAGACAGGGAGAAACGGAGAAGGAGGGAACGGGTGACAGATGGCCGAAGGGAGGCTGGTGTTGTTGTGGAGTCCTGCGTGTCTTCATATAGAAGTCCTTTTCCTTTGTCACTTTTACTCTCTCTCTGGTTGTTTCTACTCTCTGTCCACCTGTCACTTGCTCTCAATCACTTTTCCATCCTCATCAATCACTCTCATATATTCTTATCTCAGACACTTTCTGACTAGTTAGGTTGGGTGTCATGTAGCTTTTGAAGTGTTTTCAGATAAATATATAGAAGTCCAAGACAAATTCTAGATGTACAAGAAACAGTATAGTCAGTTGTTTCGTATATATGAATGAGAGAGATCAAAACACTCAATATGGATAGAGAGTTTGTAACCATGACTGTACACAAGCATGCAAAAAAGAATTTACTTGCTGATCAGCACAGTAAGAATTCAGAATGAGGTGTCTAATGCCCCATCTTGCTTACTGGTAGAGCGTCTTGCTTTTGCCTGTCATCTCCTCCAATATGATTTTGAGCGGCTGTAGTAGCTACACACTGCATCATGTTAATTTTTGGGGTTTTTTTGCACACGCGTTTTATGATGGGTGGCAACCAGAGTTAAGGTGCAGTACCACCTACTATGTTAGAGTGTCAAACAGATGACAGTTATGAAAGTGAGGCTATGAGGGATACATTTACCGTGTTTTCATTGGCGTCCACTGTAAAAAAGCTGTATGAATCTCCTAGATCACTTAGAATTTTCCACAGCTCATGTTGTCCGGAGTTTTTTGTCAACTGAAATTTATTGGAAAAATGTGAAATTTCTGAAATTTGTGCAGTCAGCAGAACAATCCCTCACAGCTTCACTTTCATTTCCTTTAAAATTCAAAGATGGCACTGCTGTGAATAAGGTCTATTATATGATATTGTCATGTGTAGTTTTAGCATTATATCAATATTTCATTTTCAAAAAATCCTAGTTACTGTCATATTTTATTTATACCGGTATATTGTGACACCCCTAGTATAAATCTAGCATGTCTTTTAAAGTTCTAGATAACTTTTGCTGGCCCATACAAGCCACTTAAGTACAGAAGAGCAGCCGTTTGAGGTCACAGGAGAGCTTGAGCAGAGAGGTCGCACAAGTAAACGCACACTCCCAACATGAAACGCGCCAAGATCAAACCTTCCTAAGCGTTCTGATACACACAGATAAAACACCGCCATGATCAATAGATCAAAGCCTTCTGGGACACTGGAGGATCAATTAGCACCCAGCTGGTGAGAGTGTGTGTGTGTTAACGTGTGATGAAAGCAGAAAGGGAGCATCCAGAATGTCTATTTTTCTAGAATGCATCACATCCTGGTATTTATGACATCATAACCTCATTATCATCCTCATTGTCATGTCATTGCTATGGAAATGGGGTTCATACAAGCTGTCTCTCCATCAATCTGCGGTGTGATCTTCAGTTCTTCTGACACATGCACGCTTAATCAAAGCACTCGTGCACTCTTTGCATCTCCCATTTTGATTCCCCTCGCAGGAGAGACACTCTGTTTAGCTCAGTATCTAAGGAGGCACCTCATCTGATCCCGTTGCTGTGGCAACAGGGCCCGGCTTGTCTCGGGCTACTGTCAGGGTCCAGTGCAGCTTAACATCTGGGAGATAGACACACTCCCTTCCTCTCCTTCACTCTGTTCTCGCCCACTCTTACACCCTTAAGACTTGTGTTATTTGTGTGCAGATGTGTGACTACGTCACTACTGTGACATTCATGATTGTTGTGCTCCATCTAGATGATTTTGAACACATCTTGCTTGTCTCTTTATTCCTGTTTAAACAAAGTGTTGAGGACATTTGTCTTGTTTTCTGCTAAAAATATATATTTAAAACAAGGTAAATTAGTTTGAAGCAAAATTGTGTAATTAAGATTTGTTTTCAGAAAACTTATCTTGAATTAAACATTTTTCTTATCCCTTAGGCTGATGTTTTTGTTGATTTAAACAAATCTAATAATGTTTGGTGAGGTTTATACCAAAGGGGGAAAAAAAAGAAGCAATGTGCCTGTGGGGTAAGAAAAATAAACTTAAGATATAATATCTGAAAACAAGTCTTACAGAATTAGTTCACTCTTAAATGAAAATTATCCCAAGCTTTACTCACCCTCAAGCCGTCTATTTTAATAAATATCTTGACGCATCCGAGCTTTATAATGGCAGTGAACAGGGTCACGAGTATGAGCTGAAGAAAGTGCTTCCATCCACATCCATCCATCATAAATATGTGCTCCACACAGCTCTGGGGGGTTAATAAAGGCCTTCTGAAGCGAAGCGATGCATTTGTGTTAAAAAAAAAAAATCCATATTTAACAAGATACGAAGTAAAATATCTAGCTTCTGCCAGACCACCTTCTGTATTCAAGTTATGAAGAAAGTGTAAACTGGCGTCGCGTAAGTTACACTTTTTCCATAAGTTTAATAGGGAAGGTGCATGTCGTAGAGTAAGCTTTTTGAACTGCAAGAGTTTTACACTTTCTTCGTACGTTGAATACGGAAGGTGGTCTGGCAGAAGCTTGATATTTTATCCTTGTAAACTTGTTAAATATGCCATATTTTTTTACACACACGCATCGCTTCGCTTCAGAAAGACTTTATTAACCCCCCGGAGCCGTGTTGAGTATGTTTATGATGGATGGATGGATGTGGATGGAGGCACTTTCTTCAGCTCATACTCTTGAACCCTGTTCACTGCCTTTATAAAGTTCGGATGCATCAGGATATTTATTAATATATCTCAGATTGTGTTCATCAGAAAGAAGAAAGTCATATACACCTAGGATGGCTTGAGGGTGAGTAATGCTTGGGCTAATTTTCATTTGAAAGTGAACTAATCCTTTAATATCTTAATATTTAGTTCCAGTCTAAATGCTATGCTAAAAATACAGTCTGTATTTTTTGTCTGTATGTACCGTCTGTATTTTTAAGTGTTTTTTGATGGATAATGTAGGAAGCATCATATTCAATATTCACATCTCAGTGTGACACTGGATACAAGGTGTTCAGTTCCACTGCAGTCTGTTCTTTTTGTAAGCGCACTGTGCTGCACGATGTCCTCTCTTCGCCTCTACAAATGCATAGAAATGCATAAAGTTTTAAATGAAAACAACTTAAACACACTTTGCTCTTTGTTTGCCTGAGAAGAAGCTGTTTATTATTGCTCTAGGCTCCTCATAAAATTACAATGAAGTTTCTACTATTTAAAATGTAGATGGAAGAAAACAGTTGCAGCAGAACCAGCTAAACACATCTGGGCTTGAGTGTAATGCTCATGGACTTGCAGAACAGTGCTGAAAGGCCTGTACGTAGGTTGTGTATGCATGGCAAGATGAAGGAAAGCCTCACTCAACGTTAATGCTAATATTGATTATTTTTAGAATATTATGCAAATGTATGTGGCTTTTAGTTATTTTTTTAGTCGTCTTCTGATTAAGGTGACCAGATGACTATGAAGTATGAAATATGGGCTGGTATACATGTTTCAACTAATTGGGTGGTAGTGCAGACAACCCATTTTCAAAAGCACTCTTGTGTGCTATTTAAGGTAGCATTTTGATTTTATTGTTTGAAATGTGTATAGTATATGTGGTAAAACCTGTAAGGATGCCCAATCCTGTTCCTGGAGATCTACCTTCCTGAATGTTCAGCTCCAACCCTGATCAAACACAACTGAACCAGCTAAGGCTATGTCTACATTAATCCAGGTACATGTGAAAATGGCGTTTTTGTTTCAAAATGCTCTCTGTCCACACTGTGTGGATAAGTTTCTTATCCACACAGAAACATCAGTAAACTCTAAATTCACCTTACTGCGCATGCGTAAAACCTCATAAAAACTCACTGTGACAGATGGAACATACATAATTAAGTTCTCATGCTATTCTTCTGGCAGGATCATTTTATTTAGCAAAATATCTCAAATATCGTCACTGATTCACCCAGGTCGCACTTAATCACCATTATATGTTTGGTCTAAAATGCAACTGCCCTCCTGTTTTGCCGCAGAACAAATTAATTGCAGGACTGATATGAAGAGTGTACAAAGCAACATATATTTAGCAACAGTGTGAAAGGGAATAGTACATAACGGGTACAATACCGATATAAACATAGATATCTGTCGGTACAATATGCTTCACATGACTAAACATACATCATCGTTTTCGAAAGCCGCACTACAACGCGAAGACAGCGTTTTCAAATTTATCCACTTGGGAGATCGTTTTCAAAAATGCGTTTTCAATTTTCGCAGGAAAAAAATCGCCATCTCAGTGTGGACGGAAGGCAAAACGGAGAGAGAAAAAGATGCGTTTTCAAATGAAAACATTAGTGTGGACAAGGTAGGGCTGGACGATTAATCGAAAAGTAATTTGGACGATTTTTTTCGAAAAGTAATTGAAAAAGAAACTTGTTAATGCTTCCCCCGTAAAAACATATAACTGCGTGTGTAGCCACGTGACTCCGCCCCGTCCAGTCAAAGGCATGGGAGCAACACGGAGGTGAACGCCGAGTTAACAGGATGCGAGCGGTGAGCCTTGTGTCTTCACCAAACTTTGTCAGTTTTACGGTTTGGACATGACTAAACATACATCATCGTTTTCGAAAGCCGCACTACAACGCGAAGACAGCATTTTCAAATTTAGCGATTAGACGATCGGATGTGTATTATTATATCGAGCTACCGTGCTCGTGCAGCTGCATTGTGGCACAAACTCTCATACAAACAGTAGCTGCACGAAACGTGAAGATCACGCGCACAGAGAGGAACACAGAAACTAGTTGTCAGCGCTGTCCTGTGATTTATCACTTAAGTAGCTTAGAAACTCAAAACTTATTATAGCATATATTTTTCTACTTTTGAAGTAACTATTTACAACCCACAGCTTCACAATTAATAGAGAGACGGTATGATTAATTCACAAACGCAATCGCTCTCATTACGAACTGGTACTGTGCTAATTTATCTTTATCTGATTTACAACGAGCAGAAATCTAAGAAATGTTACGAACCATAGATAAAATAACTGCTGAAAGTAAGCTGTTATGTCAAAGCACTCTTTCATTAGAAAAAAATATCCCACCTTTAATAGTCAATCATATTTACAGTATAAACCATGTAAGTGAACTATCAGGGCAAAAAAAAAAAACAGAAACAAAATAATCGTTCATTAATCGCAAACGAGGTAAAATATTCAATTAATCGAGGTTTTGATTTTAGGTCATAATCGTCCAGCCCTAGGACAAGGCCTTAATAAAATCTTCAGGAACACTTGATGTATGTTGGATCAGGGTTGGATCTGAACTCTGCAGGTGGGCAGATCTCCAGAAACAGGACTGGGCACCCCTGCTGTAGAAGAATATTAGCTTTGGGTTGTTGAATTATTGAAAATTAATTTACAACTCCAGTGTAATGGCTACAATACCATTTTGGAATGTGCATTAATTTTCAGTAATTGAACAGTCAGTTGTGGTATACAAGGATAGGATATATAAATAAAACAGTAGTCACGTAAAAGCTATCCTGAAATAAAATGTTGTAAGATGAGATTTAATAGTACGTACCAATTGTGCTTCCCTAATGTCAGCTGGGAGAGAATTCATATTGAATTAATATGTGCTTTATAAATATAATTTTCTTTTTTTTCTTTTTTTTTACAGGGATGAGGGCTAGCCTACTGTTTCTTAGCATTGTACTCACATTTGCATGATTCAGTTGTGGTAAGTGATTTTGAGGTATGTGAGATTTGTACTCAGTAGTCTTCAGCTGCTGATGTGTGCATGAATATTGCAGTGTGCTCATCTGAGAGTTTCTGTCTTAACACGATGAGGCTGTTGAAGAGGTCAGTGGTTTCAGTGAAGTGTGTACTCTGTGTGTGCATGTCTCACTTTGAGTAGTGACATGCAGCCAGTGTCTGCCTACTTTATCTGGAGGCTCAACAAACTGTGCTCTTGACCAGCATGTGTGCTGCAATTAATCCAGCAGATAAAAAGATGAGGAAATGTATGAAGAGAGAAATGATGGAAAGACCTAAAGTGATTTAGTAGAATGTGAAAGTACAGACTGGATTGGACTGACAATTTTGGAGACTTCAGTACCCATGATACAGTGCTGCTCGAGTACAACTTGAGTGAATGTATACACTACCGGTCAAAAGTTTTTGAACGGTAAGATTTTTTAATGTTTTTAAAAGTCTCTTCTGCTCACCAAGGCTTCATTTATTTGATCCAAAATACAGCAAAAACAGAAATATTGTGAAATACGCTTAATATTTCAGAAAAATGCTGTTCTTTTGAACTTACTATTCATCAAATAATCCTGAAAAAAAAATTGTACACAACTGTTTCTTGTACAGCAGCATATTAGAATGATTTCTGAAGGATCATGTGACACTAAAGACTGGAGTAATGATGCTGAAAATTCAGCTTTGCCAACAGAAATAAATTGCATTTTAAAATATATTCAAATAGAAAACAGTTATTTTAAATTGTAAAAATATTTCACAATATCACTGTTTTTGCTGTATTTTGGGTCAAATAAATGAAGCCTTGGTGAGCAGAAGAGACTTCTTTTAAAAACATTAAAAAATCTTACCCACCTTTTTACCCACAATAGAGGGCATTCACACAGGACATGTTCTTGTATGTTATAAACAAAAAGTAGTCAGAGCACAACAGAGAGTAACAAAAGATGTCTCAACTATGTGCATTTTGTGTACTTGGGTATTTCTGATTTCTACTGTCAGAGAATGAATTTGCATTTTTATTCAACCTGTCTGCTGCTTTTTCGTGTTAGTCTGAATAGACAAACTGGCAGCAAAATCTATGCTGAGCATTTGTGTTGGTGTGAACAGGGCTTAAAGGGTTAGTTTACCCCTAAAAATGAAAAATCTTTCATCAATTACTAACCCTCATGCCATTCCAAACCCATAAGACTTTTATTCCTCTTCGGAACACAAATGAAGATATTTTTAATGAAATCTAAGAGATTTCTGTCCCTCCACTGAAAGTCTATTAACCCAGAACTTTGATGCTTTAAAACTTTGGTAAAAAGATTGTTAAAGAAATCCATTTGAATCAAGCAGTTTAATCCAAGTCTTCTGAAGAGACACAATTACTTTGTATGATGAACAGATTAATTTAAGCTTTTTTCACATATAAACATTGATCAGCGAATGTACATAGAATACTCTAAGTTTGGTAGAGCTCAAACATGTTTGCTTGATGTGTGAAAACCAATGAATTTATTCTCTCATATCAAGCAAGTATGGTTGTTGAGCTTCTATTTACCATATTTGAGTGCTCTATATATATGTTTGCTGTTCAGTGTTTTTGAAGAATGAAAAGTCTTATGAGTTTGGAACGACATTGATGACATACTTAATTTTAGGGTAAACTATCCCTTTAAATGCACCCCTTAGTACCTTTCAGTTACTATATGTTCTTAGAAAGTCAAATCATGTGACCTGCTCTTCTCATTCCCATGTATCCGATCTTCAGTCGATAAAGAGTCTACTGCTCGGATATCAGTTTCTACTGTTCTGCTGATCATGGTTAATATTAGTTAGATAGGTTTGGAGAGTTAATCTTGGATTAGAGGACTGGAGTGAGTTTTTAATTTTACTGGAAAATGAGTCTGCTCCCACAGGCAGCTATGAGTCACCACGGCCTTCGTCGACAGAGTTTCACACGGACACTCACATTTCACACCACACGTTCCTCTAACGAGAGTGCAGCACGCAGTCACTCGCACACACACCCAGTGTACCAGAAGAGCAGGCAAAGTTCAAACTGTACGTACAAACCCACACAATTAAGGACAATGTTGCAGGCAGAGTTCAGAGGTGCTCTGTCGATTGTACACAAGGGAAATCCACACTGTTTCACTTTACAGAGCTGTAGAGTACTCAAGGGACACGCATACTCGCTTTTATGGTGAGACAACGGTGAAAGGTTTTAGTTAACTGCCGTTATTAATCCTCCTCTTAACATCTCTTAACACCAATAACCAGAGCAAGTGTTGCACACACACTACCTTCAAAACACACTGCCTGCGAGCTCTTTACATACGCACACTTAATGCTAATGCACGGAGGGTGGTGGGAGTGCTTCTGGAATTTGTTCCCTTTTCCACTGAGAGTTGCGTGGTTGAAGCGGAACGGCTAAGCGAGCGCAGAGGCAGTCAGCTGAGCAATGGCTGCATTATTTGAACAGCTCCATGTGGCTGTAGGTTGTCCGAGGCAAAAGCGTCTGCATAGCGTGAGCGATCATTGGATAATGTTCAAACCTGCCTCTGAAGTCTACATCAGAGAGAGAATGACTGAAAGACGACATATCTGTAGAATCTGTACCCTGTTCCCAGTTTTCTTCTTTCAAGAGTGTTCGATTTGCTGATTCAATGAATCAGTGATTCATTGTTAAGAAATAGGATAGTTCTCCCCTCAAGGCTGCTGAAGATGTTCTTATAAAGCTCAGTAAGCTGCCCTGCTGAAAAAAAAAAAAAAAAGACTTAAAGGGTTAGTTCACCCAAAAATGAAAATTCTGTCATTACTCACCCTCATGTCGTTTTACACCTGTAAGACCTTCGTTCACCTTCGAAACACAAATTAAGATATTTTTGATAAAATCCGATGGCTCAGTGAGGCCTCCATTGACAGCAAGATAATTAACACTTTCAAAGTTACTAAAGACATATTTAAAACAGTTCACGTGACTACAGTGGTTCAACCTTAATGTTATAAAGAGACGAGAATACTTTTTGTGTGCCAAAAAAAAAAAAAAAAACGACTTTATTCAATAATATCTAGTGATGGGTGATTTCAAAACATTGCTTCTTGAAGCTTTGAAGCTTTATGAATCTTTTGTTTCGAATCAGTGGTTTGGAGCATGTATCAAATTGCCAAAGTTTTGCCAGTTGCCACTTTGGCAGTTTGATACATGCTCCAAACCACTGATTCGAAACACAAGATTCGAAAGCTTCATGAAGCAGTGTTTTGAAATCGCCCATCACTAGATATCGTTGAATTAAGTCGTTATTTTGGGTTTTTTGGCACACAAAAAGTATTCTCGTCGCTTCATAACATTAAGGTTGAACCCCTGTAGTCACATGAACTGTTTTAAATATGTCTTTAGTAGCTTTCTGGGCATCTGAAAGTGTTAATTATCTTGCTGGCAATGGAGCCCTCACTGAGCCATCAGATTGTATCAAAAATATCTTAATTTGTGTTCCAAAGATGAATGAAGGTCTTACAGGTGTAGAACGACATGAGAGTGAGTAATTAATGACAGAATTTTCATTTTTGGGTGAACTATCCCTTTAATCCAGTCTAGAAAAACTAGTTTGCTGGTTTTAGAGAGGTTTTGGATACTTTCAAACTCTCATTGCTTTATTGGGTAAAATTATTCTTTTTTTAATTAATGCATTATTTTTTATTTATATTTGTCTGCACTGAATGCAATACAAGTGAATTTATAATCAATATTTCTGTCTCCTATCATGTATATATTTTTTCACTAAGCCGGTCGCAGTGCATTTTAGGATTGCCTTCTTTCATGATGAATACATGTGATGCTGTCTTTAAATTTGGCTAAAATTAGGCATCTTAAGAGGAATGTGAATTAAATTATCCACTGTACATTTTTAAGCAGCCTTCATATCAGGTACAATGACTTAAAATTCTTCCTCTGTAGAGTAATTGCAATTTTAGAGAGAAAATGAGATGGACAAAACTGTTATTGTAGATGAATTAGCTTATGCGCAAGGCCAGATGTCACACCTGCAGCCTGTTTGTGTGTGAGAAAACATTTACATGTGCTTTCACCATTGACTCACACCACACTACTTTGTTCGTCAAATCTGTTTGGTATGCTTCTGCAGAGCACGGCGGGTCATTTAAATCTGAATTTGTTCAGCATTGTGAGACAAATATTGTGTCATCTGTGGGACCTAGAGTCCTGGCCTCATTATTAAAGTCTCCAGAGGAGCGGAATATCCCAAAATAGGTCCCTTTCTCGTCATCATCTGCCTCTCATTCCCTTTGCTCACTGTCTCCAACCCTCGGACTGACAGTAACCCCCCCAACCCTCACCTTTTCATTTCACCCTCATTCACACACATCATTACAAAAGAGAAGAAATTAGACTTTATCTGGCCTGGTGTCAAACTGTGTTACTTTAGGAGGAGGAGGTGGGAGGAGTAGTGCTTAACATATTGTGTAATATTTGTTTATATGCTATGCTATATGCTGGGAAACCTTGGGTCCTGCCATCCATGTGGATGTTACTGTACATATATACTGTATATACCCTGTAGCCCTTTAGGACAAAGGTTCACTTACACTACAAAATGAGCTGTCTACCTGTTCCTCCCTCTAATCCTGCTTCACTGTGTCTCACCCCTCGATCCACTAGTGTCCTGTCCATCTTAATGCCAAATCCAACAATGTTACAGTGCTTCTGGTTTCTTTCCCTTCAGGGTGCCAATTACAGCAAGCCCCATCCTCCTCCACCTCTGTCGTCTCTGTATTATGTTGACTTAAACATAAGCTGCGTCTGTCTTAATCAGCTAGAACTTGCAACTGATGGAGCTGTTCTCAAAATGAACTTGTTTCATCGCTAATCACGCTTATCACAAACCTACTTCTCTCTCTCGTTCATCTCTCTCTCTGTCTGTGGCTCTAATGGCATATGCATTGGCATAGGTGGTGTGCTGTTTTCCTGATGGGCCTCAGGTGACCTGATTGTAAGTGTCTGTGATATCTGACCCTTCCCTTTCTCTGATAGGAGTTTTCTCATACATCATGCATGATCTAATTGAGCCATTTTGCATGTCTGTCAAAGGTGCAAGCGTTTAGCCAATGAGTGAATTGAGAATGTATACTGACCGTAAACATTTTATTATCATATTATGTTATTTTAAAGGTTCCTAATTTTGTTTTGGAGGTCTCCTACAATAGGTTTACATGCATCCATGGTCAAAAAGAAGTACTTGAATTTTCTCATGCATTGCAGCATCACTCCTTCTCATAGTGTCTGAAACGGTTCGATTAAAGGATAAGGGTCTCTCTAAATCTCTATTTTTGAGCCTTCTCTGCTCTGATTGGTCAGATGGCCCAGTCTGTTGTGATTGGTGTACCCCTTACAGAGCATGATGGAAAAAGTAGACATTGTTGGCAGACAGCCAATGAAGACCTTAGGCTGGCATTATGCATATTTGTTACAAACCTACGTAGGTTTGTACAGGAAGTAAGACTGGAATTACTGATGACTCCTTTCAGGCAGTTTAGAATTGGTTCTTTTTTGGGAGACAATAACTCAGTTTATCACACACTTTGATCTTTGAAACTTTGAGGACCTTTTATATTCACAAACGGCTACATTACAAACTACATGACAGGTAATATCTGAAAAAGCATAACAAGGACATTTTAAAACAAATATCTATGTCCCTGCGAACTATATATCTATCCACAATTCCACATACAATAAAATATCTTACAAAAGCTTGTACCTTATTTACCTCTAAAGGGTGCATATTAGTTCCTTAAAAGTACACATTAGTACTTACGGTAAAGTTTATGTATTAGTACCTAAATTGTATTAGTATCTTTTGAAAGGGTACTGCCCCATTGACAGGTTTTGTAACATTTTTACAAAAAAGAGTGTATTTACAAGATAAGCTAGACTTTGTATCTCTGAAACTATACTATTTTTATTTTTATTTTTATTTTTTTTTTGGACAATTTTGAATATTTAATTTAATTTAATTTAAAAGACAACTTCAAAGATTTTCAACCAGCTTTGTATTGTTACAATGTCAGGAGCACAGGTAACAGAGAAAGAAAACACATTATACGTGTACATATTCTACCGACATTGTAACAATTGGAAGCTGGTTGAAAATTGGCAAAGTTATCGTTTAATTTTTGTACCAGTGATTTTTTATTTCATTCTTTAATTTTTTACATTTTAGTTTAGTTTTATTTTTCTTCTTCTTTAATTTAATTTTATTTTATATTTATATTTATTTTATTTTGCATATGTTTGGGCCTATGCAGTTCATGGTAATATTAATAATAACTTGAATAATAAACAGTGTAGGAACTGTTTGTTTGCCACTTGATATCAGGTCCAGAAGCAAAATCAAGTGCAATTCCTCATCCTCAATGATCCCACTGTGTCTATCTACCTTTTTTCCCAATAACATTTTTGATTGAAATGTTTTCCCTGTGTGCATGTGATTGTCTCATTTCACACTCCTTCAGCCTTCCTTCCATCTTTCCTTAAATAAACAGGCCATGTTTCTGTCAACCTATCGGCTTTGGCTCGCTCTTTCTTTCTTTCTTTCTTTCTTTCTTTCTTTCTTTCTCTCTCTCTCTCCTTCTCTATCTGTGATGTGTTCTGTGAGATTGATTCTGTGCTCCTGTCCCTTTAATGTCATTTAAGTGTTTCTGTGGGCGCTTTTTCCCTCTGCCAAAAGCCTGCCTCAGAACCTGATGAGGTATCAACAATAATATAAAAAAGAAAGGAGCAATTTCCTGTAGTAACCATAGCGAACGCTTTGCTGCATGATGTGGATGCTTGCTTTACCCCTATGGGGGTTGCGGGCTCCATTCTAATGATTAAAGCAGGAACACAAGCCTGCAAGGCTTTTTACAATATTACACACGCAAGTTCAAAGTGTGGCCAACACTGTGGCAAATCCCTTAGTCTAATAGCACGTGCATATTGAAATGTATATTTTTTTCTCATTGGAAGTTTGGGTGAGGTTGAAGGGCAGCAAAAAAAAAGAAAAAAAGAAAAATTGCCCATAAATCACATTTTACTGAATGCCAGAAGCCTATTTCCGGCGCAGTGCATTTTTGGTAGGTACTAATTAATTGACGAATGTATAGCGCTGTTAGATCCAGTACAAAGCAAAATCAGCAGCCCTTTTGCCCAGTGGCTAACACAGTTTAAACACTAGAAAATGTTTCATGAAAACAGGAAATAAAAGGCAAGTGTTGGAGATTAGAGGCAAGATGGAGGGAGAATGAGAGAAACATGATGGAGTGAATGAGGAAGTTAAACGAGGAGGGGCAGACAGTGTGTGCAAACAGAAAAAAATAGCTCGCTAAAAGGTTGACCAAGCCGGAGGAAAAGACGGAGTAGAGTAAATTGAAAAAGAAATGGTCCATAAAGGTGAAGAGATGAGGCTTGTAGAGATTTAGTGGAGAGGCCTAAAGATTTCACTCCAGCTAACAGGCCTGAGGGAGGAGGGGGTTTCAATTTGTTTTTGTGTTTCTTTGTGATGTGCTTCTACTGTGAAGGTTGTATTAATTGAGTTGTCCAATTTATACAGTATAATGTTTATTACTTTGAGGTTACATTGGCACAAATAATCCTCACCGTTCATGTAAACTAATATACATCCAAAATCCACATAATGTTATCTCATGTTGACTGGTGAATATTTACAACAAGATTTGCTTTTCGGATTTATCATTATTAGTGGTGTCTGCTAAGGCATTAATCAACCCCCAAACACCGCTAATAATGGTAGATAAATCTGTAAAACCTATCTTGTTCCTGAATTGGAATAGGAAACATTAAATACTCACGTGTCACATAAATAAATCCAAAACCCTAAACATTAAATTTCAGCATGGAACTCATTCTGCTTTATTGTCACTTTTGATCAATTTAATGCATTTTTGCTTAGTAAATATTAACTTCTTTACAAGAATCTTACTGACTCCAAACTTTTTAACAGTACTGTACATCCTAGCATCTTCGTAGCAATTTTCCCACAGGTAAGCACCTTTTTCAGAAAATGTAAAAGTCTATTTTTGCGTTTATGTGTCTGCTGCTAAAAATTAGCCTTAACATATGCTTCCTCACATGGTTCGAGCGGATTAGTATCATGGTGATACTGCTGAACTGCGTCACTCTTGGAATGTACCAGCCCTGCGAAAACATCGACTGCACCTCGGAGCGCTGTCAGATACTACAGGTCAGTATGGACATATATAGGCCTACACACAAACTAGCTCTTTTCCAAAACCTAGCGATCAACCTACTAAGGCAGCATTGTAAATGTCATGGAACAAAGTAGTCTGTCATTCTTTTTTCTTTTATTTTTTTTTGCCTTGTTGGACATTATTTTTAAATAGGGAAATAGTTGGGATGTACTGCTCACTAACTTGCAAAATATTCTTAAAAACCAACATGAAAAAGAATTATCAAATCATGGATTGCGAAAATTAGTGATATGATATTTATTTCATTATACTCTAATAAGCATATTACTCTATAATTGTATTGAATTAAATGTACATTTTATAATCAATATTTCTCTCACATTGTACACCATCTTTTTTTAACAATCCTTTCTGTGCTCAGAAAAAAAATGTGCAAAAATAGCATTTACCCTTAAATTTTTCGTAGTAGTACCTTAAGGGTACATATTAATGCTCTAAGGTACACAGTTGTTTCTTTGAGGGTACAGCCCCAGGGATAAGGTGTTGAATGAGATACTAGCTCAGAATAGAATCTTAACTAGCATAATTAAGATTGTTACCTCTTTTTTGAATAGCTTTCACCTGTGGGAGCATGCCTAAGATGCCTTAAAATGCTGCCTCCATAGGACTGTCAGTAGGTTTTGGAACAGTGAATCTGTCTCTCTTTTCAGATATATAAAATAAACCTGATGCAAAAGACCAACCCTGAATGTGATAATGTGCCTTGTCAAAATGCAATTACTGATGTCATTTGAAGAGAGTTTAAGGTTCATACACATATTCCCAGTCCGTCCTCTCTCAAGTCACAGTCTTCCTCCTCTCTTTCCCTCCATTTATTATCATCACAACTCTCTGTGGTTAATGAGGCTCTCTCTCTGTGAGGTTGACGAAGCAGACAAAACTCGGGGGGGATTGTGTTGACAAAGGATGGCCTTTAATTGCTTATGTCATCTTTTGGGAGCTTTAGGGACATTTTCATGTGTCCTCTAAACTCTCCATGCATCCACTGTCCCAGGAGCCCTGCTGTGTTCATTAGCTTGCCTGGATGTGATGGCTGGTTCCAGGGAGTCTGTTCAGAGACCTCACATAAAAATGTACATGATCGTTGTGTGTTAGAAAAACCATTGCCTATGGCACTGTTCCAGTTCATCTTTCATTGTACAGCTTAAACATGAACACACTCCATTAAAGGATTAGCTCACCTAAAAACTGTGTCATTGTTTACTCACTCTCATATTGTTCCACCTGTATAATTTACTTTCTTTCGTGGAGCACAAAAAGGAGATATTTTGAATGATGTAGTTGGTCGCTATTTTCCGTTTAGGTACAATGAATGTAGACTGGGGCTTTCAAGCATGAAAAGGACACAGAAACAACATAAAAGTAATATAAATGGGGTCAATATGATGACGCACTGCATTTCTAGTCTTCTGAAGACATTATGAGAGAAGTAGCAATGTCATATTCGTGAACGAATCATCCATTTGAGTCAGTGGTTTTCAATAAATTTGTATGATTCGTTTTACGAAACTGTCATTTTTAAATCACGCTTTTGTGTTCAACTCAGGGCCTGTTTAATAATGTGCCGTAATGTGGGCAGCCACGCCTTTGTATTCAAAAGTCTCTGTTTTCATCTGTTAACACTGAAACGCAACCCCAGGGTTTTCAAACTAAACTGCAGCATTTCCAAAAGTCTCTGTTTTTGAGGGTCGAAAACCCCAGAATAGTGTAGACGCCAGGGGCCTGTACCATGAAGCCAGATTAGCTGGCTAGCCAGGTAAGTTTCAGATTAGTTTGCGCCAATCCTGGGTTTTAGGTACCATGAATGTGACTTGGCTTTTAGCAGTGTTTATCACCATAATAACTTACGCTCCTTGGCTAACATGCTCCAGGGCAGGTTTTGTTCTGGGTAAGAGATCTCAAACTGAAATTGGACCAATCAGATAAGTGACACTGACCCATCCAATGCAATAAAGTCACTCCCCCAGTTTCTCTTCCTCCAAATTAAAGGTCACTATATAGTAAAAACAAATATTTAACAATGAAATTGTCTGGCTTTAATGATAATTAGAATTATTTTATGATTTATATATGATTTATATAATTATTATAAGATCTATATTATTATTAATCCATTACACACAAGCAATTTTATTTGAACAGTCATTAAGCATTTAGTTTAAATGAATATTAATATATACAGATCATGTGTAATATAAATAAGCTGTAGAATCAATAGATAACTCTTTAAAAATTACTTGTGTACATGACCTTACATGTTTGAGTCTCTATCACTATATATTATCAACTATATAAACGAACTTCACAAGTTTCACTTGCACTTATTTTATTTGTCCTCTTTCATAGACAAGTGTTTTCTTTAGTGTAAATGCATTTAAATTCTTCATTTTCTTCAATCCCCTAACCTTTCAGCAAAAGAGTTTTGAATCGCACTGGCTCTCTCGCGAGAAATGAATCACAGTTTCTCTCTTTGCAAGGCATGTGATTGGCTGTTTGCCACTGAAGTCACGCATTCATGTGCACTCGCTCCACAAACTCAGGATCAAAGCCCGAGTTGGCAGAGAAAGTTGATGATCAGCATCATGGTACCAACAAAGCCAGATTGGAGTGATTTGGTTTTGTCAACTTAAAACTAATACTATAACCCTGAGTTTGTTCAACTACAATCATGTTACAGGCCCCAGGCTTAACCATAGCAAAAGTTTTGCATTTTAAAACAAAAACACACTAGTGTAAACAGGGCCTCTGTGACTCGATGATTCAGTTGTAGCAATTAACAGTACAGGAGGCATTTTGATGACTTAAATTTGGGTGTGGTGGCATTCAAATCTATCGTATGTCTTCAGAAGACTTAGAATACAGCACATGATCACTTTTATAATATCTTTTTTGGTGCTTTTGCATCTTTTTTTAAAGTCCCCCTACAGTCAATCATTTTATCCCTTAAAACTAATATTTGATCACCAAAATTACATATTTAAACTTTTTTTTTCCTGTGAAAAAAAAAAAAAAATTCTTCATGCCTTAAAAGCTTGAATGTAACTCTACACCCTTGCGTCATTATATATATGCGGAATTATAAATATGCAAATTAGCCCCGCCTCCACTCACTTGCACGAGCTCAGAGATCCACTCGGTCAACTTTACTGTAGTAAACACTGCACATTGGCAAGTGGAAATACTGGTTTAATTCAGCCATTATATGTTTGAACCAGATACTGATTCAGAAGAAGTGGAAGAGTGAATTATACAGACTTGTCTACAAAGCAGATGTATAAGAATGGTAATGCGTTTTATGTATCACTCTTTATAACGTCGGACACATAACAGTAATTATTAGGATTAGCCTTTTGCTTGACTACGTTATCAAACAGCTAATAATGTGTTATACAAACCATGTTCCCATTCGCCATCTCAGAGTCAGACAGCTGCCTTCTAAAAATCTGTATCCTTAGAAATGCTTTGATCAACTTAGAATGTCAGTGAAGAAAGGCATGTAGTTCATATAACATCGTAATATACATCATATACATAATTCACCCGCTATATTGCTAAATGTACACAATTTTTCATAGCAAAAGAAAAATATACTGGGATAACCTGGCTTCTCCTGAGACTCCCCTGCTTCAGAGCATATTCAATGATATGCTAAAGCCTGCCAGCACATTGACGTGATTGGTTGGAAGCACAAAAATAAATGTACAGTACACAAGAGTAAATACAAAGTGTTCGTTGTTAGTCGCTGTTCGTTGTTTTCACTACATGGGGACTTTAAGCTTAAAAGCCATTCATTGTAATTTTAGGGAAAGACAAACCAGTACAATTCTTCAAAATGATTTCTTTTGTGTCCCATTGGGAAAAAAAATCAGTCATGTTTTTTTTAAACAAGATTTCAGATATCAGTTATAATAGCAGTATCTCTCCCCCTCCCCCTAGTTTTTTTCATAATCTTTACCAATGTATGCAATATAAACTCTCTCTGTATCTTATAAATAAAACAGGGCTCTTGCGGGCCGCCTGTCCTCACGACACATCAATATGAGATGAATTTTTATGCTCCTGTTCTTGAACAGTGCCATAAGGGATGGTTGTAGGTTGGTGATTTTGATTTCTGTCTATTGTGAACATCCTCTGTATGTGCAACACCCTCAGACATTTTGCAACACTGTCTAGATTCATTAGCCCTGTGTTCACAATAATCAAGGCACAGACCAATTTGATTTGATGCAAAAGCTTACCGCTTAAAGGCATAGTTCACCCACAAATTAATTTTCTGTCGTTATGTATACACATTCATGTCATTCCAAACCTGAATGACTTCTGTAGAACATATTTTGAAAAATGTTTTGGCCATACGATGAAAGCCAGTAGGGCCCAAACAGTAAAAAACACATTTTTCAAAATATCATCTTTTCTGCTAAGTCGTACAGGTTTGGAAAAACATGAGGGTGAGTTATTTTCTTTTTTGGGTGAACTATCCCTTTAAGTTTTACAAGGATGAAATTATATTATAGGCAAAGCGCCATAAATCATAGGCCTTTAGTCTGAGAGATAAGTAATTGAGATCTTCTCCTAATTATTAGGCTTTCTGTCAAATCGAATGAGTTTATGATAACTTCCTACAGTGCATTGCCCAATTAAGAGATAATGCTGACTGTGGCCTTACCTTACATCTCAGGCTTACCTGTGAAAGTGGCATACGTTAGGGAAGGCCAGAGGCATCAGGCAGCAGCTTTACCTTCTCATTGGTGCAGCTGAAATGGAGCGAGAGCCATGACTCAATGTTTTATCAGCCAAGATGGCTGACAGTATTCCCTCAGTGAGCTCTCGCTGTTTAAAGCTGTACTTTCATTGTGTAAAAAGAGATTTGAAGAGAGAAATGCAAATGAAGAATGTCTGCAATGCGATATTTCTCACATTAGCTTTTTGGATTGACTGCAAAACAAAAAGACGAGGTTGAAATGAAAACTGTGTGGGCAGGAACGAGAGTCTGTCTCTCTCCTGCTTGCTGTGTGTGTACGGACTCGTATAGAGAGCCATATGTCATGTATGGCACGTGGAAGAAGGTAGCTTTAGAGGAAGCATCCTCTTGGCGCCAGGATGTTTGCGTCCTCTGGTCCCACAGGGGATCTTAAACCAGTGCTGTTTTGCTCGCCTGCACCGGCCGTTTCAAACTCTCCGTTACTCGTGCGGGCGGCCGTCCAAATTGGCATCGCTGCATAACGGCCTCCTCCTTGTATCACACATACACACACTGTAGCATGAAACAAAACCTGTATCAGCTCTACTTGGCAACTGGGGACATGCAAAGTGACTAAGGACACAACGTAACAAACATTCTATTTATCACGCGTGTGCAAGAAAATTACACTTCTCACGTCTTTATAATTATCCCCGCAGGGTCGAACTTAAAAACGAAATGAGTGACCAACGTAAGAAGAGAAACAAAGCCATTGATGAGGGTGATTGCGGCCTGACTGGTCTCTGTAATCAGTCGTTGAAATCCCTGCTATCTATGGTGTCGTAATGAAAACGCGGCGGGGCACTGACAGCGACAATCACACGTCGGAGTGTTTGTAGGAAGATAATTAACAGCCCTCCTAAAGTCTGTGTACTCGTGCAACTCAATTGTTTATGAAAGAAATGCTTTCTGTCAAGCCGATCATCTGATCTGATTGCCAGTCATCTCAGCGTTGGTTGGGAAATGAGATCCGAAGTGGGTCGTCCAGGGTCAGGTGAATTGAGGGTTAACAGACTGGGCTTCATAATCAATTGTTCATTTACACAAGGGTTCTTGAGGGACTTTTCATTTCAGACTCATTCAGCTTTTGACTTCTCTCAGGATCTCATTATCTCTCATTGGCAGTCAGACATTATGTTTTAGAAAAATTATGCTGTGCAACACATTGCAAAGTATTTCGGTCACTATGTCGTTCCCAGAGCAAATCTGAATGATCAGTGGTTGATTTTGAAGAGCACACGGCAAAATCAGAGCAAATAATGGATTGTGAACCAGAACTGGAGAACTGGTTCCATCTGGATTTGCATCAATAATCGTTTGTTTGTCTGTCTGTCTGTCTGTCTGTCAATGACATTTGCAGAGTATATAGCAAAAGCAGAGCAATGAATGGATCTTGAACCAGATCTGAAGAACTGGTTTCATCCAGACTACTAATAATGTTGCTTAAGTTAATATAATCTGTTTTCCTGTCGTGTCCGTCATTCTGTCTATCTGTTGTTCTCTCAATCTATCTAACATTCTATCTGTATTTTACTATCTGTGTGTGAATAGTGACTTTCTGAGTTTCCTCTCTCTTGAAAAGCACCAGCCACCACTGATATACATAGGAATCACAATTGACGGAAACAATATATAATCTAATTGGACAAATCTCTGCAGTGATTGTTAACTCAATTGTTAGGAGTATACTACATATAATGATAGCCTCTGAGCTAAATATGGACATAAAACTCTAGTTTTTGATTTCATGGGGTCTGTCAAAACATACATTGTGTTATACAAGTGCCTTTATTGATCTCTTCTTTTCTGTCTTTTAGGCATTTGATGCATTTATCTACATTTTCTTTGCACTGGAGATGGTGGTGAAGATGGTGGCTCTAGGGATCTTTGGCCAGCGCTGTTATCTTGGCGATACTTGGAACAGGCTGGACTTTTTCATCGTCATGGCAGGGTAAGGGCACTTATGTTTTCTTTCAACCTTCCCTGACATACCATTCATTCTATCTGCAGGTGAATCAAGGGCTATAGTGACCCTGAGTGGTTTTATTTTTTCTAAGTAGAGACATCTACATTCTGTGAACTGCATAAATGGACATTTCAATTCAGTTGTTCTGAAAAAAATACTAATTTAGAATATGATTAAATGTTTATATTGTGAAGTTCATCTCTAAAAGACTTGTACTTCATGTTTACCTCAAGAATGCCCTTGATGAACTTTTTTTGTTGTATGTCCAAGCCAAACCCCTTAGCTACAGTCCTTCAGATCTCAGTTATGTCAAGTTCAAGCATCCCACGTGTTGTTTTGATGCTGTTTTCAAGATCTCCCAGTTTTCAGTGCCAAAAAGAGATGTAAAAACTGCTAAAACCGCTATGAGAGTATAAATTTACTGAACTTTTCTGGATGTTTCTCTGAGGAGGACATCAGAATAGAAAGGAGAAGCATTGGATCAACAGGACAGACCTGCTGGAACAAGATAAACTTGTTGTAATTTGTTATATACACACGTAGTCTGTCTCTGACAGACTATCCACACTAACTCACAGGAAACAAACCCTCATAAGTTAATAGACTGAACAAATTGAAACACAGCCATAATGTGATGCAGGTTGTTAATTTTTTATTATATACTACCTTAATTGGCCATGAGCAAATGCGTCCCATTACAATCTCTTCATAGAGCACATTAAGCTTTTCTTCTCTACTTTTGCATGTTAATTTGGTTGCACATTCAAGTGTGTATTTAAGTACAATAGGATAGTACAGGGTTTGTATCAGTGAGCTCAGCTTAGGTTACTCTCAGGTTTGGCAGTATTCGCTGAGTGAAATATTAGACTCATTAGAGCATGATGGGCAATAATCTGGCCTTTTCTAATGACAGACATTAGTCTGTTCCATGCCTGTATTCGTCGTATGAAACAACTCTGTCATATACACACATTGTTGTGAGTTATTTTGTGATTTGTGATAAATTCACACTTTTTTTGACAAGGTGCATTTGTTGATATTGTCCATCAAAACCAGCTTAATGTGGTTTTCTGGCAGACTAGTAATCTGATATTTTATTTAGAGCGATGTTGAGGGCTTGGAGTTGGCCAGGTTAAAATGTTGGCTGTTTGACCACCTAAACACCAGCTTGGCAAGGCTGGGAGACAAGCTAAACCAGGTTAACTAGCTAAAACCATCAAATGTTTTCATTTTTTTTCCACCTCCATATGGTTCAGGGCACATATTTGTCTCTGCTTCCTACTATTTACCTTCTGAACTCAGGACAAACATCTGATTACAAAACTGCTTTAAAGTAGATTAGATTATCAGGCATTCACTCAGATAAATACATTGAGGGCTTGAGGGAAGGTATTGATGGAAGAAAGTACTGAGAGAAACGCTGAATTTATTACATTTCACTCATGAAATGTGTATTACTGAGCAAGAAAACCTCAGACTGCATGGGCATGTTTACCGTAATTCTCATTTTGCTAAGCATGATTTGAGAGCAAACAGCAGCTAAAACATGTAAAATACAACCCACTGGAAAGTCTGAAGTGGATATGCTACTTCCACGACCCAGTGAATCGGTTTGCACTGCATGGTTGAAAAAAAAACTTGAGTAAACATATTTTCTCTTCACTCTCCAGTGGGTTGTATCACACTGCGTGGTTCAGTTTGGTAGTGCCGTTTCATCACACTTTCAGAGTGTTCGTCTTCCCGTACAGCTTATAACTAATACAGTAAGGCAGTCTGTGTGACTGTGAGGAACGTTTAAAGGAATAGTTCACATAAAAGATTCTGTCATCACTTACTTCCCTTCATGTTGTTCCAAACTTGTATGTCATCTTTTTTAGTTAGTTCTGAGTTGTATTGGAAGCCAGACACTTCAAAAGAGTGATGAAATATACATATACATATACATATACAGAAATAAATATCCCGAGCTGATATGCTTCTTATAGTATAGCACAGATTAGTTTTGACCACCAGTATGTCTTAGGTGGATATAAACAGATAGGGCAAAATAAAATCAGATCTATGAATTAGAACTTGCGGATGATGTAAACGGATCCCTTGAACTGCTCAGACATATCTTGGGCATTTTAGTGTTGAGTTTCCCATTGCATCCAGAGCTCAAATCTGAGGAAAGAAGGTTAGGAGAGAGTTAGTCTCAGCCTTAGACGTCACGCCCACGGACCGTTTGCTGAACGTCTGATGCATATGGCACACTTATCTGGAAACACTTCAGGAGTTTCGAAGCCATCATTTGGTTGGTTGAATTCTACAGGATGTCCGGGAGACGTGCGTGTTGCATTCTTAAATGGTCCGCCTGGAAACAAGTGGCGTGACGCCAAACCCCCTTGTAGGAGAAGAATGCCGTCATGTTGTGATAATGAGCGCTTACCAGGATTAACTAAACATAGGTTTTTCAAAAGTATGTGAAGTACACGGCTCCATTGTTGCAGTAAACTTGCACAATGTTCTTGAATGAATAATTAATTAGATGCAGGCCGGTCTGTTATTGTAGGGACATCGACTTTAAATTTTCACGCCGCTAAACATGATGTGGAACAAAACGAACTTTGATTGGTTGCGTTACATGTCAGTCAAACATCCTCTTAGGCGGTCCTTGGCCAATAAAAGCTATGACAGAGTCCAGACCTTCTGCTGTCAGTCTGAAGGTCTGGCTATGAGAGACTAGGAGAAAGTCAACTTCAGATTGGACACACTGTAGATAGGTGGACACATTCCAGGCAGACTGAAAGCACTTAGAGGCAGCGACAGTAAGAGAAATGCTTGACTTTTACTGAGGAAATGTGGGAAACATGAAGAGATAAATGTCCTGAAGTTGAATATTCCTTGACCATGTTTATATGCACATGTAAATTCAGATTACATGTGAACCTGATAAAGAAATGACCTGGTTAAACTAATATTTTGGGATTAATTTTTTGGGAATATGCTGAGTACACGTATACAGGAACATTCACCCATAGCATTACATTTTTTTGTCAATTTACTTTTAAAATTCTAACAATCAAGACTGTGTGTGAAAGCAGACTAAGCTGCTTTCTCTCACTTGAATAAGACACCTGTGCTTATTTGTCTTTCAGTTGTGACACTTCTGGGTGCAATCATACAGAAACGTTCTCAAAGTAAGACCTAACAGCGAATTCATTTAAAAATGAAATCCAGATGGGACATTTAACTAACGTAAAGTCATTTGCACTGTTTGAATGGTGGAATTTAAAAACTGCCAGAGCTCAACAAGTATGAAATATCACCCACAAGCAAATACAACACCATTAGTGCACATTTTAATGAGAACCTGCGACTTCCAGGTGACAAAGACATGTTTAACCAAGTAAAATCGAAATCTTTCTAAGTACCCCCTGAGGTACTCGCACACCTGGTTGGTAAACACTGGATTAGAAACCCTGTTACGTAAAGTCCTCTCCTGTGTGTGTTTTCTGTGTGGTGGGATGTCTGTGTGTTTGTGTGATGTTTTCTAGCCGACTCTTGGCTAATCCTTCTGTTGTGTTGTGGGTGAAGTCAGTGAGGCTATCTCTAACTACACACCCAGATTACATGCCTCTTTCTCCCCATTTTCCCTTCCCTCTCTTTCTCTCTCACACACAGCCTCAGCTCAGATTGCCTCACTGCCTTTTTTAGTCACTATCTTTCTCTCTTTCTGTCTTTTTCTCTCATCCATCCCCACACCCACAGAAGAGTCATCATTTTTGCAGTCTCATTTCACATGATGCACACAGCAGCACACACACACATATACACCCCACACATTAACACTCTAGAAGACTGACGGCACATGAAAGTGAGGGAGATGAAGGCAGAGCAGGAAAAAGGGGCTGCAGCAAAGCAGTGAACAATTAGAGAGAGGCTGCCCGTCGGCAGGTAGCTAATTACTCTCACAGACACACACTCTGATTGATGTGTACTAAAACAGCCGAGATCTCCCCCACCCCCCTCTCTTCGTCTCCCTTCTGAGCCTCTGTTCAGGATTTGCTTCTGTTTATTTATGTCTCTCCCCACAATACTTCACATATGTGATGTCTTTTTTTTTTTCCTTTTCTTTTATTTTCTTTTCTTTGTCCCTCCTTCCATTGCTTTGGCACGTTCCCTCACTGCTTGGCACAGCTTGGTTGATTTGTAATTCAATTATTCTGTTGAAGTTATACTAGACCCACCAGCTGAGATATAGTAATGACTCTATTTATTACGTTAGTAAAGATTTTCTGTCTGTACATTAATTTGTCCATCCATCCGTCCGGCTGGCTGTCATCTCTAATACTGTGTAAAATGTACTTCTGATTTTTGTATTTATGTTTTTTTTTTTTTTTTCATATTTAGTTAACCTTGTCCTGTTTTTATTTAGTCAAGTTTTAGTTGACTAAATGTCTGGGAATTTTTGTCATTGAAAACGTAGTCACGTTTTCGCCATGTTGCATAATAGTTAAACTGATAATAATGATTATTTAGCTCAAAATTGTAATCGCAATGATTGTTTATTGTTTTTATTGTTGATGATTGTATACATTTATTTATACATTTCATCAGGATTATTGCACATTCACCTATAAGCACAAATCAAGAGAATGGCAACTTATAAGCTTATAAGTACACTGATTTATTATAGGCTATTTATCATATAACACACTTGGTTAAATAAGAAACTTCTCTTAAATTAAAACAGTAATTCCAATAATTCCGAATTACATTAATGTTTTTCTATTAAAATAACAGCAACTTTGTATTGCCACACAGAGGTTGCTATAAGATTTATTCTGCAAGCTCAATCACAAACAATATCAAGATCCATGTTTGAATTCACGTAGTACAGTTCATCACTGAGAAGGTTTGATCGCAGATTTAGTCACAGCAAACAGCGCAAGCGGCTCTTGACAGAACACAGACTGGCTGAATGACACTTTCATTTAAACAAAATATCTCAAATGGATATTGCTAAACTCCAGCTGACTTGTTTGTCAGGTTTTTCAGATCATTCAAGAGTTTAGAGAGAGCATGTGTGCATGATTGTCAGATGGTAAAGATTAAGTAAGCTAAACACCAGGCAGAAAATGTATCCTTTTAACAGAAATTCTCTGATTCTCTGATTAACAGAAAACTCTTGACATATGGCAACCGCAAACATGAAAGCTCGTAGTAGAGGCTTGTACAATATTCTATAATATTTTGTCTCCCTTTTTTCGACAAAAAAAGAGAGATTTTGGAAAAGTTTTTATTTTTCAAGTACTAAACATTTTCAGTCAACAATATTGCATGTTGATGTAGTCACAGTTATCGTTTAATAACTTTACTGACATTTCGTCATCCTGTTTTAGTCATGGGGAAAAAGCTCATTGACAAACATTTTTTGTCATAGATTTTGTTAATGAAATTAACACTAGTTAACATTTATTAGTTTTATACCCTGCTATGGGTTTTATTTAATGCAAACTATACAAAACATTAGCAAATTTGACTTTGGGTATGTGTGTCCGTCTGTACAGGAAGGACTGCTTCTAAGAGAATGTTTGATGCAGGTTTAATCCCTCCAGGTGGAAAGGAAATTGATAAGCTCATCTCTCTCTATGGTTTATGTATGTGTTTCAATTTGCATATGTCTGTGGTGGTTAATTTGTCCAAAATGTAGTTTGTTCAGGTCTCTCTGTTGAAGATATCCTAGGCATCATGATGCCTTTGAAGGTCGGAAACTTTTGCCATTAAAGCGTGTTTGTGTAAATGGTGTTAATGTCAGTATGTTTGTAGAGGGGAGAGATCCTGCTCTCTCAGGTATTCTCACTCTAAATGACATTTCAGTCGCCAGTCTGACATTTCAACTGATTCTACAGTGCAGGAAAAAATAAAAGGAAAAAAGCTCTGCTGATATTTTTGGATCATCCAACCTGGTCAGTCTGACTTCTGCCAGAATATTTGCCTTGAGTGCAAGTGTGTACTTGTGCCACTGAGCGGATGTGTGTGTATTCACCCAAAGCCTGCATTTATGCATCTAAATGGAGCCGCTTATTTCATTCGTAATCAGGAACACTGTGAAGAACTCTACTTAAAGTGCTACAATGTTGTCCGATTATACACCCTTCTCATTGGCTTCACTCTGAAACAAAATAACTCGTCGTGTAGTGTTCTTCACTTAGCTGTCCAATCCCCTCTCTGATCCTCTATTCTAATCAGCTTTCTTTGCATGAATGAATAATGTATGTATGCTAATGAGAGGGCCAGCTGCTGTATGTGATTAGCAGGTGTTTATTGAGTGATGGACGGAGCACCTAAGGCTCTGCTTCCCTCAGCAGGCCCGGACGTGAACAAGTAAAGATGTTATTAAAATTCAAAATGAAAGAGGAGAAGAAATTATTTTTTCTGCTAGATGGCAAATGAATGAGATGTTCAGAATTAGTGGACGTCAAAGATACCACTGTTACGGCAGTATCGCTCCAAATAATGCCAGTGGAACATTTTTTTTAATTTTTTTTTTTTTTTACTGTATTTATTGTAGTATGTATGATAGTGGATATTTCCAAACAGCTTGAGGTACTCGACCTGAACTTGTTTATTGTTCAGAATGAGTGGATGCCATCACTGTTATGGCAGTATTGCTTCAAATAATGCCAGTGGAACATTTTTTTATGGGGTTATGTATTTAGCATAGTATGTATGATAGTACATTTATTTCCAAATAGCTTGAGGTACTCAGCCTGAACTTGTTTATGTTGATGCGCTTGCGGCTCATACTTAACATTGACATGCATTTTTTGAGTTTAGTGCCAGAGGCCGCTCAACACAGGATTCTGGATGAAGTGCAATGGAGTGGAACAGAACATAGGGATCTTGAGACTCATTTTTTCAAGTACTGCTTATATATTTACATTTATGCATTTGGCAGATGCTTTTATCAAAAGCAACTTACAGTGCATTCAAAGTATACATTTTTTATCAATGTGTGTCCTCTTGGAAGCAAACCCATGACCTTGGTGTTGCTAGCGCATTTCCTTAACAGCTGGGCACCCAAAAATACACAAATATTCAGTTTAATGTCAAACCTGGCCACACTTTATCACATAAGTCTTAATGGTGTAAAAGAATCATAAAAGTTGTCGATATACTTTATATTCCAGGTGCTTTAAATCTATATTACAGCGTTGTAGAAAAACAGAGCGAAATTGGTAGAAACTAACCTAATTTGATTATTAATTAGTTTTTGATATATTAATTAGTTTTTACCATGAGATAGATTAATTTGTACCAAAATGTTGTAGTGTGATTGGACGCATGTCTTTTGACATCATCAAATCATTATCTTTTGATAACCAAACTATGCATTATTATATATTATTATATTATATACTTAGTAGCATTTATTATTTTACATTTTAGCAATTTATATATATATATATATATATATATATATATATATATATATATACACACACACACACTATATTGCCAAAAGTTTTGGGACGCCTGCCTTTACATGCACATGAACTTTAATGACATCCCATTCTTAATCTGTAGGGTTTAATATGGAGTTGGCCCACCCTTTGCAGCTGTAACAGCCTCAACTCTTCTGGGAAGGCTTTCCACAAGGTTTAGGAGTGTTTAGGAGTGTGTTTATGGGAATTTTTGACCATTCTTCTAGAAGCGCATTTGTGAGGTCAGGCAGTGATGTTGGCGAGAAGGCCTGGATCGCAGTCTCCGCTCTAATTCATCCCAAAGGTGTTCTATCGGGTTAAGGTCAGGACTCTGTGCAGGCCAGTCAAGTTCCTCCACACCAAACTCGCTCATCCATGTCTTTTTGGACCTTGCTTTGTGCACTGGTGTGCAGTCATGTTGGAACAGGAAGGGGCCATCCCCAAACTGTTCCCACAAAGTTGGGAGCCTGAAATTGTCCAAAATGCCTTGGTATGCTGAAACATTTAGAGTTCCTTTCACTGGAACTAAGGGGCCAAGCCCAACCCCTGAAAAACAACCCCACACCATAATTCCCCCTCCACCAAACTTTACACTTGGCACAATGCAGTCAGGCAAGTACCGTTCTCCTGGCAACCACCAAACCCAGACTTGTCCATCAGATTGCCAGACAGAGAAGCGTGATTCGTCGCTCCAGAGAACGCGTCCAGTGCTGGCATGCTTTACACCACTGCATCCGATGCTTTGCATTGCACTTGGTGATGTAAGGCTTGGATGCAGCTGCTCGGCCATGGAAACCCATTTCATGAAGCTCTCTACGCACTGTTCTTGAGCTAATCTGAAGGCCACACAAAGTTTGGAGGTCTGTAGCTTTTGACTCTGCAGAAACTTGGCAACTTCTGCGCACTGTGCGCCTCAGCATGCTCTGACCCCGCTCTGTGATTTTACGTGGCCTACCACTTCTTGGCTGAGTTGCCAATGATACAAAAATGTATTAATATGTTTAAGTCAAAGTATTAAAATGACTAAAAATTACAAGCTAGCTAATTAAAGCCAAATAGAAATATAAAACATAACACACACACACACACACACACACACACATATATATATTTATTAGGTAAAAGCTAATTTAAAATAAATTCTATAATAATTTATAAATAATACTACTAGTCTATATTCACCAGAAGCATTGATTTTGCTGCTATCATGCTGTAAGACATTATGAAGATATCCTGAGAACTTTGGACAGTGATGGAGAGAGAATAGGTGTGTTCAGAGAAAAAGGGAGATACTAGAGGGAAAAAGAGAATGAAGGAGTCTGAGTAAAAGGAGGCAGTGACGAGAGCACATCAAACTTAGGAGTTTTCCTGAAGCCATGATGGTCTCAAGCTTTTCAATTATTCATGATAGACATGCAGGAAAGCAGAGAAATCTAGTGTGTGTGAGAGAGAGCGGGATGGAGAGAGAAAAAGAGTTTTAACATCAGTGTGAGCTGTGTGTATCTTAACATAGGCTCTGGCTGAAAAATGCATTTCAGGCAGTACATGGAGGTAGTAAGGCATCAAGGCCTCTCTGAATCCAATGTTTGCATAACATCCACTTCTACTGAGATGAAGGCAGAATAGAGCTATTCTTTGCTGCCTATGATATCCCACAATCCTGTGTGTTGTCCAGTGCTTTGTAGAAATAAATCAGCAGCTGATGGAGTGGTTAAAAGCAGTAAATAGAAAACAAACAAAAAAAAAATGTTTATATGCTTAAATTTCAAGTTAAGATTAGTTTTTATGGAGAAATAACCATTGCAATCTTTAAATATTGACTTGGTTATCTCTTAAGCTCACTTAGATTTGTTTTTCTATATTTCATTAGACGTGACATTATGGTGTCTTTTCATGCTAGTTCTGTCTGTTTAGTCATGGACTGGCTGGGCAGTAAAGCAGCTGCCTTCAGTTTTGAACAGTTCACACTTGTTGAGAGTTTTATTGTGAGGGTTTCAAGAGTTGTCAACATGTTTTTGAAGGAGATGGGTGATGGGTAGTTTAGTACTTGAGTATCTGGGATGATGACCCAAAAATCTCAAGTTCATGGGCTGATCTGCAGGGTAGCCAGAAGCAAGGCACTTAAACTCAGGTTTCTCCAGGCTCTTTGTCCCTATCGTAGTTGTACTAGATCACTTCATAAAAAAAGTATGACCTAAGAATAACTGAAGTTTAGTCCTTTCTTTGTGCATGCAGTGAATACAAACAGGTCAAGGTAATTTGTGTGTCACATAGGGTTGGGAATCGAATACTTAAGGTCAAGAATCGGATACTTGTTATAAAATTAAAATTTTAATTCCTCTTATCGATTCCTTTGTGTGCATTTTAATGTGACTTTAAACCATTCAAGTGTTAGACCCGCACATTGTTTTCTGTGCTGTGCACACATCCGAAATGATGTGTGTGTGCACAGAAATCTGCCTCTCATACTGAATAGTGCGCAATACTGAACTTAGTTCTCCTCTATGTGTTTTTGCACTTGAACGGACAAATACACACAAAAATATGTCAAAATATCCCCGTAAACGTAGTCAGTTGTGTCTTAAGTGAACGGAACAGTTGACAAAGAAAACATGCCACGATTTCGTAATCGATCAAAGACGCAATTACAAGGAAAAATATCCACTTTCATTATTCTGCGTGTTTAAGAGGTGTGTTTTGAGCATGTCTCGTTGTGAGAGGCGGATCACGACTACTTCAGAATGTAAAAGGTCTAACCCAGCATAAAAGGAGCTACCAGTGACGTAGGTGTACGCTGATATGTTGAACGCACACGAAACACCAGCACCTGCCTATATGTTTACTCCACAAACTAACTCTACAAACATGGTAAACAGTGATAGATGGACCTCTGAACCGTACGCTAAGGAGAAAATCCAGGGCGCTTTTGAGCAGACCAAGCGAAACATGATTATGTATTTCTGCTAAGCTAGCGACATTGGACATCAACCACACGGACACGGCAAATGCTAATACGGTTTCATATACTGTCTACTTTTTTTGTATAACAGTTCTATCTAATAACGTATTAGACAGGACTGTTAAACAGATCGTAAACTAATGAATGCGAGCACTGTGTGCTCAGGATCTGTCTGAACTGTTCTCATTGCCGTCAAAATAAAAGTCTGCCGCACCGTCAAAATAAAAGTAACAACAACAAGCGCAGTTTATGTCACTTGAGGCCTAGGGGAACATTAGTTCTCGGGGAACCACACTTGTGGCAAAAACCCCTATTATTATACCATGCATACGTTGACTTTTTTTATTATTATTTAAAGAAGAAACCAAACCAATATATAGTTGACATTTGAGGTTTAATGCTATAGAAAAACAATAAAAAATTGTGTTTTCAGATTGTTTCAAAAATATGGCATGCAGTTGCTTCAAACAATGGTATAAAGCTATTCAATACATCATTCAATGTAAATTGTGATCATCTTAATTAATAATCGCAATTACAATTTCAAGGGAATAATCGACAATTATGATTTTTGTCATAATCGTGCAGCCCTATGGTTGATAATTTTTTATTTGTTCTTTTTAAATTACTGAGTGTTTACTTGTCTTTAATAATGCTTAAATTTATATTAGTTAGGCTAGTTGTTTTTGCTGTGGTATTTTTAAACAATAGACAAGTGTAAGTGTGTAAGTCAGTGTTCTTTAGCCTGTTGATTCATGGTATTTAGCCACAATGAAATGTTTTGCAAAAAGAGTACTCGACCGTGATAGCGACGATCGATCATGTAAACAATGATCGAAATGTTTTTTTTTTTTCTTTGGGCGGCGCCCTGAGCACTGATTGTTTAGCTTGCCACAGCATGCATCAAAAGACGTGAGACAGAATGTCTGGCTTCAGTTTGACAAGACAGATGGAAGAGAGCACATTTGTAATGCACGCGAGAGCGCATGCATGTAATTCACGAGCACAAATCTCTCTGCTCGGACGCAGATTTCTTTGAGTCTTGCACTGGACGCGCTCAAACTTTGTCCTGTCACGAACCTCAACGTGCTTTTTCTCATGGAGAGAGGGCACCCACCAGCAGAAACATAAATCGGTGCCTGTGATCATCAGTGATTTTCATACTGTAAAATAACATTTTGGTTGACCAGAAAGTGCAAATTTAATCCAAAATATTACTGAAATATTAGAATAAATAAAAACTTACAATAGTGACACTAATGTAGCCTAATAGAATGTGAATTTTTGTTGTGCTTTCGTTTCGTTGGCTTTCGTTTTAAAGCACAACAGGAGTTACACTTTCAGTCAAGCTCACGTTTGCATTTGCGAACTTTTTGTTTGAAAGTTGTAATAGCTACATCTGATTAATCTAATATAGGATGCATTGTGATATCAACATTTATTAACATGCTGAATGTGCTGCATATCAGTGTTTAGTTTCATGCTCAAATACAATGCCCGATGTCTGAGTTATTTGATTGCTTTTAGGCTAGATGTTTCTTTAAAAAAAAAATACTGATGTTATAATAATGCAGCAGTGCTTTTTTCATCATATTTGTTCAATGGCATGTGCTAATTCGTATAATTCGTATGGCTTCAAAAACGCGCAGGCAATTTATTTATAAAATAAAGCACAAATCTGCCATAAATATAGCATTATAATGAGAACTTTATAGAAATCTATAGTAAATTCTGTCCTTACCCGTGTTTCAGCGCGCTGTCATGAAAGCGCATCATGGCGGGAGATCTCTCTCACTCTTGCTATAGCGCGTAACTTAAAGTTCACTGGCATTTGCATCCTTTTGTGCAGATACCAGTTGTAATGTTACATCTATGTTATGTATCCTATGACATATCATAGGATGTGTCATAGAACAGACTTCAGTTTATTGGCATAAAGTCACTCTTCACCTCAGGCAGCTATTTCTTTTAGATGCTTCTTTATTAATAACATTGCTGCATCATAATCATCTAACAGTGTTCTAATCACATGTTCATGTTTTCATAGACAGGTTTTCATGTCATATTTTTATTTTTAACATTTATTTTCATAACAGTCTTCAGATATTTTCATTATCTCCATGATGGCCATGCCAACTCGATTACTCGTTTTTTGAATCCTATCAATGATCGAAATGAAAAATTGCCAAAAATGCCCATCCCTATTACCAGTAAGTATTTGCTATTCTCAGGTTTTCCACAATTTCAATCAACTCTGCAAAATTCCACAGATTTTCTTCCATAGTCAGCGCAGAAAATGTTTCGGGGCTAGTTTGACCCATCAGATCTGATTGGAGTGTTTTGTTGATTTTTCTTGTAAACTGTATCCTGTCTAGACACAATGTAACAAGAGACTTAAATGTTTTTGATTTCTGCAGTTTTGTGGTGGGTAGCTCCACCCACACTGAAAATCCAATGGACTAAAATCCTACGCCTCCTTTGATATATGTATATATCAAACATGACTGAATAGAGATTAATTGTGGGTTTATAGCCTTTAATTTGAATACATTTTAAACATTTTCTATTATGAAACAGCCAGTTAAATAAAGGCTTTTTAATATTTTGACTTTGAAGTGTGACCTGGATTACCGTTTGTTTTTATTAATTTTTTTTTATTGTTATTAATTGGAGAAGTTTTGAAACATTATATGATAAATTCCTCAATTTCCACAAAAAGATCCATAAAAAGCATCTCATCTGGTGAGGCATTATGGAAGTCATGGGAAATACAGTATTCAGCTGCATTGTATTGGAGAGCGCACAAAATCCAAGTGATGCTGATTAAGTGTGATTTTCTTGCATCACACAGCTTTTTAACTTTCACTGTGGACAAAAGAAAAGCACTTGTCACTGGAATCTTGTCTCATGCATGCCTGTGACATGTTGTATATGTTATATTTGTTATGAGAAACATTTTGCCTATTTTTATGAGGATTTGCATAATGTTATGAAACATTATGCCATGGAATTTATTATTGTTAAGGAGCATGTCACCGCCTGAGCCACACACATCCATGAGCTACAAAAGCAGCCGCAGTGGTGCATGTGTGGCGGCATCCCACTACTTTTCGAGTGCTGACACCACTGTCAGTCAGACAGTAATTGACATAATGGGATTGTCAAGCTCTACAACAGCAATGCAGTCGATCGTTCTTCTGTGGTAGTACTACGAAGGAACACAGTCCATGTCCTTTTTCTCTTTCGCTCTCTCTCTCTTTTTTTCTCTCTCTCTCTCTCTCTCTCTCTCTCTCTCTCTCTCTCTCTCACTCTCTCTCTCTCACTTTCTGGACCGTTTCCAGCTCAGAATTACTAACTCTTTTCCCTTAAGCTGAGTCTTTTGGATAAATCCATGCCGCTGAGGTGATGAATATCCCATAAGCCCTTTGTACAACTTTTATTAACATCCAGTCTCATTGGTACAGTCATAATGATTGGTTACTTTTCTAATCAAGGCACAGCATGTCCGCACCTGCCTGTCGAAATGCATCGCTTGCAACCAGATGTTTAGTCTCCAATGAATATTTTAATTAGCTCTTTGTTTCTACTTGCCGATGGGTTGTAAACTGGTTGCAAAAAAAAAAAAGGTCTGGATTTCACTTTATGATAATACAGTGAAAAATTAAAAAAAAAAAAATTCAGTCTGTTTATACAACCCGAATTCCGGAAAAGTTGGGACGTTTTTTAAATTTGAATAAAATGAAAACTAAAAGACTTTCAAATCACATGAGCCAATATTTTATTCACAATAGAACAAAGATAACATAACAAACGTTTAAACTGAGAAATTTTACAATTTTATGCACAAAATGAGCTCATTTCAAATTTGATGCCTGCTACAGGTCTCAAAAAAGTTGACACGGGGGCAACAAATGGCTGAAAAAGCAAGAAATTTTGAAAAAAAAAAAAAAATTAGCTGGGAGAACATCTAGCAACTAATTAAGTTAACTGATATCAGGTCTGTAACATGATTAGCTATAAAAGGGATGTCTTAGAGAGGCAGAGTCTCTCAGAAGTAAAGATGGGCAGAGCTGTGAAAGAGTGCGTAAAAAGATTGTGGAATACTTTAAAAACAATGTTCCTCAACGTCAAATGCAAATTTGCAAAGGCTTTGCAAATCTCATCATCTACAGTGCACAACATCATCAAAAGATTCAGAGAAACTGGAGAAATCTCTGTGCGTAAGGGACAAGGCCGAAGACCTTTATTGGATGCCCGTGGTCTTTGGGCCCTCAGACGACACTGCATCACTCATCGGCATGATTGTGTCAATGACATTACTAAATGGGCCCAGGAATACTTCCAGAAACCACTGTCGGTAAACACAATCCGCCATGCCATCTGCAGATGCCAACTAAAGCTCTATCATGCAAAAAGGAAGCCATGTGTGAACATGATCCAGAAGCGCCGTTGTGTCCTGTGGGCCAAAGATCATTTAAAATGGACTGTTTCAAAGTGGAAAAGTGTTCTATGGTCAGATGAGTCCAAATTTGACATTGTTGTTGGAAATCACGGACGCCGTGTCCTCCGGACTAAAGAGGAGGGGGACCTTCCAGCGTGTTATCAGCGTTCAGTTCAAAAGCCAGCATCTCTGATGGTATGGGGGTGCATAAGTGCATACAGTATGGGCAGCTTGCATGTTTTGGAAGGCACTATGAATACTGAAAGGTATATAAAGGTTTTAGAGCAACATTAAATGAAAAATACGTCAAAGATGACCACAAACTCTTCAGCAGCTGGAAACCTATATCAGGCAAGAATGGGACCAAATTCCAACACCAAAACTCCAGAAACTCGATGCCCAGACGTCTTCACACTGTTTTGAAAAGAAGAGGAGATGCTACACCATGGTAAACATGCCCCCGTCCCAACTATTTTGAGAGCTGTAGCAGGCGTCGAATTTGAAATGAGCTCATTTTGTGCATACAATTGTAAAATTTCTCATGTTATCTATGTTCTATTGTGAATAAAAAATTGGCTCATGTGATTTGAAAGTCATTTAGTTTTCATTTTATTCAAATTTAAACGTCCCAACGTCCCAACTTTTCCGGAATTCAGGTGTAAACCTGAAATCCAAAATAATGATACTGAATGTAATTCTTTGTTTTATTTAATAATTGTCCATGTGTTAGAGCTTTATAGAAAGAACAAATTCTCAACGTGACATGCGTTCTGACTAGTGCGAAACTTAGTTTGAGTTAACTTGCGCATTCATGTCATTGCAAGTTGTAAACTATATTTATTTTGTGTGTATATCAGATTTGTCCCAGGGCTATGATTTGGGTGAGTTCATTAACCCACTAGTAATGCTTCAGTTTACCGTTCACCGTTCAGCTTTACTCGCTCAGCTCCACAAAGTGAATCCCCAAATTCCTGATATTATTGGATTTTTTTTAGTTCATTGTTAATGCCTTGTGGTGTTATTTTTTTTTTATTATTATTTTTTTTTATAAAATAATTTAGTTATAATATTAATATGCTAATTTATCATGTTCATTATTGTTGATTAAATAAAAGATCATCAATAATTTTGTTGATGTCATTAACACTTTTTCACCTATCCAGTGAAACACAAACATCACATTTTGAACTGCCCAATAACACGACTACCTGTTTAAATCCACATTGTACATTTTCCCCTCAAATCAGTGTGTAAACGGCATTTTCAGATTCCATATGGGCCCGCAGATCATTCCCGTTAAAGTAAATGCTACTAAATGGTTTAATTGCGTGTATGTGAGAAGGGTTTTGGCAGCGAAGCGGCTCTGGAGAGCTGTGGAGTATTTCTCGCTGTGTGGTTATGTAGACATGGTGAATGTGTGACTCCCTATGCTGCTGCTATGAGATTCTGTCATTATATTCTCAGTGGCCGGTGTGACTCATTCGTCCTGTTCTGTGACTCAGCTCTCACCGCAGATGCCTTCCATTGAAAAACATCTCATGGAGATGGAGGTCAAAGTGAGGCTGATGAGATTGGTGACATCACGGAAGGTGTGACTGCTTTAAGATCCTAACTCGGGTGGGAATACAGGGGCTATGTGTGTGTGTGTGTGTGTGTGTGTGTGTGTGTGTGTGTGTGTGTGTGTGTGTGTGTGTGTATCTGCTGTTGGTAGCACAACTGCGTCTATATTTGTTCGCTGTGATGAACTATGCAGATTAAATGGGAGATCAACAGCAGATAATGTCAGGTTCTGTCTGGGAAAAGAAGCCCTCTGGCCTCTATTTTCAAACACACAGTCCCACAGGGCCGTTTGATGCAGAGAGCAGTCAGTAACTATTTCAAACAGAGCTGCTCGCACAGAAACGAGAGAGATGAACCTCCACCGCTTCAGTCCCTGACATAGTACACATGGTCCGATCAAGATGAACAGTGCTGTGCTTTGGGTTGGGTTGCATTAGAATGGCCTGTTGTCCTCCTGTGTGTGTGTGTGTGAGAGAGAGTCAGAGTGATGAATGGAGGTGTCTGTTTGTGGTGTGTAGGACTGGTCTGTATGAAACTGCTGCTTACCTACAGTGGATGTTATCTGGTGCTGAGGATAGAAGCAAGACCATATTCCTTTGGTTATCTATTAAGCCACTGGACAAAACAAATCATATGCGATGATACATACACTACTGTTCAAAGGTTTTGGGGTCAGTAAGATTGTTTTTTTTGTTTTTTTTTTTATGTTTTTGAAAAGTCTTTCATTCTCACCAGGGCTGCATTTATTTGAATTTTATTTTATTTAAAATAGCTGTTTTCCTGTTGAATATATTTTAAAATGTCATTTATTCCTGTGATGATGACCAAGCTGAATTTTCAGCATCATTACTCCAGTTACATGATCCTTCAGAAATCATTCCAATATGCTGATTTGGACCTCAAGAAACATTTCTTATTATTATCAGAGTTGAAAACAGCTGTGCTGCTTAATACTTTTGTGGAAACGGTGATACAAATTTTTCAGTATTATAAATAGAAAAATCAAAAGAATTGCATTTATTTGAAATAGAAATCTTTTGTAACATTTTATTAGAAAAGTTTTTACTGTCATATTTGTTCAGCTAAGTTCACTTTGTTCACCTTGCTGAATAAAATTATTAATTTCTTTCTTCCAAAAAGGAAAATCTTACTGGCCCTAAACTTTTATAAATGAAGTGCTTGGATTTATATGCAATATATAATAAAAGAAATGTTATAACATAATGCATGAGAAATATTTGGTCACTAATAGAATAATCAAATGTTTGACATTGATCAATGTGAACTCTTCTGTACAGACCATCATATTCTGTTTACATCATTCTCAAATCATGAAGATTTTTCCACTCAAATTGTTCCACTGTAAATAGTAATACGCTCTATCTACTCAATAAAATTGTGGCAAAATAGTAAAAGCAATATTATTAATTAAATTCAACATATAAGAATTGAGTTAGAATTAATCAGATTAATTCCTTAAAAGTCAACCATTTAAAATGTGTAATATTAGCAAACACCATTAAAAGAACCACAAACTAACATAAAAAGCAGAGTCAAACTGCCCAACTAAAAGAAACACGGATCACCATAATGATGACCAAACATTTTCAATAAAATCAACATCTAAACTTGTTAATTCTTGTCTCTTTCCTTCAGTGATTCTACTTGTTATCATCAGGTGTCTTCAATGTTGGCAATAAAAAATAAAGAGTTCTTAATTCATCTTTGACGTCTGTCCGTCTATTCAGATATTTGTGTTTAAATTTTACTCGTTTTAAATGGTTGACATTTAAGGAATGAATTTGATTAATTACAACTCAATTCTATTTGTTGAATTTAATTAATAATATTGCTTGTAATCTGTTGCCAAAATTTTATGGAGTAGATATAGCGTATTACTTTTTACAGTGTATGCTGATAACAATTTTTTTAAGGAAAACAAACAATTAAATCCTTAAAAAAATAAAAGTACATGTCTGACCAGCTTGGTGCTCAGCTAAAACCAACAAACCACCTTTGACTAGCTTAATTTTTTCAACAGGGCAATTAGAGAGAGGTTAGAAATGGACATGTAAAAAATAATTAGAATGTTTTTGGTATAAGAGTAAATGATTAACACAAAAAATAAAGCGCTAGGAAAGTGTAGACTATGACCCCTTCTAAGTAATGAAAAGGGTGGTAGAAACCAGTGTTGAAGCCGAGACCTACTGATTCAAGGCCGAGTCAAGACTAAGTCCAGATAAGGGTCAGGTTTCTCATTTTCTTGCTCTTGTCATGGGCTCGAGAATATGTTAGTCTTAGTCTTAGTCAAACTCGACCCTCTTCCGGTCTCTGTCTTGACTTGGTTTTTAATGAGGTGGTCTCAACTACAACACTGGCAGAAACAATGCTCAGCTTGTTTACACTATGACAGTAATTTTCTGTATGTTTGTATTTCTCAGGATGGTGGAATACTCCCTTGATCTCCAGAACATCAACTTCTCCGCCATCAGAACAGTGCGTGTACTTAGACCTCTCAAAGCCATCAACAGAGTACCCAGTGAGTAAACAACACATACACTTTCCCCCAAAAATCTGTGATCTGCAAACCTCAGGTGTTACACATGCTCCGATTCAATGTGTGTCAGATTTTTCTGGTTTTGTTAATGCCAAGCCTCAAAAGCACCCTCATGTGTCAGCTCCAACCCCTGTCCTATCAAAGCCACGGTAGCATGCATTGTGTAGCTTTGTGTTTGGCATGCAGGTTTTCCAGAGCAGCAAAGCTGGAATGAATCAAAGAGGATTTCAGAGCTATTACTTCCCTGCCACCACCATTAGCAGAGCCAGATTAATCCCTCCTGTAATTGGGTAGAAAAACCGTTGTCCTTGAACAAATGCCATAATTCATATTCCTCTGCTTCACGTTCACACCCATCACAAAAGTTGTGGCCTTTCTTTGAGCTTCCATAAGAAGCCCGGGATTTATCAATATTTCAGTGCCCATGGCCATGGTGTAGCGCATGAAATATAAATGCTAACTGAATTAGCTTGCATTTGATTTTTCTGCTCGAAGTCTTGATGAAGAGATAGCGAGTGTTCGAGGGGAGGGTTTTGGAAAATGTTTGTAGAATGTAGGTCTTTGTGTGTCTGGAAATAAAAACTGATTTCAACGCACACAAACACAATGCATAAACACTGTTACACACTCTCCCTCGTGCATGAAGGGATGCAAAATCGAATTAACATTCAAACATCCAGTGATCTGTGCATATAGCATGTCAAATTGTAGCAAGGTTTTATGCAAGGCTTTGTAAAGGGATAGTTGAAAGTGAACATTCAGTCATCATTTACTCATCCTCATGTCATTCCAAACATGTATTTTCTTTCCTTTTGTGTGAATGTGAAAATGGATATTTAGAAAAATGTTTGCAAAATCATTTTCTCGGAAAAGAGCAGTCCGGACATTCAGCATGGTTACCAAAAAAACTGGAAATTTCAGGGAATTGTAAAAATCCAATGCCTAGAAAAGTAATGGATATTTCTAAAATGATTATACACTACCGTTTAAAAGTATGAGGCCAGTGAGGTTTTTTAAAATACCTTTATTCAGGCAATTATGTATTAAATTAATCAGTAAAGACATTTAAAGATTCCTATTTCAAATAAATGCTGTTATTTTGAACCTTCTAAATTCATATCAGGTAAATATTAATGACCAGAAAAGTAATTGAAATTCATTGGTCAAAAGGTGTGGGAACCTTGATAAATTATCTTATTTGAAGGCTGTCCATGTATTTTTTTTTTTTTTTTAATGGTCAAATTATGTAAATGATGGCAGAATTTTCATATTTAAGGTACTCTCTCTTTAAAGGGATAGTTCACCCAAAAAATGACAATTCTGTCATTAAATACTCACCCTCTCGTTGTTCCAAACCCGAAAGACTTTCAATCATCTTTGGACAAATCTGAGTGATTTCTGTCCCTCCATCTGCTATGCAACTACCACTTTGATGCTTCAAAAAGTTCATAAAATGATTGTAAAAGTAATCCATATCAATTGAGCAGTTTAGTCCATTTTTTCTAAAGAGACATGATCATTTTATATGATGAACAAATTGAATTTAGGCCTTTATTCACATATAAACATTAATCACATAATTTAGGATAAACGGAAGCTCAAGCATGCTTGCTTAACGTATGAGAACCAATGAGGTTCATTCTCTTGTGTTACGCAGCCAATTTGGACCAGCAAGGACCAGTTAGTTCTTGCTGTATGTACACATTATAATCCTCATCATAAAAGTGAAAATAACATTTTAAAACATGGTTTGGTAAAGTGATCAGCCCCTTAGAGTATACCTTTATAAACTTGCTCAGGTGCAACCAATCAACTTCCAAATCAAACACCAGGCTAATTGTCCCACCTGACATCTATTGTAGTGGTTTTTAATTACTTCAGAATAAAACCAGCTGTTTCCTGAAGATTCCACTGTTAGTAGTGTATGGTACTGCAAAGAATTCACTATGGGAAAATGCTTTCAAATGGCCTCCGAGATAAAGTTGTAGAAAGGCCCAAGTTAGGAGAAGGCTGCAAAAATGTTTTGAAGGCTTTAGCTATCCCTCTGAGTACTGTTCAGAGCATCAAGAAGTGGAAAGCATATGGCACCACCAAAACATTGCCTAGATCAGGCTGTCCGTCCAAACTGGATGACCGAGCCAGGAGGACATTGATCAGAGAAGCTACCAAGAGGCCAAAGGCAACTTTGAAGGACTTACAAGGCTTTATGGCTGGGACTGCTCAGACTGTGCATGTGACAACTGGATTACTTTTACAATCTCTTTATGAACTTTTTGAGGCATCATAGTGGTATTTGCGTAGCTGTCAACGGATGAACAGAAATCGCTCGTTTTATTAAAAATATCTTCATTTATGTTCCGAAGATGAACAAAAGTTTTACAGGTTTGGAACACGAGGGTGAGTAAATGATGACAAAATTTTGGTTGACTATTTCTTCATTGATAGACATGGAAAAAAATATCTATCTGTTATGATATGTAGAAAAAAGAACATCCCACTTGGAAACGAAGCTCTTATTTAAATGTCCTTTTAATTCATCCTCTCTCTTCTGATGTTGTTGGTGTTGTTTTTTTAACTGTGATTTCCTTTTCTGTGAGCGGCCAAAGACACAATTCTGCTTTCATTCCAGATGTCCAAATATTCACAGCACTCGTCACTTCACCTGTCCACGTTCAGATTTATAACATTTTTGTGCTACCACACACCACACAGTGTGTTAATGTGGTCCATCAGCGTTGTGTTAGTCCCCTGTTGTGTTTTCCCCCAATCCCACACACTGAGGTAATCACATGCTGCTGTTCTCCAATCAGAACAGGCACACACCCTTCATTCAATCCCAGCAGTGCTTCACTAACACACATGAACACACCCTCGCTCACACAAACGAGCCCACTGTTGCAGAAGTAAACACACAAAGTTTTATGACGACACACTCTCAAGAGTCACAACTGGGTGGACGGTCATAGTAACAAATTGTTATATGCAAATAAAATGACTGAATGAGCTAAAAATAACCCGAGAATGGCAACATCATTAACTTCCGCAATGTGACAAATTTATGTTTAATGAGTGAAAAATACATTGATTTTGACTTTTTTTTTTTTTTGCTCAGTAGTATTATAAGGTTTTGTCAGCGGCAGGATGTGAAAATAAACTTTTTCTAGAATAATGAATATCTCAGAGTTATTATTCTTTCATATCATAATCATTTTTCTGTGTTTGTGTAGGTATGCGTATCCTGGTGAACCTGCTGCTGGACACTCTACCCATGCTGGGAAATGTGCTTCTGCTATGTTTCTTTGTCTTCTTCATTTTTGGTATCATTGGCGTGCAGCTGTGGGCTGGACTATTAAGAAATCGCTGTTACCCAGAGGAGAACTTCACCCTGTGAGTACCAAAAGAGGAGGGCTGGTGGGCTTAAGGGAGCGAGAGAGAGAGAGAGAGAGAGAGAGAGGATTGAATGTACGGTTTCAATGGTGATTTAATTGCGAAAAATAGGCAGAGAGTCCAAACTGTGGGTTTATTTGGATGACAGTTTAGGTTTACAAGGATAAAGAGATTGAATTTAGGAGGCCGGATCTTCTAGAAGATGCATTTCAGAGTGCTTGGTCACTCCATCATTGGATTGGATTTGTATTTCAAATGTCCTTTCTCTCTAAGAAGAGATACTTGATGTGATCAATGGATATTTTGGGATCACATGGACTTTGGAGGCCAATAAAGAAATTATTCATTCAATTCCATGTTATCCTTGTCGCATATTCTCTAATTTTTTTCAAAAAGTTTTTAAGATGTACACTAGTCTTCCTTTCACTCATCTTCTCACTTGTATCCTTGTTTTTAATCTCTCCTCTCATCTTCTTGTTTTTACTGTCTACCTGCCACTAAAAATGCAAATGTGGTTCCACCCAGTCGATGGCTCCAGTTGATTAAAACTCAGATTGGCGTCCATATTCATGAGTGGGTGTCTGCCTGAGGTTACCGTGCCAACCGTGGTCTGCCTGCTTCTTGCTGCTGTATGATTGGATTTGAAAGGACTCACGGTGCATGGCAGTGTGTGAGACACCCTGTGCGTTTGTTTGTACGCATTTGTGTGGGATAAAGAAGCGCATGTCTGGGTTTAAACGTCAGCTGAGGTCTGATTGTCGTTTATTGTCTTGCAGCGAGTATATTTATGGGCTGGCACTACAGTCAGAGGATGATGAAGTGTTTTGAAAGGAGAGTCTATCATAGTCTCTTGAGAGAACGCCTGATTTTCTTCTGCTTTGTACATTCTCTTACAGTCTTTTTAAAATGTACACTCTCTTTCCATTTTAGTTGGGGGAAGAATTACTTAAAAGAAAATGTTTTAATTGGGTTTGAAAGAACAAATGCTACACTGTTTTAGTTGAATGTATTATAAGGAATGCCTTTATATAAAAAATTTCTTTAGCTTTTGCAGATGTTTACTGCAAATGTTAGATCACAAGTTAGTCAGAACTTGTATTTTTATTTGGCTTCAAATGTTACATAACAATGTAATTATTGAAATATAACTGATTATCGAAACTTACGTACCGTAATTTATTACATCATAGTTTTACAAATATCAAAGTAACATCTTTAAAAGTGCTATAAGCAATGTCAGCCATTTAGCTAACTTTAGCCATTTTGTTAACTGTATAGCCATTTAGCCATTTTTAACCACATTTCTTCTCAGCAAACTCGGCAGTTGCTAGCAAACTAGTTTAAAAGAATGCTTTGTCACCTTGCTTTTCACCTTAATTTATTACATTTTATTGCATTTCAATTACTAGTTTGTGCCCATTGCCCCTCAGAAGTGACACTTTTGTTCTCTCAAACAAAAAAGCTGTTTTCGTGACATTCGCAAGTTTTAATGTAAATCTTAAAATATTGCATAGAAAATGATAGATTGAAACCTCAAAATGTGCATCAAAATGTATATGCTTGCTTGAGGTGGATACGTTATGTGTTCATTGACACTTTAGTCTGTTTTTTTTTTTTTTCTCAATATTCTGATTTTTTACTAATTAAATTTGCTTTAATGGAAATGAAAGTTGTCATTCCTCATGGCACCTATTTCAGTTATATCTGTCACCTTTAAAGCCATTATGAAATGGTAGTAGGGACAGAGTGTAATGTTTGATTAAGAAGAAACAATTCAATGCAGAAACTTGATTCTATTTACTGGTTATTAATTGATTTTAACGTGGGTGTTGCACTCAAAAACGAATGTGAGCTTGCATTTGATTGTGGTGGGGTGGGGTGAGGTATAAGCGGATGGAGAAGTCCAATGCGTGTCACTAGAAGGAAGTTTGCCTCATTTGTATCGGGAAGATTTGAATTAATAGACAAAAAAATAAAACATGCATGGATGAATCGTTACTTGCATTTAGAAAATAGTCATATTTCATTTAATGCCGACTTTAAGACCATCAACGTTAAGTAAGCTACAGTAGAGGCACCAAAAATACAATTTAGATTGCTGAAGTTGAACCTTTGAAAATGACTCAAATTAAAGAAATCCCTTTAAAAAGTCGACGCTCAAAGTCAAACCAATCTCCGAGGCTCATTTTAAGGCAGGAACACACCAAGCCGACGGTCGGCCGTCGGGCAGTTTTTGTTCGTCAGCCGATTAAGTTTTCTCAGTGTGTTCCGCACCATCGGCTGAAGTTGGTCCTCGTCAACTTTTTTTTTAGCCGATTCAACATGTTGAATCGGCGTCGGAGCTCGTCGGTCCGTCAGGCCGTCTGATCACTCTGATTGGCTGTTCAGCTACTGCCACCTGCTGGTACGGAAAGGCATTTCATCTTACGCAGGCGCAGAAGGGACGTGCTACTTGGCCGTCGGCTGTCAAGCGTTGGTTTGGTGTGTCAGGCCAACTTTGGACCCAGACGCTGCCGACGTGAGCCAACCCTGCAGTCCACTTTCGTTGCCACTAGTTGTCGGCATTGGCTTGGTGTGTTCCTGCCTTTATACTACATTCCTTAACACCCACCCACGTGCGACGGCCCACAAACAGCTTGTCAGTCATTGGTCAATTATCTCCATGTGCGAGAGCAGTCTCGTTGGCAGTAGAATGGCATTTTGTGCCACAGTGGGGTGTTAGCTGAGTGCCACGCTGGGCTGTGCATCTTAGTGAGCTGCCACGCTGTGCCCGAGCCCTGGCACTGGCACAAACATCATTCACACTCCAGCACTCCTTGCAGAGCCCTGACAGACCTACTGAATCTCTGTCTCTATGTCTTTCTCTCCCAACCCCCCCTTGTGTCGCCATACTGCTGAGCTCTTTAAGGAAAGCGGTGGCGCGCATTCCGGCTTGACTGTTGTGTTGAAAATTCAGAATGACGTTTATAGGAGAGATCTCAGTGTGTGCTGCACAAAGCCCACAGGGGAATTCATACATCTGTATGATGGTTTGATGCATTGGCTCAATTTGCCATATCACAGGCATTGATTAGTTTTCCGAGTTGGAAATGTGCACACGCATACCCTCGCACGAGTGTCACTACGGTGGTCTACCTAGACAAATTGCTTTTTCTGGTGTAGCCTGATATACCATTGCTCATTACTGGTATCGAATGGTTCCGATCTTTTGGCTGCCATGTTGTTGAAGGGCAAAGGAAAAATGTCCTCCACAACTGAAGAAACATTCTTGGCCTTTATCGAGCTGCGAGTCTGCGGAGGAGTCCTCCGTCCAAATGGGGAGAATTACACCCTGGGGATGATGAACCAATCCTTTCTTGGCGTCCAATACCTCCAACATGGCTGTCATGAGAGCTTTGTGTATGTGTGTGCGTATGCATTTAGATTAACTGTCTAGACCGCAAAGCAATAGAGTCATTGATTGGTCAGTGTGACTGTGGCTTGCATGTGCTATGTTTATGTGCTTTGTGGAAAAATGGCATTGCATGTTGCTGCATATACATGGATATGTGTGAGAGAAACAGAGAAAGAGGCTAAAAAGGAGTGTGAGAGTGGGAAAGGGAGGGTAAATAGTCATTGTGACCCTGTTATATGAATGAGAGGGTGAGTGGCTGATGGAAACAGCTATTTCTGGGCAGTAAAACACTGTGATTAAGGGGCAGACTGCCCTCAATGGGTCACTCCCAGAGAAATGGGCTTCACACATATGATACACACACACTACACAAGCTCAGTTGCTCTGTTATAGAGTGAGTCCATACTTGATACTTCTCAGATCTCTTCAGGTCTACCTAGAGAACTTTCAGCTATCCTGCAAAAACAGACTTTAATTTTTAATAGGCCAACAAGTGGCAACTTACCAGATGAGATCTATAGATGCTAGGGGTGTAACAATATATTGTGTTTATATTGTTTTTTCTCCCCCTTGTTTTAAGCACAAACATCACAAAATTTTGTTAGAAAATAATAAAAAAGTAAGAAAATAAACAAAAAATTGTGTGATCTGTCTATCTATCTATGTATATACAGTATGTATCTGTCTGTCTGTCTTCATTTTGTTCAGTTTTTAACACTGTATTTTTCAAAAACCTTGACTTCTCCTCTCGTCTTGTCCTCAGCACATCTGGCATCACCCTCCCCACCCCGTATTATCAGCCTGAGGAGGATGACGAGCGGCCCTTCATCTGCTCTCTGGCTCAGGATAACGGCATCATGTCCTGCAGAGATGTGCCCGCTCGGAGAGAGGGCGGACGGGAGTGCTGTCTAGATAAAGATGACGCACTGCACCGTCAGGCCCTGGGTCTGAGTGCAGAGCCATTGGTCAATGGCAGTGCCTCTGCAATGGGGCTCTGTGTGAACTGGAACCAGTACTACACCCGTTGTCATACAGGACACACCAACCCACATAAAGGAGCGATAAATTTTGACAACATAGGTTACGCATGGATTGTCATATTTCAGGTATGAGACTGAGCCAAGTGCCTTTTGTTGAAATTATACATCTGATTCAGTCTGTTTTGGGTGATCCAATCATAAATCAACAGCGCTAAATATAGGTGTAAATGCGATCCGACATATTGTTTTTTTTTTTAATCCAGTCACTCAAATCATGTTCGAGTGAAGTCAGAACTGCATGTGACCACAATTCATGTGTAGTGTGTTGCAAATGCTAATCCATCCTGATACGTTTTGGACAACAGTGAATGGCCGCCTACACACCTGTCAATCATCCACTGTTCTAAAACAAAGGTTTAGAGAAATTAACTCTTACTCTCTTATATTCTTCTTTTTTTGCATTTTATGAGAATTGAGCATAAGATATTCCGTGTGATTAAGACAAATCTAACAAAAGTGAGGTTTTTACGCTCGTAACACTTCTAACTCTTATATGCATATACATTTTATATGTAAATTCTTCCCTTGAAATCCGATCACAAATAGTAGACGCATCTTACTTCCTCACGAACAGCAGTTTTTCTCAACTAACGACTTGTGATTGATCATCTGGGACTAATCATACCAGTTGTATAAAAGAGCCTGAATGTGGTCTGATCTGGTTTATGCAGGTGATCACACTAGAGGGTTGGGTGGAGATCATGTACTACGTCATGGACGCTCATTCCTTCTACAACTTCATCTACTTCATATTCCTCATCATCGTAAGTTTTTATATGTTGGCATGCATGTCTTTAGAAATGATGCATGTGTCCTAATTATTGAGAACTTGTAGTCTGTGGTTTTATATGGCATATGTAGTCTGGGATGACCTGAAGTTTGGTGACCTTTAACAGGGCCAGAGGGTGAACTGGATGTTTGGTCTCACTTGTAAGAACAAAAAGGTCATGTCTCTCCCCTGGACACAAAAATACAGCTTAACACTTCACAACACTGAAACTTTTAGCACAAAGCCTACTAATTAGAGATGCACTCATATTAATATTCTGGCCGATACAGATAAGACAGTGATTATTTTCATGTTATGGCTGTTAACCGATAAATGGCTGATATTAAAATTCCATACTATTTTGTCTAAATAAATAAAACATTAAAATACTGCAATCAACCATTTTAAATGTAAATTTAGAGAGAAATTAGGCATCACAACATTGTACAATATCAAAAATGGATATTAATTTTGATATGTTAAAGAAGTGAACCACTATGGCACCAATGTATTGTGCATCCCTACTACTAATTATTTACTTTTTTTCTTGCAAAACAACCATCTTGTAAAAAATTGAGATTCATATTTAGTGTTTAAAGTGCCATCTGTAAGCTCAAAGTTAATACAGTAGTTTAAATGCAAGGCCACGTAACAGCTAATAGATGTTTAAGGACGATATCTGTTTGGTTAGTCCTGCCATATGGCGCATTGCAACTGAAGTTTAAAATCTTGAAAAACATCACTACTGACATTCCTCAGAGATGCGTCTGCACCCAGCTTTTATTGACAGACTGAACTTAACTGAATCTGCAGGACTCCCGCTGATGGCCTGAAGTTTTCAATGATGCAGATATTAGCTAAACAGCACATTTAGGAGTCGACGGAGCTGCAGAGATCAATTAGGCAATGAACAACATAGTGAAGAATCAATAGCTGGACACTATAAAATGAATTTATCTTTGCTTCAGCTGCATGTTTAACGATGCCGTGTTGGAGCCAGCTTTCGTACCACGGCGGCCCTCTTCATTGAATGGTAGGAACAGCAGTGATCGAGACGGCCCTGCAGTGAGATGTGCTTCGGATAATGTCTCCTCACAAGATTAAAGAAGAGGGAGAGCGGAAAGAAATGCCCTGAGGATAAGGAGGAAAAGGATCTGAGGCTGAAAGACAGCAGGAGACTAAAGGAATAAAAGAGGAAGGGAATGGATTTAGGAATGAGATGTGCAGGTCAGATAGTGGAGAGGCCTGCTGATATTTGTTGTAGCTATTTGTGCTTTTCTTACCTTTCCCGTTTCCTGCGTTCAAACGCGTGTTAGACAACTGATGGCACTGCTGGAGATTCCAAAATCCATTTTAGCCCAACAAATGGCAAGTATAGGGAAATGTGGGTGTGTGTCTGTAGCTAATGACAGGGCCTAATCCTGTGTAGGTCAGAGGAGTGAAAGCATTAGCAGTTAATTAGAGCCCATCAGACTAGCGGACCCCTGCCGCCATCACGGCAGTCTCACACACTTCCTGACAGAGACCCTGCCACCCCGACACATGCACCCTGCAAAGCTGTCATGTGATCGTTCCCAGCATGCACCAGGAATGTGGAATGTGAGTGAAGTATAAAGAGACTGAGCAGACTAGTCATTATTAGTCTTTTGCTGCCTCAAAAAGTGACCATAGGTCCATAGGTGCTGCTCAGTTCTAGTTCTCAATCTTCTAGTTCTATCCAAAGTTTAACCGTGCTAAAACTGTGGATACTGTTGTAAAGGTATACATGTTGTAGGAAAACTTCAAGTATCCAAGCTACACAAGGCATATATAAACATAAAAACAGTTTTTATGCTTATATACACATGCAAATAACATTCAAGGCCACTAAGGGTAATTTTATATTTTATTTACAGAGTTCAGCTGGAATGAGTCCTAAAACTCGGTTCATTTTTCACCAAGTCATTGGGATTTTTAAATGTTTTTTTTTATTTTTTTTATTAGTTTTTGGTTAAATTCCTAAAATAAGGTCTGTGGTTAAACACAAGCTCAATGTATTTTCATGTTTTATTCTGTTCTATTTTATTCCCTTTCATGATTTTTTTTAAAGCTTTTACATGTCTTGAAAAAGACAGTTACTGCAGTAGTGAGAAAACAGTAGTTTTGGGTACATTAAACATCACACCGAACAGGAAAACTCATATATAACTCATCCTGATGGGGAAAAAAAAGCATATAAACCATATAAAAATCATAAACTACCCACTAGAAAAAACAAACAAACAGATGAACAAAAACAACAGAAGAACTGTGCAGAAAACGTAACGGCAGGCAGAAAAACAAAGCATACAACACACTTAAAGTTGGAAATATTTTTGGTTACACTTTATTTTAAGGTGACATAGGCACATTGCACTTACTCAAATAAGTACTAAGTAATATAAATTAACTACATGTACTTACTATAGAGTTACGATTAGGGTTAGGGTTTGGTTTAGGGTTAGTTACTTGTAATTATGCATCATTTACTGTTATTACTATAGTAAGTACATGTAGTAACATGTAACTATATCACCTTAAAATAAAGTGTTACCATATTTTTATCTCAATTTTAATTTATTCTTAATTTTTAAACTTAAATTTAAAAATGTATTCTTCATTTTAAGTTTTGTATATCTGAAACCTTTTTAAAGGAAAGCAGTTATGAGATCTTGAATTCACTTTCTGTACTTTAAAAAAACAAACAAAAAAAAACACCTTTGTAACACTCTACCCTCTTCTTTAAAAAAAAATAATAAAAAAAAATGTATTCTTTCGAAACCAATCAAATGTGATTTAGCTTTATGTAGCTGTTAGTTTCTGATGCTTTATGCTCTCTGGCGCCCCCTTCACAGCTTGAAACAACAGCCAAATCCCTATGTGATCTGCACTGTTTGAGTGAGTAAGATGTGTCTTTTCACTGTGTGTGTGTGTGTGTGTGTGTGTGTGTGTGTGTGCAGGCTGTCCCTTAGCACTTTTATTTACTTCTTTGATGCCCTGCTCTGTCTGTAACCTGGCAACCACACAGCTAGCCGTCGCTACCTGTAGAGAGAGAGCCATAGTGTGCCGACACAGCCCACACCCCGCCGATGCACCTCTATTCACTTCCTTTCACTTCTATTGAACGTCGGAGCAATTAATTCAGGCTCGGCATCTCTGTGCCCTGTTTTTCCTCTTCAGCTTTTCTCTGACAGATCAGTACGAATGATCGCAAATAATTAGATTAAATGCATTGTCTCTGATTACATAACAAATCTTGTTATGTTTTTGGCTTGCTGCTTGTGGGTTTCACTAATTAATATGAGTCTTATATTTTATTTAATTTTTTTTTATTATTATTATTATTTATTTTATAGCCTAAACTATATTATATAAATCTATTGGTGATGTTCTCCACACATTTGCAAATTAATGGCATAATAATGAAATGGCTGGCTTTGCTTACTGTTCTTTTTTTTTTTTCTTGGACAGTAAGTCTTAAGGTCACCCTGCCTGCAGCCAGACCCTTCCATTGTAAGAACAATATTAAATGAGAGTATAAATCATCACCTGTCATCTTTCATCCAACTGTAACAGAGCTGAAGTGTACTCACTAACCAGCACCCCTTTGACCCTGTCTACTTCTGCCTTGTTCCTTCTGTATGTCTCACCCTTTCTTCTTTTTCTTTTCTTTACTTTACTTTACTTTTCTTTTCTTTTCTTTCTAAGCGATGTCAGATTTTCTTGTGTTTTAAAATACAGAGTGCCTATTTACACTAAGTGCAAATAGCGTCCCTTGTTGGCAAACACTATTTAAACTAGCTCCACCCACCAATGTCTGGTTGGGCCACTCAGGTTTTACAAAAGACGCACAGAATTCAACGTCTTCAGTGGCCCAGCAGTAGCAAATAAGACCTGGTTTTAACATGATCAGCACGGGTTCGAATCCGCCTTTTGCCAAGTTCGCATTTATTTTCAATAAAAATGAAAATAATTTTCTGAAAGTGGAAATAAACTGCGAACAAATGTTTAATAATATTAAAAGTGTTTATTGGGTAGGGTTAGGGGAAGGTGTAGGGAGGGTTTTTATTCTCCTAATAAGGCAGCATCCATTTAATAATTGTAATAAATATAATCATTTACACTCTATGATATTATTGCATCCTGTTAATGTACAAAAATACTGAGGTGCAAATAGTATCTGCCAATATAAAGTATAGATAGCATCTAATTACTATTTACTCTTATTGCAAAGAACTGATACTTTTACATGGTGTAAAGAGTCTATCGCTATTTTCACCTAGTGTAAATAGCATATCGCTAAGAAAATGCTGCACTTGTGTAAATAGAATATATTGCTATTTTCACTAAGTGTAAATAGCATCTATCACTAAGAAAATATGCTATTTTCACAGTGTAAATAGCATATCACTAAGAAAATGCTGCTATTGTCACTTAGTGTAAATAGAATATATTGCTATTTACACTTAGTGACAATAGCAGCATTTTCTTAAGTTTGTGACTAATATTCTCTTTTGTTGTGCTGGTAAGCATCAGTCATTGTATTTTATTATTTTGTATTTTATTTTATAGGAAAGCTAGAGCCAGTTTCTACATTTTCAGTGAATAATTGTTTAAATTCCTATCTATTCTTCAGACAAAGCTATCACTACCACTTTTATGGTACTTATTTTGTCCCCCAGTCTTCATTCATAATATTCAAGACTGGCCTGGGCTGCCCTAAGTTAATCATAGAGAACACTGGTGGCAGTGGTCTCAACAGTCAACTTGGGCTCACAATGCTTTTGTGAATTCCACAGAAAATAAAATGACATGAGGGTGAGTAAGTTTTTGGATGAACTATCCCTTTAAAGGAACAAATATGTTCATAGCAAATCGAAGAGAGGAGCAGAAGACACATTTTAATTGTGTTGTGTGTGTGTGCATCAAACAGTACAGTGGAATTAATGATATGAAAGGTGACTGCAAGGAAAGAACGTGTCTATCTGCATAAAACAGAGGTCCGGCTGTTGATTAGGAGCATTCCAGTCACACATCAGAATCCCAAATCAGGACAGCAGATGTGAAGGCAGGATACATCTGTACAGCTGCCCTACACACACATATGCACAAGTCCTCATTTCTCCACCTTCTCTGTCCTCCTCACAACTCATCCGTCCTCTCTGATCCCTACTTCACATAAGCTGGAAGCAGGCTGTACTTTCATTAAGGCGAGAAATATCTGTGTGCGTTTGCGTGTTGACAAATGCCAGTGATATGAATGGTGAATGATATAAGAGCAGGCTCTCTGTTCTGATGAGTCTGGAACTGGTTCGCTCTCGGTCTTTAAAATGATTGGCTCCCGATTCTAATCCGTTTCACGTTGGCAGAGGGATCTAGCCCTTCTCTGTGAGGACTAGGGGATATTTGGAGGTTTGATGCTATGAAAAAGCCTGATAATTATAGCATATCAAAGCCAGAGCGGTACAGGCGCACACACAACAAAACAGGCTCTTGTTTGGGCGTCTTCTGACTTCTTCAAACATAGGGTCTGTTTATAGCAGCTCATCTAGACAGCTATGGCCGCTGCTTATGCCAAACACTGCAGCACAGGCTGCGTTAGAGAGATTCCAAGGTGTTTTGGTGTCATGTAGATCTGGATATTTAAAGCAGCTGAGACTTCACACAAAGTGCAAGAGTTATGGTTACAGAATTAAGCTTAAGAATGATCTTTAGGCACTATAATCACAGCAAAATGCTTGTAAACTCAAATAAATATATTTAAAGCTTTAGTTCACCCAAAAATGAATATGAACAATTGTTGTTTCAAACCATTTATTTTACTTTTCTCATAGAACACAGAAGGAGAAATTTTAAAAGAATATCCTGATGTTTTTCAAGCAATTACACTGAATGTGGCCTGGAGCTTTTAAGCTTCAAAAGGGTTGCAAAAGCCCCATAAAAGTATTGTGAAATTGGTGTATAGGACTTCTGAAGTCATACAATAGTTTTGTGTGACAAAAAGACCAAAAAGTTATTCAGTGAAAATCTGCCTTGGCAATCCTTGAGAGTGCTAAAGTCTGATTTGTGAATGAATCAGTTAGTCAAATTGGTTGAATCGATTGGTCTGGTTTACACAATTAGTAAGAATGATTTGTTCAAAAATCAGACTGATTCAGTTCTCAGGTTCAACTTGCTTACTCACTGTAACTGCTGTGATCATTGAATCAGTGAATTGAACGCCAGATCCAAACAAGTCATGACCTTCAGAAAAGAATGACCAGTACCAGAAAGTTCTTCAACATTACTTCTTTGTTTTCCATGGAAGACAAATGCTTAAGGTGTGGTCACAGTCGCTAATTTTTCGAAAGCAAAAAAGGTCCGTTGTCTATTGTCAATATTGTAATGATTTATTAATCACAGAGAAGTCAATTTTAAACAAGCAGCTTTCTTTTGTTCAACACAGCAAAATTGCATGACCAACTTGAACTTGTGACTGGTTTTCTGGAAAATGGTAAAGGTGACTGTGGGCTTAGAACAATGTAAGATATCTTTTCAAGACATCTCTCTTCTTCTTCTTCCTGTTCCAGATTGGATCTTTCTTCATGATTAATCTGTGCCTGGTGGTCATTGCCACTCAGTTTTCGGAGACCAAACAGCGAGAGCACCAACTGATGCAAGAGCAACGTGCTCGCTACCTGTCCTCCAGCACGCTGGCTTCGCTTGTTGAGCCCGGAGACTGTTACGAGGAGCTCTTCCAGCTGGTCTGCCACATCCTACGCAAGGCCCGCCGCCGCTCAGCCGCCCTTTACTACATGATCCGTGGCAAAGCCCCTCCTCCTGGGGGAGGGAGGGGGCGTGGTAAAGGAGGCGCAGGATCGACAGGGGGAGGAGCTAATGTGAATGGTGGAGAAAGACATCACTGCCATTCAGCTCAGAGTGAGTAAGGAGAGAGTTGGAGGCAGAGAAATGATAGTGGATCATAGAAAAGCTATGACTAACAGTGTTGGGGAGTAAATAAGTAAAATAACTACATTTTTCTTAAGTAGCCTGACATTAGCTCAAAATAGTAGCAAGCTTACATACAAACTGTCCTCTCTCGGTCATTTGCAATGCTGAAACGTTTAATTCATTCTAGTGAAATCAGTCATCCTAAACTCTCCTTTTTTGCTCATATGAAGTGTTGAAATGTTTGATTCAATCTATTGAATCAGTCATCCTAAAGGACCCTGTTTTACTCAAATGTAATGTGGGAAAGTCTGCTTCATTCTAGTGAATCCGTTCATCCTAAACTGTTTTAAGATACAGTATGTTGTACTGGAAAGTATGATTTTATGGAATGAATCAGACTTTCCAACACATCATGTGATTGATAGAATGTAGTGAACTTCATTGTAGTGAACAGGTTTTTGTCCTAAACGTAGCATTGGAAAATCTGATTCATTCTAGTGATTAGTTTCATCCTGAACTCTCCTCTATCACTTGTATTTGGCTTCAAAAAGTCTGATTCATTCTAGTGAACTGGTTCATCTTAAACTTTCATCTCTCATTCATGCATAGCATTAGAGATTCTGATTCATTCAAGTAAAGTGGTTCATTTGGATGGTTCATGTAAAAGAGTATACAAAAAAAGTAATCACTACATAGCATTTTTATGTACATTTTTATTTTTTGTTAAATATTTAGCAAATACTAATTTTAATTTAAAATTGTTAAATTGTTAATAGCTTTTTTATTCAGTTACATACAGTACAATAGGATGTATATTTTAGGTGTTTTTTTCTTTCTTTCTTTCAATTTAGTTTATATGTATCTGTATAATGAATTTTGGTGCTATTCCCATTAATTCATTCAAACCCCCAAAAATATGGCTCTGGAATTATAAATTATATCATCAGAGAGTTATTTATTTAAAAAGATATTGCCATTTTAAGTTTCTTCAGTGTATTTAGCTACTTTATGTGTGCTTGAAGATTGGCCAAGTTTCAAATTAGCTTCCTTGACACTCCAAATCTAATAGCACATTATAAAAGCAAAGAGCGAGTTGCAATAAAAACAAAAACATATCCATCCATGTCTTTGCTTTAATGGCACAATGACTTTTCAATCCCAAGCAGTATCATGGCAGTTGTCCAAGAAACTGACAGGCAAAAATTTTATTGTGTTATATGAAAGTGTCAAACAGAAATGTTGAATTTTTTTTGTGTTTTACAGCACCTCACTGTATTCACGAAACCAAGTTGGACCACAGCTCCCAACCTCTGGAGAACGCCATCTCCCTCTCCGTTCCAAACCCACAGGAGTGTCCACAGTGTGCTGCAGCCCTGTCACTCAAGGAGGGGGAGGCATCAACAGGGCATTCGGCCAATGGGGAGGATGAGGAAAGTGCGCTGGAGGAGACCAACAGGGATGAGAACCACTTGGACGAGAGGGGGGACGAAGACTCCGAGGACATGCCGAGAAAGAAACGTACCTGTTTCGGGAAATGTAAAGACGTCTGGGATGAAATGAGAGTGAAGCTTTGGGGTATCGTTGAAAGCAAGTACTTCAACAGAGGGATCATGATCGCCATCCTCATCAATACAATCAGCATGGGCATCGAGCACCATAACCAGGTAATTTCACCCGCAGTGCAGTCGGTTCACATAATGAACCCACTCTGAAGAAGTGTTCAACCTCATCATGTCACATATTACTGTAATAGCCGGCTCTTTCTGCAGTGCTGATAGAGTCTTCACAGGGCCTGCCATTCAAAGTAATGAGAGTGTGTGGAACGGCCTTTGGAGTCTTGTTGGATTTTTTCTTGCCATGAAAGTACAGTTAATTATCTTTGGAAGATGTAGAAAGCTACTACTACTCATGCACACTCTCTCTTGCTCTCTCTCTATCTCTCTCCTCCTCCACCCCCTCATGTCTTCGCTGCCTTGCCTGCAACAGGGCCTGTTTTCTCATCTCTGTGGGCTCTAAAAATATCAACAAGCAGAGAAAACGGATATATAGAGAGAGAAAATGAGAGAGTCACCATTGGCTTCTATTACGCAGCATTTTTAACATGTGAAGAATCATGTAAATGCAGCCCACGCAGGCAAAACAGAGAAGCCCCTGTGCGCACGTTCACATATAAACACAGTATCTGTTCAACAGGTCTTTCCTCATGAGATTGTGTTCCAATCGACCTGATATGTTTAAACAGATCATGTGTGGTGACATCATCTGCTGTGACTCATTATGTTTTAACCTGGCTCTCAACCAGGCTGGTAAAGATCACAATATTTACATGTGTGTGGGCAGCGTATGTGTGTTTGTGCTCACGCACAACAGTCGATTGAATGAGTGTCAAGTCAACGAACTTGGTCTGCACAATCAAATGAATTGGTAATACTTTACAATAAGGTTCATTAGTTAAACATTAGTTAGTGTATTAACTAACATGAGATAACCATGAGCAATACATTTGTTACTGTATTTACTAATCTTCGTTAACGTTAGTTAATGAAAATTCAGCTGTTCATTGTTTGTTCATGTTAGTTCACAGTGCATTAGCTATTGTTAACAAGATTTTAATAATGTATAAGTAAATGTTGAAATTAACATCAGCAAAGATTAATAAATGCTGTATAAGTGCAGTTCATTATTAGTTCATGTTAGCTAATGTAGTTAAGTAATGTTAACTAATGAACCTTATTGTAAAGCGTTACTAATGAATTCAAAGATTCCTGTAACTCAAACAGTAGAGCATGGAGCTAGCAACACCAAGGTTTGATTCCCAGGGAATGCATCAACTGAAAAGATGTATAGCTTGAATGCATTGGAAGTTACTTGCGATGAAAGTTTCTTCCAAATGAGTAAATGTAAATATAAAGGTGCTGTAAGCAATGTTACCAGATGGGTTCACTGCAATGGTGTCTTATTAGCAGCCATTTCAATCCATTCTCTATGGGAGCTGAATGCCAGGATTGCATAGGGATTGTGGTATCATCTGAGCAAGCAGTGAGAGCATGAATAAAACTGCAAAATACTCAAACTTATGCAAATGAAAGCTGAAAATGCTGATTTAGTTTGTAAAATGCTGAATATTATTGTATTTAATTAATATTTCAAATGCAGTTTGCATACTTGAATTGTGAATTGACTGTGTATTAAATTGATTAAATAGTTGACCCAAAAATTAAAATTCTTTCATTATTTACTCAACCTCATGACTTTACAAACCTGGTCATACAGGTTTGTAAATTCATGAGGTTGAGTAAATAATGAAAGAATTTTAATTTTTCTTCTTTCTTCTGTGGAACACAAAAGAAGATATTTTAAAGAATGTTGATAACCAAACAGTTTGGGTTACCATGTATGGAACAAACAGTTTGGGTTTGACTTCCATTGTATGGACAAACAAACAAATAAATAAATAAAAAACAGACATTTCTCAAAATATCTGCTTTTATGTTCTGCAGAAGAAAAACAAAGTTTGAAACAACATGAGGGTGAGTAAATGATGACAGAATTTGCATTTTTGGGTGGGTTTTATTTCTCTTTAAAATATACTCGATACTTCAACTTAACCACAAGAAGTGGAATTTTGGAGCAATGGGATTTCACATTGGGAACACTTTTGTTTCCTCTTCCTAAAATCTGAGTATGTACCGCATTTAACATAAGCATCTTAGCTGTTAATAAAGTATGTTCTATAAAATAAGTGTGGTATCTTGGTCGAAGCAGCAGGGTAATCCAGGTATTTTTTGCCTACTCTTTAATGAATACTGCATATTTGGACATAACACTCAATTGACATACTGTCTTTCACATACTATATAGTAGGGAAGTCGCCAAATTTGGATATAGAGATTAGTCATTAACCTAACCCCCGGTCTCCAGAATCCCACCCTCCAAAGAAATGTTAGCAAACTTAAGGATGCGTTCACACTTGGCATGTTTGGTTGGATTAAAACGAACCCTGGTGCGGTTGCTCTGTTAGTGCGGTTCATTTGAGCATGTGTGAACGCTGCCATCCGAACCCTGGTGCGCACCAAATAAGCGGACCGAGACCGCTGAAAAGATTGGTCTCGGCCCGCTTCCAAACGAACTCTGGTGCGGTTTGAATGATATATGAACGCAGCATGGACCAAAGCCATGTAAACGAACCAAAAACAGGAAGATGAGACCCTAAAAAGGACAGAATCCTCACGCATATTGATTTTCTCTCGTCATAGTCGCAAGATTGCCCATCACAGGCATCAGATGCGCGTCTCCACACAGCAGATCGTTTGTGTGTGTGACGGATGGATTCCCGCCGCTGTTTTGACTCCTTTACACATTTTATAAGCTCTTCACGAGTTCCCAGCTGGCCAAAATACCATCATATGCAGGCTACGCACACACAACAAGCGCATTTACCTCGGCACACAGCATTGTTTTGGATGTTTGGATGTTGTAAGTTCCGTCTCAAAATAGATATGAAAAATCAGGTTATGAATGTATCCCTATGCCTTTAGGTTCTGTATCTTTTGGTTCGGTGATAAAATTGCCAATCTGAACGCTAATCGGACCAGGACTAAATGGGTTCTTTTTTCTTTTTTGGTCCGGACCAAATGAACCAAACGAACCGAACTACAAGTGTGAATGCACCCTAAAATTACTGACAGGCAGTAAGCACCAAAAAGTCCTCTGATTGGCCGGGGGAAAAAAAGCATCTATACTCTTAAAAATAAAGGTTGTTTATTGCCATTAATGGTTCAATGAAGATCCTTCAACATCCTGTTCTTTAGATTAAGATACAATGTTCTTCACACTAAGAAAAAAATATCTTTGGGGAAGCCAAAGTTCTTCTATTGCATCGCTACGAAAACCCTCTTTTGGGATGTTTATTTTTAAGAGTGTAGGTATGATTTCACAAGACATATATCAGTGATCTTTCAGTTTATAATTTATAATTTATTCATGGTTTACAAAAAAAAAAAAAAAAAAAAAAACACTTAATCTCTTTAAAGTAGTGTACAAATAGCTCCGATAATGAGACGATCTGCTGATGGATTGATTTAAGAGAAGTGTACAGTACAGCCTGAGGACAAAGAGAAATGGAGCGATAAAAATGGAAAGAGAGGGGAGAAGCTATGGGTGTTTTTTTACTGTATTGTTTTGCTGTTATTACTCCTGATTGCTGTGTCAATATTCAATTTCTCTAAATGGCATCTCCCTGGAGCTGCCTGTGGTGTGGTTTCCATTCGCCCTTCAGTTGTTTTCTCGACCTTAAGTCGTCAATGGAAAGATATTGATCAATAAAAGGATGGGGGGAGAAGGAACAAAAGGGACAACGAAGGAAGGGTTCTCACATCAGAGTTCGCTCTCACTCCACTGGAATTCAGTCGCCTTTTCGCTCGTGCCCATGAACATACACTGTGCTATCAGCTGAGATAAGGTGTAATGGATTTATGTGATGTCAGATTACACAGCATGGACTGAAGCAGATCAGGGTGGTCTGTTGATCCTTTTCTAAGCGCAGTAGATGCAGTAGACACTAGTCTCAGCATTTGACAGACCACCCACAATCTGTTCACTGACTGTCTGATGCTTAGTGCACAAAAATGGCAAGCTCAGGCTTAAATCACCAGCTAAAACCAGAATGGCTGTCTTTACACAATGTACATGAGCACACAGTTCAGTCTGCATGGAAACAAAGCTTGGGTTAAGGTTGGCTTAAGAGGACATATGCAAGGTTAGTTTGTATGTTACTGTAGTAGTAATATTACACCGCAGTTCTAAAGTTTATAATACTGATAATGTAATATTACCTAAGATTTCTATTTCAAAGAAATGCTGAAATAAAATGCATCAATGAATCCTGAAAAGAAAATTATGGTAACACTTTACAACAAGGTTCATTAGTTAACATTAGTTAACTACATTAGTTAACATGAACTAATACCGAACTGCACCATTCTGCAGCATTTATTAATCTTTGTTAATGTTAATTTCAACATTTACTAATACATTATTAAAATCTTGTTAACATTGGTTAATGCACTGTGAACTAATATGAACAAACAATGAACAACTGTATTTTAATTAACTAACGTTAACAAAGATTAGTAAATACAGTAACAAATGTATTGCTCATGGTTAGTTCATGTTAGTTAATGCACTAACTAATGTTTAACTAATGAACCTTATTGTAAAGTGTTACCAAAATTATCACTAGTTTCGCAAATATATTACAAAGCAAAGTATTAAGCAACTATTTTCAACACTGATATTAATAATAATAAATGTTTCATGAGCACCAAATCAGAATGATTTCTGAAGGATCATGTGACACTGAAGACTCGAGTAATAATGCAAGAAAATTCAGCTTTGCCATCACAGGAATAAATTACATTTTTAAATATATTAAAATAGAAAATTGTTATTTTAAATTGTAATATTTAACAATATTACTGTTTTACTGTATTTTTGATCAAACAAATTCAGACCTGCAGTACTTACAATGCACATACAGTATCAGTGTACTCGCATCACCCCTGATCTTTTCCTAACTGACGTTCCGCAAGGAATTGTTCAGGTTTAAACTCAGTTTCCTCTGACCTTTATATCATATGAGAGGTCACAGCCTCACTGAGAAACTCATGCCTGCTGTCAAGAGCTGATCTTGTCCATGCAACAATGCACACCCTCTCTTGAACAGCAAAGCAGTGATCTGAAATGACCTCTCCACATTTACTTCTCCTTTTATCCATCCCAACCTCTCACTTGTCCTCTCTTTCTCTCTCTCTGTCTACAGCCTGATGAACTGACTAATGTCCTGGAGATTTGTAACATAGTGTTCACCAGTATGTTCACCCTGGAGATGATCCTCAAGCTTACTGCCTTTGGCTTCTTTGAATATCTGAGAAATCCCTACAACATCTTTGATGGCATTATTGTGATCATCAGGTAAATGGATTTACTTTTATAGTTTGTCGAATATATGAAAAAATCACATTGTGGGTCTTATGCATTTTTTTATTGATTGTAGTAATTCATTATATTATAAGTCATATTATTGAATCAGATTATACTATTATGATACTATTATATGACTTATCTGTGTTTCTTCAACTGTGGTCATTTTGGTCCTGTGGACATTTAGCAAATAAACTCTGATAAATTTTTCACACATTCACTAGACCGTTAAATTTGTGGACTATCACTGTCCAACAGTGTATAAATATATACATAACAGGAGATTTTTTTTTCTCCTTAAAATAATGAAAATTTTCACTAGTGCCATTTCCATTATTTCTCAAAATGAAGTATGCGTTCAGTGGTGGAAAATATTTTTTGCAATTAAATGTCTGATTCCTTTGTTTTGTTAAGGCTTATTTCAAAGCTAGCATTTTATGTATCCTAAATGCACACATTTTGCATGATATTTTGGCAAAATTACAGCTTGGCTGAAAATAACACAACAAAAATAGTGATATTAACCTAGTTTTTTTCTTTTTCTTTGCACATTTCATCTCAAACATGATTGCTGACTCTGTTGTTTCCTTGGAAACCAAATAAGCTTTAGCAAAAACTTTATTAGGAGCAAAAAAAAATTGGTATAGTGAAAATGACAGTACAATAGACATTCATTTGGAAAAAAATTGGTAACACTTTACAGTAAGGTTTCATTAGTTAATTACTTTAGTTTACATGAACTAAGAATGAACAATACATCTATAGCATTTATTAATCTTAGTTAATGTTAATTTCAACATTTACTAATACATTATGCAAATCAAATGTTGTATTTGTTTATTAACAAACATTAACAAAGATGAATAAATACAGTAACAAATGTAATGCTCCTTGTTAGTTCATGATAGTTAATACATTACCTAATGTTAACAAATGAGACCTTATTGTAAAGTGTTGCCAATAATTTTCCCACATTTTAGTTTTTTTTTTTTAGATCATCAGTTTTAAACCTATTATAATATTGTAATATAATATGTAGTCATTAGATTAGGAATCTAATAATCACGAGAACAAAATATTTCCCCATGCAGTTTTCTCAATGAATTCACTGCATTCACATTTTGTGTGTGTGTGTGTGTGTGTTTATAGTGTGTGTGAGATCATTGGGCAGTCTGATGGGGGTCTGTCCGTCCTGAGGACATTCAGACTGTTGAGGGTCATCAAGCTGGTGCGGTTCATGCCAGCTCTACGCAGACAGCTGGTGGTCCTGATGAAGACCATGGACAATGTGGCCACCTTCTGCATGTTACTAATGCTCTTTATCTTCATATTCAGGTGAGTTGTCTTTGTAATTGCAATCCAGTAGGTCTTATACGCAATTATTAGTGAATGAAACCCAATGTGTTTCATATCTGTGTGCTTACTCATAGTCTCTGTCCGTATCCGAGTTCACACTTGTTTGTAATAAACGGCAAACACTTTATCACGCAAAGCAGCCTGGGTTTATAAAATCCCACACCTGACAGCAGCCCCCTCCTCACAGCTGGATCATGCCGGGCTCTGCATGGCCGAGTGTCTCAGCTGCACAGGCTGCTCAGAGTACACCTTAGCTTCAGCTGCGAGTGACAGGCCCATAAGGATCAGAGTGAGATTGATGGAGAGCAGAACAATAACACTCAGGCCCCTGGTGCCCACTGACTCACCCGCCTTCCCCCTGCAGCGCTGCAATTCCAGCAGAGTGCACCGAGACAGATGGAGGCTGCTGCAGGATTGAGAGCATAAACCAATCCTGCCGATCCATCTTTTCCACTCAAGTTTAGCTTTCAGCGCCACCAACCCCCTTCCCCCCAACACGCATCTCAATTTATAACCCCTCATCTGAAAACAATGCCCTGATTTATGTCTCTTAAATGGATAGAGTTGTCCCCAGCCTGCGGGTACAGTCAACAGGCTTTAGTAACTGTTAGCAGATGCCTGGGATGACGTGTATTTGGAGGAAATGGAGAGAATGAATCAGCATTACAGACTGGAAGCTATAGTTGTGCCAATTATTAATCAGCTTCATCATCGCTCTGCTGCATAGAGAACAGTTAAACACAAATTAAGTTTGTCTTTCACAAGGTGTTTTGAATAGAGTGTTGTTAGATGTTGCTGTTAAAAGTAATGCATTACAATTTTGAGTTATACTTTTTAGGAAAATCAACATTAAGTTTCTATTTTGTCTGTTTTGCCTTTCCTCAAGAGCCGGATCCACTCACTTATTTACTCACTCATTCATTCACTCATTCGCTCCATTCATTCACTCACTCACTCACTCATTCATTCATTCATTCATTCACTCACTCACTCACTCAATTTTTCATTCACTCACTCACTCACTCACTCACTCACTCACTCACTCACTCACTCAATTCAATTCATATTGTTTTATTGCCATGACATACTTAGGTATATATTGCCATAACATTATAATATTTAAAGATAAATATGAAACTAAAAACGTTTTCATTCACATGCTCTGCTGTGTAGAGAATCTCCTCTGTCTTATCAGATAACATGATTTTGCATGGCAGTAGCAGCTGCGCGCCCATCTTCTTCTGTTTTATGTCATATGGCAGCGTTAAGGTGCAATATCGCCACCTATTGTACTTTGGGATGTCAACCAGGTACTGGCGCTGGATTATTTTCGTGTCATATTATCATGTGTATTATTCATTTTAAATATTACGGTTATCACGATACATTGTCAGACCCGTATTTAACACAATACAGATTTTTCATGTTTTAAATATCACGGTTATCGTCAATACCGGTATATTGCGACACCCCTAATATACACTGTATTGCCAAAAGTTTTGGGACACCTGCCTTTACGTGCACATGAATTTTAATGACATCCCATTCTTAATCCGTAGGGTTTAATAGTGTTTAATATGGAGTTGGCCCACCCGTTGAAGCTGTCAACTCTTCTGGGAAGGCTTTCACAAGGTTTAGGAGTGTTTAGGAGTGTGTTTATGGGAATTTTTGACCATTCTTCTAGAAGCGCATTTGTGAGGTCAGGCAGTGATGTTGGCGAGAAGGCCTGGATCGCAGTCTCCGCTCTAATTCATCCCAAAGGTGTTCTGTCGGGTTAAGGTCAGGACTCTGTGCAGGCCAGTCAAATTCCTTCACACCAAACTCGCTCGTCCATGTCTTTATGGACCTTGCTTTGTGCACTGGTGCGCAGTCATGTTGGAACAGGAAGGGACCATCCCCAAACTGTTCCCACAAAGTTGGGAGCATGAAATTGTCCAAAATGTCTTGGTATGCTGAAGCATTAAGAGTTCCTTTCACTGGAACTAAGGGGTCAAGCCCAACCCCTGAAAAACAACCCCACACCATAATCCCCCCTCCACCAAACTGTACACTTGGCACAATGCAGTCAGGCAAGTACCGTTCTCCTGGCAAACGCCAGGACTCATCCAGACTCGTCCATCGGATTGCCAGACAGAGAAGCGTGATTCGTCACTCCAGAGAACACGTCTCCACTACTCCAGTCCAGTGGCGGCGTGCTTTACACCACTGCATCCGACGCTTTGCATTGCACTTGGTGATGTAAGGCTTGGATGCAGCTGCTTGGCCATGGAAACCCATTCCATGAAGCTGTTCTTGAGCTAATCTGAAGGCCACATGAAGTTTGGAGGTCAGTAGCTTTTGACTCTGCAGAAAGTTGGCGACTTCTGCGCACTGTGCGCCTCAGCATGCTCTGACCCCGCTCTGTGATTTTACGTGGCTGTGGAGTTGCTGTTGTTCCCAATTGCTTCCACATTGTTATGATACCACTAACAGTTGACTGTGGAATATTTAGTAGTGAGGAAATTTCACGAATGGACTTATTGCACAGGTGGCAACCTATCACGGTACCACGCTTGACTTCACTGAGCTCCTGAGAGAGACCCATTCTTTCACAAATGTTTGTAGAAGCAGTCTGCATTCCTAGGTGCTTGATTTTATACACCTGTGGCCATGGAAGTGATTGGAGCACCTGAATTCAATTATTTGGAGGGGTGTCCCAATACTTTTGGCAATATAGTGTATATAGATATATTTACACATATTAATAGTATTATAATGTGGATGTTCACTCAATACCTCTTAGTTTCTGTTGAACTCACTCATTCACTCATTCACTGATTCACTCACTCACTCACTCACTCCATTTATTCACTCACTTACTCATTTATTCACTCCATTCATTTATTCACTCACTCATTCACTCACTCACTCACTCACTCACTCAGTTATTCATTCACTCACTTCATTCATTCATTCATTCATTCATTCATTCACACACTCACTCACTTACTCCATTCACTCACTCATTTACTCACTCATTTACTCACTCATTCACTCACTCACTCACTCACTCACTCACCCACTCCTTCATTCACTTATTGACTTTTATTTTTATTTATTGTAGTCACTGGGTGGAGATCACAGTACTGTTCGTTGATTTTTCAGAAAAATATAAACATATGTAATACTAAAACATAAAATCTGATTTAAACATTTTATAGATTTTATATAGGCATATTTCATACAAGCACTATATATTTCATATATAGACATTCGATAACACTTTATTTTACAGTGTCTGTTACACATCTTACATGTATTTAGTAATAACGGTAAATTATGCATAATTGCAAGCAACTAACCCTAAACCTAACCATGAGCCTAATTATGTGGTAAGTACATGTAATATTACAGAGTACTTAAATGTATAATTACACCGTAACAAGGACACCTTAAAATAGAGTGTAACCAGACATTCAGTTTTAAGTTGCGCGCAACCATTAATAACTAGACTGGAGCCAGTTAAGCAGAGCAAATTCACCGCTGCTCTGAGGCTGCGCCAGGGTTATTATAGTTTACTAAAAGCATAAAAAGCTGAAATCAAATATAAAAAACTGAAACTTTTATTTCAGCTTGTTGCAAAGGAAACATTTCTTGTCTTTTAGTTTAACTTCATGTACTAAAATAAATAACTAAAACTAAAACTGAAATATGAATATGAATAATGAAAATTAATAAAAACCTATATCGACATATAAAAAAAATAATAATAAAAATGACAAAAAACAACAAAATGACTAAAACTTTAACAAAAATTTAAAATAAAACAAAAAATATATATATAAAAATAAAAACATTGAAAATATTAATAAAAGCTATGTGATAATAACACTGGGCAGCACCAGATTCAGTTTTTTTGTCCTCTATTCTAATATATTTTTGTTCATCAGCATTATTCTTAAATTGTAAATGTTTTAAAAACACTTTTTTTTTTTTTTTTTTTTTTTTTTGGGGGGTTGAAAAGAAATTGTTGCCGTACGTCATAAGCATGACACGCACTCTCTAGAACAGCGGCCGGCAACCTTATGGCACGCAGAGGGATATTCACCGGAGAAAACGGATTGTCGCCGCAAGTTAGAATCTCTCACATTAATAGTATTTATAGCACCTAATTTAATAAAACAGACTGTGTGGCTATGAGGAATGATTACCTCAAAATGTATGTCTGTATGCTAATTCAAGGGACTTTATTTAAATTGAATACATACAATTCCTATAATACCTACACGCCTTACATGAATGAGGTGTTCAGTTATTCAACTCAGATAATGTGGTTTAAATTTAACAAATAACACATTTTTTTACTAATTCCTTAAAAATGTAATGTCTATTACTTGTTACACATTACCACCAACACTGCTTATATATGTTTATAGGAACACCTCTGTCCCATTTATCTCTTGTTGTGTGTTGCTTTCTGAATTCTGTGATCTGTCTCTCCAACGTGACTGATCTCATCTCTGGCTGCTGTCCAACCAGGACATATGTCTCCTCACATAGCACTGATATCATTTTTATAGGCTCCTCACCTCTGACAGACTCATTCATCTTACATCCTGTTGAGGCTGATCGGAAACATACGAGATCAGAATATCTAAACATGAGAGTAACATTCAAAGCTTGTTTGTCTGTTTGTTTCTGCAGTATTCTGGGAATGCACATATTTGGCTGCAAGTTCAGCCTGAAGACAGAGGCTGGGGATACGGTACCTGACAGGAAAAACTTTGACTCCCTGCTTTGGGCTATTGTCACGGTTTTTCAGGTGCGTAGCACTCTCAAAACTCATCTCACTTATGAAAGCACTGCTGCAGGTGACTGGAAACACGAGGCAACTGGGAGCTAGGTGAAAACACATTTTAATCACACACACCTGGGTATTCTCTGTAGAGTTGAATTGTTTAGACTATCACCTGCTAGTCTAAGGTTATATATATAAAAAGCATATATATGTGTATATATATATATATGTATAATATATATATATATATATATATATATATATACACACACACAGTACTGTGCAAAAGTCTTAGGCCACCATTAGATGTTATTTTAGCAATAGTAAAATGATATATAATTATTTCTCAGTCTCTTTATTAGAATATAACCAGAAAATACAGGAAATTTGTATGCAGTATTAAAAAAAAAACAAATGACTTCTATAAGACTAAAGTGGCAAGTATTTAATGATCTCCCCTTACACTTGAGCAATAGCAGGAACCGGCTCCCTTAACCTAAATGGAACAGAAAAGGACTGGAAGGCCAAGAAAACTTTCAAAATATGATGAGAAGTTTCTCAGATTGTCTTCTTTGAGAAACTGGAAGAAGTCCAGGAGGTCACACTAAATACTGATTTCTACTTAAAGAAGCCATTTTGTTCTGATTTTTTTTTTTTTTTTTACATTTTGTGTACATATTTCCTGTATATTTTGTTTGTGTCGTAATAAAGACCAAAAAAATAAATATGGATGGCCATTAAAACTTTGATTACAAAAACAAACAAAGCTAGTGGTGGCTAAGACTTTTGCACAATACTGTGTGTGTGTGTATATATATATATATATATATATATATATATATATATATATAAGTAATTATACATAATATAATATTATATATTATTTATTTATTATAGATTATATATTTATAAAAAAAAGTCATAACATACAAATATAATAAATAAGTAAATTAACAAATAAATATATATTATAATAATAGTAAAATTAGTTATTTGTTTTATTTTATTGTTGTTTATTTATTTAACTAATTCGCTCCCAAGTTAATCTAAAGCTATACAGTATTTGTCAATATTTGTGTGTGTGTGTGTGTGTGTGTGTGTGCAGATCTTAACTCAAGAGGACTGGAACATGGTATTGTATAATGGCATGGCCTCTACCTCCCCACTGGCGGCCCTGTATTTTGTCGCGCTCATGACTTTTGGGAACTATGTTCTGTTCAATCTACTTGTGGCCATTTTAGTCGAAGGATTTCAGGCTGAGGTAAGGTACACACCTTAGGGCATCTGGGTAATTGAGTGTTTTGGTTGATGCACAAAACAATCCCTGACATAACAGGACCAATAACTTGAAGGTTTAAAATTTCATGCTCAATGGGGTTATTTGAATGCATTATCCTGATGAGCATCTGTTGGCTGTGATGCTTTTGTAACAAGGTCAAATTTGTGCAATAAAATGACAGCAAGAACATGCCGTGGCTCTAATATCTTACCGCTGTCCCAGGGCATTTTTCCAAAGGCTTTTGTTGTTCTTGCCGTTGAATATATTTTCGATGTGCATGCTTGTATAAATAGGGTTTCACGGGCAGGTATGCAGTCTGCAAGAGTAGGTTATCTCTCCAGGGAGCTTGTAGAAGTGGGCCTCCAGGTTATGGTCTAGATCTGAGGCATGATGTGAGGGTGAGTGGGGAACTAGAGCAAATGCGACTGACTTTCAGAGGGAGGGCAATGAGATGACATATTTATTAAAAAATGCTCATGGCTGTTTAGCTATTTTACAAGAGAAATTCTGTTCCTCACTCTCATCTTTTATTTGTCTATGGTTCACACAGCACTAGAATATCATTGTCAACCCTGTTTTACAGTGGAAAGTGTGGTGATGTGTACACACTTAGGTTATAAACATGAGTGAAAATCACATTCTATAACCAACCTCACTTTAAAAGTGAAATCTGTGCTGTATGAATGGACTTAACTAGTATTTGCTTCAGAACTCAACCTTATTATTGTTCTTGTGTTGTTTTGACCTTGTGTGCCTGTTTTTTTTTTTTTTTTTTTTTCCTGTCTGGAACAGGGTGATGCTAACCGTTCCTGCTCTGATGATGACAGATCCTCTTGTAATATAGAAGAAACAGAGAAAAAGAACTCACTCCAGCTGTCAGGTACTGAGCTGTGGACTAACTAAAGAAGTGTCCTTAAAGCACAGCTGCATTTTCCTGTGTGATTCTGAACCTTCTGTGTAATTCTGTAGTATTTCATTTTGGTTCATTCTGAGCATAAATAGTATTTCAGAACTCCTTTCCAAATGATCTAAATGATGGGTTAATTACAGTCTTTTTTACAATGACAGTACATTGTGTTATGGTCAGTTACAGTACACATTTATATTTATACAGTAAGCCTCCAGTGTTTTGAACCTTTAGTACCATACCATTCAAAAGTTTGGGGTCAGGAAGATTTTTTAAAGAAATTAGTCAATTTACAGTTTACATGTGCACCAATAATGCGATTTATTTCTCATAATCAGAGTAAGGTCTTAATCACAGTAAGATGTTTACATGACATGAGCAGAACTCTTCACTCCAGTTTACATGCATTTTTCATTACTCTGATTATTTACTAATATGTACTGTATGTTTATACCACACTCAGAAAGGCATACAGTATGCATGTTACCGGCTTTTGTTTTAATCTATTTAAATTCAAAATACATTTTTATGGAGTTCCTGTATATTATTCGGCGCCGTGATGAACATCACAATGTCAGTTTTTCCTACGCTGCTGTCGCATTCTTCACACAGTCTGTGTGAAGATACATAGCAGAGACTGCGCAGCGAGTTGTGTTGACAAAGTTTATCAATTTGGAGAAGAGAAAACTTCAGAATAATGTCACGGAGTTCATTCATGAAGTTGTGTGGACAACTCACTTCATCTGTGTACATCTGAATACATGCGCACTTTGGTCAGAGCGGTAATAATGCGACTTAGGTGTTTACATGCCTGTTTATTGCGAATAAAATCAGCGTACACCACCTAGTTTAATTTGATTATGGTTACTACGATTATGAGCTTAATCGCATTCGTTTGATCGAAGTATTGCGTTTACATGAGGTAAAGTTTAATCGCAATATTGCCAAAATATACTATAAAGTTAATATACTATAATATACTATACTATATAATGTAATATAATATAATATACTATAAATGTTCTAAATAATCTATATTATATACTATACTATGCTAAGATACAACTCGAGTTGTATTTTAGCACAGTATAGTATATAATATAGATTTATGCTGTATAATATTTAATTAAATGTCTAATACTTCCATTCAAGATGAGGCAGAGGCAGGCTCAGGGAGTGAGGGAGAGCCCACTGAGCATCAGCCAGATCAGACAGTTACAGGTAAGACTGTTAAACTGGCTGACAGTAAAGGAATACATAGAGTGTGATAAGAAGAAAGATAGACATTAAATGATTTGAATGGAAGAGTAATTACAACAATATAAATTGAATTAGACAACGATTGAATTAACACTAAGCCTAACAATTGTGTTTACAATATGATTCTCTATATTAAGATGATACTGCCTCAGCTTTAAACTTCAAAGTGAAGGTCTATGTGCTGTCTTCTCTCTTAATTGGATATTTGTAACAACTGGATAATTTGTATTAACAAGCACCCCCACCCACCCTCATCCAGGCCATCCCATACACCCACTACAAATTTTGAAACCAAAGGCAACCCTATTTTTTGTATGACTATCAAAAAAGCCTCTACCTCTGTCTCTCACTTTTATGTGTGTACTTTTTTTTTTGTTGCTATTTTTCTTGTACCTGTCACTTCGGCTGCGTTTACACTGGCACAAAAAATCTGATTTTTTTGCTCACATCTGACACAGATCGAAATATGTTGCACAGGTGTAACCACAAAAATCCGCACAAGATACGATTTTTTTCGCATGCGATCTGAGCCACTTCCAAATGTGGTTTTAAATCAGATACATATCCAATCTCTGGACATGCGACCTACATCTAAACATGCATATCCGATTCCCCTTGCAAATCCAAGCCATCACGCAGACAGGGCGACACATTTGCTCACTAAAAGGTAGCTTTTATGTTGTATTATAAAGCAGACATGCCTTTATGCACTCACAGTAAAAATTTGCAGCTTTATTATTGAGGTACAAACTTTATATGTCTATCTATTTTTTCCTTGAAAGAAATTGCACGTGCGAGAGAGCGCTTCTGTTGTGTGTCATTCAGCGCGATTCCGCCGATCCCGCCTTCACTAACTGCAAGTTAATCGATAACGAATTGTGATCGGATTGTAAATTTGTGCTACGACGAGCTTGGCTACCTTTGATTAGGCTGTAGACTGAAATATATTCAACCCGCCAAAGTGGCTTGTGGGTGTGGCTGTCTTACCCGCCACAGCCAAAATCTACCTGCATTTGGCAGGTTGGCGCGTGTTAATGTCAAGCCCTGGACGGTAGTAATGGGTTGCTCCTGCTAACATTTTCTAGCTTCCTCTAGCTTTGTCCGCTTTTATCTCTTCATCTTCGAATCCCATGCATTGATTATTTTGTTGCAAACTGTTTGGTGGAGGTGCTGAGTGGACTTGAACTAAATCATAGCGTTGCCAGTCAAGACTAACAGATTCATGATTTATTATTTATTTATGATTGAATGCTGAATTCTGAAATGATCACTTTGGTACATTTGGGCAGGCAATAATATAAAGTAATAATAATTTTAAAAAAAACACACACACAGGGCAGGGGGCCAAATACTATAAATTGATGCCACAGGCAATTCTCCCGGTGGTCCCGACGGCCAGTTCAGGCCAACTGTGAACAATGCATTAAAATGTCTCAGTAATATCTGGTCAGAAGAAGAAAAAGAAAAGAAAAGAAAAAAAAAAAAAACATGGCGCTGTGAGATCTGAGGGCATGAGGTTATGAATAATGCATGTACACACTGAAGCTCTCCACAGACAGAAGACAAACTTGCATGCTCCCACCAGGGTCACCTGGTATGAGAGGAGGGTTTAGAGATTCCAGAAATCACGGAAGCTTGAAACTTTATAGGCTTGATGGAATATACTTCTTAATTCCACACCACAAACACAAAACAAATCATTTTGCCATAAGCCTTGCAATAAGCTAGCTAGTGTTTTCTTCTGATGTTTTTGTGAAATAATCAGTCTTGGCATGTTCGTTTGTGCAGATCCCAAGATTTCCACTTTGACCCCTAATGGGCATCTGGATTTGGCACCTGCACCCAACGCCAGGGGCTTGTACCCATCTGAAAGGCTGAGCTTTGCCTTGGGTTCCCGCAAGAGCAGCGTGAGCTCTCTGGGCAGGGCTAGCCTGGAGCAGACGACGCTGGTGAGCCATTGTGCATGCTGCAGTCAACCTGCCATTCATTACAGGGTCTTACTCACCGAGAAGCACAAAAGTTATATCATACCGCTCCAGCAATCCAAAACCCCTTTAAAAAGCACAAAGAACACAATAATTATCCATCGGCTCTGCATGTATTAGCATTTAGCAAACCATTAATAAGACACTTACTCAGCACTTAGAGAGCCGTCTCTACTCGTCTAGCTTGCATTAAATTAGCATACACACAGAGGGTCGTTGAGCGGGCACTCGAAGAGCTGAGAGCAACTTATAAACTACATAATTATTTTTACAATGGTTTAAATAATAAGAGCCCTTGTGAGGAGGTTGGCTTTTTATGAGGGCTCTAGACGGAGGGGGGAATTAGCTAAGAATGAGTTGAAAGCATGTGCTATTTATTTGCATGCGCTGTCTGTTGTTTTAGCCAGATTCCCCAGGAATTATGTAAACCAGGTTACACCCAAAACTTTAGTGCATCACACGAGATGATTTTGGTGCTAGGTTGTGGAGGATGCAGTAGACTACCGTGATCAGAGAAACTTTACTGGACTTTACAGCATCAGCCCACCAAACACCTGGACCTGAACCAGTCTCTTTAAAACACAAAGCGCACTTGACTTAACGGCATGTTTACCATCTGCTTCCTGTGGGCAGTAATAGCACGACTTTAATTATGCCAGACAAATAACACTGAGTTTTGTGATTAATGCTAAAATCTATAACAGGTCAGACAGACTTGTTAGGCAACCCCTTCAGCCGTGAATTATTCATGATACATCACCAGCCTTGAGTACCTTATTGCTTTTATAAAACGGTTACAACGTTTTTATAAAACGGTTACCACACAATACAAATATTAAAGCCAAAAATATGTATCAGTGCAACTTTCAATTTAGTAAACTTTCACTAAAAGCCTTCCTTCCACCGGAAAAAAATAGTCCCTGACCGTGAACAGCAACAGAAGGCATTATTACTCCATTAGATGGTGGCAAAGACTGTCTTTATGAGTGTGTCAGTCAGTAGCGAAGACTTTTACATTGAAAAGACTGAACACAGAACACGGAACAAGACTGCTTTGACTAGCGCTGTCAGTCACGAGAAAACCCCTTAACTGTTAAAAGGACAAGATAATACATCTGACATTTAAACAGATTTTTTATTATAACCATAGGACTGAGCTGAAGGAAAATGCTAAATCTGAATGCAGGTAATAAACTTGCTCACTCAATCTCTTTCTCACAATACTCTTCTACATAATGCAGTAAGCTTGAATGAACAATATCAATTGAGAACAAACAGTTTATGTTGCTAAGGGTGTTGTGTAGTGATACACAGAACCGTTGGGTGAAGCAGTCATAGCCGTGTTTTATCGTGAATAAAACACAGCTATTGACCAATCAGAATCAAGGACAGGAACTAACCGTTTTGTAATGTTAAATAAATGTTGTTCTGTTGAGCTTCATCAAAGAATCCTGAAACAAAGTATCACAGTTTCCATTGATAATAATAATAATAAATATTTCTTGACCAGCAAATTAGTATACTAGAATGATTTCTGAAGAATAATCACACACACACACTGAAGACTGGGGTAATGATGCTGAAAATTCACCTTTGCCATCACAGAAATAAACTACATTTTAAAATATATTAAAATAGAAAAAAAATGAAATTGTAATAGTATATCACAATATTATTTATTTATTTATTTTTTACTGTATTTTTAATCAAACAAATTTAGCCTCACAGCCTTACACTCAGAGTAGTTTTTTTTTTTTTTTTTTTTTTTTTTAAGTAAATTAGTCATTTCAGTCTTGTAGTGTAAGCTTTGCATAAAACACAGGGGGGTTTGTGCTCAAGTTCAGGTTCAAATATTGAATACGAACTTGTGTTCTCTGTGTGTGTCAGTGTCCAGGACGAGCTTCTCTGTACCACAATTGGGGACGGCCTGCACGACCGAGTATATGGAGTCGCAGGTCAAGTTGGAACAGCTTGGGTCGATCCTCTAGATGCCTGGGGATGGGGGGCGGAGGTAGTTTACGGGTTCGTAGCCCTCACTCTCGTCCCGCTGAGCAGGAGTCCCTGCTGTCTCCTCCGCCCCCTCCTCTGCATCCGCCTCTTCTCTCTAGACACTTCGTCCCACGCAGAGAACGACGGGCTCTCTCTTTGGAGCTTCCGGAGCTGCTGCAGGTGCCCGGACCAGCCCTGCCTCCTCTGCACCCCCGGCAACGTAAAAAGAGCTTCTCTGGGGGTCTGGGAAGCGTTGGAGAGCACCAGGACTGTAATGGAAAGACACCATCAGTCCAACCACAAATCATCAGTGAAGTCTACCCTCAGGTTAATACACGCAAGGACAGGGAGGATCTGGATGATGACTATGTAAGTGCCCAGTAAACCTAGTAATTGTTTTAAGGAATAGTTCACCTATAAATAAAAAGTGTCATTGTGATGTTCCAAATCCATTTGAATTTGGTTGAACACAAAAGGAGAAATTAAGTCAAATGTACTGGGTGCTCTTTTCCATACAGATAAGCTCCAAAAATAAAGAAAACAAAAGCACCATAAAAGCAGTCCATATAAATACATCTCATATTCCAAGTCTTCTAAATCCATACGATAGTTTCGGATTAGATCAGAATAGCAACTTAAATGTTGATCTGATCTAATTTATACTACTGTTTGTACAGTAATTAATAATTTTAATTCAGCAAGGATGCATTAAATTGATCAAAAGTGACAGCAAACACATTTATAATGTTCCAAAAGATTTCTATTTCAAATAAATGCTGTTCTTTTCAAAATTTCTATTTATCAAAGAGTCCTGAAAAATACATCACTGTTTCCACAAAAATAAGTAAGCCGTACAACGTTGTGAGTGTGTGTTAGAAATCAGGAATTGTGAGGGAACATTGTGCTTGGTACGTTTTTGGTAACACTTTATTTTGATGGTCCCTTTTGAACATTCTGTTGACTATACTGTAAATAACTTTGCAACTACATGTAAACTAAGTTTCATTAGAGTATTAGTAGACTGTTTGATTAATATCTGCTAACTCTTTATTGTGATGGTCACCCAACAGACAGTCTACGGGCTACATGTAACTTTGCAAGTACATTTCAGCTATATTCTAACCCTAACCCCACAAATCTACTAATACTATACTAACACTCCAATGAGAGTTTGTAGACATGCAGGTGCAACGTTAATTATGGTCAACAGAATGTGTTAAAGGGACCATCAAAATAAAGTGAAACCACATTTTTTGTCTTTAAACCATCCCATCTAGCTAGCACGCTCAGGTCACCTTGGAGCGTCTACATGAGCGTCTACACTGCAAAGCAATCTGGTCGAATGGGTTTTCGACTTCCTCTGGAAGTGGTCAAAAGTAGACATGCTCAAAACGTTTTAGACCCGTTTACACTTGTATTTAGTGCCGTCCACTCGTAATCGGATCGACCAAAATGCATCTTAATTCCAGGTGTAAACAGGGCCTTAGAATGATTTCTGAAGGATCATGTGACACTAAAGACTGAATTGTACTAAAGTAATTGCTGAAATAAACTTTTTCAGAAATGAACTTTTGAACGGTAGTGTATTGTTTCTGAAGGCTTGAATTATGCTACTTTTATGGTGTTTTTTTTTTTTTTTTTTTTTTTTCATTTATGGAGCTCAAGAAGTTGGTGTTCCATGGAAGAAAGATTTGATAAAAATTAGTTGCCTTTTAAAGGGTAATTTTGTTGAATTATCCGAGAATTCTGGAGAGGAGGTAGTATTGTCCCTGTAAAAAAAAAAAAAAAGAAGAAGAAAAAAACGTTCTGCACACATTGTAAATCTGCTTAAGCAGAGCCAATTGTCCATACAATCAAATACACAATGAAAATCACCCAATTATTATCTGTTGAGGAGGAACGCTAACAGATGGCAGTAGGATTTTAGTTTTTAATTTACAGCCAGACTCTCTTGTTTTGTAAGCAATTAAGAGTAACATGGCAGCTCCAAGGGGACATGAAACATTGGAAAGCTCCGTTTCATAACTGCTTCAACTAACAAATGCGTCTCCAAGAAAATTCTCCCACCCTGGATCCTGCAGAATTAATCTCAGTCCTCATCTTTGCCAAAAAATATTCAACTAAATGCTTTTTCTGTCTGCAGAGTTTATGTTTCCGGATCCAGAAGATGATAGAAGTGTACAGACCAGACTGGTGTGAGACCAGGGAGGACTGGTCTGTCTTCCTCTTCTCTCCTCAAAACAAGTCAGTCCTTTCACTGTCTCCTCTTTTTCAATACATAATAGTCATGAACAGTCTTCATAAGAGCTGAGGGAAGCTGTTTCACCTACTGACCTTGTTCACAAACAATTTATGTAGGTAGTTTTACATGATATGTGGTAATGATGGCATGTAAAGAGTTCTCAGTTAATTTTCAATGAGAAAGAAGCCGATAAACGGACATATATAGTTTTGCGTTTGTAGCTGCCGTGTGTGATTGACCCATCAGGTGATTGTTGTGTTATTTTTATTATATTTGGCATTTAACTTTTATGTGGTCAAAAAGACTGCAGCAAAACTTGTCACTAATAACAAATAAATACCATTGTATAAATGTCATTTTGTTTTAACTTTGTTAAAACCCCCACCTCCGTATTTTTCCTTAAGCACCCCCTGCTCAAGATATGTTCTCGCGGCTATGTTTATGTTTACGTGTCTTTCATGGAACCTGACCTCATTATAACACAAAACAGATTAGGAGTTGCTCCACGCCCAAGAACAGGTTGAAATTAAGCAGATAAAGGGAAGCTTGTGTCACAGGTTGTTTCCTATAATGCTACTGATTTGATCTCTGAGTAATACAGAGGGAAAGATGCCCGCACACCTCTTCTTCTCTCCTATGGTAACTCGGCCAGCAGTTATTCTGCAATTCCTGCCTGATCAATAGCACTGATGGGCTGCCAGCTCTTTAGAGGGTGGCTTGATTAGGATATTGATCGGTGTCAGAGAGATAGGAGCCGATTATTCCCACCCTCTGCCTGTCAGTCTGTTTTTTCCAAACTGTCTAGTCTTTGAATGTCCATCTAAAGTTTGTGCTGTAATGGAAAAATTGAGAAATTTGACTGTTCCAACACCTAGTGAGCTGTCAGAACGCATTTTGACGAGCTCCGTGAAAAAATAAATCCAAGATGGCAGATGAAGTGAGAATCATATTATACTACCATTCAAAAGTTTGGGGTCAATAAAAAATGTAGTTTATTTCATTGTTTTTTTAAAGAAATTGCTACTTTTGTTCAGTGAGGATGCATTAGATTGATAAAAAAAATATTTTTAAAGTATAATTAATTTCCTACAATCCATACAAACATAAACAGAATATAAATCAAAACTGTGTAACGTTACCAAATGAAATGTCAAACCCAGGAAGAGGTAACAACTGTGAAGCTTTTGGGGTGATTTTCTCAGCTTTTTTGTTCAAAATGTTGCTTTTTTTAATGAAACTTGCCTATTAGCTGTTGAAATCAATTGCAAGTCTATTCACACTTATAGATTCTAAATAGCACGCTTGTGTTTCCATTACTGTTTGGCTGCTGTCTATGTAGGCAGTAGGCAGCTTACTAGGCTTTGGAACAATGTTGCTTTGTCTCTATATATCTCTTTTCCTGACTTCCCGTTTATTCTTCAGGTTCAGGTTGTTGTGTCAGTCCATCATAGCCCATAAGCTGTTTGACTATGTGGTGCTGGCTTTTATCTTCTCAAACTGCATCACTGTGGCTCTGGAGAGACCCAAGATTCTTCAGGGTAGCCTGGTAAGACTGAGGCCATAGACCTTTGATTCAGTTGTTCAACCTATTGTTTTAGTTATTGATGATTTTCGTTTGTCCACAAGCAGATATTTTTTTACAGCATTGATGACATTTCATCTTTTCCTTTTCTTCTCTTTTTCTTATATTTCTCTTTTTTCTCTTTCTCTTTCCCTCGTCTTTCTGCAGGAGAGGCTTTTCCTTACCGTGTCCAATTACATTTTCACAGCCATATTTGTGGGAGAGATGACACTCAAGGTAAATATTTACATTCACTGCATGATATATTGCATTGATTTCAGGACTGCCATATTTAGGTTTTTTTCACCCTGTATGCACTGCCATACCTCTGATCTATGGTGATGAATCAAGAGAAAATTATCGATATGATCATTATTTTCACAGCAGTTGCAGATACTGTGACTCTATCTACTACTATGTCAGTCTACTAATAATTAGTGCTCTTTTCCCTTTTTTAATGCGTGTTTTATGGTTTGAATTTTGCTGGAGTACAATTACTTTTCATTTAGTTATGCTAATAACATACAGTGGGGTCTAAAAGACTACCAGTGAAAATTGATCCGGTTTTCATCTTTCTAATTTAATGCAACTTTTCCATTTCCTTTACATTTTTTTTATTATCCGCAAAAAAATTGGAATTGAAAAAAGTTGAATTGAAAAAATGAATAAAAATTTTATCATCTTAGTTTTTGATTTATCCCTCTTTTGCTTTAATGACAGCTGCACAAACAGGTGTTTGATTGAAACCTGATGATCATGTTCTCCAGCATGATTTGAGATCCAAAGAGCATCTTGTGCTTCAGTGGAAATTATCTGACCATCTGTACAAAGATTCACTTGATCAATGTCACAAATTTCTTCAGTGACCTAGAAATAGTGCTGAATGTTAAAATTTCTGTTAAAACTTTTTGTTTAGAGATTTAAAAAAAAAAAAAAAAAAAAAACATTGTACCCTGCTGTGTCTATGAAGGAATATTACATAATGCATCATTATATTAAACTTTGATAGATATTAAGCAAAATTACACACACACAAATTTGTTGGTGACAAAAGACTGTGGTCGTTTGAATGAGTAATTAGCTAAATATCTTCCAGAAGATGAAACAGTGTGTGTGTATCTCTAATGCATCTCTCATTTCATCATTTTCATTCACTCTATGTCTCTTTCTCACTAGTTTTCACTCACGCTTTCTCCTGTGGACCTCTTGAGAGTGGGGTATTACTTTTGCTGGCTCTCTCATGACAAGCAATTAAGCAATGATATTAATTAGAGCCAGTTTCCTCTTTCAGATGCAGTCAATCTCACAGTCTGGCCCATCTATTCAGCTGCAAGCACTTGGCACTTGTAGGTCATCAATTATGTAACTTAATCAATTATTAAGAAATGGAACAAACAAGAGATAAACCTGTCAAAAGTGACACATTTTCTTAGTCCTCTGACACATTTTCTTAGTCCCAGACCACTGTGCTTAAGTGAATGAGTATTTTATTTTATTTTATTTTATTTTATTTTATTTTATTCAAACTGCTTGTCCTATATTGGGTTGTGAGGTTTACACACACACACACACAAACACACACACACACAGATATATATGTATGCATATATAATATATAATGTGTGTATATATATATATATATATATATATATATATATATGTACATATTAGGGCTGTCAATAGATACATTTTTTTTTTAATCGCGCACCCTTAATCGCGATTAATCGCACACTTATCGTGAAATTAAGCGTACACCATTTATCTTGTTTAACACATCCACTTTGCCATCATTGCCTATATCCAGCAAGGTAAACCATCAGGTTGAAGTGTGATTCTCACAAAACTGTATTTTTCACCTTTTTTCAAGGTAAATTTAGATGTCTTTCCAAAAAAGGACACCAAATAACCAAATATTTTTTCATATAATTCATACATTTATGTACACCAAAGCACCCATAAAAAATAAAATAAAAATCACAGCAAAGAGAATCAGAATTCACAGTGTATAGTATGGGCAACAGCAAAGAGCTTGTTTACATTTTAGGCAAGTCAAGTTGCAATACTGAACAGGACCACTTGGAGATGCCGAAAAAAAGTCCTAAACAGCCACCTTGACCTGCATATATACTAAAGAACATAGCAACATACACAGGACAAATCCAAACATTATCCTGAATGTGAATGTACTGAAATGTGTCTGTGCATAAATACAATGTGCGATCAGTGCGTCGAAAGCGCTCTTACGTGATTTGTTTGCGCATCAATATAACAGACTCACGCGTGCTTCTGTACATCACCACAATCGTCTTTACTTTGATTGCAATCCTCATCCATCAAAACTTTCATAGCTAAAAGCTGATTTGCTTTATCCAGCCGATAAACATAGTTTTCATATCATCTGTCCATACAGCGGTGAGATGTTTGACATTCCGTTCAGACAGGAACAGCGCGATGCAGGAGGGCTCGCACTCTTCAGATACAATGACACAATACAGAGTTTGTGTTTTAAAGCGAAACAGACACCGGAATGAATTATTTTCTGTATAATAATTATACAAGAATTACATTTCTTTAGATGTTTTAGATAGCATTTCATAAATCATATTGTTGTCAGCGTTTGAAATGTCATGTCAACTAACCATACGCAGTCAATATATAATGCGTGTATCCTTTACTGTGGACATTTTTAAAAGCATTGGTGCAGTGGGAAACACAAGTCAAACAATGATTCCACCTTTCTCTCGGGGACCAGAAAGTCAACAATTACAGTTCATCCTTGGGGAGGCAGATTCTGCAAGCTACTGCAAAAATATACCTACCGGTTTAACCGCCTGAGGGGCAACGGCTGATTTTACTGTCCCCAACCCACCTACACTCGACTAATAGGAGTTCTGCAAGCAGATCTGCTCTCACTCAAAAAGCACCTCCTTAAATTGCTAGCATGAGTGTCACATTACTGTACTAGCCTGGTATACATCACTGATTTATTATTGGCTTCTTTTGGCAGTATTGTAAAGAAACTGTCAGACTAATACAGCCCAAATTGATCCCAAGAAAGAGCAGATATGTGTAGCAGTACGATATCTCATTTCTTAAAAGTACATAATTCTCTGTGTCTATCTCTGTTTTCTTGCTCTTTTTGCTCTTCTCACTTTTAGACCTCAGCCAATGCTGACGTCAGACTGAGTGTGTGTGCGCGTATTTCTTTTTGCTGTCACTCGTCTTGTTAGTGTCACAAGAATCTGCCTGGGAGGCCTAAGGCTCGGGTCACCTTGGAGCTTCAATGGATTTTGTATTTTCGTCACTTTTTCTGTTTTAGTTTCTCTGTTTTTCTGCTGTTTTTTCACAAATTAAATTGTTTTTTAAGTCTTGAAGTCATACTGTATCTCACAGCCATCAGCAGTTCCCTTAAGTACATCTGCATCACACCACTGACATAATGGTGGATTTTAGATGTACTTGTGCAGAGCTGTAAATTCAGCTCTACAGGAAGCACTTTTTAAGGGTTTCAGTTAGAATAGTTGGCTTGGCTTGACTGGAGATCACAAACTCTAACATTGCTGTCTGTTAATGTGTCTGTTTCCCCACTGTGTTTGTTTATTGTAGGTGGTGTCCATGGGTTTGTATATTGGAGAGCAGGCATACTTGCGCAGCAGCTGGAACATTTTGGATGGTTTCCTGGTGTTCGTGTCTTTGATTGACATTGTTGTGTCAATGGCGGGTGGGGCTAAGATCCTGGGCGTCCTGAGGGTTCTCAGGCTTCTTCGCACACTGCGCCCCCTCAGGTACAGCAAGCAGTTGCAAGCATTTTTGTGGTGTTGTCCAACGTATGCTTGGTTTATAACTCTGCAGATGATAAATGGTTTTTTTTTTTCCCCCTTCTAACAGGGTTATCAGTCGAGCTCCTGGACTCAAACTGGTCGTGGAGACTTTGATCACCTCTCTGAAGCCTATAGGAAACATAGTTCTCATCTGCTGTGCCTTTTTTATCATATTTGGCATCCTGGGAGTCCAGGTAAAGAACAAGGGCTCTCTCTGAAACATAATGCCTATACAGTGTGCTACCTGAGATTTTTCATGTATACAAACATTACAGTTTGGAGATTTAAAGAACTGAATACTTCACCAAGGATGCATTAAATTGATGTGACAGAATTTTAACAGTGTAAAAGTCTTTCAGATTTCAAATAAATATGGTTTTGAATTTTCTATTCATTAAAGAATTCTAAAAAAAAAAAAAAAAAATCACGGTTTCCACAAAAATATTAAACGGCACAACCGTTTTTAACATTGATGATAATAAAAAATGTTTCTGCAGCAAATCAGCATATTACAAAGATTTCTGAAGGATCATGTCACACTGAAGACTGGAGTAATGATGCTGAAAATTTTTTTTTTTACTGTATTTTTGATAAAATAAATGCAGCCTTGGTGAGCAAAAGAGCCTTCTTTCAAAATCATTTAAAAACTTAAATCTTTGAATGATAGTGTATATATTTTTTTTAAAATAAACCGTATATAATTCAGATAATACAGGCTTTGAACAGGAGATCTTTTGCATGTTGAACAAAAACTTTACCAGTGCAATAATATTTCTTACCTCTTAAAAAGTTTTTTTTCTACTATTATTTCTTTAATTTCTTTATTTTTTTGATGTCTTATCTTGCCTAGGGCACTAAGTAAGCCTGCCACTGGTGCAATCTTGTCATTTCTTTTCTTTTCTTTTTTTTTTTTTTTTTGATTTTCTGCTTAATCTCACTATCACACCCTTTTTGTCTTTATCACCATTGCTTTCTGTTTCTTTTCATTTATTTGTTCATTATTTGTTCTTATTTCTTCTCCTGGTCTTCTTTCATAACACCCTTTTTTCTTTCAAATACCCCACAGTACTCTGACAGTTTTATTGAAGAGATGTTCGAGACATGGCGTTGAGTGACATGAAGTGTGTGCCATTTCTTTTGTTTCAACAGCTGTTCAAAGGCAAGTTCTACCATTGCTTGGGCCTCGATGTCAAAAACATCACGAACAAGTCTGACTGCATCTTGGCCCATTATAAGTGGGTCCATCACAAGTATAATTTTGACAACTTGGGGCAGGTTAGTTTGTTCTTTGACTGGGCCTATCAAATTTTATGACAGATTCTGAGCAACTCAGTGTGTTGCTTTGTCTGATCTAAATTTATTGATGTATATGTACATGCTGTTTGTGTGTGCATCTTTATCAGAATTACCTGTCATCGTTTTTGTTGTTGTTGTTGTTGTTGTTGTTGTTTTTGTTTTTTTTTGTTTTTTGCATTACTTATGGTTGTTTATCTGTCCTTGCACCTTATTTGTCTGTTCAACCCTCATCTATCTTTGCTTGTCCCGCTTGTTTTTCCATCCATCTCCATACTTCCGTTTGTCCTTGTTTGTGCTCATATAAATGTGTGTTTATGTTTTTATAGGCTCTGATGTCCCTGTTTGTGCTGGCATCAAAGGACGGCTGGGTCAATATCATGTATCATGGTCTGGATGCAGTGGCAGTGGACCAGCAGGTAATGTTCCCATGTAACATGTTCACTGATGTTCCAATCCTGCCATCCTGATAATACTGACTGGGCGAATGTACAGTATCTCACAGAAGTGAGTACACCCCTCACATTTTTGTAAATATTTTATTATATCTTTTCGTGTGACAACACTGAAGAAATGACACTTTGCTACAATGTAAATTTACACTATAATAGTGTAAATTTGCTGTCCCCTCAAAATAACTCAACATAGCCATTAATGTCTAAACCGCTGGCCACAAAAGTGAGTACACCCCTAAGTGAAAATGTCCAAATTGAGCACAAAGTGTCAATATTTTGTGTGGCCACCATTATTTTCCAGCACTGCCTTAACCCTCTTGGGCATGGAGTTCTCCAGAGCTTCACAGGTTGCCACTGGAGTCCTTTTCCACTCCTCCATGACGACATCACGGAGCTGGTGGATGTTAGAGACCTTGCGCTCCTCCACCTTCCGTTTGAGGATGCCCCACAGATGCTCAATAGGGTTTAGGTCTGGAGACATGCTTGGCCAGTCCATCACCTTTACCCGCAGCTTCTTTAGCAAGGCAGTGGTCGTCTTGGAGGTGTGTTTGGGGTCGTTATCATGTTGGAATACTGCCCTGCGGCCCAGTCTCCGAAGGGAGGGGATCATGCTCTGCTTCAGTATGTCACAGTACATGTTGGCATTCATGGTTCCCTCAATGAACTGTAGCTCCCCAGTGCCGGCAGCACTCATGCAGCCCCAGACCATGACACTCCCACCACCATGCTTGACTGTAGGCAAGACACACTTGTCTTGTACTCCTCACCTGGTTGCCGCCACACACGCTTGACACCATCTGAACCAAATAAGTTTATCTCATCAGACCACAGGACATGCTTCCAGTAATCCATGTCCTTAGTCTGCTTGTCTTCAGCAAACTGTTTGCAGGCTTTCTTGTGCATCATCTTTAGAAGACGCTTCCTTCTGGGACGACAGCCATGCAGACCAATTTGATGCAGTGTGCGGCGTATGGTCTGAGCACTGACAGGCTGACCCCCCACCCCTTCAACCTCTGCAGCAATGCTGGCAGCACCCATATGTCTATTTCCCAAACACAACCTCTGGATATGACTCTGAGCACGTGCACTCAACTTCTTTGGTTGACCATGGCGAGGCCTGTTCTGAGTGGAACCTGTCCTGTTAAACCACTGTATGGTCTTGGCCACCGTGCTGCAGCTCAGTTTCAGGGTCTTGGCAATCTTCTTATAGCCTACGCCATCTTTATGTAGAGCAACAATTCTTTTTTTCAGATCCTCAGAGAGTTCTTTGCCATGAGGTGCCATGTTGAACTTCCAGTGACCAGTATGAGAGAGTGAGAGCGACAACACCAAATTTAACACACCTGCTCCCCATTCACACCTGAGACCTTGTAACACTAACGAGTCACATGACACCAGGGAGAGAAAATGGCTAATTGGGCCCAATTTGGACATTTTTACTTAGGGGTGTACTCACTTTTGTGGCCAGCGGTTTAGACATTAATGGCTGTGTGTTGAGTTATTTTGAGGGGACAGCAAATTTACACTGTTATACAAGCTGTACACTCACTACTTTACATTGTAGCAAAGTGTCATTTCTTCAGTGTTGTCACATGAAAAGATATAATAAAATATTTACAAAAATGTGAGGGGTGTACTCACTTCTGTGAGATACTGTAAATGGTAGTCTTTCAATGTCATATGGATTTTGTCATAAATTTGCATATTGATATCACAGTGAACCTTAAGAGCCAGTCCTCTCATAATAGGGGTTAACCCAAAACAGGCTTTTTATACAGACTTTTAAAAGTACAGTAAAGTGGCAGCACAAATTTAATCACACAGAGCTTATAAAATAAACAAGTCAGTGGCTTTAAGAGAGTCATCAGATAAATACAAATTCTATAGCTAGGATACTACAAGTAAGCTTTAATAACTTTGTATAAAATGTACTTTAATTTCAGAATTAGTCATTTTCGTACTTAGGTGTTAAAAGATCTCTGAAGCAAACATAAGTTACTTTCTTTCAACTAAAATAAAGAGCTTTAAGGAATAAGCACTCAACAGTGAATATTTAATCTTGAATACACACAATCAGCTTCATGAATACTAACAGGCTTTTGGCTCTGAAGCTGAAAAGCAATGACTTTCAAGAGTCCTCGATTCAAAAAGCAGTGAGCTTGCATGGGACCAGCACATAATGATTACGTGTAGGCCTGCAGCCAAACCCTCTCACACTAGATGAGCCCAACATCTCTAAGTAGTCAAACACAGAGCAGATGATAAAAAAAAAAAAAAAAACACACACACACACACACACACACACACACACATGGATTAAATGGCATGTGTAATTTACCTGCTGCATCATCTCTGTCACACCAGAGTCCACTGCAGGATGTAATCTATGTGTGGAAGCAGATGGAAACATGTAGAGTACTGTGTGCTTTCTCATCCCATGTTTTAGAATGAGCCAATTTAGACTTTGGCATCTTTGTTTTGCTCTAACGCTGCTGCTAAGCAACCAAGTAAAAGCTGCACCTAAGTTCATTTTACCATAATTTGACCAATTTCCCTCAAGCTCGTAAGTGTCTGCATGTTGATTTTTACTCAAGGCTGTGTTGAATAAGCATTGTTATTATCATTCCTCATTGTTCTGATTAAAACTTTGATGAAGAACCAGTCCTGACCGGTTTGTGCTACAGAAATTGATATCTCAAATAATGTGACTTATTGACTAGAGGTGGACTTATATTTGTATTAAAAAATGGCTTTACAATATTGTAACCTGGCAGATGACAGGTGAACATCCTTAGCGGCAACCACAAAGCCCTAGCAAATGCCTAGCAACACCCTAGCGACCACCATGAACACCATATTAAAAGCATAACACTCTAGTGACCACCCAGAATAGCATTGCAAATGACTAGCAACACCCCAATGAGTCGTGACTTTCATCCACCTTTCTTTCTGTCTCTTAATTTTTCAGCCCATAACCAATAACAACCCATGGATGCTGCTGTACTTCATCTCGTTCCTCCTGATTGTCAGTTTCTTCGTGCTGAACATGTTTGTTGGAGTAGTGGTGGAGAACTTCCACAAGTGCCGACTGTACCAGGAGGTGGAAGAGGCCAAGAGGAGAGAGGAAAAGAGACTGAAACGCATGGAGAAAAAGAGACGGAGTAAGGAGGAGAAAAAGAGATGAGAGGCAAAATGTTTTGAATGGGTCAATAATGGAATAATAACAGTGGAATAATAATAACCTCCTGTTCAGTTTAATATTGTCTTCAGTTTGGGGAAAACTATATATATATTTATTATATTTATATATAATTTTGTTAAAAATAATGCAATTACTGATATTAGACATGCTGAAGTATGTCAGGCCACAGCCATACTGGTTCCACAGACAGGAGGATGAAATCTAGGGATGCACGATATTATTGGTTCGTCTCCAGAATCGGCTGACAAAGGCTTAAAACGTAAACATCAGCATTGACCCGCTATGAAAAATTATGCCGATATGATTTGCCGATAATAAGACATGTTTATTATGCATCTGCAGTTCTTTCTTGAAGTGAACTTTTGCCTGAATTGTGATTAGATTCACTGTTTTGGATCACAAGCTGAATTTGAGAATGCAGAATGACGCAACAACAACAACCTCCCCCGGGTCCTAATGCCCGCCCGGTAAGGAGTTTTATTTATTTAGGGGGCGCTGTAGGCCTACTTGTTAGACTAATGAAACAAAAGGTAAAATACACAAATAACATTAAGATACTTGTGTTTCTGAATAAATAAAGCAACAACTGATGTCATAAAATCACAAATCTGATTTTATTTAAAAGTCAGAAGGTCAAAACTAATCCAAATCAAAAAAAATTATTTGTTTATAATCAACTCACATTAGAGACTTGGTGTTTTTTTGTTTTGTTTTTTCAAAGAAAAAAAGAAAATATATCGGTATCGGCTATCAGCCAAAATGAGTTGAAAAATATCGGCATATCGGATATCGGCAAAAATCCAATATCTTGCATCCTTAATGAAATCCATAAAGGAAAGTAGGAGGGAGGGGAAGGAAGAAACATAGTGACTGTAAATAAAAAGAGATGATTTGATTTGCACACTAATGCTGAACAACCAGTTTAATTCTCCAGACATCTCATAATAGCTTTAGCCAGATGGAGAGACAGCACAGGTGTGTTCTTTGATGCATCTTTCCTCTGCAGAAAGCAAATCTAGTTTACGGACCAGAGAGTAGCCTTATCATCACACATACATCTTTTGATCATTTTGATGTTAAAATATTCTCCTGTCCCAATTTAATGATAACTAAACTTAATCCATTAGTCGATTGATTTTCAGAAAAGTGTAAGCACTGTGGCTCTGTAGTGCTATCAAATAATTTCTCTTTTTGTTTGAGCGTCATAACAACATTCAGCTTAACTAATGGCATAAGTTTGGGGATGGGATTATAATTATGTTTGACTGGTCAATGTTTGAATTCCATTTGTTGAATATACACACTTCAACTTTAAATATTTGTTGTCAAAAGGTGTGCTTACTCATTTTAAACTGATCTACTCATTTCTCTCAGAGGCCCAGAAGTTGCCCTACTATGCCAGTTATAGTCATGTGCGACTGATGATCCACACTCTGTGCACTAGTCACTACCTGGACATCTTCATCACCTTCATCATCTGTGTGAACGTTGTGACTATGTCACTGGAGCACTACAGCCAGCCTCATGTAAGATCAAACGCAGGCCTCATCCTCTAAATAATCTTTATTATTTAGATTTGTTTCTACCATATTGTATTTTTATCATTATAGCCATCATTGCGGATTTGGCTTTACAGTATATCCCTTGCCTTGTTATTGTTTTCAGTGAGACAATTTTATTCACAATTCAGAAATTTCCCACAGTCCCCTTGGGGATTTGAGACTGACACACTGGGGCTCCATAAATTTAAGAACATTTCTGCTCTGAAACGCATACCTTTGCAAAAAACACATGTGACTTGCCTCAATTTATTGGGCTTTACACAAACATTCGTAGAATATATGATATTGTTATATAGCTAATGTAAAAATGACTGCTTCATCTGACTTTATGAACCTGAGGCGAAAGTCTTTTAATCATTCACACCTCTCTTGTTCTCTTCCTCTGTCTCTCTGGCTTCCTCTCCATCTGTATGTTTCCTTCCCCCCAGTCTCTGGAGATCACACTCAAGTACTGTAATTATTTCTTCACCAGCACCTTTGTGCTGGAGGCTGTCCTGAAGCTCATCGCATTTGGCTTCCGACGTTTCTTCAAAGACAGGTATTCAGTTCATTCCCCTCCTCACCCTTCATCTCCTCACGTTTTCTCTGCTACGATCGCTAATTGATTTAATGAATTCACTAGATGTCAATTCCACCTGACCGAATCCTCTTAGTTTCTTCTCTGGAGTCACTGGAGGGTGTTTTATTGGCAAAATGTTGCTTCTGCTGTTGCATTTATGACGCAGATAGAAATGAAATTAGCCCTGCATGGTGTTAATAGAACAAAGCGCACCTGACTACAGAGAGAGCGAGAGTGAACATAGTTATTTGTCTCGAGGGTTTAATGAAATCTCTCTCCTGTGTTTGTTTACCTAATAGAACTTCTATTTATCATTAGGCGGACTACAAGAGTGGTTCCTCTGGCTTGTCTTAAACTAATACTGACATGTATCGAGGTGCATCGAGAAAGCACAGGGTGTAAACATCCTGGCATTTTGTAGCTTTATTAGAATATATGGTATTGACCCATTTAAAAGAGTAAAAAACACAGGCTCACACCGCAACACACTTTGTCTTTTTTATTCACGCATATTTGGGTCTGACACCAGAAAGCTTTCAACAAGCCATTATTTATTGTCGTAGCTCTCCATGCCTCTTAACTAGGTCACAATTACGAGCTGGATGGCAGAGGTGTGTGCACAGACAGGTGTGCTGCGGCTGGTTCCAGCACCGCAGATGTGGGCAACTGTGATTTGTGCTGTAAAAACGAGCCGGCCCTCGTCCTGCATTAGCGAATGAGGTCACCTATGCTGGAGTGGGTCCTTAATTCTCCCTAATTGGGTGTTATTAAGTGGTCCCCAGCAACAATGCAAGACCTGTTTGACCAGACCGATCTTCAAATGTTAATTTCTTTTAAGCCACCTCTCTGGAGGAATAAATGACCAGACTGAAATGAAACTAGAGAGAAAGGTTGGATTCAGAGTGCATGAAAGTTGAATTTTTGCATAACTAAGCAAATCTGTCCCCTGTGTATGTGTGCAGGTGGAACCAGCTGGATCTGGGAATAGTGCTGCTGTCAGTAATGGGCATCACACTGGAGGAGATAGAGATAAGTGCAGCTCTGCCCATCAACCCTACCATCATACGAATTATGAGGGTGCTACGTATCGCACGTGGTTAGTCACGCAAACACAGACACTGACCACTGGCTAATACTATTCATCATAGCTGCTGATAGACATTAAACTCTTAAAAACCCTTAAAGGGTTAGTTCACCAAAAAATGAAAATTCTGTCGTTAATTACTCACCCTCATGTCGTTCCACACCCGTAAGACCTTCGTTCATCTTCGGAACACAATTTAAGATATTTTTTGATAAAATCCGATGGCTCAGTGAGGCCTCTATTGACAGCAAGATAATTAACACTTTCAGATGCCCAGAAAGCTACTAAAGACGTATTTAAAACAGTTCATGTGACTACAGTGGTTCAACCTTAATGTTATGAAGCGACAAGAATACTTTTTGTGCACCAAAAAAACAAAATAATGACTTTATTCAACAATATCTAGTGATGGGCGATTTCAAAACACTGCTTCATGAAGCTTCGAAGCTTTACTAATCTTTTGTTTCGAATCAGTGGTTCGGAGCATGCATCAAACTGCCAAAGTCACGTGATTTCAGTAAACTAGGCTTCGTTACGTCATAAGTGTTTAGAAATTTCAATGGTTCACCACTGGGGGGCATGACTTTGGCAGTTTGATACAAAAAATTCTTAAAGCTTCGAAGCTTCATGAAGCAGTGTTTTGAAATCGCCCTTCACTAGATATTGTTGAATAAAGTCGTTATTTTTTTTATTTTTTTTTGTGGAATGACATGAGGGTGAGTAATTAATGACAGAATTTTCATTTTTGGGTGAACTAACCCTTTAAAATCTACAATTAGGTGATCTGTCCTCATGCTTGCTGAATACAGAGGCATTTTTCCCTATTCTGGATTCCCTTACCAGTAAGGATGGGTCATGATGGTTGACCAATCCAACAACCGATTGGTTGAAATATATGATATATATATAAGTGTGTGTGTGTGTGTGTGTGTGTGTATATATATATATATATATATATATATATATATATATATATATATATATATATATATATATATATATATGAATATCAATGGAGCAAGTGTAAACTCAGAACCTCTTGCTCTTAAAGCAAGAAATATTCCTCTAACCCACATCAGCTTGTGTTCAGATAAGACTGAAATCCTAGAATCACCTCTGCCACACATCCATTCCAGTGTAATCTCCACAAGTGCTTATTGTCACACACCACAGCCTTTATTCTCCTGACTTTTATCTGTATTTCTGTTATTTTTAGCCCTTTATCACTTTTATTGAGTGGCAAGTAGCGAGGGAACAGGAAATGATGGGGAGTGAGAAGACGAATGGAACTGAGAAATGTTGCGTGCCAGATTTGAACTTGATGCCCTACATGAGCACCACAGCCCAATGTGTTTTAGCATGTCCGTTAATCTTTTTTTAATCTTTTGTCTTAATAAATGACAAAAATCTATTTATTTTGTCTGCATTGTTCTACAGATCAGATCAAATTGCTTTATTTCCCTTCTCAGTGTGTCGTTTAATCTTTTAATCAGCCAGCCAGCCTGAAACACAAACGAACTCACTTCATGTACAGAATATTGTTACGAAATTTTGTTTAATTGCATATCTCCAGTGCCAAATTCCCCAAATCTGTCGTTTTCTCCTCCCCATTTCCCTCTAATACCTGATCAGTGGCCCATGTGTTGATAAGCCCTTAATAGCCGATGAGTCTTACGTTTGCCTCATTACCCAATACGAGCCTTAGAAATATTGACTCCATCATACCAAAATGATATTTTGCACAGGTCAGTGATGCTGTATTATTGAGGATTGATCTGTTTGTCTAGAGTTTAATCTGGTATTTAATCCTGCTGTTGTCCACAGCCATCACTGAGTCAGTGTGCCATCACTCTACATATGTACAGGGAGAGGGTGGCAGTGTGAGGGTTTAATTTTAGCCCTGACCTTTTCCTTCTCTCCTCATTAGTCGTTTAGGCTAGAATTAAACCAAGGTGGGAGGGGGGATCCTTGTCGGTTATCGGCCTTTTTGTTTTTCTTCTTCTGAAATGATCAACGCCTTGTAGACATGCACCCACACTGAGCTGTCTTGTTGAACTCTCTGTAACTCTCTTTCTCTATCTCTCTCTCTCTGACAGTGTTAAAACTGTTAAAGATGGCAACAGGAATGAGAGCACTGCTGGATACTGTAGTCCAAGCCCTGCCACAGGTGATAATACCATTGCAAACACCCTGATGAAGCATCACATTGTTACCCCACCACCTTTTAGTCACATTTTGGCTTGAAAAGAGGAAGTCATCCAAGCTGTGTCGACGACAAGAACAGGCTGCTCATTGGCCCATGAAAATTGGTGACTCATAGGAACCATAAACTTGCTCAGGGCGGATAATATCCCCAAAAGCAAGAATAAAGTACCTGCTTTTGCGCGCACACACACACTCATCTTATTCATAGCTTTTTTAACTATGATACATTAATAACAAAGTTCATTTTTATGTCACAGCTTTAAAGCACTACATAAAATTGCATTAAAAAAAAAGTGATATGAAAAAGGAATGACTCAAATAAAAGTGGAGACTCTAGATGGAAAGATCCATCTCCCATAGAGCATAGATTTGAGAGTTTGAGAAATATTTAAAAGACACAAGTTTGAAGAAAGAAGTAAAATGAAAAGAAAGCAGTTCACACAGACTCCATTAAGCAATCAGAACTCTTTCATAACCGAACACAGAGTGTTGTTGTCATCTAAGTGGTCACAGAGTGGTAACTGCTTCAGGAGAAAACTGCTGGCTAGACATCGCCAAGGTGGAGTAAAGCTTCTCTCCTCTGTGGATATCGATCCCTTGTTCATTACTGCTGGGCCCAATGTCTTATCCCCATGGCATCTGTGAGGTAATTAACGCTGCAGCTGATTAAAGAGCCACTCAGGCACACAGTTCTGCCACACAGTTCTTATTTAGTACATCCTTCCAGAAACTCCTGTGCATTTCCTTTACAACTCTCTTAGAGATACTGCTCATTCCCCATTGGCTTCAAATTGACTTTACAGTAGTTTAGACCTTATTATGGTCCTCATATAGATTTTGTTTTGCAGTAGACATACCTTAAACCAGTTCAAAATTTAAGAATTTCTCTTTTGCTCACCAAGGCTGCATTTATTTGATCAAAAATACAGTAAACATTAATATTGTGAAATATTAATACAATTTAAAATAATGTAAGTTTTATCATTTAAAAACTGTTTTCTATTTTAATATATTTTATTCCTGTGATGGCAAAGCTGTATTTTCAGCATCGTTACTCCACGTCACATGATCCTTCTGAAATCATTCTAATATACTGATTGGCTCCTCAAGAAACATATTATTATCAGTATAGAAAACAGTTGTGCTGCTTAATATTTTTTGTGGAAACTGATCCTTTTTTCAGTATTCTTTGATTAAAGGTGGTAGGGTTGATCATAGGTAGGTCAGGCTAGCAATAGCGAGCTAGCTTTGAAAGCATAAGATCCTACCCTCCCTTAAGAGCGTCTCCAAGGCCAAGCCTCCTACAAAACACATGAACGCGTACAGCAGTGAGCAAACAAAAGTGTCACGAGAGACGGCATTAAACTACCTCATGTCTCAAAACATATAACATTACAGTAATAATGAATGTAAACAACTTAAAGAGCACTGACCTGTACCACCTGACTGTTGCAGATTCATTTTGGCATTGATAGTGTTGCTAATGAAACGCACAAAGTCACAAACCGCTCCGAGTATAACGTTATGGGTTTCCATCTCTTCCAAATTACGGTTAGTTATGGTGTAAACGCAGCATAAGCTCATTGTTTTGGTTCAGGAGGAACTGCAAAACATGGCTGTTGTTTTGGTTGCGGTGCTCGTGACTGGCGTCTGTCTTAACTCTGCATACAGTAGCATGAAACGCGCTGATGACGTACCATGTCTGAACAGGGTGTGCAAGGGTATGTAAAAACATAGGTTGACAGGCAGGTAGGACATCCTGTCGTATCCCTCGGAACGAGGGGTATGATTGGACGAACGTTTTATGGTTCTATGCCTTCCACAAACGATATAAATACATTTAGACCACTTAACTTAGTAATTGCTATCGGGAGGTGAAGAGAACCAGTGTAACAAAAAATTATTTTGAAGCAAATCACCTACCCTGCCTTTAATAGAAAGTTCAAAACAACAACATTTATTTGAAATAGAAAACTTTTGTAACATTATAAATGTCTTTACTGTGCCTTTTGATCAATGGAATGCATCCTTGCTGAATAAAAGACTGACAATAATTGAATGATACCATGTTTTTTGGACATAGTACCAGTGTATTCTTTGAAGCACCTTGGAGAGTACCTAAGGTGCATGAATATAGTAATCATGCAGTACCACAATATATATCAGATGGTGTGGATTTACCATCTGTGTGAAACCAGTGCTTGATTCTAAGCTGCCTAACCAATATTTTGTGCTTCATAGGCTAGTGAAAAACCTAGTGACATAGACTACATATTTAGCCATCATAGGCTCATTTTAGATTGAAACATAGCCAGAGATGGAATCATTTTACTTTAGGAATAAACAGAGGTATGAAGCAGTTTTACAGCTATTGTGCACACATCCTGATTCTGTTAAGTCATAAAGTTTCCCTTGACATCTTAAAGCCAAAATGACTTTGTAATTTTGTAGCATTGGTTTGTAGGTTTGATAGGCCATTACTTAGCATTAAATGGTAATAAAGCTCAGTTGTTGTTTTATCATACCCGCTGACACGCCACATAAAATGACACAGCCAACCACATTCTGTAACTATACAAATTACAATAATGTGATCTAAGCACATTTTATTCACCATTTTACATGTTTATAGCTCTCTCACACTGTTTTCATAATTATCAGCTTTTTAGGCTAGCTGTTAGCTCATGTGCCATATTCTTTATCACCTTCGGTTTTGTCTCATCTCTTAGTGTTAGTGTTAGCATGGTGAGCCTTGCAAGCATGCATGCTCCATGTGCTTTGGCCGCATTAAGACATAGGTCATTTCCTCCATTATGAGGGTTAATTCTGTCCTCAGAGCTGTACCTCCGACATGACCACTAGTACCATCCATCATTTATAAGCTTTTTAATAAATAAAAAATTTGTTTTGCTTAATTTTGCTGCAGGGAAACAGGTACAGCAGTCGCTTAGACTGTGACTAGAGAGACTCAAATTACAGGGGCAGAGATATTAAAATGTACATTACATTGTACATGTTATTGTTATGTCTGTTCCAGACACTTCTTCCATCTGAATAATAAGAATAAGAATCTTTATTGTCATTGTATGCATACAGTAGTACACAACAACAAAATTAAATTAGCAACTCTAGAAGACGCCTAAAACAGTAGGAATAAATAACTAATAAAAATTAAAAATAGTAACAACAGACAATATAAATTAAACAATATAAACAGTAGTGCAACCACAGTGTACTGCCACATAAAATGAGGTAGTGCAAAGATACTTTTAAACAACATCAATATTGCACATATGTTCATAATTATAACATTCACAATATACTTGTATATTTATGAGCAAAAGTATAATTATATAAGCATTAATACCACAGCAATAAGTAATTAAAAAGATAAAGTGCGTGAGCAAGAGACAGTCTTGGGCAATGATCCCCCGTACTATCTGTACTAAACCTCTGTTTTTTGTTGTTGTTGTTGTTGTTGTTGTTTTTCTTTTTTTGGCTTTGAAACATCATGGCTTTGCAAAAATCATCAAAATCTTTTTTTTTTTTTTTTTTGTCCAAACCAAAATATATGAACATTCTTATAACATCACATATATTTACTTAAGAAACAAAATTGCATTAAAAAATTGGAAAGTATGTCTTGAATTAAATTTATTATTCTTACCCCATTGGCAAATATTTTGTTTTAGCTTTAAGCATAAATATAGCAAAATTTAGTAAGGTTTCAACATTAAAACATGGAAAAAATGCCTTTTTTTAAGGCACTCTAGAATTACTGTGGTTTTTAGAAGGCGTCTTACTTGGAATTGTAAATTATCTTCTTTAAACTATAAAAAAAATTATTAAAAATAATTTTGTCATGAATACAGGGCAGCACTGTTTAGCTATACAATTACAGAGATTTAGTGCAAAAATATAAACTTTTGTGCACTAACTTTTGTTTGTACTTTCGCTTTATCGAGATTGTGGTACTGCTCTTGGCATTTGTATGATAATTGTTATTTGCTTTGGATAAAATCATCTGCTGAACAATTCCATGTAAATGTAATACGGTGTGCTTGCCTGTATATTGTGTCAGGGATGAATGCATATGTGCTGGTTTCAGTCTTGATTGGTGTGTTTCAGGTGGGGAACCTTGGACTCCTCTTCATGCTGCTCTTCTTTATTTATGCAGCACTCGGGGTGGAATTGTTTGGAGAGCTGGGTAAGCACATACTACTCCTCTTTAACTCCTTTTGATGCATATTTTCTTTCCTCTCCCTTTCAGTCTTTCCCCCCTAACTGGCTCTATGTCGGTTCTTCTGAATTTGGCATGACTGCATGGGTAACATTGCGACAGAGCTTTTGGTTGATAACATTCAAAATAGTATGCAACAATACAAAGTCTCTCTATGTCTCTATCTGTTCCCTTCAGTTTGCAACGAGGACTACCCATGTGAGGGAATGAGTCGACATGCCACCTTTGAAAATTTTGGCATGGCATTCCTCACCCTCTTTCAGGTGTCCACTGGAGACAACTGGAACGGCATCATGAAGGTACAGTACCATGAGCATCACTTTGTTATAAAAAGAGGTGGGGACAGCTAGTAAAAAATCTTTTTCAAACTTTTATTTATTTAGTTTGGATTTTTAAAATGTTTTTAAAAGTTGCTAAATATTATTACGATTTAAAATAGCTGATTTCTTTTCTAATATATTTTAAAGTGTAATTTATTCCTGTGATGAAAAGCTGAATTTTCAGCATCATTACTCCAGTCTTCAGTGTCATATGATCCTTCAGAAATCATTCTAATATGATGATTAGATGATTTAGAAACGTTTCTTATTATTATCAGTGTTGTGTTGCTTAATATTATTGTGGAAACAATAATACTTTTTTTCAGAATATAGAAATATTTTAGACGACTATTATAAATGTATTACAAATTTAGTTTATAAATGTGTTTACTGTCAATTTTGATTAAGTTAATGTCATTGCCTTAAAAAAGTATTAATTTCTTTCAAAAAAAAAAAAACTTACTGTCCCCAAACTTTTGAACAGAAGTGTAGGTATACAGACTACCTGAAATTGCATATTCTCATTAATAATAAATCTCATTAATATTAATTAATGCATAAATCATTTTAAATGATGAATTTATTTGAAGATGCATTAAAAAAAAAAGTAAATTCAGTGTCCTTTTCCCCCCAGAATAAAATTGTTGTAAAGTTGTCTTTAACTCAAAGTGAACATTCTTGCTGGCCGATTTAAGTATTCAAATGAGCTGACATATTTAATTTGATATCTTCATCCCTTCATCTGCCATTGTTGTTCCTGGGATTTTCTAGATTAGTGGATTAATGCAGTGATCAGCAGTTTAAAACCAAATATGATTTAGATTTGAATATAAGATGTTCAAGATCATAATAAATAGACCCTAATTGCATTAGGTTTGTACTGTATCAGCAACAGAAATGCATTTCATTGTATTTTGTTTTATGATTACATCATGGAAAAACAATTGACATGTAGAATAGACAAGAGAACATTGCTGTCATCACTTTCTGGAACTGAAGAGAACAAGCACTTCTGATGCTGGATCTGCATTCATTATAACACACAAAACAAAGGCAAATCAAATGAGAACTTGCTTATTCTGTGTTAGGTACAACACTGTCATTTCATAAAGTGATAGGAACCAAATCAGCTCAGGAAAAAGGTGTGCTTAAAAGCTGTGCTTAAAAGTACCCATTTAAGTGCAGAGTACTCGACAGAAGAAGCTGACAAATTGCTTGCAGATGATATGACCAGACACTTCAGAGACACATTCACAAGCAAGACGCATATGGTGTATAATATCTAATGTCACCGCAGTAAAGAGGCCAGGATAGGTTGTTATAAAAAGTCCTTTGAGGTTGTGGCTTATAAATCTACAGTATTACAATCTATTCACTTTTCCGCACTTTTCTTGATCCCTCCTTTTGGTTTGTACGTTTTCATTATAGCCTCTTTTATCATTGTTTTTCTCTCATGCTCTCTGTGTCTTTCTCATTTCTAATACACTTGTCTTTGAGGAATGAGTTCTTATCGGCATGTGTAAAGATTTCAATGTTTCATCTGCTCTCCCTCCAACCTGGCGTTTATATGATAGGTATATGATGGAGGAACTACCAGCTCAGCATATTCAGCGCAGTAGTAAACCGCACCTGAATAAATGAGAACACATCGATGCGTAACACCCCACACATACCAGAGTGTGTATTTGATGGAGGGTGACAGGCTCCCCCCATTAGGCACACACACAATGAGTTTTATGGTTTCCTGGCAGCTAAAGCACCATAATCAGAGCTGTAAATTACAACCTGAGTTTCGACATACCTGCAGAGAAGCCACCGCCTCCCAAAACCCAAATCGCACGCATGAGTGGCCACGCAAAATTACTGCGAGAGCCCTACACCCATCTGCCTCTCAGTCACTGCAACTTTTTGAAGAAAAAAAATATTTAGAGTTTATGCTACATCAGAATAAATCAAAATTAAATTGGCAGTTTGGGATTTGTTCCTATTGTTCCTGTTGCTCATGCTAATCAAACTGTAGATGATAAGAGGAGGAAGGGGAAGTCATTTCTCACACAAAGTACTGGTTATCAGCCATCTGTAAAAGTCGAGGCCATGGTAAATTTAAATTATTAAAAAAATACTTAGTGGTTATTGTTTTATTTATGTAATCTAGTATAATTTGTCAAGTGTTCACTGCACAACCCTATTTAAACAAAGTGATCCGACATTTCAGATAGAACGTAAAAATTTACTTAATCAGTATTTTTTTGTCTTGTTTTGGTGTAAAAATATCTAAACATCCTTAAAAGATAAGTTTTCTCTTTAAAACAAAATTGTTCAAACATTTTTAAATTTAAATTTTAATAAGGTAAAACAAATTTCTTTTATGTGTTGTATTGTATTTTATATTACTATTGCTTTCAGACATTGTCTTGAATTAACTTTGTTTTTCCTGTCCTTTCAAAGTATAAACTTTTAAGTTTAAACACCACTTGTTAGGCTTGTGATGTTTTTTAAAAAAAGAGAGAGAGAGAGAGAGAGAGAGAGAGAAAAGATACAATGCCAAATTCATTTAATCAGTATTTTTGTCTTGTTTTCCTTCATAAAATAAAATAAATCTCATTACACTGCAACTATTTTAGTCCAACAAAAATAATTCTAAAAGAAGTGGGATCAAGTATTTGAAATCTGTGTAGTGAGTGTGATTTGTCCAGTCAAATGAACATAACTAACAGTTGTATAAGTTTATGGTAACACTCTCTTCACTCCTGTAGGACACTCTTCGAGAATGCCCGAATACAGGCGAATACACCTGCAATTCGAGCCTGCAATTCATCTCTCCTCTGTACTTTGTGAGTTTTGTGCTCACGGCCCAGTTTGTTCTGATCAATGTCGTCGTGGCAGTGCTCATGAAACACCTGGACGACTCGAACAAAGAGGCCCAGGAGGAGGCAGAGATGGATGCAGAAATTGAGATGGAGCTGGCCCAGGGAGCACTCTGCTGCATCATTGGAGGGGGGACTGGAGCTGAGAGGACCAGTGGAGGGCATCAGGGGCCTGGTTCCAGCTCTGGAACAGCAACTGTTCTACCACCATCCCCAAACACACACACAGGGACCCACGAGCACAACAGCGCCAGGAAACTGTACTCACCGGCCCAGGTAGGACACACACAGCGCTAGCAGGGAATGGATGGATGGACTGATAAACAGATTATTGATGGAGGAATGCATTCATGAATATTATGATATGCTTAGATGGATGAATAAATAGATATATAGATTGGGTCATGGAGCAAGGGATTGATGAATTAATGATTTGGGTGAAAGGAAGAATGCATAGATCGTCAATGTGGTAATGGATGAATAATTAAATGATGGATGAATAAATGGATAGATTGTAGATGGGGGAATGTATTGATTAAGAAAAGATTTGACTGAATGGATGGTCATAATGATGGATACTAGAGGTGTGACTGATGATTGGATTGACAAAGAGATAGATTGACTGTTTATGGAGGAATGAATTGGTGAATATATGCTTTGGTTTGATATATTCATGCATGAATGTATAGAGTGAGTTCTTTTAAATCCCAGTTATGACATATATCACAAAATGGTTATAATTATGCTGTAAGTTAAATCCCAAAATTGAAATTCATTTTTCAAATTTCTACATAAAACAATGTAAAAGTCTTACTGTCATGTTTGATCAATATAATGTATCCTTTTTTGAAAGAAATAATGCTTTTATTCAGCATTTATAATAATAAGAAAAATTTCTTGACAGGTTTTCTACGGGCCTTAGAAGTCTTAATTCACCCTTACACAAATTAAGGCCTTAAATCAGAGCAGAAAGTCTTAAATTCATAAAGTCATGGCATTAAATGTTGATATCTTATTTTGATATCTTATAAAAATGAATATCTTCCTCAGTATTTTTGTCCTGTTTTCCAATACAAATATATTTTGTACATCTTTAAATTAAGACAGATTTACTTGAGATGCAAATGTAAAATTAAGTCTTGAAAAATTGAACAAAATTAAGTGAGTTTATGCTTAAAACAAGAACAAATATTGTCAATGAGTTAACTTCCATCTGAATTAAGTTTTTGAGCCAAATGGCAGATATTTGTTCTAGTTTTAATCATAAACTAAATTAATTTTGATCAATTTCACAGAAAACAAGACAAAATATGTAATTTTGTATCTCCAATAAATGCATCTTGATTTAGGAATCTTTAGACATCTGCACTGGAACACGACAAAAAAAAGAGAAAGAACATCACTCTTTTGCAGTATGATCAGAAGGTGCAATCAAAGTTATTTCCATATTTTAGTGGTTGAGAGAAGAGCGATTCAAGCTTCTTCTTTTTTATTAATTTAGAAAGTAATGAATATCTGTTGAATGTTGCATTTTCAAATTCTGAAGTGTTGCCAATACAACTCATTGTTTTCATCACATGAATAAATTGCATTTTAAAATATATTAAAATAGAAAACAATTAATTTAAATTGTAATAATATTTCACAATATTAATGATTTACTTTATTTTTGATCAAATAAATGCAGCCTTGGTGAGCAGAGAATACACTTTACAAACTTTTAAATGGTAGTGTATGTTCAAAAGACCTGGATAAATTTGCTTAGACAAAATTTCAATTGCCATGTTGAAAATATATTCTTACGTATTCTATATTCTTACAGACAAAATGTTTTTTTCACTTAACCATTTTCATCTCTCAATCATAGTCAGATGTACAGTATATGATGGACAGTTTCTATGTATATGCTCAGGTGACCAAAATGATGCTTTAGATTAAACGTGTGACACAGCTTACCCTCTCATCTTACCATATTCTCCCCTTTAGCAGAAACTCTAGTGATTGACACATTTCTACCATCATGTGGTATATACTGTACCATCATAAGTAGTCATGGATGGATAGATAGATAGATGATTTCTGGATGTTCTGTACAACTTTGCGTACTGTCTGTAGTGTTTTGTTTTCATGCATGGAAAAATGTTAGCGCCTTTTGCTCATGAAGTATGATTTGGGTCTGCTAAAAAGGGCAAAAGAGGCATAATGAGGGGGAAGGAAAAGCCACAGAATGAGACGTTTTCATTATAGATCCTCGGGACTCGCCCCAGCTTGGGTCCTGTCGCCATGGCAACACATTATGTCAGTCTGCAAAGGTCTCTTAGATATGTAAACACACTAAACTACAATTAATCACCTTTTGTAATTAAGTTAAGGATCAAATATGATTAACTACTGAATTAAATCTATCAATACAAACCAGGAAGGAAAAGTTCCTCACGTGAATGCATGACTGAACTGCTAAAAACAGAATACTGACAAATGTTGTACTGCACTCGCACAGACACACACACACACACACACGCCATGATGACTCACTGTCAGGCAGCTATTGTGGAGCTATAATTGTCTTTACCTGTCCATTTTTAGCTTCTGCAGCAGATTATGTAACTGCCGAGAGAAGAGAAGAGAGGAGGAGGACAGAGAGAGAAAGGAATGGAATCCTAATTGAAGGGTTGAATTCATTGCGATGTTAAGCACATGGATTCAATAGTGAAGCTGGGCTTGTTTATCCACCTAAATTGTAAACGTTTTTACATGCTCATGCAATTAGTTGTCTAGTATAGATTAGAACATTTGAACTTTACACTCAGAAAAGGAGAGTTCAGACTGTAACTGTTGCAGCAGTGTTTCTACTTTCTACGAATAGGGCAGTGATTGCCAAACTTTTTCTGATGGACCCCGCTATTGTAGAGAAAAATATTATTATATTATGCCAAATTTAATGGACTTCTATTTGTGTTCGTGATGTAGATTTTGTATTTTTTTTGAAAGTCTCTTACGCTCACCAAGGCAGCATTTATTTAGTAAAAACAGTAACTTTTTTTCTATTTGAATGTTTTAACATATAATTCAGTGTCACATGATCCTTCAGAAATCATTCTAATATGCTGGTTTGCTGCTCAGGAAATATTTCTGATTATTATCAGTGTTGAAAACAGTTATGCTGCTTCATATTTTTGAGGAAACTATGTTTTCAGGATTCTTTGATGAATATATACACTCCCAAAAAGCACTCAGACATGACCTTGATTGCAAAATTATATATGATTTGAAATACTGTGATTAATATAGTACTACTTAGCTAGCCTACTTGGCATCTTAACTTGTTCGGCTTCATTACCCACCTTTGTACTGGTAAATCCGAGGGCGAGATATGCCTCGTCATATTTCTTTGTCTTTTCACCGCACCGGACGTGCCGCAATAGGTGATGTCTACTGGACACGACAAAACAAACGTTGCAAATCTATTTGTCCTTTGTGTCAGATCGCTGGAGTTCGTCAGAAATAGAATGGGGCATAAGTTTATCAGTTTGTCTGGGATTTGTCGTGTTGCGTCACACTGCATCCAGTAACAGCATCACTGATTGAACATCACTGGGTTCTATTTGATTTTGCCATTGTTTTGGTATTTTTGAATTTAAATATATTCATCATCTGCTTTGCGTTTACCTGGCACTGGCAGTCCTTTCACAAACCTGTCCAGGCTTAGTGCAGAACCATGCATCATTCATTTATATTTTTTCACGGCTCCCTACAATACTCAATCCTGATTCTTCAATCGTGCCATCTAGTGGTCTGTTATTGCACGACGACAACAACTGCTACAACTGATAACCGAGTGCTCAAGCGGGTACAGAGCATCATTTTGAGATATGTCAAATTAATATTTTGTGATCAAGTATTTATTTGTCTGGCAAGTAACCACATAATATAATAATTACATAAGATAATTACGCAGTGTAGTCTTGTATCAATCTGCAGAGGTTTCTTTTGCATAACAATCTGGTGACTGTACACTATATCCCTCAGCCTTGCTGCGCCTTCCTTTTCATAACTCCACGTCCCCCAGTTTGGGAACCACTGGAATAGGGTATGCAATAGGGCCTCAAATACTCAAATAAAAAAAATAAATTAAGAAATAGTCAATGAAAGGAAGTGCTTACCCTTTAGAAATCATTGATTGTCAGTCTCAAGAGGTGAAAATATTATAAGGTTTGTTTTTTCTATTAATATTATATGAGGTTTTCCATACAGTTTTAATGCACATTAAGTTACAAATATATATATATATATATATATATGTACTTTGTGGAAAGCCTCCAACATGATAGTGTCTGAAGCACGTGTGGAACTAGTCCAATCTCGATTGGTGTTGCGTCATGACGTCACATGTGACGGTGTACATGGAAGTTACAAAGAGATGCCGGCACACAACCGTGTTAGCTTCTGATAGGTTGACGCAAGCTGTTCTCAGGCACTTAGGAGGTGTGGAAAAGGGACGCAGCATCTCGTTCCCTTCTCAGGGAACAAGGGTTACAGTCGTAACCCGAGACGTTCCCTTTTGAGGGACCTCCTGCAGCGTGAAGACGACACTTTGGGGAACATCATGGTGTTGCATCATGACGTCACATGTAACAGTGTACATACTGCACACCTCATACGCTGAAGAAATAGCCTCCACAATCCACCTGCTAATCATCTGTTAGAGGCAGGAGAACCCTTCTTAGGTGACCCAAAACAAACTAATAGCTGGTCCGACTTCCTCCACCCTAAGGACCTACGTACGTAGGTCTCCAGGGCCCAGATGGCATAGAAGGTGTAGCTTTTCCTGATTAGCTGACACATGTGGTGGAGGATGAAAGGCCTGCAGGATAATTAACCGTGACACATTAGATGGCACCTTGGCCACGTAGCTTAGCCTAGGGTGGAGAATGGCCTTAACTCTACCAGGAGCAAACTCGAGGCAAGAAGAAGCAACAGATAGCGCCCACAGGTCCCCAACTCTCTTGAGGGACGTAATAGCTAGCAGAAATGCCACTTTGAAAGATAGAAACCTCCCTGCTCCACGAAGGAAACAAAATTAGTTGGTGCTTTCCCAGAGGGCCACCGCTCAAATGTGTGTGGAAGGCATCTATGGCCGCCACATAGACCTTAAATGTGGATGGGGAAAGCCCATCAGAGAAACGACTTTGGAGGTACTCCAACACTGAAGCCACTGGGCAGTTAACTGGGTCCAGACTGGGTCCAGCTGAAATACATTCCACTTTAAGGTGTAAGGTGTCCACGTGGAGGGAGCTCTACAGTTCAAGATGGTCTCAACAACCTCGATTGAGAGACCAGCACTCATGAGTTGGTCCCCCACAGCTTCCACAGCTCCAGCCGACGGTGGGCCGAGGTGAGGCTCTTCACAGACCTCTGGTAAAGTAGCCCTCCGTGACCGCTTCCCAGCCCGTAAGGGGGGGGCGTCTGTAGTCACGATTTTTCTATGGTGTTCCTAACACTGGGCCCTGGGCAAGGAACCATGGTTTCTAGTAAAAAAAAAAAAAAAAGGTCTGGAACCCTAAAATGCGGCTGACTGTCATTTTGCCTCGTGAATCCTCTCGACGACAGTATTTACAGCATTGCCAAAGAGGCCAGAAGGCAAAAGCGGGGCAACGATGAGGAAATCCCTGTCCTTCTCACCAATGCCCAACAAGTTCAGCCACAAATGTCTCTCCGTAGCCACTAATGCTGCCATGTAGTGGCCGATGGCATGAGCCGTCCTAGAGAGACAGGTCTGCAGAACAACATAACTCTTTGATATCATCAAGCCCGACCTTTAGTAGGTCGGCCTAGTATGCCTGCATGCATCATGGAGGCATGCACCAACCCATATATGCCTTGCCCACCAGCACGGATGTTGTGCAACAGGGTTTGGTGGGCAGTGTCAGAGTCTTAAGGGGTGATGCAGTGTTGGGTGAGAGATATGATGCTAAAGTCTAATCAACCTACGGCATCACCCCATAGTCGTTCTCTTTTGAGCCCAGGATGGAGGAATAATTATGAATGGTGGGGCTCGAAAATCTTGATGAGAACAGCTTTTACCACGATATCAACACCTCGGTATGGAGATCAGGAAAGAAAGGCAGACTCCAACGTGAAGGCTGTCCCCGAGACTGCAGGAAGCGCTCATCAAGTTTAATTTTCTTTTGCACTTCCTGCCTTTCTCTTGGCCATTCGATGTTTAATTTGGCCACTGCTCTAGTCACAACCTCCAGCAGCTCCTCAAAAGCAGAGGAATGAGGTGGCAAGTCCTCTTCTCCTGCCTCGATGCTATGACATCTAACTCCTCAGAGCCAGATAGTTCTAACACCGGGTCTTCATCCCGAGCGGAAGAAGCTGCAGAGCGGGCTTCCGATCCCCGAATGTCTTGGACAAGGAGACGCACACTGCTTAAATTGCCTCTGACGTGCCATTGTTTGTATATAAGTGAATGCTTTGCACTGAGGACAAACAACATCAAATAAGACAGACGAGCAACACAGAACACTTGCTGAGGAGCAGAAGCTAACACTGTTGTGTGCTGGCGTCCCTTTGTAGCTTCCATGTTCAACATCACATATGACGTGATGCAACACCAATCGAAATTGGAGTAGTTACACATGTGCTTCAGACGCTATCATGCTGGAGGTCCCAAAGTGGCCCAAAGTGTCATCTTCAATGCAGCACAAGTTCCCTCAAAAGGTAACCAAGGGCTTGTAAACACAGGGAGTAATCAGGGGAAAACAGAACAGGTGTGGAACTAATTACAAACCATGACAACAGATGAATGAACTAGAACTAAAGCAAAATGGAAACAATGAAAACTAAACAAGGCATGCATGTAATAATATCATACTGTATATTGTACACATTTATTTTTCATATAGCATCTAGCTAGCAAAGAGTTTAGCAAAATGTTTGTTTAATAGTATTGATAAAGTTAATGATTGCAGGCAACATAATTTAGAAAATTAAATGAAAATATTTAATACCACTATTTTACTTATTTCTACTAAAAATTTATTTCTTGACAATTTTTAAGGAATGCAACATTTTTGTAACATTGCATTTAAATTTGTGTCTTTGATGCTTTAATAAAATAAATAAATAAATAAATGGTATTGGACACCATATGGGAGTACCATATTTATGTAAAGTGCTGTATCAGTCCAGATAGCTGTTCAAGCAAATCTTTCCATGTTTTCTAATTAGAAGTTCAAACCAGTGAATGGAGCCAAGAAAGAAAAGTCTCTAAAACTTTCAAGACTTTTTTGTTACCCTCATGTCTCATGTCTTCAACTATCATAATGCAGGCACATGCGCTGAAACTATAGCCCCAGTGCTGGTGTTAGTTTATTAGAATACTAAGATCCAAAGAGACAGATCACTGCCTGAAGGAAGTGATGTCACATACATGTACAGGGTCTTGGGTAGATAGTGACAAACACAGACAAACACAAAGGCGCACACAACAACACAGACTACACAGCAGCAGCTTTCCATGCAGTGAGCTCAGTCCTTATCACTACCTGCAGGCTCAGGGCTGGAAGATGGAGAGGGGGAGACAAAGAGAGACAGAGACAGGAAAGAGGTATGCATGACAGTCAGCAGAACACGAATTGGAAAAACTAGTTTGACTTCAAGCAGAAGCCATGTCAGCAGACTCAAAGCATTTCATCTCCTCAGAGAGAAAGAGAGCAGAACGGAAGAAGGATAGAAACACAAAGAATGCTAATGTGTCATTAATGAGCTTCATTTTTGCTTAAGTTTGTTTTCACAGATGGTCAGCAGGAGTTTTCACAAAAATGTCTTCTGACAGTTGTGTAGTTATATTTAAGGAAGGATATATATACTGCACACCAGTGGCATGCAGTGGTGTTCTGAAATGAGGAGACAAACGATGACGTCAATGACGTTTTTTTTTTTTTTTTTTTTACATTTTTACATTAACAATGTAATTAATGTTCTATTTATTAAAACCAAGTCAATCTCATCAAGTTAAAGGCAGTAACAATTTAACTCTCTATGGTATGCAATATGATATCAATGAGGAAAAAAATATTTGTGGTGTTTTTTCCTACATAAAATTGGACACTATAACAATATCAATAAACATTTTCATTAATTTTTAATTTATTTATTTTTAAAAGTTCATTTAAAAGTCTCATTTTATTAAAAACAAACTAAAATAGACTATTATGTTGCCTGGAGGCAACACCGTACCATAGAGGGTTAAACAATATTTTATTTGTGTATTGATTTTTTTAGCTGTTCTTTTTAATAACTTATTTTGGATCATCAGTCATGCTTAGTGAACTCTTATTCACAGACATGAAGATGTATCTTTAATTTCACCAAGCTGATTGCTCCCTAAAACCCCTTTAGTCATGATGTTTTCAGGTCTTTTCAAGTTTGATTTTGACGTGACATAAAGCGTGATATCTAAGTGAGTAAGCTGTTTACTTAGTTTTTAATTAGTCTTCCCATTGACACCTTCATTTTGTTCTTGTTGTTTCGCGCACATAAACAAAAGGCGGGATTTATCGCATAAACCAATCAAATCCAATCATAACCGATCACATCCAATCATAGCGCGATGGAAGCACTGCCTCCTCTCACGTGACTTTCCCCCATTCATTCTCTATTACCCCCCACAAAACCCACCGCATGCTTTAGGGGCTCTGTTAATTCTCTAGGAGCTCAAAGGAGGCACGAGAGGCGCAGACTCCTGCAGTAACTTTACCTGAGGGTACCTATTGGACAGTGTTCCTTTAGGAAAACGAGTGACTTGTACACTTTTTATTGTCACATTTTTTAATATTTATGTTGTTTTATTTTTGTAATATGGATTATTCTCTCATCCTAATTTTTTGAGGAGGCACTGCCTCCCTTGCCTCCTCGGAGGAAACGCCCCTGTTGCACACCTACTTAGACTGTAAAGCCATAAGTATTTTTCACTATACTTGTTGCACTTTATTTTATAATTTTCTTTATTTTCATTCTAATTATACTTTTTAATAATGATCATTTATGTTATATGTGCTTCTTTCTTTATAATATCTGTATATTTAATTTCTTTATTATTTTGCATTGCTGTAATTTATTTCACACTGTTCCTTATTTTTCACTATTCTTACAGTATTTATCTGAAGATAAGCTGCTTCCAACTGATTTGGCAGTTTAGACATACTGTTATTTGTTACACTGGTAAAGCCTGCTAAAACTGAGCAGCAGATTGTGAAATAGAGGTTTACATCCTGAGTTCAAGCACAGTTCAGTGTGTATTTATAACAGAACATATTTTAAATGCAGTGGGAAGTCACCTCCCACTCTAGACAACTCTTCTGAATTGTGCCTTGCGCACTGACACACTGACTGCAGCATTTCTGCTGAACAGCTCTTCTTATCCTCAAAGCACTTCAACTTTTCTGGTCACACTGTATGCCATGGCCAAGAAAAGTAAGATGATTGTCTGAGTCACATGGTGCTGTCAAGTATGTGTATTTGATTTTTACAGTATCCATAAAAAATGGGCAACAGAGCTTATCCATCTCTGTATAGGTTTTTTCATGCCATTAGCCCTTGTTATTTTTGTTTATTTGTGGTTTAAGTTGCATTATGCCTTTTGTTTAGATAGATAGCTAGATTATATTAGTTTATATTACAGTTTTTACCGTATTTTTAATCAAATAAATGAATCCTTGGAGAGCAATAGAGTCTTCTTTCAAAAACATAAAAAAAAATGTATGGATCCAAACTTCTGAACTGTAGTATAGACAAATACACATGTACGCTACTCAGTGTGCATAAATGTGTTGGTCTCGGAGGAAACATCATGTACTGATTAGGTCCCTGGCAACACATCGTTTTCCTCATGATCAGCACTGTGCAAAACCGCTGCTAAAGTCAGCAGATGAGAATAGACAAGCAGACAGAGAGAATGAGAGACAGACTATGCCTTGAATCAGTATCGAGTTCACGACCGTCTCTGCTTGATTCATCTACCTGTAAAACACAACCTTCAGAAAAGTGCAAAACCGGCAGATGCTGCTTTTCCTTGAATTCACACCTGTTCGCGCCATGTGTTGAGTGATTTGCCACCAGGAAGCCGCCAGAATGCTCATTAAAAGAGATGGTTTGGAGGTGTACACTCTCTTATGCTTAGATTTATGGAGACCTGTGATTTGAGGAGCGCTGAGGTAGCCATATGCTGAGACATTGATACTCCCTTATGCTGAAATGTCATTAAAACTACATCCTTGCCAATTATACATTTCCCTGCTCCATCCGGCTGATACGAATTATAACCCACATTGGCAAGGTGAGACTATAACACCCATAAATATGGCACTCGTGATCAGAGCCATATTGAAAATGATTGTTCTCACACTACAGGCCATAACCACGTCGACCTGTGCATTGGCCGCAAGCAGACCCGAGCAGGCCATTACCTTTGTGGGTCATGGCTGGAACCATAAATTGGTTAAACCCCTGGACTACAGAGGTGTATGTGATCCTATAACACCATGCACTCCTAGGTGCTAATCTTCAGGGGATAATCGCAGCCTGTGAGTTGGTCTCAGGCCAAGTGTAAAGTCTTGCAGTCAAACTCTCATTAGAGCTGCTGAGGTGAATGTTACGACTTTTCTGTTTGTTGGTGTTTGTAACAGCTCTTACTGTACTGTAAAGACTTTTGTTAGTCCTGTTTGTTGTACGTAAGAGGTTGTTTGCTAATAAGCAAGTGCACTCAGAATTAGCAGGCAGGCCAGCCTGATCAATTTTCATCAAACTCAAATGAATCATTTCAACTTAATTGTTTATATGCGTGTAGGAAATCAAAAGCATTTGGCTCCAACAAGCTGGCAGTGACGCAAACAGTGCAATTACCTGGAGAAATAAATGATTGTCATTAGATAACACTACATTATGATTGTGTTAGATTGATCCTTCAGTTGACTGCTTCCTAAATTACTTTGTTGGGTAAATTAAATATTGAATGGTCAGATCTTTATTCCTTCTCTCCAAAGCGTATTTTGTTGTGGAATCGTACTTGCATAACATTTGCTTTATCTTGATATTATACTTGAGTGATGTGGCATTTATGAAGGAAGCTAAAACAGATGTTGATTGATGGGGGCGAAAGGTTTTTGTTATGTGTTTAAAGCCCTCAAGTTTAGCCAAATTTCAAAAAACTTTTGAGGTGCCTCAGACATTTTTTCGAACTTTTATCGCTTTGAATTTTTATTTTTTTCCCCACAAAGGATTTTGCTGAGCAGCTACTATGTGTGTGTGTGTGTGCACAGGTTTAGCCCTCTGTATAGCTGCTCTTTGAAGCTCTGCTGTAAGGCTCCTCTCAAACGCCATCATTAAGACCAGTCCTGTGACAGTGAGGGAGACCCTTTCGCTGACCCTACCCCACTTATTAATGTGTGTGTGCGTGTGTGTGTGTGTGTGTGTGTGTGTGTGTGTGTGCGTGTGTGTGTAGGTGGGTGGGAGGGTGTGTGTGTGTGTGTGTGTGTGTGTGTGTGTAGGTGGGTGGGAGGGTGGGTACGTGTGTGTGTGTGTGTGTGTGTGTGTAGGTGGGTGGGAGGGTGGGTACGTGTGTGTGTGTGTGTGTGTGTGTGTGTGTGTGTGTGTGTGTGTGTAGATGGATTGGATGTTCTATTTTCTAGTACAAGGAACATCTCAAAGTGTGCTATTATGGATGCATATATACAGGTACCATGATGGTTATCAAACAATATTAGAGTATTTATTTATTTATTTATTTAAAATTTTTATTTATTAACTTATTACTTTTTTTAGTCGATATTGGATATTTAATTTTGCATGCTTATTTCCCCATATGTACATTTAGTTTACTTTTGCCATCATGTAATACTCAAATAAAGTTAACCATTAAAAATGTTAATAATTTAATAACACTATTAAATGTTATATACAGTGGGTACGGAAAGTATTCAGACCCCCTTAAATTTTTTACTCTTTGTTATATTGCAGCCATTTGCTAAAATCATTTAAGTTCATTTTTTTTCCTCATTAATGTACACACAGCACCCCATATTGACATAAAAACACAGAATTGTTGACATTTTTGCAGATTTATTAAAAAAGAAAAACTGAAATATCACATGGTCCTAAGTATTCAGACCCTTTGCTGTGACACTCATATATTTAACTCAGGTGCTGTCCATTTCTTCTGATCATCCTTGAGATGGTTCTACACCTTCATTTGAGTCCAGCTGTGTTTGATTATACTGATTGGATTTGATTAGGAAAGCCACACACCTGTCTATATAAGACCTTACAGCTCACAGTGCATGTCAGAGCAAATGAGAATCATGAGGTCAAAGGAACTGCCTGAAGAGCTCAGAGACAGAATTGTGGCAAGGCACAGATCTGGCCAATGTTACAAAAAATTTCTGCTGCACTTAAGGTTCCTAAGAGCACAGTGGCCTCCATAATCCTTAAATGGAAGACGTTTGGGACGACCAGAACCCTTCCTAGAGCTGGCCGTCTGGCCATACTGAGCTATCGGGGGAGAAGAGCCTTGGTGAGAGAGATAAAGAAGAACCCAAAGATCACTGTGGCTGAGCTCCAGAGATGCAGTCAGGAGATGGGAGAAAGTTGTAGAAAGTCAACCGTCACTGCAGCCCTCCACCAGTCGGGGCTTTATGGCAGAGTGGCCCGACGGAAGCCTCTCCTCAGTGCAAGACACATGAAAGCCCGCATGGAAGGACTCCAAGATGGTGAGAAATAAGATTCTCTGGTCTGATGAGACCAAGATAGAACTTTTTGGCCTTAATTCTAAGCGGTATGTGTGGAGAAAACCAGGCACTGCTCATCACCTGTCCAATACAGTCCCAACAGTGAAGCATGGTGGTGGCAGCATCATGCTGTGGGGGTGTTTTTCAGCTGCAGGGACAGGACGACTGGTTGCAATCGAGGGAAAGATGAATGCGGCCAAGTACAGGGATATCCTGGACGAAAACCTTCTCCAGAGTGCTCAGGACCTCAGACTGGGCCGAAGGTTTACCTTCCAACAAGACAATGACCCTAAGCACACAGCTAAAATAACGAAGAAGTGGCTTCACAACAACTCTGTGACTGTTCTTGAATGGCCCAGCCAGAGCCCTGACTTAAACCCAATTGAGCATCTCTGGAGAGACCTAAAAATGGCTGTCCACCAACGTTTACCATCCAACCTGACAGAACTGGAGAGGATCTGCAAGGAGGAATGGCAGAGGATCCCCAAATCCAGGTGTGAAAAACTTGTTGCATCTTTCCCAAAAAGACTCATGGCTGTATTAGATCAAAAGGGTGCTTCTACTAAATACTGAGCAAAGGGTCTGAATACTTAGGACCATGTGATATTTCAGTTTTTCTTTTTTAATAAATCTGCAAAAATGTCAACAATTCTGTGTTTTTCTGTCAATATGGGGTGCTGTGTGTACATTTAATGAGGGAAAAAAATGAACTTAAATGATTTTAGCAAATGGCTGCAATATAACAAAGAGTAAAAAATTTAAGTGGGTCTGAATACTTTCCGTACCCACTGTATAGCAAATCTTAAAATTTAATATCCATTTTTATTATCTACATTATAATAATGTGGTGCCCAAATTCAGTTGTTTTTGTTTTTTCCTACATGTTTTGTGGTTTTAAAATTATTGATTTAACTTTTTAGTGTTTTATTTTAAATTTATTTAGGTAAAATTTTATAGAATTTTACTAGTAGCCATTTATCAGCCATAACATAATTAGCTTGTTGTGCATCCCTATTTGATATATTTTAAGTCACCCAACTGTTATAGAATTACACTTCATTATTCATACTGAGTCATGCACTGCACAGTCTTAGTGTGCCCCCCTCATCACAGTTTTTGGGAAAGCGTTCCCAGATCTCCAAACCCCCAGTCTATGGCGCTGCATTTACTCAGTGAGTTATTGTTAATAACTCGGTGTTATTAACTCTGGTGATGTGTGTTTGTATCCCAGGAGAACTTGTGGCTGGACAGTGTATCTCTGCTTATCAAAGATTCATTTGAAGGAGAGATGCTGATGATTGACAACCTCTCTGGCTCTGTCTTCCATCATTACTCCTCCCCACCCGTCTGCAAGGACTGCAGGACTCATCCGCAAGAGGTAGTTTCACACTGGAGATGTGTCAGTGTTTGTTGCAAATGCACTCATGAGTTTAAGAACTTTATATTTATTCTTTCCCCGCCAGCATTTTTTTATCATTTTCACAAAATTTCATGACCCCCAGAATATTTTATTGTATTGTATTGTATTGTATTGTATCTGAACATGCAGTACATAAAAAGAAAGAACAGAGCCTCTGGGCACCAGGTGCGACACAAGTGTTTTTGCTAGTTTCAGCCCAACGCAGTTATCATTTTCACGTCCAGCGCCCACGTTGTTTAAATAGCAAATGTACTCGCGCTCATCTGTTCACCCATGGGTGTGCTGGTCTGAAAACGAGGTGTTCATGTTGGCGCATTGCTATTTTGAGGCAACTGAAAACGACTGTGCCATTGACCAACAAAAACCCGGTCTAAAGTCAATGGCTCAGTATTTTTTTTGTTGGTGTTATTTAAAGGGTGTGTTAGTAATATGCGCCTATAACGGGTGCACAATGTGCATACACTCTGCTTGTTACACACACAGGGACGCGCAGCAGCACACAAACAGGCCAAATATTTAAAATAAAATGATTCCTCTCTGGAGAAGCGATCAGATTTTCCGCTTGCAAATTCTGCCATGTAAATAGCAATCCGCCATGGTGCAAACGCACCTGGCTTTTAAAGGGAATGGGAAATGAGACTCTGATTGGTTAATGCACGTTAAGCCCAAAACACACCCATGATTCATTAAGAGACTAGGTACAACCCTTTTGGACCATGCACCTGGTGCGGCGACCATTTTTTAAACAAACAAAAAAAAATTCTAGTTTAATGCATTCTTTTTTAATCAACACTTGAATGTGGTTAAGTTTCATAAAAAAGAAACATTTTCAAGTAAAAACTGAGAAAATCACGCTTTTTTTTCCAAAGACTACGTCTGTGTCGGACTCAAAATAAAAACTATTGATGATCAAAACATAGATGGAGTAGATCGCTCCAACACCCTCAAAGCTTCTTAGTTGTTACCTATTCATCCATTTGACATTTCATTCAGTAACCTTATGCAGTTTTGATTTATATGCTGTTTAATGTTTGATGATCGTACTCTTTCAGAAGATGTGCAATAGCGCCCCCTACCATATACTAGTGAAAACATGGATTGTCAGAAATTTCTGTGAATTGTGGGGAAGCGTTGTGTCATAAATGACGGAAAATTCTGTCAATGGCGGGGAAAGAGTTAAACTAACCTACATACAAACCCATCAGAATTTAATTCAGAATGGCTTTTAAATTAGATTTTCTGAATTTAAATTGACTTAGCAAACATGATGCAAAGTTAATTTAAAGTTAGAATTTAAATACATAAGAGTATTTTAAGTAGAATTGAAATAAATTGAAATTCAAAGAAATTCACATAACTGTAATTTGTTATCTAGAAAAGCAAGGTTTGAATGTTGGCTTGAAAAAACCTTGTTTGAAATCAGTGGATGGATGGATGAATGGATGGATGGATGGATGGATGGATACTAATGTTGTACAACTAATGTTGTACTACAGTTCATATTTTAATGTACACACACAAAATCTCCCGATGCTTGTGTCCGATCACTATGACAGACAGGATAGGGGTAGTTCAGGAAAGAAGTAATTCAAGTGGTAACCTCCACACCTGTCATCCCGCCATTCTGCCAGTCTGCCAACAATGTCAGTCCATCAGTCTGTTTCCATTGCCCTGTCTCTGCTCTCTATACATCTCTGATTTACAAGCTCTTCTCTCTCACTCATTCTAAACTTCTCTCTTCTTGAATTACCCAAATTTCTTCATCACGTTGTCAGACATGAATCATGCTGTCCATAACAATTCAAGGTCTCTTTTGACAGTTTTACCACTCAAAATTCACCACACTCTGCAAACTCTAGCCGTTGGACTGGCACATAGTAAAAGTCTGCAGAAATTCAAATACTGGGAAAGGATTTTAATGATTAAAACCTCTCTCAAGTCTTGCTATAAATTCTGGCCCACAGCAGATCCACATGGCTGAACTGGAACAGGCGTCTCTGAGGTCAGAGCAGCTTTCAGATAAGTCATCCTCACCAGCGCTGCCTGATGACCTCAGCCTGGACGAGCAGAGCATGTACCAGATGGCTGCCAAAGAGGGCAAGGTGAACTTTCTCACAGAAAGATGATTTTGTCACAATGCTTCACCCCCTTAATTATCTCAGTATCCACACTTACAATTTAAAATATTCAAATCTATTTTAAAAAGGATGCACTGATATTAGGATTTTTGCTAAAGCCACTAATTATTTTCATGTTATGGCCAATAACTCATAAATGGTTAATATAAAAATGTTGTACTATTTTGTCTAAAAAAAAATTAAACAACATTCATTATGAGATACAGTATATACACTACCAGTCAAAGGTTTGGGGTCATAAAGATTATTTAATGTTTTTTAAAATAAGTCTATTCTGCTCACCATTGTTGCATTTATTTTAGCAAAAATAAAGAAACAGTAATATTGTGAAATATTATTACAATTTATACTAAATGTTTGCTATTTTTAATGTATTTTAAAATGTAATTTATTCCTATGATCAAAGCTGAATTTTCAGCATCATTACTCCAGTCTTCAGCGTCACATGATCCTTCAGAAATCATTCTAATATGCTGATTTGCTGCTCAAGAAACATTTCTTCTTATTATGCTGAAAACAGTTGTGCTGCTAAATATTTTGTGCGAACCTTTTGTTTTTAATGTATATATTTTTGTCATGATTTTTTTTTTTCATTCAAGATTCTTTTATGAAGTTTATTTAAAATAGAAATTATACATGTCTTTGCTGTCACGTTTGATCAATGTAATGTGGTCTTGCTAAGTAAAACTAAATAATGAATTTCTTGAAACAAATGGTAACACTTTACAATAAGGTCTCATTTGTTAACATTTGTGAATGCATTAGCTAACATGAACTAACAGTGAGCAGTACACTTGTTGCAGTATTTATTAATCTTTAATTTGTTACAGTATTTATTAATCTTTAAAAATCCAGCTGTTCATTGTTTGTTCATATAGTATAGTATATACATGGTCTTTTCATTTTTCAGATGCCCTATATATATAACCACTGTAATCCCTTACATCCCATACTATGATCCTTTAATTGAATATAATCAGTGAGAATGACCAGACTCGCACTAATTAGATTGAAGAAATCAAATAACTATAAGCTGTTAGTCTAAATCCTGCAGTCTCATGGGGCATGTAGCTCTGCTGCTCCACCAGCGTAGTTCTTCTGCAGACTTTAAACATCTCTATTTGTTAGAGAAATACCATAAAGGACAATATGTAGGGCAGATGGCTCAGATGATCCAGCAGAGCCTAACTGCTCCTTAATCTCTTTTACTGTTATAGAGAGAATCCCTAGATGCAGAGAAACTAAAAGCGTTTAGTTTACCATGAAAGCAAGATGTTAGCATTTAAGAGTCCTGAAAGGCTCCCCAGGATACTGAAAGCTCATGCTAATGTTTTTGCTCAGGAAAGGGGCTGTGATGAGTGTCTAACCTCAGAAGAACCAGGGGGGAGAGGTCACAGCAGGCTACGGCGACCCTCTCGGGTTCACAGTTCCGGGATAGAGGATGGGCCGGCAATGCATGGAGGCGGTTCTCAAAGTCCACATCATAACACACCTGCTCGTCACAGCATAGGTAATGCAGCACCTTCACAAGCACAGCAAGAAAAATGTTGCAAAATTCAGAAGTGAAGAACTGGCTTCCTTTCAAACATGCTGAGAGTTTTAATTTGAATTAAACACCTAAAAAAGTCGAGCTAATCTAAAATTACAGGTAATTTGTTAACTCAGCTAGCAGCTGAAAACTTTTGTTCATTTAATGAACTTAAAAATTCTTGTCAGTGCAACTAAAGATTGTTTAGCATTTAGCAATGCAAGGAGCTACATACCTCATTCTTTCTTCATTATGTATGATTTTTCAAAGCCCACTACATAACATAGGCATTAATTGCCTCTTTAAGCTAGAGGGAAACATATTACACTGAAGTTAATTATTTTATTTATTTTTTTTTTACATTGAATAGACCACATCCCACAAAAAGTTTAATTTGAATTGGAATGACAGAAAGAAGAAATGAACTTAATACTTATTTAAAGAAATTGTAGGTTTTCATTTGAATTCTACATCCATAAATTCAAACTCAAATTGCCCTTCTGCATCCTGTTCGCTGCCTGAATTTAATTTCAATTCAAATTCAGTAACTGAATTTGTGTGCAGGTGGAGTTTCCTGTAGCAGCAGTAATCAAGAGTACCCAGAGGTTTCTGGAGGTTCAAGCCGCTCTAACACTCTTATTCGTCTCCCAGCTGAATTCTTCCACCCAGCTGCCGCGGTCCTCCCTGCACCCCCAAAGGGCCGACCGGGACACAAACCAAGAGGGCTCCGTCTAACTTCCCCAGCCTCATGGGCATCTCTACGCTCTCCTGGAGCAAACACCAGGCTGCTCACCACACAGGTATAGACTCATTGTTCGAGTTCGAATTCTAACTTGAGCCCAAAATTCAACATGTGGTATAGATAAAACAAGCAAAAGTGCTGTTTTTTCCCTGAATATCAGCAGGATTGCAAATGTGATATTGATTTTATACAATTCGATAAACAAGAAATTGATATTAAGCAGATTACATTTTAGACACAATATTGCCTATTTTTGTTACAAACTAATTACAAAAACGTTACGCATCTCTGAGCAATACAGTAGTGTTTGTCTCCTGAATTAATCCACATCACCACATTACCATTTCTAACATTTAAGGTTAGAAAAATCAACCAAAACTAAAACTGTGTGGACAACATACATTTCTGTGGATCCCTTTAAATAAGTAAATAAGAACTAACGGGGTATAAAGGCTGCGTTTACACTGGCACAAAAAATCTGATCTTTTGCTCACATCTGACACAGATCGGAATTTGTTGCACACGTGTAAACACAAAAATCCACACAAGATCCGATTTTTTCGCATCCGATCTGAGCCACTTCCAAATGTGGTTTTAAATCAGATACATATCCAATCTCTGGACATGCGACCTACGTCTAAACACGCATATCCGATTCCCATTGGAATTCCAAGCCACCACAAGGCGAGGGCGAGACCTTTGCTCGCTAAAAGGTAGCTTTAATGTTGTATTATGAAGCAGACGTGCCTGTATGCACTCGCACTAAGCAGCTTTATTATTGAGGTGGAAACTTTATATGTCTAGCCTATCTATTTTTTCCTTGAAAGAAATTGTGCGCGAGCGCACGTACACACACACATTCAGCAGCTGAATTTCAACCTCTGCCCACCGGTAAATTTAAAATAGACCACCATGTGTGTTTTTGTTTTGTTTTAATAAACCAAAAGCTTCACTGGCTAGCCTATACTCATTCTCTCGTGTGCGCTCTCTTCGCTCGCTCTCTCGTTATCATTGATTCAAATAAATGTAATCTTACCTGCTACTTTATTTCACTTCAGAATTTTAGTTCTAACGACTGTAGATAAAATAACAAACGCAAATTACCTTTATTTTCCAGTCTATATTCGTTCAGTCAGAATACGCGCTGCGAAACATCCATGACACTGACAGCTGTTAACTTATCTATTCTGGCAGGTAATCATGGCCACCCGACGTGAAATATATAAATAATTTTAATAGCACGGCCATTCAAAACGCGAGGGTCTACCATGTGCGTGTAAAGCTATCAATGACAATCATTTTGAGTGGGATTAAACACAGATATCGGATACCAGTCGCGTCTAAAGTGAATGTAAACACACTAGCCAAAAAATCGGATATGGTCAAAAGATCGGATTTGTGCATTAAGACTTGCAGTGTAAATGCAGCCATAGTTAGGTCGCTGTTTTTTTGTTTTGTTTTTTAAATGAGGGGGACCCACCAAGAGCTTTGACAGAATTCAAACACTGTATGGGCTTAAATACATGTATGGCTTATGCATCTTATCTATTTGTTGCCATAAATTCCCTTATTGACTCCATTCTGTGCAAATTGAACTGAGCTAGACCATGACATCACTGTTTTCTCCAGAGCTGCTGTATAGATAAATGAACTAAATTAGTAACTAATGATTTGTACAGCGGAATGAATCAAGACTGAACTTACTTAAGCTGAACAATGACACCATTTTCTTCTAGAGCTGCTTTGCAGCCAAAATTATTTTCCTGTTATCACTGTAAAGCTGCTTTGACACAATGTGCATTGTAAAAAGCGCTATATAAATAAAGGTGACTTGACTTGACTTAAAAAAAAAACTCTTTGTCCTTAGTATCCATCTCACAGTGACTCCTCCCTGGCTACGGGCAGCTCAGAGGGCAGTCTACCGACCACCATGGAAGAAGGGCTCAGTTTCGTCGTATCCACCCCCCAGCCCCTGTTGGACACGCTCCTCGACGAACGTGCCAGTCTCTCCACAGAGACCCTGAGACCCAGTCCTCCAGCCGCCCAGAACCTCCAAACCACGAGGGGGCACCAGCGCAGCAAGAGCAACTGTGAAATGAACATCAGTGCGGGAAGCACTCGACAAGGCCCCGATGGGGATGTAGGGATGGTACGGTGCGGCTCAAACCTGACGTGTGACAGCCAGCAGCTCTTAGAGACACAGAGCAGTCTGTCGCTCACGTCGCTGCTTCTGCCGAGCTCTCTAGCGCCCCCGTCTGTGAAAAAGTGCAACAGCACGGGCAGCTTAGACCAGGGGACTCTAACAACCCAAGAAAAGGTGTTCACAAAAGAGCCACTGGGTAATATCGCCAGCCCCTGGAAAGAAAGGAAGGAAGGAGGAAGAGAGAGGCAGTTGGAGGCAGCACAAGGAAAAGACGGGGAAAGTACAAGCCAAATAACAATCGTGGGCTCTAGAAAAAACAGATGAAACTCTACCTAGTGTTTTAGGATGTTAAAAACTTTCAGCATACATACTTTTTACAGGTTATCTGTTCATTTGTCATTTTGTTTGTTTGTTTCTGTCTGTATTGTACATAGTTGAGGATATAGAAAAATGTTCCACTGTCAGCCTGAAGTAAAGCTTTTGTTTTATCATTTGTCTATTTATCTGTATGTATGTATGTCTGTCTTTCATTTTATTTATTTATTTATTCAAGTTTATTTATTTAAATTATTGTTTGTATATTTAATTAAAGGGCAAATGCAGAAATATGTAATCTCCTACCTTTTGCATTAGGAGATGAAGAAAATATGGACACAAGGACAAAGAACAGTCCTCTGCATGACGGAGTCTCTTTACAAAGAAGTTCAATGTAACATTTACTGAAGATGTCAATGCTGGATGAAAGGAGTGAGGTTTTTACTCAGATATTTTTTTATTGATATGCTCTGGATCAAGGAATAGGTGACTCACGTTGTTGTGGTCACTTTTGTCCTCCCCACAACCCAAAAACATTTCTCTGTGACTTTATTCCCTGCAAGTGGCTTCCATTTTTATAATTTTGGTTAGGTGGAGGGGACTCTTTGTATGCTGGGGTGAAAAGAGCCAAGCAAACAAACAAAACAAAAAAAAAAAGGAAGAAAAAAGGATTTTAGACTGTGGATTACCTGAACTCTTGGATGATTTGGAGGTTGGATACAGCCAGACACAAAGGATGATGAACAGGCCATGGGATTTAAATGCTTCTTCAAGAACCCAGGAGCCTCTGATTTATTTTGTTCCTTGGATGGCATGTCAGATGAAGAAAACACATGACGGTGATATTTAGCTTTCATTTTGACAAAACTAGGTTGATTGGATTTGCAACTGAATCAATTTATACATGAATTTTCTTTAGCATGGTTACTGGACTGCAGTAGGACACCTTATTTATTATTCCTCCTCTTTAAAAAAAATTGCACTTGTTTGCTCTTTATTTCATCTAACTTAGATTTGGTCACTGTATTCATGTGCAAATGGAGCAACTGTAGGTATGACACTCAAAAAATCTCCAAATATCTTAGTTTAGTCTGCCGTAGTGTTTAGCACCCCTGGTGAGTTTTGTTTTATAATGTTCATGTGAATATCACAAGTAGACTTGACCTGTTGATGAACTTCATTGTCACTTGATTGGTAGTGACTGTCCATCTGTGACGTCGTCGGGGTCTTTGTACATTACATCAGTTGTGTTGTGGTTTAGTCAGGACCCAAGTGCGGGGTTGTCATTTTAATCTTGCCTATTCCATCCGTTTTGAAATGAGGAACACTACAGTTTGAGGAAGTATTAAAGTTTAATCAGCAAAACACAATAACAAAGGGCTTACTTGGTTTCCAAGGTGTTCTTGGATCTCACAAGACAATTTTTTGCTAATAGTGCGCAAGACTTCAAAGGTTAGTCTGACACTACAGCAATAAACAGTAGCTTTGTGTGCCCCAAGTATACATAATGATGTCACTGTCTTTTTTTTTTTCTTCTTCAAGTAGAGTATTTAACCTTGATTACTAGCCTAAAAAACAATACCTGCACGACCTGAGGGCTGATCACATTACATAACCATTTGATCTTTGAGAATAGATGGGCTGCCAATGGTTCAGATGAACATATGAAGTCATTTCGAACTCAGGGCCTTGGAAAATACCACTACTGAATGCTCTGTTTCCTCAGGGAGACAGATGGCTGGATGAAAAAAAAAATAGGACTGTATGTTAAATGTTAATGTTCATTTGATTTGACTTTGCATTTAATGCTCTAATAAGCTTGCATCAGTGCATCACCATTATAGCAGAACATGAGCGGTGGCCAGTTTTATAAGAGTAACAGGTAAACCAAGAGTTAATTTATAGCCATCGCTGCATAGTTTGAGAGTTTATGTAGCTTAAAGAACAATATGACAATGCATTTAAGGACGGATGCATACAGTATTTGAAAAGTATATGTAAGTGTGATGTTAAATGGTCTAGAGTGATGGGTGAGATTTTATACGAAACTCAATGTGTCTTGTCACTGGGTTGAACATATGTACATATCCTTTTATATATTGAATTGCATGTGTGCTATGACCAATGACAATAATACATGCATTTTAGAGTGGTTGAGGCCTGTAGGTTTGTTTGTTTTTTCGCCCACCCTGAGGTCTTCCTAAATCTGTATTAATGTAAAACATTTCCCTTTGTTTTATTAATGAGACTACAATTTCTTATTAGACTGCTGTGGTCATATGCAGTTTGGGCTCAAACTGTCTTCTGTGTTAGCTCAGATCCCTTATTGAACAGTTAGTTCTGGTCCTCGAATCTGATTGGCTGTGCTAAGTTCTGATATTTCACTGTTTGTATGACTCCATGTTTCTGTGTTTGCGGCATTCCAGACCAGAGTATGTGAACGGTGTAGACTGAAAGTGAGATTGTTTTGCTTTGTAAGAGCATCTGAGACCAAAATTCATTTGAAAGGCAGAAGCTGGAATTCTCAGTAGCTCCTCACTGCAGTACACGCAATCCAGGGAGCGAGGTTGGATCCAGATCCAGGAGGCGAGGTTTGATCCAGATCCAGGGAGTGAGGTTGGATCCAGATCCAGGGGGTGGAGATGACATGACCAATAAAATCTTAAAGGGTTAGTTCACACAAAAATGAAAATTCTGTTATTAATTACTCATCCTCATGTTCCACACCTGTAAGACCTTCGTTCATCTTCAGAACACAAATTAAGATATTTTTGATAAAATCCGTTGGCTCAGTTAGGCCTCCATTGACAGCAAGATAATTAACACTTTCAAATGCCCAGAAAGCTATAAAGACACACTATATTGCCAAAAGTTTTCGGACGCCTGCCTTTACGTGCACATAAACTTTAATGACATCCCATTCTCAATCCGTAGGGTTTAATATGGAGTTGGCCCACCCTTTGCAGCTATATCAGTCTCAACTCTTCTGGGAAGGCTTTCCACAAGGTTTAGGAGTGTGTTTATAGGAATTTTTGACCATTTTCCTTGAAGCGCATTTGTGAGGTCAGGCACTGATGTTGGCAAGAAGGCCTGGCTCACACTCTCCGCTCTAATTCATCCCAAAGGTGTTCTGTCGGGTTGAGGTCAGGACTCTGTGCAGGCCAGTCAAGTTCCTCCACACCAAACTGCTTTACACCACTGCATACAACGCTTGGTGATGTAAGGCTTGGATGCAGCTGCTCGGCCATGGAAACCCATTCCATGAAGCTCTCTACGCACTGTTCTTGAGCTAATCTGAAGGCCACACGAAGTTTGGAGGTCAGTAGCTTTTGACTCTGCAGAAAGTTGGTGACTTCTGCGCACTGTGCGCCTCAGCATGCGCTGATCCCGCTCTGTGATTTTACGTGGCCTACCACTTCATGGCAGAGTTGCTGTTGTTCCCGTTTGCTTCCACATTGTTATGATACCACTAACAGTTGACCATGGAATATTTAGTAGTGAGGAAATTTCACGAATGGACTTATTGCACAGGTGGCAACCGATCACGGTACCACGCTTGACTTCACTGAGCTCCTGAGAGCGACCCATTCTTTCACAAATGTTTGTAGAAGCAGTCTGCGTTCCTAGGTGCTTGATTTTATACACCTGTGGCCATGGAAGTGATTGGAACACCTGAATTCAATTATTTGGAGGGGTGTCCCAATACTTTTGGCAATATAGTGTATTTAAAACAGTTCATGTGACTACAGTGGTTCAACCTTAATGTTATGAAGCGACAAGAATACTTTTTGTGCGCCAAAAAAAACCCAAAATAATGACTTTATTCAACAATATCTTCTCTTCTGTGTCATTCTCATATGTTGTTTACGTCCAGAACTTCCAGGTTCTACATCAGAACACCGACTCATTACTGGCTGGCTCCTGCATCAGCATCACACGCATGCGTCATGATCTTCAGTCAATACTGAGCCGGCATTTGGACATAAACACGGAAGCCTGCACTGCTTACTGCGGCAACTACGTGAGGATAGTGACAGGAAAGAGAAGGTTTTGTTTTTGCACACAAAAAGTATTAGTGTTGCTTCATAAAATTAAGGTTGAACCACTGCAGTCACGTCGACTGTTTTATCAATGTCTTTAGTAAATTTCTGGACCTTGAAAGTGTCGATTAAATTGCCGTCTATGGACGCGTCATATACCTCTCGGATTTATATCTCGGATTTTTAAAAAATATCTTAATTTGTGTGTGGAACGAGTGTGGAATGACATGAGGGTGAGTAATTAATGACAGAAATGTCATTTTTGGGTGAACTAACCCTTTAAGAATTGGCTGCAGGGCGGCATGGGCGTGGCTTCTGACGTCACGCTTGGATGTGGTCTGGGTTGGATGTCCACTGCAGGCTGCAGTGAGACGCTTCTCATATGTAAAGTGGGAGGAGTTGGATCTGGATCCAGCCTCGCCCCCTGGATCTTGTGTTCTGCAGTGAGGACCATCTCGGATTTCTCCCACCGGTGAGCAGGGAGCAGGAAATGCAAAAAACCGAGAGTGGAGCTGGAAAACCCTGTGTGATTATGAAGTGCTTTGAAGTATTTTATAAAAAAAAAAATAATGAAACCTGAACTAACTTGATTTTAAAGGGATAGTTCACACACACAAAATCTGTCATAATTTTCATAATAATTTCCTTTTTTTTTTTTTGTCAACTATGCCTTTAACTTCTTGTGCTGATGTTCAGTGCAGCTTGTGCGGTATTGCTTAATTGGATATTCATGAGTAAAGTACATTGATTTGCCCCTCTAAAAGAAGCAATATTCTCCATGTAGCATGGCCTTTGAGAAAATAAAGTTGGATGGAAAGAGACAGGAGAGGTTCTGACAGTATACATGCTGCTAGTGCTTTGGCATGCTTGTGTGGTCGGTCAGAAAGCTCTGAAGCAGAAATGCATGGGAGAAGTGTTGTTTCTCCACACCTAAACCATCTCTACCCTCCAGCTATCTATCCTTTAAATGTCAGCTGCTCTGCTGCTCCAAATCCTGACCGCACGCTTGTAAGGCCGTGGTGTCGCCAGCCTCGGGAATGTTTAGATGTGGGCTGTCACACCATCGTACAAATCAAGAACCCTCTGGAGGGGTAGCGTTTCTAAAGCTGCAGTTTGTGTTGTTTTTTTTTACACTGGTGCCTGGGAATTTCTGGAGGTCATATGCTTTATATTTGACTCATACATGTGCTCTTATCTAATCATTACAGCTTTAGAGAGTGTCAGTTAGATCTATGGAGAACCTCTGTCATCGTGGCTGCATCAGTGTTTTATCTAGAGGTTGAGTAATTACTGTCCCCGTCTGACTAGAATAAAGCAAGCACTAATCGCTATAAAAGTCATTCGGGTGAAATAAAGGAGATCCTCCTACTAAATGACAAAAAATGATCTTCAGTAATGACCAGGGCAACTCTGGGAGGACAATGAGATGGATACCCTTGTGGCATACTGTATGGCCTTGAATGTGTCGTTATCTGTACCTTTCTTTTTTGAAATGAAAAGAAAGAAGACAGACATGTGTAAAATTACTTCTATGTGTTGTATTTTTGGACTAAATTGCAGCTTGGTGTGACATCTCAAGTGTAGCCCTCATTCGGTGTGTTTAAGTCTTTCTCTCTTCCCAGTATACGTACCTCTCTCATTTGGTTTGTTTGGCAATCACTAAATCAAGGCACCAGCTCTCCATCATCACAGAGCACAGCACTTCACACACCTGAAATATGGTAGCCCACTCACACACACATACACAAACAACCGTTTCATCAAGGTGACACAAAGCAAATCGCTCCTGACATTCCGCTCGGATTCGGTTACTCTACCACATTTAGTGCCGATAAGAAAAAAAATGAGGAGCAAAAGAGATAAAAGACACAAAACAAAACCACTATAAACATCCTGTGACAACAGGAACAAAGGCTGAGAGTTATCTGATGTGCCTGTCAATCTGCCCCATTAGAAGCAATGCTGATACCTGCACTCTACAGCGGTGGCTGCAGTTATCACCCTATATGCTAACTGCTAATCATAAAATGCAATATAAATAGTAAAATAAATAGGCTTCACTTTTAAAAAGGAAGATATAAATGCTTATCATATATTTTGTTGTTGTCCCTGAAGCCTGCGTCTTCAAATCAACTTCAAATCAACTTGGTTCTTTAGTAGAAGCTAGTTGCCATAAGCATGATACCACTGAAAAATTCAAGATTAGAAACAAATACCCACACTTGCGGTCTTGGCCACTTGAAAGCGCGTGCACGCGACAGGAAGTAAGTGCGCAAGACTGTCCCATGTCTTAAAAATGCCCAAGTGCTGTGCCCTTAATGCACACTAAACCCACACTATTCGAAGCGGTATTCAAGGCTAAGCGTATCCCATCATGCATTATGTTCAGGGACTCACATGCCCCGAAATCGCGGGATGTCAAGGAAAGTTTTCGACTGCAAGTTAATTATATATTACATATACATGTGCATGTTGTACATCATTTGTACATCACTGCTTTTTTTTATCACTTAAAGAAGCACCACAATTTTAAAATTGTCTTCTGTTAGTTACATAGCGACCGCACTGAACAGACATTTAGAAGTGTATTTTACAATGCAGAGTATTGAAAATAATAATAATAAAAAAGAAGCTGTAAATGCTTGCATTTTTTGCAAGACTGTAAGTGTGTCCCATCGGGTAATCAAAAGTTCTACACACACTTGCAGTCTTCAGGAAATACGTCATGTAAGTAGACAAGTGGTCAAGTGCAAAGACCGCAAGTGTGGGTATTTGGACAGGGCAAAAGTTAAGTTCCCTTTCAAGTGAACTCTACACAATCCAATTGGCCGACAGATGTCAGGTGACGAAGCTTAATGCGTCATCAAGATCTAAAAGGGGAACCTACGTCATAGAATCCCCAGCTTCTTTGTCTTCAGAAGGCGCATGTCTGTTTCAGTGTTGACCACTCAGGAAGTGTGGTGTGAATCTGAATCAACAGTTCCTGCCACCAAAACAGCGCTTGTCATTGGATTTTTGAAGTAATTTCTTTTGCCTATGAGGCGCGCAGTATGCTTCGTCTCTTGGCACCAAAGCTCACTCCACTGCGCCTTTGCAAGATGTTTGTGTCTGGGTAGATTGGTTCTCTCCACACACATTCATAAGGTTCTACATTTTGGATAGGGATTCAACCCCAGGATCTCAGGTCCTTCTGGGTTAATCCTTCCTTACTGGCCATAAGGTTTGTAAATGCAAAACCACAACCTCACTGGTTGGCACTTTTTTAATTGCTTCGCCTCTAGGCCTCAAAGCCCACTCCTCTAGGAGCATGGCCTCTTCTAATATGCTTATATAAGGCCCCATTCACAGTAGTGCGTTTTTGTTTTAGAACGACGTTTTAAAATGAAAATGATCCTCGTCTACACTGGTGTTTCCACAGCATTTCAGAAACGATCTCTGCATGCACGTACAAGTGTAAACAGTTACCTCTTGCACATGTAGGCAGCTGCAGTATTAAAAAAAAAAATGCAGTTTAACTTCACAATGGCTGCTAAAAATGACAACAAAGCCAGCAAAGATTGCAGTTCAGTCTCCATGTTATTGTTTACATGGTTGTCAAGGATACGCAGAGCGAACGCAGGCAGCCATGCCATCGTTTTAAAAGTCTCCGTTTTGGTACTGCAATGCAACCCTGGCGTTTTCAAACTAAAACGGGGTCGAAAGTCCAGTTTTTGATGTTCGAAAACGCCGGTGTAGTGCAAACGACAGGCATAACCTTAGCAAAACTTAGGCGTTTTAAAACGAAAAACGCACTAGCGTAAACTGGGCATAAGAGATTTGTGTTGTGGCAGGCTGGTCTTTTCCGCACACATTCATAAGGCTTTACAGAATGGACATGGATTCGACCACAGGCTCTCTTTGTCAATCCATTCAGTGGGCCATAGGGTTTGTGCATATATGATACGCTGCATCGCTCTGCCATACTTGATGCCTGCTCGGCTGCTTCAGACATTTAGAATCTGGGATACTGTGACATAGGTGCCCTTTAATGGTTTTGCTGATGCGCTATAATTTGTCACATGACCTCTGTCGGCCAATAGGATTGACGTGATTTTACACGCGCTTCAGACACTGGTGCGTGCTGAAGGCATTTCCATAGCATCACCGCCATAACGCTGCGTCTCGTTCCCTTCTCAGGGAACTGGGTTACACACGTAACGCTGAGACATTTTCTATGCCTATATAGCCAGATTTAACTGCATTTTAGTTTACTTTTGTAAGATAAAAAATGTTGGTACTGTGTTGTGTCTGTACTTTGATGTCCTGAAACAAAATCAGTTGAGAACCACTGCTATAGAATATCTGCATCTTTTATTTAAAAAAAATAGAAGATGCAAATTGCTTAAAGAGTGTTCTTTTCTTTCTTTCTTTCTTTTTTATAACCATTGATTTTAGTTTGTGTCACAGCATTTGATTGGACAAAATGAGTAGGTGCAGGATGAGTCATCAATATTATCAAGATAAAGACCAAATTTTAAATATAATTTGTGTATATCTGCTAAAATGAAACCTTTTCAGTGTTTAGGAGCACACTAGCATACAGATGACCTCAAAGCTAACAGAAAAGGGCTAAAAGCCATATAATTAAATTTGATTTAATGGGGGTCTTTAATATCAGACTATTCTATAGACAGCGGTGTGTTAAGAAGTTAACTGAGAGAAGACTGCTGGTCTTATAATTGTGTGTCTGCACAGGTTCTTTGGGTCAGCTTATATTAGTTTAAATTGAATTTGGAGCTGTTTTGTCTTTTTCCATCAGGTACAGGAAGTGATCTACAAACAGGTTACATCTATGCAGGTTTTTTGCATAGAATTTGCCTGCGTGTATGTTCTTCCCTAGTCCTGAATCATACATTTATGTAAAAAAAGTCATGATGTCCATTAATATTCATGGTTCTGAGAGCTCTGCTAATGTGAGTTCAGCTTCAGTTCATTGAATTCACTGGTTGGCCTTGCCTGTTATGTGTAAGTTTATGTATGTTTAATAGACAGCTGATGGCAATAATAATTCATTTGTCTCAGCGATTATGAATCCCCTTTTGATCCTTATTTAAAAATACTAACTTTTAGAACAAGAATAATAGAAACTAGGAATTTTAAAATAAATTCTATGTCCTCAATTGAGACAGCAGGTGTTTGGGTTGAAATCCCTGCCCCAGAACCCTACTTGGAAACAAGAGAGATCTTTTTTTGGGCCTGAGACTGATGATGATTCTTATTTGCAATGACGGCATCATAATTTCTTGTTTGGGTGAGATAGGCCTGCTATTGTCTGGGCTTGTCTGCGATAACTACGACAGGCTTATGAAGTGTCAACTCTGTATTATTAAGTTTGCCCAGTCTCACCTTGCCTTTTTATTGAATTATGGCCTGATACTTGGCATCTAAATTAGGGGACCACTAAAAATGTGCATTTTATTGTTTCAGTGTTCATTTCAACAATTGAAATAAAAAAAAATCTCTCAAATGCCCAGTGCACTGAAGATTTCACTAGACTTTAGTTGCTACTTATTGTAACTAGCATCTTACTGTACCTAATAATAATAATAATAATAATAAAACGCTGACCACATTAAAAGTTTTATTTTTCTTATGGCTGCCATGTAAATCTGTGATAAAATGATTTTAAATGACTCCAAAACGATTTCTTTCCATATACTGATACTGTACAATTCTAAAAAGATTTTAAAGAAATAGATTAGCTTGATGGTACAGTTTATGTAAGCATATTTGCAAACAATGTTGTTTCTAGTCTGAACTGAGCGATGTAAACAATATATTTCATAGCAAAAGTATTTATTTATAAGCTATAGGGTTTTCATTTTTCACAGATGTTTGTTGAGTGTTTTGAAGAAGCTTGGTGAGAGACATAACTATGTTTATTTCCAGCATGTTATGCCTGTTTATTTATTTATGCTGTATTGACATTAATTAAGCGAGTAGTGTCTGTATCCTCCAGGCACATTCGCCTCTTTTTCTTCTCTTTTTATGCACTTGATTATTTACAGGTACAGTTGTAATTCATACATTTCAAAGATGTCATTAGTCAAGCATGATGTTATTTGTTTTAACAAACATGGTCTTGTTTTTTAATCAAGAAAAACATGTTGAATTCTCCATTTACAGAACCTCATTTCACTTTGCAGGAATGGATTGAGTGTGTTGCTCTGATTAAAAAAAAAACTGCAGTCCGAATCATTCTTGCTAAATGACTGCACCAAGTGCTCTTGAAAATCCAAATATGCTTTAGCATTATACGGTACAATACATTATATATATACAGGGCTCTCAGTGAATTTGCTGAGGCATGAATTCTTAACTTCTGCCTTCTGCTATAGGAACAACTTCAGTGTTACAAGATCTTATTTTCATGCCAAGGTCTTACACAGCACAGACTGGGCTTGGCCAGTGGTTATCAGTGTTTGGGAATCTACCTTGAAATTGTAGCTTGCCAAGCTGGAAGCTAATCACAATTTTAAGTATTTAAATTATTTAAAGTAGTCAAGCTACTGTTTTGAAAAAGTAGTTGACAACACAAAAAAATACTATAGTAATTTATAGTAAATACTATGGTGTTTTTAAACCATACTATAGTAAAGTACTTGAATTAATTTGTTGTGGTAATTCTATAGTTGCTGTGGTAACATAACTATAGTAATATAAGCAAATTACTTTACCCAATACTGTACTAAGTTTTCTACAACTATAGGGTATATTATACTACAATACACTACAGTTTACTGTAGTAAAAACTAAAATATACTACAGTATTTATTACAGTTCACTATAGTTAATACTACAGTATGCTGTAGCATTCATTTAAGTGTTGTAAATACTATAATATATACAGTACAATTTACTGTAGTATGGTTCAAAAACACTATACTAGTATGGTATTTACTATAAATTACTATAGTATTTTTTCATGTTACAACCAAACATAGCTGCTTAAAGTAACTACTTTATCAGTGAATTGGTTGTTTTATTTGTTTATTTACATCAACCGTCTGAACAAACTGATTGATTACGATTATTCAGACTACATACCATATGATTAAGTGCAGTTTGGTATGAACCAATTAATTACAATGAATGAGAGAGAATTAGGTGAGTGCATTTTGTTCATTCCCCATCTTAGGCATTAAAGTTACCATATTTTTTATGGTATACTGCAGTATTTATAAATGAACTATCTGTGCTACTCGTTAGAGATTGGAAACAGCTAATTTGAAACAGCTATTGTGACGCTACAGAAGTTAGCTATTAGGTTTAGTGTTGCTTCTCCCCAACAATGCTGTTTATATAGTCTCAAAAATATGCGCTCTCTGCTAATTGCTTCCTATGTCATGACACATACACATCAATATCGTTACGTGCGGCTGCATTTGATTATATTTGATTTCAGTTCAGCGCGACGGACTAAAAGGCCATTCATTTGTCTAGTTGAATGTTATGTCACGGTTTAACATGAAACATGGTCCGTGCGCAGCAGGTAAAGCCTCTACTGTCCTTCTTCATCTTTGTTCCGCTTCATTTAAGTGGCCGTTTGTTTGCGTTCATGCGGTATATTAACTCAATAAAAACCTCATCTGTTTCTCCATTAGAATGTGAAGTGCTAATATTGGAAAGTGATTACTCAAAGACTGTTTTGCACGGGTTGACATTAATACACCGGCAGCAGCGTTGCAGATAGGCGCTGAGAGACAAAAAATCACTAGCAATTTATTCCTGATGTGTCATGTTCTCGATAGCAATTATGATGCTGGCCTATTGTGTGAAGAATAAAGGAGATGCAAAGATAGCATTTGCCATTTTTCATGAACCCCGTGCACAGCTACTGATTTGTCAGAACAAAATGCTCTCTCACCCTTTGCTTTCCTTATCTTTCTCTCGTTCTCCCAGCCTTGTAAACGTTGAGCTGCACGTGGCTTCGGCATGCCTCTAGAAGGTTCGGTGTGTGCACAGCCTGCGACTGCAGGTTCGCCCTAGTCAACGGCCCATGGGACTGTATTACGTATTTATCTTGGCAAACAGGAGATGTGTGCACTAAGGGCCATTAAAATAAAAAGTGCTCCTGTGCATATAGTGCATTGATGCAGTCTGTGCTCGCCACTCGTTCTCAAACCCGATTATCAATGGCCGTGGCTTTTGTGTATACATGAGAGATGCTCAAACTCTCCATTACAGCCACCATCACGGCACTATACAGCCCCAACAAGGGCTCTGCCACTCCTTTTCAGTGTACCACTCTGCTTTCATAGAAAATAGCTGCTCTCCGAGAGAGAAATAAGGAGGATGTGGTCTGAAAAGCTGTGATAAGGGTTCAGCAGGCACATACATACCAGCCCACAGACATCTACAAACTGAGGTTGAAAATAGCCCTTGTTTGTCTGTGTGACATGTTGTATAGCCCCGGGCTCCAGGAAATCGGTCTAAAGCCAGCACCTCCAGCACAGGATGTTACTATAGAGCACATTACTATGATTCTCTTAGTCATTCATGAAGAAAAAGCGAAAAACGGCTGGCTGTGAAATCTACTACATATCAGCTACAAATTGCTAGGAAGATGAGCTAAATGTTATATATGTGGGACTTGCTTAGTGGCCCATAAGGATGGACGGATGGGTAGGCTGCTCTGCATTCACAGTAAAATGGTCCCAGCCGTGCATGAATGAATGGAAATCTGCATTAGCATCTTCTCACATCCGTCCTCTGATGTCTCCCACACTTTGATGTTTGGGAAGATGGACAGAAAGAAGAGAGGTAATGGGGAAGGAGAAAGAGATGGCAGAAGATGAGAGACTGGGATGAAAGCCAATGCTGAGGGTAGAGAGAGAAAGATGGATCATTTGGGATTTTCATATTTGTCTTTGCATGGGTTTTATGTAGCATAGTCTATAAAATCAGTCATGGTATAGGAAGTGGGAAATGGCTCTTGCAATGTCTGTTGCATACGTGTTGTTTATTTTAACGATCCACCAAGATGACCCTGAAAAATCAAATTATTATTAATATCTGGGTGGAGTGGCCAAATAATAGTCAAAAGTATGTAAACACTACACTTTTAAATAATAGGTTTGAATCTTTCAGTCAGATGTTTTCAATTAAAGGGTTAGTTGACCCAAAAATGAAAATTCTGTCATTAATTACTCACCCTCATGTCGTTCCACACCCGTAAGACCTTCGTTTATCTTCAGAACACAAATTAAGATATTTTTGATAAAATCTGATGGCTCAGTGAGGCCTCCATTGACAGCAAGATAATTAACACTTTCAGATGCCCAGAAAGGTACTAAAGACATATTTAAAACAGTTCGTGTGACTACAGTGGTTCAACCTTAATGTTATGAAGTGATGAGAATACTTTTTGTGCACCAAAAAACAAATAAATAACTTTATTCAACAATATCTAGTGATGGGCGATTTCAAAACACTGCTTCATGAAGCTTTGAAGCTTTACGAATCTTATGTTTCGAATCAGTGGTTCGGAGCGTGTATCAAACTGCCAAAGTCATGTGATTTCAGTAAACGAGGCTTTGTTACATCATAAGTGTTTCAAAATTTCAATGGTTCACCACTGAGGGGCGTGACTTTGGCAGTATGATACACGCACCAAACCACTGATTCGAAACAAAAGATTTGTAAAGCTTCGAAGCTTCATGTTTTGAAATCGCCCATCACTAGATATTGTTGAATAAAGTTATTTTGGCATACAAAAAGTATTCTCGTCGCTTCATAACATTAAGGTTGAACCACTGTAGGCACATGAACTGTTTTAAATATGTCTTTAGTACCTTTCTGGGCATCTGAAAGTGTTAATTATCTTGCTGTCAATGGAGGCCTCACTGAGCCATCAGATTTTATCAAAAATATCTTAATTTGTGTTCTGAAGATGAACGAAGGTCTTACAGGTGTGGAACGACATGAGGGTGAGTAATTAACGACAGAATTTTCATTTTTGGGTGAACTAACCCTTTAACTCTTTGGCATTTTTATCTAGTCCACAAAAACTAGTTTGAATGATTTGTTCACTGAGTGATTCAATGATTTTACTTGTTGAATTTCTAGAGTTCGACAAAAACTCTAATCTCACCCAAATCAGTCGTATTGCTTGGTGCATGAGTCATATGGCCAACTTTGATGGTACTTTTTATGGTATTTACATTTTGGAACAATGTGAATGTGAGTAAATGATTTTTCATTTTTGGGTGAATTATTCCATTGCGTTGGAATTACAAGTACATATGGTGTTGTGTTTGTGTGTTTAGATTTTTTTGGCCGTTTAGTTTATTTGAACAGCAGCAGTGATGTGATGAATGTTCTCATTATCAGAAGCACAGTCTTATGTCTTGTTTTCACATTTGTTAATGTACAAAGCCCTTTATCCCAGCAGTCCGATGCAGCGCATGAGTCATTAGAGATTCACTGGGGAATATTTGAAAAACAGGCCATTCATACTCTATCTGGACTTGGTAGCACATAGACCACTAGCTTCTTCACAGCACAATGTTTACACAGCAGCTGACGGAGTGACAAATCGAATGGATTTTAGATGGTTTGAGCTAGATGAGAGGGAGACAAAGAGTGGAGGAACAGGACTACGGGAGATGGATTTGAGCATCACAGAAAACAGATACCTCGGATGGTGAGAGCTCTTCAATGGAAAGGACGGAGAGGCAGAATGAGGGAAATGAAATATTTTGAGCTTACTATAGTTGTGCGATGTGGCCCATGTCCTAAAGGTCTGTGGAATAGAAAATCTAGAAAGTGTCGTGTATTTGTCAAGGGTCTTAGCGTAGTTTATAAAGCACAGAATCTAACTGAAGACAAACATGTGCATGATCATTTGAGGACAAGGGTGTTACGATATTTAAGGGTGCTTAAACTTCACAACTGATTAAGCTTTCACGAGTGGGAGGTACTTCCTATGAGCAAGCCCAATCAGCAGAGCTGTCATTCAAAATCACTGGGGGCGTGGCATTACTCAACACTACTTCTCTGGCTTTCTGCTGCAGTTTGACTGATTTTATCATGTTGAGAGGCTGTTTATATGAAAGACTTTATGAATATATATAAATATATTAATATATGTAAACATAACACTTTATTTTTGCTTTCTTTGTATTATATTGTCAAAATGGATTGATTGCTTTATTTTGTTGATTCTGTTCATATAAAAACCAAACAAAAAGTTGTGCAATAATGAACAATGAAGAAAAAATATACCTTGTAATTTAGTGTATATAGTCAGCCTGGTGGCAATAAAGAGGTGTGACTTCCAAAAAGATGATTTCGCCCAGAACTGAGACTAAGGTGTCCTCTCTCACCTTTGTACATTCACCACCAGTCCTGCTTAAGATTTCATTGTAAAATGTATTGTATGAAATAAAATTTAAGATATTGAGACTTTATGAAAAACATTGTGCCATGCATTGTTTATTACTTAAATGAATTTTATTTGTATGAATTTAATATTTGTAATATTTATTTTAATATTTCTTTACACAGTAGTTAATTTCCTTCTTTTAATAGAATCTGATGGCCTCATTAATGCACAATGACCATTTTGTGTTTGTAGGGAAAATGGCCTCCTTCCTTTTTATGGTGGGTAGGGGGTGTTTAGGATGAGATGGCATCATTTTGAATCCATTTTCTGTCACAGATGTTCGTTTGTGTGCATGCCAGATCTACTCCTACAATATTTGCCCAAAGCAAATTTTTTGAAAACCTAATTTACCCATCACACTATTGAGTCAGTCTCAGGAGTAAAATAACATCTCAGACACACTCGACTTCCCACTGTCTTTCAATAATACAGATTCAAGGAGTGTTATTGACAGTCTGATGTCAAGTTTCAAGGGTCAAAGCAACAGAGAGTCTTCTACTTTCCAAATAAGAATGAATTGTCTTTAATTAAATGTTAACAAGGATGAAATTGCATTTTGCTTATGCTCGAAGCCTGATTTTTGGCTTTGAAACACAAAAGGTTTGGTTATTCTGAAATATGCATTTTCTGTGATTAGATATTTTGAAAGGTTGGTTTTAGCCAAACATATTTAATATAACTGAATCAACCAACAAAAGTCATTTTCAACTTTGCATGGGGTAACTGATTCACTTTTTCTAATATATGCACATGGTATTTTTGTAGTTTTTTTTTTTGTTGTAAAGTACAAAAACGCACGTGACCTTGTCAACTTTTGAATTTCACAGAGATGTAAAGAGGCAGAAACACACTGTTGCGATCGTGAAGGATCACTACATATAAGGAGAGGACGAGTACATTTACGTTGCAAAACATCTAAGCTTTATTTTACATTCATGCTTAACATAAAGGCAAAAATCAGCCATCTAGAGCCTAGTATAGACACAGAGTTAGAAGCTGCCAAATTCCAGCGACGGAGCCAGAGCAGAGACCATACTGAAAGGAAGAGGCTGCTTTTATGGAGAACAAGAACTCCTAATCAAGCCACAATCAGCCAGTCACCTGCAAAACACAGACGCAACACAAACGCAATACACACAGACCAAGTAACGACCGACAGGGACGTCACACCCTCCCCCATAAAATAAAACTCAAAGAGTTTACAAATACAATGTGTCCGAGCATATCGATGTCACTCAAACACTGTATCAAAGCACATCACCCTAAACGCAGATCTACTACTTTTCCTCAACCCGGGCCCTGGGAATAGAAAACAGTGACAGACACAACAATAAGGCATAAAAAAAATCACATTACATCACATCATTTGGAAGATGTTCCAGGAATTCTAGCAAATTCCTCAATTTCCGAGTTACTTAGTCAAGGACACATAACGCAAACTTTAGGTTCCACGGCTGCCTCATAATCTGTCAAAGCAAAATCACCCCGTAACGAACCATAAGGACCAGGAAATTTAGCTTTAAGCAGAGAGGAGATCACAGGCAGCACCTGATCCCCAACACACAAGGAACTACGCTCAGTCCTGCGGTCATACAAACATTTCATTTTTGATTGCGCCTGTTTTAAGTTTACCTTTACCAAATTAACAGCCTCAAAAAGACGTTTTTTAAAACCATCAACATATTCAGTCCACTTAAAATGATTATCCGGTTCAGTTGCAGCAGGAATCGGACGCAACAGATCACCCGCCAGATCGTTTCCCAAAAATCACAGAAACTCCTTTCACTGGAAAGGCTGGTTTCACACAGAGTTTAAGTTCACCCTGAATCAAATCAGAACACAAAACAACCTTATGTAAAGGTACAGACATTTTAGTTAATCCAATTCCACAGATTGATAGCAAATCGACAAATCGATACGATTTCAAATCAACGATTCCATACAAAATAGCTCTTTAAAATCGAATGCTTACTTTCACAGCTGCAAAACCACCAAGAAAAAGGATGCCCTGGAGATTCCACTTCACACCCTCCCTAAAAGTAACTAAGTAGACCCTAATCTTCAAGCATACAGTGGCGGGTTTTTATGCACCTGATACCGCAAGTCGAGAAGAACAACCAATTAAATTGGCGATTCCCTCAAACCTTGGCGTGCTCCCGAGACTCAGCTCTAACCACCGATCTACCCAAAAATAACAAACTAAAACAAAAAAATTCAACATACCCGAAGAGGACATACCGCTACATCCCAACAATGAAGTTTAATCCCAGGGTCTCCCACTAAATATATCTTTTGCACACAGCTGTTCGATAATAAATGTACTCGTCTCTCTTACCAATTTTAACAATTCAAAACAAACTTCCCAATCCTGTTACCAGGCTAATATAACAAAATATCCACAAATTCGAAACTAAAAATGTCTCGACTAAATTAATCCTAATTAATACAAATCCCTAAACAATTAATAACACAAAACATTACTTACCAAATTCGTTCTCAACAAAGAAAACACTAACAAAATTCCAAATCAAAACTAAATTTAGGGATGAGCCCCCATTTCCAGAGCCCACAATCAGCCAGTCACCTGCAAAACACAGACGCAACACAAACGCAATACACACACACCAAGTAACGACCGACAGGGACATCACAACATGCACATGGTCTTAATGCTTTATTGCACCACAGGACTTTCCCAAGCAAGTTGCTCATTTACATCATTTGGCATCAGTACACAATAAAATGTCAAAGCAATGACTAGTGTTGCTACCAACACCAAAGTCAGAGTTCGACTCTCAGGGGACACAAATACTGCTAAAGTTTATACCTCGAATGCACTTCAAGTCACTTTGCATAAAAGCATCTGCTAAATGAAAAAAATGTAAATGAAATCTTCTTTATCCACAGGAGTTGAAATTATGTAAACAAGGCTTCAAATGCCATCTCTATCGTGTAACCGTGTAATATACACATTTCAGCATCCAGCAAGAAGCAGAGGAGCAAATAAACACAAATGGTAACTTGTATACTCTACCCACGTCATGTTTCGTATCTCTGCCTCGTTTTAACAGCTAATGATTGTTCCCTGAGGGTAAACGCTTCAAAGATTTCATGGAGCTTTATGTAAATGTACACCATACAACCACACAGATGAGGAATTTCGGGATGACAACAAGGTTATTTTACATGCCACGTGAGACTGAATGTCTCTACATTTTCCAAAGTATGAGTGGTGGTGGACAACATGCCAAGGCTGTACAAGAGAGAGTGTCAGTAAACAAAGAATGGAAGTTTTGTGCATCTAAAAGAAGACTATTTTTGAAACATCTTGTTGCTGTTTCTTTAGCTGGAGATCTGTGGGTGTGGTATGTAGATAATTAATGAACTGATAACAGTATAGTTACCCCAAGCATGCCCTGCCTCATTATGAATACCAATATGAACGTCTTTGTAATTAATACTGCCAATTACTTTCAGCTGCATTGGTGTGAAATGACTTTAAAAAGCTATTGGGCATTTAGTTTGGGGAAAAGGGCTGCAAGGTTGTATAACTGGAGTTTTGATTTTGCCATTTTCCTGGTCCTTTCATTCCCTTTTCTTACCATTGTAGTTGTTTTCCGTTTGATTTGTTCCCTGACACACCTCTTACATGTAATATGTTTGTTGGAGCTATAGCTCTGTTGTGGGTCTCTCACCAGGAAGAAATAAGTAATTTATAGTTTTTCTTTTCTGTTTTTGTTCCTTTTTTTTTTTGTGGCTGGTCAGAAAAAACTTTGCGACCAAACACAGCACTAAAATTGTTCAAAATGTCCAAAAGTCAAATGTTGATTTTTTTTTTTTTTTTTTTAATTGGTTAATGTTCAGAAATGTATTAGTATATATAGGTATATATAGGTTATGAATGGGTGGTTTGGTACAGGGGGAGGTGAGTTTTATAGCTTACGAGGTATTAGACTAGAGGGTGAACAGTAAGAAGGAAAATTTCCTCCTGGGGGTGCGATGCTCGACCAGGATTATCAGGCCATGACCTTTCAGGGCGTGGTTTGGTTTGCTGGCTGGGAGTAAGTTCAGATTGAAGATTTCTCGGGTGGATTGGTACTGGGGGAGGTTAGTGGGGGGTCATTAAAATGGATTTAAAATAGATAGATTAGGGGGTTTGGGTTAGGGTATGAATGATAAAGTGTTGTATGATATTTAATTAGTTTCTCATCTTTTGTATTTATAGATTGTAAAAATGGATAGAAACGAGTGTTTCAAAATATTAGTGAAGGAAATGCACAAATATATCAAGATGAGGCACCATCTGTACAACTTAAGGGAACCAGAGGAGGAACCAGGGCCTAGGTCTCTGGTGGCTGGGAGCGGTGGTAGTGCCAGCAGCCCCAACACCAACCACGGGTTGGAAACTTTCTGGGAGTGCCAGAAGATGGCTCAGCGAGAGCCTAGGCATCCTTAGGGTGCAATACAATTCAACCCAGGAGGAAGTCTGGACAAGATTAAGCCAAATGGATCTGGAGGAGGGGGAAAGAGCCTTAGAGGTGGCAGTTTGATAGGCTCATTGAAACCTTCAAAATATTCAAGAGGGTACCATGCGGGGGCCCACGGAAGAGATTAGACTGCTATGGATCGGGGAAAGAGAAAGCGTGACGACACCCCTGGACCCAACTGTTGTGGCAGGTTTGCTGGGACCAACTAGCGACGCCACACGGGGGGGGCCAGAGGGAGGGGCCAAGGGGAACAGGGCGGCTGGGAGTCGGAGTTGGCCGAGCTTTTCTACGCACTGTTGATAAATGAGGGCCCTGTAGACATATGTTCTAATAACAGTGGTTTAATACTGATCGTACTTAGGATCACCAATTTTCGGGGTCGGTCGGGACCAGGACACACGGACTACAAGAGAAACAACCCAAGGAGAGGTACGATTTGGTCGACAGGGGCCGGTCAAATTAGCTTAAGGCTCTGAGAGTTCAACAATTGATGGATGGCCCAAATGGCTATGGATAATCTTTTACCTTACATTTAGAAAGGAACGGGGGACCGTGATCATGGTGGGATCAGAGGAGTCGGAAGGAGACGATCTTATATGGATCACGGTGGAAGAAGTGGCAGGAGGGAATAGCCAGCCACCAGCGGTCCAGAGAGAGGAGGAAGGGGCAGGAAGAAAAAGGAAGAGAGGGATGGAAGGTAACAGGGAAAGGATACAGGATGAAGAGGAGAAGGTGGAAATGGAGCCTGCAAATATGTTCCATAGACAAGAGCATGGGGAAATTAAATTAAGAACTGGATCCTCAGACCCAGGTGGTCAATCCTGATCATGGGGGACTCCAACATGGGGAGTTGCAACTAGAACAGGTTGGAGGCAGAGGCGGGCCTCACTGCTTATCATAGGAGGTTGAAGCTGGCGGGGGGTTTTTTGAGGGGGAGGAAGGGGAGGGGAGGAAGGGGAGGGGAGGGACAGAGAGTCCCCTTCACAGATAGCTCGGAGAAGGAGCCTCAGAGAAGTCAGGTGGGGGAACTGGTTTGGAAAATAATTGAGGAGGACCAGAGAACTATGAAAGGGATGAGGGAGGTCCCGGAGGATGGTAACCTGTCCAGAAGGGAATGGGAGGCCCTGAAGGGACTGAGGGCAGATAGTTCCTTGATTATTAAGCCAGCAGATAAAGGTAGTTTGGTGGTGGTAATGGATTGGGAGCAATATGTTAGGGAGGCAATGAGGCAACTGGAAGACATGGAATTTTATGAAGAACTACAGAGGCCTATTTACCCAGAGTCGGTTGAGTTGATTAGGAGGGAGCTTGGGCAGTTGCAGGAGGGAGGTTTTTTAAGCTCAAAGCAGGTCCAATACATTAAGAGGCGGGATACTCTGAGAGAGAGGAGGTTTTACTTACTCCCGAAAGTACATAAGGAAAGGACCACCTGGCCATTCCCAGACATCCCTCCAGGGAGCTGATCGTGTCAGACTGTGGCAGTGAAAGTTATGGGGTGGCTGAGTTTATCACTTGGTACCTGGGCCCGCTCTCCACCAGGCATACGAGCTATGTCAGGGATATGTATGATTTCCTGGAGAAGGTACAGGCAATAAGAATAAATCCCGATGCCAGTCTCTTCTCCATGAACGTTGAAAGCTTATATACTAATATAGAGATGGAGAGGGGACTAGAGGCAGTCAGGAGATGCCTGCGGAGGTATCCAGAGGAGGGGAGGCCGAATGAGAGTATTCTAAGATTGCTGGAGTTGAGCCTGGTGAGGAATGATTTTGAATTTAATGGACGTTATTTCCTGCAAGTGAAAGGAATGGCTATGGGTAAAAGGTTTGCCCCGGCATATGCTAATATATACATGGCCGATTGGGAGGAATCTGTATTCTCAAAATGCAAATTCAGGTGGACCCACTACTGGAGGTATCTGGACAATGTGTGGGGGGTCTGGGAGGGTACGGAGGGAGACTTCAGGGAGTTTGTGGATACCTTGAATGGTCATCACCCATCCATCTGTGTCAAAGTTAAGAAAAACAAGGACAGAATAAACTTTCTGGACACAACAATTTTTAAGGGACTGGGATTCCAGGACTCCGGGAGACTGGACTCTAAAGTATATTTTAAAAGTACTGATACGCACGCTGGATCTGTACTAGGGAAGGGGATAGGGTCGTGGCGGTCAGGACGCTGTTTGGGGCCTTGAGGAGGAGGGGGTACTCTAGACAGTTCCTGAGGACAGTGGCAAAGGAGGAGAGAGCAATGGGTAGTAGGAACCAGACCATCCAAAGGAAAATACTCCCACTGGTGGTCCAATTCTCTAGGACTGCCAAAGGCCTGGCCTCAGGGGTCAGGCGGAATTTTGGCAGGTTGACACAGGACGAGATGCTGGGGGCACGGTACAGGACAGGCCAGGTCATTCCTCTCAATCAGAAGGATTTTGTTTACCTTATTAAATGCTCCCTGTGCAGGAAGAGATACGTGGGGGAAACAGGGAATTCTATCCTCACAAGGATGTGGGGACACAAATTAAGATATTTTGATGAAATCCGAGAGTTTTTTTTTTATCCTGAAACGCAGCACTGCGCTAACTGTGTAACAGAATGACAGGGAAGAGGAAAAATTGTTGAATAAAGTTGTTATTGTTTTGGCGCACAAAAAGTATTCTCATCACTTCATAACATTAAGGTTGAACCACTGTATTTTAACAATGCTTTTAATACTTTTCTGGACATTGAATGTGGTAATTTCATTGCTTTCAATGGAGGATAAAAAAAAACCTCTCAGATTTCCTCAAAATATCTTAATTTGTGTCCTGAAGATGAACAAAGGTCTTATGGGTGTGGAACGACATGAGGGTGAGTAATTAATGACAGAAATTTAATTTTTGGGTGAACTAACCTTTTAAGTTAAACAGTTAAATATCCTTATTTATTTTTCTATCCTCATAATACATGGGTGCATGGTTAGCTGCAGTTTATTAATTGCTTTTAGTAATGCCAACCACTGCTTTAGCTTATTCAAATATTCTTAGCTTAAACTGATAAGAAAGGTTAATTTTTGCAGTTTGATCCTGACTGAATGGAAATGAGCATAATTACTGAAGGGCAAAATCTCTTTCTTCATGCACTATGTCAGTGTTGTCTGGGCTGCAGGTGTGTAATTCCTGTGCAATGTCACAGTGTTAAATGCATAAGCCCTGATCAGTGTGAAGTCTTTCAGCAGCGCTCCATTTTGCCCCAAACAGCAACATCTGATCCCTCTTTACGGGAATGGCACACAGACCTGCAGCCAGATCATCAGTCTGTCAGTGTGCATCAGATCCTTTCCAGCTGGAACTTCATTCTTTTTTATTTAAATTTGAGATCTGCACTTGTATGCTTGACTGTGCACCATTAGTTTTCTGACTTGAGGTTTCTCCCCCAGCCCTCATCATCTGCTTCACTCTGGCTTCCACGATTCTCAGCCCCCCAAGGAGTTGTGTGTTGATTGGAGGATCTCCAGTAAATTGTAATGTGATTGGTGTAGTGAAGTGAGACGAGAACGACCTGCTGCCAAGTGCAAATGGGTGTCATTATAGCTGTATGCTTAGAGCCAAGCACACACGCGCATGCACACATTCTCTATGCTCTATGTTCAGATGTCCAACTATGTTCCTTCATATTTTCGTTTGACTCCACAGGACATAATCCTTATGTATCGGCTTATCTCCCTCTAGCTTACTCTTTACCAGCACCACATTCAGCCAGATCCCACTGAGAAACCAGAAAAGTATTACAGAGTGGATACTTGAAAATGAGAGAAGAAGCCTTGTAACTGCTCTGCTGCCTGTCGCTAGGCCTGGAGAGCAGCTCTGCATGTCAGGGATTAGAATTACATACTGCCTGTACAAGAAAAGTCCTTTCATCTAAAACACCAAATTTTGTATAAATTAACATTATAACAATTAGATGTAGATGATACAGAAAGACAAGACATGAAATAAAATACTTTAAGACACAGTGGGGTCCTAAAGTCTGAGGCTAAAGTAAAGATGCTTCTGTTTTGCATTTCTTTTTGCTTTCTAATTTAATATGAATTACTTTATTACAAACTAAATTGTCTGCATATATTTGAGTAAAATGTTGAATAATTTGCATGAATTTCAAAATGTCTTAATTTTAGGTGTGTTCACATTTTGCAATTTCAATTTAGCGTGCTTCATTTCCTCTAAAGAAACTGCAAATTTGTGTTGCTCAAGCAGTGCAAAATAAATGTAAACTAATATTAGTGCATAAAATAAAATGTGGCTTGCTATGAGCAATAGAGGATCTTGGTGTTTTGTTTAACTTCTCTTATGATTTCACCAAGAAATGTACAAAAAATAAAGTTTTGTTCAGATTCAAACTTTTGTTCAGTTTCTTTTCTTTCAGCAATAATACTCAAAAATAGAAAAACAACAACAGTTCTGATAGAATGCTCAGACAGAATACTCAGTTCACCCAAAAGTACATTACAGATGTTTCATTCCACATCGGATATTTTTTCCATGTCAGTTCACATACCTGATAGAGTACAGTAGAACTGGGCTGGTGTTGGAGTGTCCAGATATGGCAGGGTAATTAAATCAAACAAATAGCCACCTGTTCAAAAACATAAAGTCTCTTCCTTTTCTTCAAAGACAGGAAAAATAATGTTCAGAAAAAAAAATAATAAGGGGGGAAAAAATTATATATTTATTTATTTATTTATTTAAATTTTATTTTTTTACGAACGTTTCCGATAGACGAGACAGTCCCTTCAAAAAAAAAAAAAAAAAAACGCCGTAATTCGGATCCATTCACTCGTGCAAACTCTGTTATCAGCAAGGCCATCAGTTCTCAAGTCCATGCAAGTGTCGATCCAAAAAGAACTTCAAAGTCTCTAAGTGAAAACACCGCAAAATGTCCAAAAATAAACTATGAAAAATAGAAGGAAAAATTATTGCCTGGAGCAACGACCAAATACGTAAAACAGAAGGAAAAATATTGTCAAAAGAAGAGCGTCAATGAGTTCGCAATGCCGTTTGTGTCCACATGGCTATTGTATCAAAAACGGCGAGCGAGGATTTTGGCTCGTACAACAGTAGCAAAATCACTCGATCCGAGCTGTTTTACTTCAATAACAACAAATAACGTCCGTGAATTTCTTCAGTATATCAACTGTGGTTAAACAGCAGTGAAGAAAAACTCACAGAATCTCGGCTCCTCTCTGTAGAAGACGAATAACACTTGTGCCAACACACCGTCTCAGCTAACACGATGAGCAATGCCCCTCCTGGTATAACACAGACATGCAATTCAGTTTCTCGGCGATCAGGCTGTCAAAACTACAGCACAAGCCCGGTCCAGTTTCTCGTCCGCTCACCTCGACGCGTGTCTAATGCTGTTCACATATAATCAAAGAAATCACGAGAAAACTAACTTTTTCTCTTCTTTTGCTTGTGCTCGTCTCGCTCACTTCCTTCTTTTCCGGAACACTCCGTCTTTTTTTTTTTGTCTTTTTCTTTTTTTTTTTTTAAATAAAGGTCCTTGAATACCTCCACATTAATAAATTCCAGCCCAGTGTTCTCTTTTTGCCAGCAAACTCTCCTCTCTTCCGCGTTTTTTAAAACGGGTGATTCCCCAGAGGTTGGAGTAGTGTGCTCCGAGTCAACCTTTCTTGCTCGTTGTGACAACTATCCTATGCCACTCCCACACTATTCATGTGACAAAGTAGCCGGAGCAACTATTCTCTATTTATGGATATGACGAGACATGCACAGGCGAGTGACGTATGTACGCAATTTCCCGCGAAACCATTCACCCGGTCTAAAATATAAAAACTTATGCCGCGTTCCAGGCAACCCGTAACCCGTGTTTTTTCAGCCTTCTACCCATGAAAGTGCACTGGAACGGCAGTCAAACCCATGACTTCGCACCGTGAACTCGTACTAGATCTATGTACTCCCAGTTCCGCGCTCTGACATCACATAGCCCGCGAAACAACAATGGCAGCCCCTATGGATGTGGTGTTTATGCAAGTGCACGGTAAAATAACGTAAAGTAAAAGGTATAACAGCTCCTCTTGCCTTATGCACCATTGTTCCTCCTCCGTTTCCCTCAAATAAGCAAGGAGTAAGCACCTTTGGCAATAGAAATAATTGTAAATGAACATAAGCCGCTACGGTCCGCCATGCTTGATTGTTTACACTCAGGCAGTTTGGCGTGACTTGCCTGGAATGTTAAAAAGTCGCGAGTCGTTGTTTGAAGTCGTGACTTACGGGCTCAAAAACCTGCCTGGAACGCAGTAATAGGCTTACCATAATGAATCGGGGTAAAACAAAAACAAGTTTTGGAAGAAGGATTGATGATGTATTCAGATGATGATTGAGTATATAAATTTTGAACAAAAATAAAGTTACATATATTGTACCTTTAAATATATCCTATTTATTTTAATGTTTAAAAAGAAAAAACATCCCAGGTTTTTAATTGAACCCCACTGTATGAGTTAATCGGAAGGTTGCTGGTTTGACCCTCATAAAAAGGGAGACATGAGCTATCACCATCTTGCCCTTGAGCATGGCATTTAACCAGGGGCGGTTTCTTCCACCAACGCGACGCACCACCAAAGTGAGAAAGGGAAGAATTTTTTTCAACCACAGTGTTACGCTAGCTGTCACTGCTAGGCTGTTTTGTTCTGCCTCTGGATATAGGCTATAGTCCAATCAGAGTCAGTCACGTTCTGTGGAGTACCGCCTCTTTTTAGGCGATTTCACTCTGGCCGAGATTTGCCCCGAGTGCTCCCATAGACTTCCATTAAAAAAACTTTTTTTTCGAACTGCAGGCACTGCAATGCATTCTCTATGGGTTCCGGGAGGGCTAGCACTAACGTGGTTTTATCATCATAAGTAACCTTAACTTGTGCAGCGATTGGTGGAAACGTCTCTATTTATAATCTTTAAGCTAAAGTGACATCCAGTAATTTCCTCAGTGCATAACTTACATTTCACAGACATTTTCTCCATCTGTAAATGTTAAAAAGTCGAGAAAATATTTCTATTTTGCTGTTCAGGAGACAGGAGTGGAAGCACAAACTTCCGTGAACGTGCGCATTCTGACTAAAATATACATTTAGCTAAAATATTTGTTGATGATTATTTGTTTTTGTTTGCGAACATAAATGTGCCATATGTAGAATTTCGAACCTACACCTAAGTGTATTTTTATGATAGCAGTAACTGTAAAGTGATTATTGTAGGGTAATCATAATAGACTAAAAATTAGCCTGCGCTTTTTTTTATTTTCAGTTTTAGTTTAGTGAATGTAACTTCTGCTTTAAAAAGCATTATTTTGTTTTTAGATTGTAGTGTCACAATGTTCGAATGTAGGCCTCATGTAATTTGACCCCTTTTTTGTGCATAATATAACATAGACTACATGGTTACATTCGTGTTTGTTTTCATAGCCTTCAATACGAAATTTTTTTGTAGGAAAATATTGGGCAGGATATGAAATAAAAAAAAATGTAATTAAAAAAAAATTAATGAAGTACAGATTTTATATCGCCCAGCCATATGGCATGCTTTAAATACTGAATTTTCCATGTTTTAGATAAGCAGTAGTGATACATTACATCACATTATTTAACAATTAGCGCATTCTGCATCTCTAATTCTTTTTTTTTCTTTTTCTTTTTTCTTTGTGCCCCCCTTCAAAAAAATGTAGCACCAGCCGCCACTGCACTTAATCCCAGTCTTTTTCCGAGGGACTGTCTCTGCAATAAATTCATGTCATTCTGTAGTGATTTTATGTGAAAGTCCAGCAGATTCTCTTCCATACAGAAAGAAAAGGAGCTTGAATTATGAGAATATAGTGAAACTGGGTGAGTTTTAACAGAAAATAGAGGAGAACCCGATGGAAGCGACAGGGTCCATTAGTCTTCCTGGCATCTCAATTATCACATCTCCTCAAAGGTCATGGTGATGCCTTCTGCCCTCATGACAGTTAATGCGCTGACCCTAGGTCAAATCTCAGAGACTTGTGATGGACTGCACACCCACACCTCACTTGCTTTCATTCATTACTTTCCTCCTCTTCTGTTTCCTTTTTTCTATCCCTTTGTTTCCCTCTCCGGAAGGTTCATGTTAGTTTTGAGTTTGATTGAGAGGCTGGTCGTATATTGATTTAAATGTGAATATAGATTAGATTAAAGTGAAATGTCTTGAATACATAAGACAATAAAACGATGATTTAACCCTTATGTCTTGTTGAGATTGAATTTACTATTTTTATGTTTGGGTTCCCAAAGACCATAATATGAAAATAATAATTTATAATCATTCTGAAATTAACCTCTAATTTAATTTTTTATATTTATTTACTAGGATCATGCACTTTTCAGAAATGTGACAGGAATCTATTCTCAAGATGTTGTTTCTGTTTGGAGTTGATTTAAGCCAAACATTGTAAAAAAAAAAAAAAAAATTTGACTGATATAGGGTTTTTGTGAAAAATCCCAGGTTATGACTGTAACCATGGTTCCCTGAGAAGGGGAACGAGACACTATGGTGAACACCATCAATGTGACCAGTGTCTAGGATGACCACCTGGCTATTGATCTGTTGCAGGACAAGAAATGTGATTTTGCAATACAATGCGGGACAGGTGTGAGACAGATAAATTTACTACTAATATGCTATGTGAAAATTGATTTACATTCATTGGCAAACTTGGCCAATTTTTTTTTTCTCCCAGTGGGTGCCCAGTGCCCAAATGAAACCGCCTTAAATGGACTATTAAAGTGAGAAGAAACTCATGTCTGAAAGTTGCAATAAATTGTTTTATTAGTTAAAATGAATGGAGAATATCTTGTGTTTTTCCGTAGGTGCTCGACCACTTCTGTGCATGGCGCTCGAGCATCCACGGGATCGGCGCATGTTCGGTGGAAATATTTGCCATCAGGATGGATGATTACATGCTTTAATTTGGGCAGCTTTGAGCAGCTCTTGAGATTCTTATCCAGTATGTGAGATGAAATCCTTTCTGGTGTAGCTGTGTTTACCGACTTAGCTGAGGCTATTCCTTAGCTATTCCTTTGCGCTGTCCACTCGGTTGTCATCAGCGGGAAAACCTCTCTCTGCAATTACGTTGGTTATTTTAATAGCTTGAACATGACAGCTGCACAAATAGATTTTTAAATGGCAGTCACAGTTTTTATATTTCTTACTGTGGTATTGTAATTTCAGGGATGAAAAAAAATAACAATACAGACATAACTGAAATGCGGGACACTACTTATATCTTGCTGGACACGGGACAAAGCTCCCAATTTCGGGACTGTCCTGCAAAATGCGGGACAGGTGGTCACCCTACCGGTGTCTGAAGCATGTGTATACACATGACAGTTTCATTGGCTGACTACAGTCCTTGATGATACTACTGGAACACTGTGAGAAAAAGAGGGAGCCTGCAATAGACGTCATCAATTTCTTTGTCTCAAGGAGACATGCAGGCAAGCCCGAGGCATGACAGTGAGACTCAGTGTCTTGTTCCCCTTCTCAGGGAACCATGATTACTGTCAGAACCTGAGTCATTCCCTTTAGAAGTGGAACTCAAAACTGCGTCTGGATCGACACTATAGGTAACAAATACCCCTTCTGCCATGCTGAAGGAATGCCTGCCTCATTAGCTGTGTCTATGCACAACCACAATGGGCATAGCATTATTTGACTCCACTGACTTGTTTAGTCGGAGTCAGAAGCGTCAGTGGGCACATCTTAAGATTCATAGGCCGTCAAGTTGTAATATTCCCTCGACCATTACCCAAGCTCATATGCCCCATGACAATGAAAGTCCCGGCCTTTTTTGATCTTCCTCCCTCCTTTGTGGGCCCAGCCTTAGCCACCTACGGCCCAGGAGCAGAGCTGTAAGGTTTAGCTATGTCAAATTCTTTAGCATGACATAGCTATTCGGGAATACTGACCCAGGGAGATCCTTTTAAAAGTACTCCTCATCAGACTCCTCTCACGCGCCACCTACATTCCCCACAATCGGTCCCGCCTTGCTGCTATGGTGGGGACCCAAACCACGGTGTAGTAGGCGCTCCACTCTCATCCCTCATGAGAGAGTCGAACATAGCTGGAGCTTCTCACCACAACCTCATCACAAACCATACATTCAACTCCATCAAGAGCCGAACGCACTCCGTTCCAAGCCAGATTCTTATCACTCAGTCGGTAATGAAGCATGAACAGAGTCTGCTACCACGAATGCATTGCTATGAGTGCCTTCAACTCCCTCGAGAGCCGAATGCTCTCATGCAAATGCTGACTACTATCTCTCGGGTGAGAATCAAGGAAGAACAAAGCTTTGTACCAGTCACATGCAGCTTCCTCAAGGAGTCGAACGTGCTCCACTCATGTGTTTTACACACACATACAAACAAGCGTCTCCTGAAGACAGTGAGCATGACACATGCTTCAGACACCGGTCACACTGATGGCATTCCCCATAGTGTCAATCTAGATGCATTGTCTTTCAAACCCAAACAGAATGTTTAAATCCAGATGTTACATGTTACTTTTTTTATTGGGTTTGAAAATGTTTCCAGAAATAAAGTATTTTTTCTCTGTACATGCCTCCATAAAATGTAACATGAAGTTGCCTTTAGCTACTAAGGGTGCTTTCACATTAGCACTTTTGTTGCGCACCCGGGTTTGTGTAATGTAAGAGTTCGGTTTGTTTGGATGATGCGAGCGCTATTTTGTTGCTGGACTCCTGTGTTCTTTAGAACATTTGCAGTACATTCATGGTAGATAGACGCAAGTGCCGTTATGTGCTGATGCTTTGAAAACAAAACCAAAAGTTCAAAAACAAAATATAAAAGTGAGGTGAGCAATGCTATGCATTTTGCTGCCTTCTCCTGCGTCAGCGTTACAATGAAACAGGGGTAAACTGCTGTTGCTTTGATGATGCAAGTGTATCACAGTTTGGACCCAAATAACAGGGTATAAGGTGAACACAATCCAGCAGGGGAAGGAGGAAGCAATAAAACTCTGGTTCAAACCAGGCAATAGAACCAAGTGTGAAAGCACCCTCAGATTCATCTTTTCTTTTTGAACTAATTTAAGGTTTAATATTACATTTTAAATTTGAGTTGAGGAAACATCCTAGACGAGCTGTTGTGGGCAGTTTTGTCTTTGAGCAGGGAATGCCTATCAATATCTGTATTTCATACTATCTATGCTCTTTACATTGTGGAGCTTCCTCTGTGACAGCAAGAGGTGATGTATTTAGAGTCTACCTGTGCAGGATGACCTTTAACCCTGTAACGGCGGTGACATAGATCAGCATGAGTCTGTGAGGCAGTCATATAACAAGCAGTTAGAGGGGTAGAGACACATTCACACTGCATACTACCATAATTGATCATATTTCCTAGAATATTTCTCATTTGTTAACACCACCTACAAAATTGTCAAATTCTCTTGCAGAGTAAATGTGCTTTGTCAACTGCTGAATATGGCATTTTCAAAATAATCAGCTCTTATTTCTTTATTTTTTGCTTCCGTATCTCTCTTTCTCTCTCTCTCTCTGTCGCTGTTTCTGTGCTGTCTGTCAGAATTAGAATTAATGGCTGAGTTTTAGATGTTGATTCAGTCTCAGAATATTAGACTCAGAGACATTCTTACCTCCTCCCTGTCACCTCCTGCGCCAAATCCACTGCTCTGATGAGCAACTTATTTACATTACAGCTGCAGAGGCTTTGTTTCTCTCTCACACATACAAGTACACATCCGACCTCGCTTCCATGAGTCTGATAGTAACCTATTGTGTGTGACCTTGCAGGCCTGAGACAGCTGCCTGAAGTGCAATCAGCACACATACACACCACCAAATGACAGAAGGCTACGACCTCACCTCACACTCCACCATCTTTCTATTATACCTCTCTCGCTGTTATCCCATCCCTCCCCTCCTCCACTGCTCTTTTTGTCCAAAACAATCTTGCACTACATTATGACACCGATGCTGCTCTGTTTCTCTCGCTCTCAGTTTTAGATTTGATTTCAATTTAGTGTTCCATATTGGCACAATAAAAACTACACATTTGTACTGCCAAAAATAAAGTCAAATTAAACCAGTGCAAATTGAGAGAATAAGTATAATTAGCAAATAAAAAAAAGTAGTTTAAAATAAAATAACTGTGTTCACATAACATTAGGCATTTTCCATAAATGTCAGGGCAAGCTGTCACATGTGTTTTAAACACTTTACATTTATACGTTATACATTTATTTTATCTATTATAATATTTGTTGGCCAAAACAGTATTATTTATATATATGAAAAATAGGGCTAGATGTGTCAGTAATAAACATAAACCTCTCTCTGGTGTAGATGGAGACTGTGTTGTTCTCAGCTTGTCGCCTTCAGGCGTGTCGCATTCTGGTGACTGTAGAAAAGACTTCAGCAGGTGTGTGCCTTTAATATGTTTCAGTTCAGGAAACAATGCTGCATTACCATAAGCATTAGCTCTATCTAAGCTTCTGTGCTCCAGAGCGCCACGCTGTTTTTTGCTCTACAGTCATTTTCAGCCCCTCTGTGGATATTGTTAGATGAAACAATAACATGCCAGAATGTGTTATACATCACATGCTGGTCTTTGGGCTTTATTGTACAACTCAAGCCAGTGGCGTATTTTTCCTCTAAAGAAGCCTCATGAAAATGAAATGCTATAAAGAGGAACACAGAGAAGCTTTAAAAATGTGCCTTTTAGCCCTGGTAAGGCTATTGCTATCTATCTATCTATTGTCATGCAGGATGGGTTATTGGGACTCTTTTCTCCTGTTTCCACAGAGATCCAGATATCAAAGTTAGTGTTAGTAAAGCAGGTGTGTGTGTGTTTCGTGGTGTAAGAGACGCACACAAGCACAGAAACATCGACACAGAGTGAAAGATCTTATCCTCTCCACCCAGGGGGTCTTGTTAGAGGCTAGTCGCGGTGACACAGCAGACTGTGTTACTGTAAAAGTCATCAGTCATAGCACTGTGTGGGTGCAGGAAAAATCTGTCGCTCCATGCAGAAAGCCATGTGCAAAAATCCCATGAATCTCCCCCAGTCATATTCTACATTATCATTTGCGCCTCTCCCCCTATTTCCTGTTGCTATTATTTCCACTTGCCATTCTTCGCTAGTGCTTCTCTGCTTTGTATCCTTTCCTACATCTGACTTCGGTTTGTGTGTGTGTGTGTGTGTGTGCGTGTGTGTGCAAGTGACGAGCAGCCCGCAATCATCATTATGCTGATCAAAATAATTAGCATGTTCAGTAATGCATGTGTTGAGCGTGTGCAATAAGTCAGATGATAAACCATCTGTTCGCCCTGAGCTGGAGGCCATTTAAGCACATATTCCTGATAAACTCTGGTTTGATGAAGCTCATGCTCTGAAGTTGCACAGCATTGCACTTTTGACCACCATTGGATTTTCATTACCCGAAAGTAAAAAAAAAAAAAAAAGGGTCAGTGATTGGTACCAAGTGTTTTTGTTTGTTTGTTTGTTTGTTTTTTGCTGTGCAATAAAACTGTTTGTTTGGAGTGAAATGGTCACATGTACTCATTATCTCAGCCATGATAATGAAGATAAAGTAAAACAACAGCCCCAGAAAGTCTGTGTATATTTTGTTGTTTATTTGGTAAGGAATAACAATATTTTTTTGTTTGTTTTTATAAGGTTCTGTTAGGTGCTTGTGTAACTGTGCTATATATGTCATATGAGATCAAATAAATTTCATTCCACCTCTTAACTAATTTGATAAATTTTAGATAACAGAATCCAACAGATAACAGAATCCAATGGCGAGCAATCCAGCTGTCAGAATCCATTCCCTCCACCCACAATGGTGAGAGATGTTGAAGTAGTGGCTTAAATGTTGTTGACTTTATCCTGTATGATCTTAACCAGTATATTTGTACACTAAGAGAAAGGAGAAATCGAACCCAATTCTCATTTTCAGTTTGTTATACTAAATGAAAAAATAAGCCACCTTTCTTGTTATTCCTTTCCAGGAAATTAAATGGTTAAAACATGCATGGACCCTAGGACCTCCGTGAATCCATACGATCAATATTATGTGCTGAGGAAGTAACTATCTGTCTCACCTGACCTGGCAACGTCTTTGTTTATTGCTTTTTTGTCAACATATTAACCTTCAAAAATGTGTCTTACAGTATATAATTATTTCTATTTTATCTATGTATCTATCTATCTATCTATCTATTGGTTAATATTTTTCTAAATGTGTATATTTATTGGAGTGTTGTTATTTATTATGTTATTGTGCTTTTTGAAATGGTTAATAATATACATTTTCTATATGTGATAATCTTTCTGAATTGGGGTGGAGACTCAAAGGAAGGATTCAAGAAGGATGTTAGTTCAGTGCTGGTTTCTGAAAGCGTGGGTTATATCAGACAGTCTTTTAAAACAGATGTGACATATAAAATGTTAGCATTGCATAGAAAAGTCATTCTACAGCATGATCAAACATGGTGTCTTGTCACAGCACATCATGGCCTGACTTCTAAAGGTCACTAACAGATAAAGGGACTAAAATGAGGAGTATTTCAGGGGATTTCAAACCACTTATTTTGCCTGTGTGTAAGCTCAGTGGTGCTTTGAGTGTTTTTATTTTTTTATGCAGTGGTTATTACAATGCAGATTATAGGAGGTCAGGTTTGAAGCGTTGCCATGGAGAGGGGAGTGAGTAATTTCACGTCTCCTCTGGTTTAGCTCACCTGCTTGCCTCCGCTCTGCTGAAGTCAAATAGATTGTGAATCACATTACCAGTGATTTAACCAGAAATGCAGAGCGGTAAGCACTCACTGTCTGGACTGCATCCATATCTCCATCCACTTCCAGAGAGAGAGAGCGAGAGGGAGGCAAGAACCAAGAATGCAAGCACAGCACAAAGCAGTGTGATGCTTAAAGGGAATTAAAATTGAAGCAGATATTGGAGAGAGTAAGTACAAATATGAATAAATGTAGAACAAGATGAGAAAAGCGACTTGTGGGAGTCAGAGAGGTGACACAGAGATGTCAGCGTGAGGGACACACACCCCTACGGATGGACCATCTGCTCTATGAGAGAGAAATAGAAATGGATGGAGTTTTGGTTGCAGTTGATTGTGGCCATTTTAAAAGAAAAGGAAAGAATCTCTTGTAATATTTAACAACACTAACTGGGTCTCTTCCCTCAAATCTTAAGCTGTGTCACTCAGTTTCCTGGTGGGCATCTCTCTCCCTATATTTTTCAAAAAATAAATAAATAATGGCCATTTACTGTCCTATTCTTTCTTCCAAGATTTTAAAGTTCACACATGTGCACACACTATTGAAACAAAGACAGAGCAAAATAATTCAGGGTTTGTTTTGTTTTTTATTTTTTGACAATTTGATAAAAGCTAAACACTGCCCCCTGTTGATGATTAAACGTTTTTTATTACATGCTGCCAGTAGGCTTGCAATACAGAAATGTAGACTAAAAATTCTGGGTTAAAAACAACCCAAATTGGGTTGAAAATGGACAAACCCAGCGGTTAAGTTGTTTTAACCCAGCAATTGGGTTGTTTTAACTCAACATTTGGGTTAAATGTTTGCCCAACCAGCTGGGCAGTTTAACTCAACTATTGTTTAAATATTACTGTATTGCTCGTTTAAAATGAACCCAAACTATGTTGTAAATGAACATTTATTAATATGTTTAATAAATTAACATTTATTAATAAGTTTAATGAATAATAATTAAACAATAAACATTTATTAAATTGCTTATTAACAAATGTTTATTTTTTGATTACTATTGTTGCCTCTAGTAATTATGTGTCTGATTTTTAATTTCCAACCTATTTTGGGTTCACTTTAAGCCAGCCATAGTAATTTTTAAACAATATTTGGGTTAAATAAAACTGCCCAGCACGTTGGGCAAACATTTAACCCAACCGCTGGGTTTGTCCATTTTCAACCCAACTTGGGTTATTTTTAACCCAGCATTTTTTAGAGTGTATATTTACATTTCAAAATATAAAGGACTTACACACTAGAAGAAAATGTTCTATATAGAACCTTAAAGGGTTCTCTCAAGCGCTACCTTTTAAATACCTTTTCCCATCGTGGAATAATTTTATTGATTTGGCTTTAAATAATTCATTTTTGTTGAATTTTGTCATTTTGTACAATTTTATGAATTAAACAGCTTGCAAACATACTTTTTTACTAGAAAAAAATTTAAATAATCTGTTAAACATGAAAGTATTATGCAAATAAAAAAAACACCAGCAAATAAAGAAAACATCTTCATCAGTTTGACAACACGTGCTGCAAAAGTTCACAACACATGCAAATACAGAAACGCGCTGCAGAAGTTCACAACACTTGCAAATACAGAAATGCGCTGCAAAAATTCACAATACTTGCAAATACAGAAACGCGCTGCAAAAGTTCACAACACATGCAAAAGTTCACCACACAAGCAAATACAGAAATGCACTGCAAATACTCACAACACAAGCAAATACAGAAACGCGCTGCAAATAGCACATACCAGGCCCGGCGATCTCAAGCCCCCCCTCTGCGATGGTCTGAATGATGATGATGATGATGAGGCTACTTTTAGAATTAAATTAATATTTTAATTTGCCCCGCAATAATTTATAGTGCATCACGCATAACTGACGCACTGTAAGTTAGCTAACTCCTTATTTAAAAAAAACAACTTGTTTAACACCTACATCTCTTCTCAAATTTTTCACTACGTATGGGCCACAAAAGATATATTAAGAAATAAATTAAGGTTAAATAGTGTTACCAGAACATGTTGAAGTAGAGCTCTCGTTGCTCAGTTTTAGTTTCACTTTCTGCAGTGAATAATTGACTGGGATTTGAGACGCAAAATAATAGATTTTGTTTATCTTAACATCCTGATCGTATGTGCAATGTGAGCAGGCCTATTTGCAGCGCGTTTCTGTATTTGCATTTGTTGTGAACTTTTGCAGCGCGTTTCTGTATTTGCTTGTGTTGTGAACTTTTGTCCCAAATGGCACACTTCATGTGCACTTTCGGTCTTGTGGACTTACAATGACCGCTGCGTGCGCGTGTCCGTTAAGTCCACAAGACCGTAGGGTGTCCCATTCATCATTTAAGCTTAAATAAGGGTGCTCATGAGCGCCCCCTGTGCGGCTGCTATGCACCCTAGATATGCACTTCTGCTGAGCCCGCAAGACTGTGAGCTACGCAGAGGACTTTACCCGGCAGTCAAAGCGGCGTTACGTCGTGAAAGTGCGGACTCAGAGGAAGACCGTGAGGGTTTAGGGTGCCATTTGGGACAGGGCCATTGAACCCTCTTGAACCTTTTTTCCAAGAGTGCAGCATATCCAATAACCAGGGATGCACATAACTTTTTTGGTCTGGTTCTTAAGGGAGCACCTGGAGATGTTGCTTGGTACTCACACTTTATGCGACACACTTATCCTAAAAACTGTCCTCATCACTTTGATTTATATATGATTTATATATATATATATATATATATATATATATACACACACTAACATTAATGAAACAGACAACAGCAAGAATATTAGGCTTCTGTCACTTTAAGAAGGAAAGCGCGAACTGAATAACTGACACACATCCGGTTTCTTTCTCAACTGTTCACTTATGACACAACAGAGAGAATACTTGCCGAGACAGATATTTTGACATAATTTTGTGTGTATGTGTCCGTTCAAGCACAAGTAAAAGCAAAAGAGGAAATTAATTCGGGTTTTGAGCGCTGTCTGACTCTCTCTCTCTCTCTCTCTCTCTGTGTGTGTGCGCACGTTTCGGGGGTGTGAGGTTGTGCGCACAGATAACAGCTCGCGAGTCCCGATTTTCGTCTCTTCTTCCGCTTTTAAAATCGTTTGAATGTGTTAATTGGCGAGACAAAACACGTCCAAATGATAAACTTTCACTCTATGATGGTTAAATAGCAGTTAATCCACGAATCACATGCCGAACCGCTGGATCACGGATTAACTGCGATCCGTTGCACACCTAATAATTAAAGAACACACTTATCATCATGATTGATATCTTACCAGAGATGGAGAAAAAAAATCCTACTCCAGTAAGTAAACGTGTCCCTGTGAACCCGTCCTCAAAAATGTTGGTAGGCCTACTCAAAAGCGCTTCCCTTCATGTTTTCTGGTGCGCATCGTTTTTTTTTGTTTTGTTTTTTTTTACCACGTATGCGCACCTGCATACCACTTATGTGCACTCCTGCCTATCACCTTGCTGTTGTTAGTATCATGTTCCACCAGCTCAGCAACAATCAGAGATAGCGATTGAAATAGTCTAAGGCTGAATTTGGACTAGCATGCTTCCACATTATGGCAGAAATAGTAAGTAGTATATGCTAATCCTAATTCAGCCAAGCTGCTCTATAATGCCAGTGATTTAACACATTAAGCCCAAAAAAGAAGAAGTTAGCATGAGTGGGGGAAGGAAATGCCTTTCTTGCATTTATCAGACTCTACAAATATAAATAGAAACTTCTTTCATCAAGCTATTTATAAATGTACCTCAAATACTGCAAAGCTTGTGTTCACCAACTATAAGGTATTGTCGGGTCTAAACTAGCAAAATAAAGACAGTTTCTATTTTTGCATGGCGTCGATCTGTTAATCAATTCTTTCAGAGAGAGAGAGAGAATTCCAGCAGGAGCTCTCACCTCTCCATGGAGACAGACGTGTGCTCATGGGGTCAGAGAGGGGGACGGAGATGAGCCAAGTGGAGCCAAGTCTTCTCAGTGTCACATGACAACCGTGGTCAGTCGGAAATGCCCCCAGCTACACCTTGCCTTAAAGCATGGGAAACAGATTTATATTTGCTATAGTACAAAACAGGAGATGGCTTGTTCAGGTCATGTACATTCACATACGCATTTGGCAGACATTTTTATTCAAAGCGACTTATGGTGGTTTCAAGGGTAACCAGGGTTAGCTGTCATGTGTGTTTGTGTGTGTGTGTGTGTGTGTGTGTTTGTGTGTGTGTGTGTGTGTGTGTGACATATCAGGACACAAATTTGTATAATGACATGGGTATGACATAGGTATTACAAGGAGAGGGTGACTTATGAGGACATTACCCCATGTCCCTTACAGAATGAGTTTTTGTGAGAAAGTAAAAATGTGCACAGTTTTCTGTGATGGGTAGGTTTAGGTGTAGGGGTAGTGTAGGGCGATAGAAAATATCCCACAATTCACAAAAACAAACCTGTGTGTGTGTGTGTGTGTGTGTGTGTGTGTGTGTGTGTGTGAGAGAGAGAGGAAAAACTGAAGATACTGGATTCAGTTTTAGCTTGGAGGACAGCAGAATAGAATATGTAAAATAATGAAGCAATTACACTGAATTCCATTACATGTTCCCTGCATTCCATCTCACATTCCTTTCGTGGATCCTCAAGTGATGATAAAAGGGAAAAAGACCCGGGCCTGTTATTTATCCTGCTCTCTCTGCTAAGCAGTTGACTGTTTGTGTGTGTGTGTTTGGCCTAGCTGGACCAGAGCCAGTCGTATAGAGCAGGAAAGCCCCAGGGAGCTTCCTTAAACACAGTCTGTACACTGACCCAGTGGCTGGTGGCTATTAATTACACCTCAAGTGATGAGTTCTGACTGAGAATGCTCTGTGCCAGCCGGACTGTGGGCTGGTGAGGTCGCCACAAAGGCATTCTGCCAGCGTAGCTGTAACCATTAAGCTTTTTTTCCATCTCACTCATCCTTCTATTGCACCCTCTCTTTCTAATGACAGAGATGGGGCAAGGTGTCATGCTAACTTAACCAACTGCATTTCCTTTCAGCAAGGATGTAACCAGATATTCAGGTTTTTATTGATGACTTTTATTAAATAACTACTTGTTAATAACATTTCAAGTTCATAACATGCTTCAACCATCTTCCATGAATAATGTTAAACATTTTTTTCAGAGGTCTCAATTTAAAAACACTACTATGGATCTTTGGCCTCTCTATTGCAATCTGTGGCGAAAACATGGAATTGAAAGTTAACTGCGGAAGTTTTTTTTTTTTATGTTAGTTGCATCACTTCACTTCTGCATGGATGAAACTGATGGTTTAAGGACTCCCCATGGTTACCTGTGATCACCATATCAGATCACCATATCTGTCATTTTACACCATGACCCACTGACAGTAAGAAGAAAGTGCTATTGTAACAGAAGCAAGCTAGTTAGATCTGTATGTCTAAACCTCACTCCCCTGACGCTAGAGACTGCAACTTTTAGCATCCTTGCTAGCACACCCGCCTCTCATGCCAGAGACGCCAGTTCAAATCCAGCTTGGAGTGGGTCAAATAGGACTGGTTACATTGGTGCCGTGACCCGGATGGGAGTGAGATTTAGGGGGGTGAGTTAGTAAGTAGCTTTCCAGTTGAGGTAGACGCCAAGGTCATGGGTTCGATTCCCAGAGAAAGCAAGAACTAGGCCTATTCAAATGCAAAAATGTTCCCTAAATGCAATGTAATTTGCTTTGACTAAAAGTGTCTGCCAAATGCATATGTAATGTAAATATACTGCCTGAGGGCCGGTTCACATAGAATGCATTTAAAAACAATAGGCAAATTTTTAGGATGCTGTGTCATGCGTGAAATGCTTCAAACACGCAAATGCAATGGTCAAACTTCTAGAGTGTTTACATCAGGGTTGCCCAATCTTGTTCCTGGAGATCTACCTTCCTGCAAAGCTCAGCTCCAACCCTGATCAAACACAGCTGAACCAGCTAATGAAGATCTTCAGAAGCAATTAATAATTACAGACAGGTGTGTTGGGTCAGGGTTGGATCTGAACTCTGGAAGGTAGATCTCCAGAAACAGGATTGGGTACTCCTGGTTTACATGAACAAACAACGGGAAAAAAGCATTGTAACGGGATGCAGAAATGTGTTCTGAGTGAATGGCCACTTAGGAGCAAGACATAAAAATAAATCAAATTTTTTACCAATTTTAAATATCAAAATAAACATTATTTCTTATTATATATATTATTTATGTTTCAAACATTCTTACCCCCAACATTTTTTGCATAGTGCATTCTCAAACATAACCACAACAGAACATGAGGGTTAAGAATCAACCATTGATAAACCCATACCAGTCGGCTGCTAATCAGAATACTGGGGAGAATGTATTCAGTGGTTTAAAATTGTTCGTCCCTGTTTGTCAGGTACAATAGCCTACATACCTAGAGCTTTTAGTTCTGCTTTCTCTTTGAAAATGACAAACACTGTCACTCATTCATTCATGCCATCAGCTAATCCCTTTCATCCATTGATAATTACTCTCTCTCTCTCTCTCTCTCTGGCTAGTATTCTGGCCTCTTTAGCAGTTTCCTCTTCCTGACCATCTGCTGCATGCGGGGTACTCACCTCATCTCCTCAGTGGCAAAGGGAACGGGTCCGAGCAGTTGCCATGGAAACAAAACACCATTGTCAGCAATAAAGTTTTCCCAGAACAACTCACACACATACGAATAATGTGAGTGATCGTATCACAGTTAAGAGAGGAAAGCTGGATTTAACACAGCTTCATGGAGTGTGACTCCAGAGAATATGCTCTTCCTTGCTGAAAGGTAAAAGAGGAAGTGACATTAGACAGAGACTCAAGAACAAAAATACCAAATGGAGACATAATCTGCAAGAGAGAAAAAGACATGCATCACTCACTTTGCCACAGAACGTTGCACACCAGGCACTGTACTGCTTATGCAACCAGGAAATGGCTTAAGTTCTGTGTAAGTTTATGGTGAACAAAATCTTATAAATTTGTATAAGTTTGGGGTCAGTAAGATATGTTTTTGAAAGAAGTCTCTTGTGCACACCAAGGCATTTTATTATGGAGTAATATTGTGAAATATTATTTAATGCATCCTTGCTGGATAAAAGTATTAATTTCTTTTTTTTTTTTTTTTTAAAAAAAAGGAAATTCAATTAAATCAAATGTGTAACTTGCCAGGTCAGTCTCTTGGAAATCATTTGGATGTACATTATATGTCTGATATAACTTTGCCACCGTGTATCTTATAGCATGATGGTTGGTCTCTGAACAGCGCTGCAAACACACTACATAAACATTAATTAGGGTGAATGTTTTAATTAATTAAAATTCATTTAGGATCAAATATTATAAAATAGATTCTAGAATATAGCTTATAAATAATACTAAATGATGTTTTTTTTGAAAATGTAAAAATGCAGAAAGTTTTCTTTGAGGGTTGTGTTTAAGGGTATAGAATACAGTCTGTACAGTATAAAAAAACATTATGTCTGTGGAGAGTCCCCATAAAACTTAAAAACCCTAGTATGTGTGTGATCTGTCTGTGATGTGGTCAAATGCACAGAATCATTAAATCATTTTCTCTACTGTATGTCCCTTGCATTTTACCCCCAAACCAACATTACCGATACAGATTAGTGTTACTGTTTGCTCTCTCTCTTTCAGGTGTCAGCTGGTGTATAATGGTTCCTATGAAGAAAGGAAGCAGGTTGCCATTGCAGATGCAGGCAGATAGAGGTGTTAATGAGATAACATCTCAATCAGTATCAAAACTACTTTTCACACACTGCTGATTGTACAGTAAAACATTCATTTCAGGATGCATGAAACAGAAATAATCACCTTTCTCTGACAAAACAAGGTCTGTTATGTGTTTTTCTAAAATTGCTTTCAATCCTGCTATTAAAATTTTTAAAAATAGGTAGCATGAACACTCATTTTGTTATAGAATGAACATAAAATGATTAAAAAACGAACGATACTTAATTATAAAATCACTGTTATCCTAGTTATAATGGCAAATCTATGACTCAATTCATTGCTGAAACTAAGAAAAAAACCAGAAGAGCATGTTAACAGTTCCCGACCATCTTTTTCACATTTCGTGCAAAAAAAAAAAAAAGAGTTCTGAATCAAGTTCTGACTAGTGTTATCAAAAAGCAATCTTAGCATCAAGAAGCACATCATGTGCTGACAGAAGTGATAGACTTCACACTCAAACCGCTCCATTTTAAAAGAGTGTACTGAACGTGTCTTTAGTATTTCATGTATTCCCTGTTCCTTCATGTCGTGCTGCACTTCGAGGTATGTGCTTCGAGATAGGCTTGCTTTAGTGACCAACACATAATGGCATGCATTTATAGACAGTACTGGACAGTAGTTATATAACATTTGGTCAGGATACAGCAGCGGAATCCCATTCGCTTCTGCATTCTGACCTGTCTGAGGTCATGTTCTGTCAGGAAGCTTAACTTAATTATTGACAGACAAGGAAGGATATTTGTCAAAAAGGAGAGTTAGAAAAGGAGTTAACCCAGAGTTGCCACAGCTCATATCCACCTGAACATAAAATAACAGCCATTTCAGAGTTGTTGGAAATGGGGGAGTTGCATTTTACATTGCTATTTCAATGTTTCATTGTAAGTAGGCCTACTGCTTTTGCAGTTATATAATAACTATATAATATAATATAATAACATATTGTAAATGTATAAAAACTATAAAAATAACAACATTGTTACAGTTTGTTAAAAACTAAACTTACTCAAAACATACAAAAACATGATGACTTTTTTTCTTGTCAAGGCTTATGTGGTTTGAGGTGTTGGCCTGATTCCTGCAGGTGCATAAAAGGTTTGCGCAGGGGGACCCCCCGACCAACTACCATAACACACACATTAAATCCTGACCTGGACCTCATTATCAAAGCTTGAAGATCCATGAACTTGAGCAAGAACCAGCTTCATCAAATTTTATGTGCTCAGAATGTAGAATATGTAGGCCATAACTTTGGTGTTGTAAAATGCATGAACAGACACAAGCATTCTTATATGGTGTGTTAGGGAGAGAAAGAGAGAGAAACCACACACTTCCAGTGAGTTGTTCTCAAGCTGGGTTTCCTGTCGCATGCTTTGCCTCTCTAGCAGAACTGCAGAAGTTGTGTGAGCAAGTTATTTTAACACTTTACCAGAAACAAACGACATAGGAAATTGCATATTAGGCAACCATCATTCATCAAACAAATGTTTAAAGATTTTATATATCAAACTAATAGCTTTGGGGATCTTGTATTCCTTTTACATAAAATACAACACTTTTATTTACCAAAGTTTTCAAACAGTGTTTTTGTTAACCACAAATGGCTACATCAGGCTACAAGATTGTCAGAATGTGCTAAACAGACGTTCGTGAACAGAAGTTGTAATCATGGCAACAGTTCGTTGAATCGAACCTATTGAAAGCCATTGAATATTTCTCTCAGGGATACAGTGCGCGATCTCGTTGCCTTTTTCAAGGGGCGGAGTCAAAGGTTCCGCTCGTTCATGTGTTTGGTGTGCCGTTCAGCGCTCCGATGTACGCGCTCCGAGGTACTTCGCGGGTACGCGCATGCAGGTAGCTGCTGAGTACAGGGTGATTTGTGAGACAGTTCTTCTGCAGGAGGTTTGTCTTTTCTTCGTTGCCAGACAGTGAAACAGCGAGACAACGGTAAAGTAATTTGGTTTGTCTCTAGTTTTATACAAAACATTGAAAGTTACCACGACCAGAAATAGATGTGTTAAGTTGCTTGACTCTTGCAACACTCAGCGTGCGCGCTGACACACTGAGATGCTTGTTTGAACTGTTTGCTTCTGCATTTATATTTGGCATATAAAAACTGTTGATTTAGAGACGTGCTTAAATGCGTGGAATTTGTTTTGTAGACAAATGTGCCGTATAATTAACATTATATATCACTGTTGGTCAGGATAGTGAAGGAAAACCCAGACAATGTCCATCACCACAGGTGGAAACCTCATGAAAGTGGCTGAGCTAAATCTAGCTATAATATAACCTAGAAAGTGTTGCTACTTTGAAGAAGCTAAAATATGTTATGTAAAAAGTTTTTTGGTCGCCTTTTCCACTTCAGTTTCCAATTTCCCTGTTTCTAACGATTAACAGTTGCTATCTTAATATCAACTCTCAAACTGCATATACAATTGTTTCGCTTTGTTTTACTTGTACATACAGTACTTATAGTGTTCAGTATTAAATTGATGCAGCCCTCTCCAAAAAAATATATTCGCAAAGTATAAAAGCACTGAGCCTCTTCAAAACAGCACATACAGTTACACAAAGAGATCATCTATCGAGGGAATGAGACTTGAGCTAAGTGTTTATTCATGAAACAACTTCCCCGTCACAGCAGTCAAATCAGCTTTCAGTCTTTAAATGGCTTTTTTGTTTTTCTTTCTTTATTTTAGCCTAGTATTGATCTGGTGATGTTTGCATGAACTCTGAGGCCTTTTTTTTGAAGGTTAAGGAATAAACGGAAGATAGGATAAAAAAAAATAATGTCCAAACAGTTTTTTTCATTTGCATTCACGTTTATTCATATTTTCACATTGTTTTAGCCATGGTATCTTGATATCACAGATGCTGTTTGATAGAGTATAACATATGATAGAGAGCGTAGGGCGGATGAAGTGTGACAGGTTCAACAGCAGTACTGGCAGTGTATAGAAATATTTAATCATTTTAAATTACAAATGATATTATCAGCGAAAACTGAATTTCACAGCTGAGTAAATTTCACCATTAATTTCAATGAAAGTCTTAGTATTTGGTTCATCCCTCATTTACTTTAATGACAGCAGCATAAACTAAATAAATGTATGATCATGTTCTCCAGCATGATTTGATATGCTGATATCATCTGACATATGATCAAAGTCACAAATCTATTTATTTGAATAATGAGCTAGGAATAGTGTAGAATCTTAAATTTGTCATACTTGATTTACATTATAACATTTCTAATTTATTGAAGTTTGAATCCCTTATTTTCAGTGTGGACCCTGTAAAAAGTTTTGGTTTGTTTTTCTGATAAACTTTGAAATATTAACCCGCCTTAAAGTATCTTTATGCAAAGAAAGGATCTAATTTCCTGTAGCGTATTCTGTCTCTCTCTGTCTCATTCATTATATTCTATCCCTCTGATTTCTCATTTGTAGCCAAATTAAGTAAGATTAATCCACAAAACTACAACAGAACAGCTTTCTCCCTCACAAACATCCTAACTGTGTATCATTGAACAGTGTTTCTATAACATTTGCAGTCAGGTTTCTAATTATCATAGATGGCACACTTTGCACTCCATTTAATGTGAAATTGTTGCTTTTTGAACATGCGTCATTGGGCCCCCTCTGTCTCTGTCTGCGTTACGGCAGGAGCTCAGTTTAGGCAAAGATAACTGAGCACTGTGGAACTGACAGAGCACATTAACATGACTGACAGATCAGCTCTTACATCTAATCGCTGCTCATCTGAGAAATGTTTTTTCACAAGGCCAGAGGGGAGAGGGAGGGACGGACTACTCCAAATCCATGTCTCAAAGTGTGGCTCAGTGTAATCAGGAGGTGACAAATTGAAATAAATGACATCGAAATCTATGTCGGAGTAGGACACTGCAAACCAATACATTAAAAACAGCATGTACTGTATGAGATCAAAAACATCACATGAGATTTAATTCCTATCATAATTAGTGGGACAAAATATGTACAGAAGGTTTTTTTTTAAGATCATGCACAGTATTTTATGAAGAGAACATGCGTCAGCCCCATTATGGTGCAATTGCAGGGATAAAACATCATTGTCAACTGTGAGACAAAATCACATTCAGCTGCTGAAGTGATCATTAGCAGTCCTGTAAGGAAAAACCTCCGTTACGTATTATGAGGAATCAAATTGTCCTTGTTTTTTTGTTGTAGTTGTTGATAAAAGAGCCTGATGTACTACTGTATGAAAATATTTAAATATAAAATGGCTTATACAGTATTGTGATCCCACAGAGATAAGTGCATCAACACATGGCTGTCTTTATTTACTCTTTTATGACACCTATGAGGTTGTTAATTTCGCTTGTGAAATGGGTGTTTCTTAAGAGCACAAAAGTGAAATGGACCGTAATTTTAAGGGCCAAAGAGGGAGTGGAAAATGGTATTGAAAAATAAAATTTTATAACACCTCAGGGATAATAATAATAATGATAATAAAATGTATGATATGACCCCTTGAAACATGAGATGAAAGGTACCCTGGTGTTAAAAGAGGTCCATGTAGGAGTAGTGTTTTTTTGTAGCAAGGCCGCTGTGGACCAAAGTTGCTTAATACATCGAAAACGCAAAATGTTTCTTGTCTCATCACATTCAGTTGTGAATCACATGAATCAAGTAAATGATGGCATATTTTGGCCATCTCATTGACATTGACGAGCGCTGTTAGACCACTGAGACAGACCGGCCTTAAAATGTAACTTTTAAAACGTTTTGTCATCCTAAGATCAAACAAAGCTGTGTGTTGTATATAAGTTGTATAGAGTTGTCCATAGGCCTGTTCACACCAAGGACGATAAATATAACGATAAGAGTTCTAAAAATCTTTAAAAAAAAAAAAAGAGTAGCAGAGTCCACACCACAAAAATAATGATAACGGCACAGAGAAACGATATCGTTGGAATAACTTTCAGAACAACTTTTTTTTTTCTAGCTGATGAATGATAAAAACATTGACAGCCAATCAGTGTCCATCAGATTTTAAAGAGCTCGAGCATTTAAAGTGGCAGACGACAAAATGGCGACACTCATACGTTTTTTAGTTATCGTCCTTTGTGTGAACAGGCCTTATTTCTTACAGTCTTGCTTATTATTGTGTTCTATGTAAGGCTTTTATTACTGCATGTATTTTGTCTTTTTAACAACACTTTGGTGCCTTGTAATTGTGTTGCTCTGGTTTTAACAAAGCGGACCACTTTATTAAATAAGAAGTATTCATTATATATATATATATATATATATATATATATATATATATATTTGTGAATAAAAATCGATGATGGCGAGGGGTGAGGGTCATACAATAAAAATGGATGACGGCCAGGGGTGGTCAAGTTTCAAAAATGACAAAAATGTACCATAAAAAGTACCTTAACAGTAGTCCATATGAATCCTGAGAGAGTTGCAGCAAATAAGACAATTATAAGTAAATAATTTAATTTCAATTGAATGACTTAGACAGGGGACTTTAAATATAGCCCACGAGCCTGCCGTCAGCTGCTTAATCTAAAACAGCACTGTTGATAAAGGGTTAAAAGTTTGTGTTTACTTCTGCAAAGTTCCTCTTACAGGGAGCCAAAGGCACTTTTCTTTCCCACTCGTGTGTGTTTTCATGTACCGCCACCATCTCAAATGGAGGATGGGCAAGAACATGCATCATACTGTAGTGATTAAATATAATTTAATCTGCATTTCCTCCTCAGCTGTTTGTGAAGCTCCCCTTTCTCCTGATGCAAATGATCCTGAAAACCAGCATCCCTTTTTTCTATTCACTCTTTCTCTTTCTATTCAGAGGAGAACAGAGAAAACCTTTAAACTTCTTAAGTAATCTGGTTAAAAACACTATCGATTTAATCAACGTGGTTAAAATAATAACATCCTATTAAAGATAAACTCTCATGCACCCATTGCAACTATAAATTATACATAATTACATGCAACTAACCCTAAACCAAACACTAATCCTAACCCTATGGTACTTAAATGTATAATTACACTGTAACATGGACACCTTAAAATAAAGTGTAACCGAGTTTTGTTTATAATGAACAAAGGTTTAGTTCTTCAAAAAGAAGCTTCAAAGCTTCAAAACATTATTAGTAATAATGAATTAAATGTTTGTTTTCCACTTAAAAGGTTTACAAGTTCAGACGACCTGGATTATACGGTAGCGCACATGCGAATGGACTACATGTATGTTTTGTGATACCACAATTAATTTTGCTTCGTTAATTTACACCTGCATCTGTCTGCTCTTTAGGTGGAGCTGTGATGGCCTCCTGAAGCCAGTTAAACAAGTGGCTCAACATCCTCAGATCACAGACAGTGTAAGTAAGAAAGTAAGTAGTAAGACTTGACCTCTTCATTCAAAATTATGGGTTAGTACAATAACTGGCCTGCTTCATTTATTTCTTCATCTTTCTCCCATTAAAACCTTTTGGACTGAACGGTCAAATCTTCAGATACGATAAGCATTGAGAAGCGTTTTTATCACCAACTTGCTCCACTTTAAAAAAGACACACTTTTGCATTGCATACATTTGTGACTAGCCAGCTAACCACAGCTGCACGCTTTTGCTTAGCAAGAACATCAGCAGGTGTTTGACCTCTCTGGTCTCTCATAAGCCTGAGGTTAACACATTTACTCTTCATTTTCTGGTGCTTTCATCACCCTGGTTTGTCTAACCTGTAACCTTTATCTCTCTCTTTAATGGCAGCTTATAGACCCTCTCCTCAGTTCTACTCAGTATTTTATCATGGAGGCCAGGGGAAAGTATGACTTCAATGGCACAGCAGAAGATGAGCTCAGCTTCCGGAAAGGAGACATTCTGAAGGTGAGTGATAAACTCTTTGGTTTATGAGTTGTGAGGCCCTCGAGTCAGGGCTTTAAAACCCCGCTCACTGCAAGCGCCATTCTTTGCATTGACCACCACATGAAAACAGACGCTAGTAAAAACAACGGAAAGTGAACAGAGTAAACAGTAAAAACAAGTATTTGAGCCTATAGGACAAACCCAGCTATTGTTTTGCTACATTGATAAGAATTCTGATACACAGAAAGAAAAAAAATGGGTTCATAAAACAGAAAACAAGGCATTCAAGACCTCTTTATAAAGTTTGAGGTTTTAAACACAAATGTAGGTGTGAAGTTGGACTTATCAAGACACACATTGAATTGTCAGATAATAATTGACATCAGCAGCCGATGAGGGTCAAAGTCCAAACAATCTTTTAGTGATGTACTACCACGTCTGACTATAACAGTTACTAGCTAGTGCAAGTGCATTGGGCAAAGTTAATGTGAGTCATGTGATGACTGTCCACTGTCCACCCAAAACAGCCATGACTCATTAAGAGAATAGGTTTTGGACCACGCCGACCATTTTTTCCATCGTTAAACTAGCAAAAGTGGATTCGGGCACGCCCTAAGTGCACTTGCACCATGCGCTTCAGACCATGTGCTTAGGTCGTTAAAATAGAGCCCAAAAGGTCGATTTTGTTTGTCATAATTATTACTATTTGTCTCATATTTCAGCTTTTTATGTCATATCTGACTTTTTATCTCATCATTTCGATTCGTCATAATTATGTTGTTTTATTTCATAATTTCGGCTCTTTATGTCACAGTTATGTTTTTATCTCAAAAACGTTTTATTTCATAGTCAATGTGATACTTTTTTCATCTTATAATTATGATGTATTTTTGTCTCAGAATTATTCATTTTTATCTCATAACTAAGATTTACCAAAGCATGATGGTAACACTTTATTTTACAGTGTCTTTGTTAAACATGTACTTACTGTAGTAATACCAGTAAATTATGCATAATTACATGCAACTAACCCTCAACCAACCCCTAATCTAACCCTGTCCCCATAGTGAGTACATGTTGTTAATTAATATTTTACTTAAATGTATAATTACACTGTAACAAGGACACCTTAAAATAAAGTGTAACCCATGATTTTTTTATGTGACAAAAATGTGCTTCAATTCATTTTGACAAATAATACTCTTAACAGATCCTGGGATCTCAAGATGACTGGTTCAAGGCAGAGCTACACGGTCATGAGGGTTTTGTACCAAAAAACTATGTTGACAGACAAACACCAAGGTGAGCTTATGTGATATTTATCTTTGCAACCTCATGCAAATAACCTGTGAGTACGTAGTAGTTAATAGAGACAGAGAGCGAAAGTAAAAGACCACAATAAGCACACAAATGTATTTGGATTCCCTCCCCAGCTGGTTCAAAGAGAACGCCAGTCGTGGCTCGGCTGAGGAGATGCTGATATCCCGAGAGGTGGGTGCTTTCCTGATCCGTGGCAGCCAGAGTTCCCCTGGAGACTTCTCCATCTCAGTCAGGTAACAAAATTAGTGGATTAATATTAGGATTTCAGATATTAATTTTTGCATCAGCACATATCCATTCTGTTTTAAGTAAGCCACCCTGTGTGTTTACTTAAGTTCACTGAAATCAGCATAAAATTACACCAAAAGAAAAGAATGAGATAAAGTCCTGTTATCCTATTAGTAAATATTTCAGCTGGCCCATGAAGGTCACCTTTAGAATGCTGTGAATCTTTAATCGCACAAATTGTCATGTCAGTCTTCTTACCCCTTAAGTCGCAAGGCCCAAAGATCCTCATAGACTAGAGGCTCACACCTGAGCCATTTTCGGCCCACACACACTGAATCTGGCCTATAGAAACACTCCATCAATAATGCATTAATAACATCCATCTTATTACAGCGGTCAGACAGTCCATTTGTTTCAGCCATCCTCTCATAAATCACCTTACAGTAGGTCCTCACTGAATGCACTGTGTAAGACTGAGAGAGAGAATGAGCGAGGGTTCCCTCTAGTGCAGAAAGCAGGTTGTGCAGCTTTTGTTAACCGAATTTAAAAAAAAAAAAAAAACGCTGGACATTAATAGATCCTCAGGGCTGGTATTGAAATTAACAAAATTAAATGATTATGATTATGATTATTATTAGGGGGGCTGTCCCTTTAATAAGTTGCTTTGGATAAAAGCTTCTGCTAAATGACTTCTTGAGTTTGTTTTTAGATATCAGTCTGTCATATGACCAAAGGAAACACTGAAATAAGTGTAATTTTTCTCACATATCTCACTTTGGTTTTTTTCCCATTGCTCACAGGCATGAGTATGATGTACAGCATTTTAAAGTTATGAAGGATAAATCGGGCCAGTACTACCTGTGGACAGAGAAGTTTTCCTCTCTAAACAAGCTTGTGGAGTTCTACAAGACTACCTCCATATCCAAGCAGAGGGAGATCTTCCTTAGGGACGGAAGTGGAGATGAGCCAAGAGCACCTCCGCCTGTAAATAAACTTTTAAATCAATAAATACACTATGTTTGCTGTTAATCTTCTAGGTCACTGTTAATACTGATTCTCATAACAGAACTCCATGAACTCAAACTTAATCATTAAACTTCTTTTTACCTTCTTTGAGCTAATCCATCTGCTCTTGCTTTTCAAGAGATATCTGATGTGAGACTCAAAAAGTGAATCTCTTTGGGGGAAATTTCTAATTTTAGATATTATCAATGCACTAAATGAGCAAATTCTGTCAATCATGCCTTCTTAATGTGAATGTATCTGAAAGTCTGATCAATAATGATCAAATGGTCCTCATTTTCAGTTAAAGAGTCTACCAGAAGTTCGGCCTCCCCCCGGTGGTGGTTATGGCGGTCCACAAACCTCATCACAATACCGCAACACAACAGATCAAACTCACAACCAGAAGGTACAAATGTGTCAACAGTCAAACTCAACCCCAGCTGTGCATGCATTTTAAATTGAAAAACCTTGTTGAATTATTGAAGAGCGTCCATTCAAAGCGGATGTATACCTGTTCCAACTAACTAACTGTAACCTACAGTCTTGGGAAAACTGATTATTAAAAGACATTTAAAGCTTAAATGTAACATAATTTGTAGATATTCAATTAAATATTTACATGTATCACATTTTAATTTTATTATATATATAATATTGATTCTAAATGATGTATTAATTAAATGTAAATTGTTTAGCACGAAAAAAGGGAACTGGCTAATAAATAAAACTGTGCTCTTTTCTCAGAGTAAGAGAGGAAGTGTTGAGGAGAAAGCTAACACTGTGGGTCACCAAGGGAGGAACAGTCCAGCCCCTCGGCGAACCTCTGAAACTTTGCCTGCTCCGGTATGACACCAGAAATTCTTACAAACTCTCTCACCTGCTGTCAGAGCTTAAATATTGTCTTGTGTGAACTATTTTAAAGGTGATGTGTGAATAATCTTCAATGTTAAAATACTTTCCTGTCCCAGCTTAATATGCTGAGACAACCAGCCAAAGGCTGGCAGGGGCAGGACTGTCTATTTGTCCGGCCAGTAGAATGTAGACGGTATTCGAGAAACTTGTTCGCAAACTTATTTTTTTACAATTCCTTTTCGTGATGCTAGTGGCACAAAAAATGACACGCTTCACCTTTAAATGGCTAGTTATATAAATATACAAAAGGATATTATTACCTTTTAATGTACTGACACTTTGTGTCTGTGTGTGTCAGAGGTCAACCATACAGGTGAGAGCAATATATGACTTCACTGCAGAGGAAGATGACGAGTTGGGCTTCAATGCTGGCGACGTCATTGAAGTGGTGGACCGTTCTGATCCATCATGGTGGAAAGGTCGATTGCGCGGCAGGACTGGTCTTTTCCCTGCCAATTACACAGATCAGATCTGACATCTTCCGACTGCCTGGAGGTGTGGAATCACTGTACTAAATCCATCGTGCTCTCACCAAATGCCTGCCTATAATGTACGGACTGGTTGATTATTTTCAAATTACTTTTATAAAGCTGGCTGCAGAACAGTTGAAGAGAAGTGAAAAAAAAGCCATTACTCATGACGGTCTTTTTGCTTCTCTGTTTTTTTATACATAATATATTTTTTTTTTTCACAAATAAGGTACGAAAAAAGGACTATACCATTTCCCTTGTGTCAAATTCTCCTAATGACTAGACGCTTTCCCTTATGTGAATTACTGAATTATACAGTAATAACTGTAGCCCATAATGACCATTTTATCGTTTTCATGTCCAGTCCATGTTTATATTTTAAGATTTTCAGTAGGACACACTAACACAGGAGAAAGTGTTACAGTACCAAGCAAAGCTTTCATGTTTACTGTACCAATTTTTGTACTAAAAAATCTTAATGTCGTTTGTCAGAATAGGCCTATGGCACAGGCAGAATAGGTATGATTATTATTGTTTTACTATGCAGGATAGAAAATATGAATGGCAAATATGATAACAGCGGTAGTATAAAGGATTTGAATAAACTTTACCTTACTGCTATCATATATAAGTCAAGCGTTATTTTTTACAAGGAAAATGAAAAATGAAAAAATGTCTCTTTCTCTTTTCTGTTTCAATAAGTAAAGTTATACAGGTAAATAATAACAAATCACATTTTTTTGTTTTTTAAAGATTTTTCTTTGTGGTATTTGTATTTATTATTCAATTTCTTGGAAGTTTCATTAAGAAAGAAAGAAACGGTTGGCGTCAGTCAGGGAAACTACCGTGGCAGTTTCGTCCGTCTTTTATATTTGAAGGTAAACAAGTGTCGTCATGTCAATTCCCAAGAGCTTTCTTGCAGGTCGGCGATGCTCCGCCCACAACTCTACCGAAACCCCGCCCACCTATTCTCTATAATCTTGCTCTGAATTCACCTCAACCAACCACTCGAGCAGGTAAAGGTGGGCTGAGCGTACTACCTGGAACCAACACAGGTGAACCGTTGTTTCCGGGAGCACAGCTGCCATGGCTGAGTCTCAGCTAGTATGCATAGACGATGATCATGTTAACGTGAAAATACCGGAGTCCAAACCAGAGTTTTATTACAGCGAGGAGCAGCGGGCCGCGCTCGAGCAGCTCTTGAAGAACGGGGATGGCGCGTTTAAGATGCGTCTCAAAGAGGATAACGTTAAAGACTTTCTCTCCGCGAGGGAAATCAAATGGATGCGGGACACGTTCCATGAATATGACAGTGACTCGGACACCTGCTGCTCACGGTCGCCCCATGATACGAGTGAAGATTCAGGTGTTCACTCTACCTACTGGCCGACCATGTCTGATACGGAGATCCCTCCGCTGGACATCGGTTGGCCTAGCAACGGCCATTACAAAGGCGTAACTCGGGTGTCAGTTTACACCCACCCACCCAAAACTAACAGTCCGCATATTAAAGAGGTGGTCCGCAGACTCATTCAAGAATCTACAAAGGTAAGCGACTATGGACGTTTACCACTTATTCCTAAAAATAAACGGTTTGAAATGCATCTGTATTTGTTATGAGTAGGCTACTTTTTAAGTTATTGTTGTTATGTATTCCAATGGTAGCCTAACTAGTATGTCGTTCAGTTTCACAATTCATTAGTCACTAGTACTTGCAGTAGTGACCTATGTGTTCAATTAGTCTTCAGTAGCCTACTTAGATGCTAGTATTTATTCTTTTGCTACTAGCATTCACTATCCTAAAATTACAACAAGTATCTTGTTGTAATTTAATTTCAACTATTTGAAATGATTTGCAATTATTAAATTCAATGGTGTTCTGTGGTTCACAGGTCAACTAGGCCTATTTATTTCCTACTAGTATGCTTTTCATTTGTTGCTGGTAGTAATTCAAGTTTTACTATTAACTAGTATTACTAATACCTACTAGTTCAGTTCCAGGAGATCATATCTAGTTTTCCTAGTGCCAACTGAATAGTCACTATTATATTTTTATTTGACCTCTGTTGTGAATTCCCATTGTTAGTAAAACTAATACGTTTTTTTAAAACTATGAAGTAGCAATTCCAACCAGTTATTAAATAAGATAAAAAGCAATTAGTAATATAACTTGTGACATAAGATTATGTTATTGGTAACAACTGGGATAGATCTGTCTTAAATAGTTGATATTTACTGCAGATCCCCACACTAAAATCTAATGAATAGTTAACTTATAATAGTTAAAAATATATAGTCACTTTTAGATTCCTTTATTAAAACTATTAAGTACTAACAAATAAAGTAGTAATAAGGAAATAAGGGATTGTTAATCAGTGTCTTGTCTAAGTTTGTTTAAACATTTGTTTAAACAAGTCATATATAAGATGTTTTATTCGTATCATTCACATGATGATGATGAAGCATGTGGCCTCGTTCAGCTTTATTGTTAGTTTATATGGGGCTGTCATGAAGTAAATTGTCAGTCATGTGGTTCTATACTTTCGACTGAGCATGACCTCATATTTTAAAATAATTAGCATTTAACTCTCACCTAACTGTTTTAAAACATGCATAAAGTTGTGGGAAAATGGAATAAATAATGGAATAAAGTACAAATGTTAAGAATTAAGTTCAGCAGATTTCGTCTGTGGTGAAGAAGTCCGATTTCTTGGAAATTGATAAGGACTAGTCCCTGCGGTCAGCGTGATTTTTACCAAGTAAGACATGTTCCTGGGTCAACATATTTTGTTGATCCTGGAACAACATTTCAGTCAGAAAATGTAGCATTAACCCATAATCTCTACCCCTATACCTAACCCTACCCATAATTTATCGTGATCAGTGAGTAACACTGATGTAGAAGCACCTAACCCTGGTTTTAAACCCAGGGTTGGGGAGTAACGAAATACATAAAATACAAAATTTGAGTAACTGTATTTCATTACAGTTACATTTTAAATGGGTAGTAATCAAATTACAGTTACATCAGAAAAGTATTGTAGATTACCAAAGTGATTACTTGGAATTTTAATGTCAATAAACATTAATGTAAACTGTGACAGGCAATTAACGTAAACACCAATTGGTGATTCTCGGACTCTGACAGGTTGCAGAAGCATCCTAAGCTACGTTTCTTCTCATAAGTTTCATACCCCTTGCAGAATATGCAACATTTTAATAAATTTAAGAAAATAAGAGGGATCATAAAAATTGCATCTTATTTTTATTTAGTACTGTCCTGAATTAGCTATTTCACATAACAGATGTTTACATATACTCCACAAGATTTGCCCTACAAAAATTGCCCCGTTCAAAAATGTACATACCCTTGAATCTTAACTGTCCTGTCATTAATGATCCATGACTGTTTTCATGTTTTGCGATAGTTGTTCGTGAGTCCCTTGTAGTTCTAAAAAAGGTAATTGTGACTTTTTATATCACAATTCTGACTTTTTTTCCTTGCAATTGTACGATTTAAGCTCACAATTGCATTCAATATTGGGAGATATAAACTCACAATTGCAAGTTATAAAGTCAGAATTGCGTGATAACTTGCAATTATGACTTTTTTCTCACAATTGTGAGCTTATATCTCACAATTCTGACTTTTTTTTCTCAAAATTAAGTTTATATCTCAGAATTCCGACTTTTCTCAATATTGCAAGTTTATATTTCACAATTCTGACAAAAAAAAAAAAAAAAAAATCAGAATTGTTAGATAACTAGCAATTACCTTTTTTGTGTGTGTGTTACATAGTTATTATAGTATTCCAAAGTATTCTAGAGTATTTAGATTAAGTTACAAAACTTGGGTAATCTAACGAAATAAGGCCCAATCCCATTTCTACCCCTTCCCCTTGCCCCTACCCCTTCGTTTTGCGCGTTCACGTGAAGGGGTAGGGGTGTCTCGATTCTCTTTTGGCTGGAGTGGTAGGGGTAAGGGGAAGGGCCAGATAGCCCTTCAAACTTCGAACGAAGGGGTATGAGAAATGTCCCTGCATAACACCGACTACCATGCTGCTAAATTGCGTGTAGTGATCATGGTAGTGATATTTCCACTCAGTACCTGGCTGCCAGTTTCTCCGTAGTTTGCTAAACGCGCTATTTGAATGATGTGAACACAAACGAGTAATACAGTTAAAAGAAATATCTGGTCATCCTTCATAGCTATTTACATCTCGTATCATATGTAAACTCTTGCGTTACCACGGCAACAACTGACTCGTTTGTATTACTTTGCAAAGAGGTCCGTTATCGCAGCACGGGTTAAACAAACAGCTTGGCCCGATGGAAAAGTGGCTTCACCACTCTTGGGAAACTCGACGTTTTCGAACTGAAACCGAGCGCCGTCCAAAAAAAAAACAACGTTGGGAACGAGTAATCTGTAACGTGCTCGCGCCTGATTTCTGTTGATATGCGCACTTCTTTGCTGTTCATACTGGTTAAATGTTACAGGACACTAATGAAAGAAACTAGGTATGATGACGTGTGTAATGGTGTAGTAGTGGTGTCCCATTTCTTCGGGGAATATTTTCACCCCTACACCTTGCCACTCCGTTTCAAGGGGCAAGGGGTAGGCGAAGGGGTATAAAATAGAATTGGGATTGGGCCTAAGTTACAACTTACTTTTTAATGCATGTGTTTTGTAATCTGTAGTGAAATACATTTTAAAAGTAACCTACCCAGTCCTGTGTAAACCTAAACTTGACATAAACTGTAAACTTGTCCCTCAAATCTGATTGGTTGATTGGAATGTTGTTCCAGGATCAACAAAGATGTTGATCCAGAAACGTGTTGCATGGGGCTGTGGCTTTTTTTTTTTTTTCAGTTGAGTGCTGTTCATTTGAGAAATAGGCTAGCTCTGAGCTCTTGTTTGGAAATCACCCTGAAGGTTTGAATGACATGCAACAGAGACACCATAATTTAACTTTAAATGAAAAAAATAATGAAATAAACATTGAAATAAACTTCAAATTAAAATGTAAATAAATATATACACAGGTACAAAACTGATAATTAGCTAATAAATAAATGTGCTGAAAAAAGCTTCTACATTCATTTAATTTTATGTAAACGAATGTCAATGTTAATTTTTTTTTTTTTTTTTTTTTTGAATAATAAATTATTAAAGGAGGGGAAAAAAGATATTCTTAAGACAAATTTTCCCTGAAGACACACAAAACAGAGGTATCTTGCCATAGATCAGGTGGCATGTAAAGAAATATCTCTAACCTTTTCTATGGTATGATGCATGTCATTGTGAATGAGTTTCAGTGAAAAGGTGAACGGTGAAGTAATAATCAGTTAAGAAATCACTCCCGTATAGCCTTGGGTTTTGTCTGTAATAAGTGCCTTGTCAATCACGCTGCCCGAGGCTTTAAGTCTTACGTCTTTGCTACCGGTTTTACACAGACATGGTGTGACTTCCTTAACAGTAAGTTATAATGACAAACTTCAAGAACCAAAGCATTTCAGAGCGGCCTTCAGTCCACCTCCATGTACTGTACACTAACCCTCAATAAGTACAGCTGTAATAAAGGTTCATGGAAAATGTAAGCTCAAAAACTCTACTACATTTTATTGTAACTTGTTATAATTTAGCTGTATGTTTCCACTCACAAATGCCTTGTAAATCTGTCATACATGCCAAACACCATGAGATAACACTTAACACATCATAACAATCTTTGTACCTGAGAACTGCTGATTTTAGTGGGTCATTTTATAACAGTTAAAATGAATACAGTATAAAATGTATAGCTGGTTAACTGAGCTTGTTGGGGTATATTGTATATATAAACATTTTACGTCATGTCTGTTCTAGTTTACAATTGTGTACTTATGGTGCTTAGAGTTGTGACAAATAAAACTTATTTGTTGATGGGTTGCGGTGAAACGTATTCAAATGCACTTGTCAAATGAAGTTAATGTCATTCTGGCAGGTGCTGCCCTTGTTGTCTTTAGTTTTATAGATACAATCCTGAATAGATCAACTTTATACAACAACTGAGAATGTTTTTTTTTTCTTTTTTTTTTTTTTCTTCAAGCACAGCTTTTGTAATACTCTTGATATACAGTATAAATACAAACATTATAAGCACATTTATGTCCATAATATTTTATACACCTCACATTCTGGGTACATTTGAGTTTCTGTTCCACAATCTTTTGTTGGATGATATTTAGACATGCCTTAAAAGGTTCAGAGCCGATTGCTGACTAGCGTTTTGGTTTAGTTTCAGGAAATGTGTCAATGTTAACATTAGACTATGTCCACAGGATATTCTATTTACATATTATTCAGGTTTATCCTGATTCTTGTGCATATCTTTAATGTCATCTGAATGTCTTTGATATTAATCTGAAGCACATGGTACCTCCCCTTGAAGAACTGACAAGAAACATGAGTGTCTTAAAAATGTCTTTCCTTGAACTTTAACTTGTGCAAGATGCTTAAAAAGGTCATTAGTTCTTTGTCTGAAATGCATAGCTTACTGATAATGTAATAGGTCTGTCTTTACAGCATTTCTGAAAAAAAAAAAAAACCCCATATGCATTTTTTAATTTTAGCAAAAGAATAGAATCTGTGTTATTAAAAGTGATTTAACAGACGCGCCTGTGTTTGTTTTCTCTTTACTGCAAATTGGTTCATTCTTATTTACATAGATAGAGATTCGACATGTGAGTCAGTGGAGCTGAAGAAGGGTAAGAAAGGCCTAACCTTAAAACCCTTAGGGCTTGAAACAAGCTTTGAAATGATCCATTAAATTTAAACTTGTTTTCCACGTCATTATAAGTTTTATGCTGACCTAGTTTGCATGTTATTTGTTAAAATGCTCAGTGTGTGGTTTATATATAACGCATACAAGCCCTTTGACTCAGATTGGCTGCTTTGTTTTATGAATAGCTTGTGACAGACTCATGTTGAGTTTGGACTTTTGGTCTAAAGCCCCTGAGTATTACCTCGCCTCTAATGTGTCTGCTGGAGTGTAGCTGCTCCCTGTTTTCCCTCCACCTGCATGAGACTTCACATGTTACCTCAAGCTGAGACAAGCTACACTGCCATTGCAAAAAAGACTAGAGTCATCAAAAATGGCCAGTGTGGCTTCATACACACCTCAAAGCAGATGTCATGATAAGCTCAGTGAATAAGTTAAGCTCTAACCACGGTTTGGTTTCTCTTGGTTTTCAGTTGGTTGCAGTGGTCATGGACCTGTTGACAGACCTGCAGATCCTGCAGGATCTCTTAGATGCTGCGAGTAAGAGAGGGGTGGCTGTGTACTTGCTGCTGGAGGAGAACGGCTTGCCGCACTTCCTGGACATGAGCAGCAGGCTTCAGATTTCTACGCAGCATCTGAGGGTGAGCGAAAACAATTGACTGATTCATGTACTTTACCCCATAAATCAAAACAAGGAAAATAATCAATTTTATGCTAAGAAAAACTTTTTTGTGGCATTATTTTTGACAAGAAAGCACATTTCCCCCAAATGTTCATTACAGTAATGAAAAAAAAAGATTCTTGTTCTTCTATTCACATTACCATAATGTGAAAAAATCTGTTGTACTGGATTTAATAAAAAAATAAATTAAAAAAAATGACTGTATTATAGTAATAAGAATCCTCACTGAAAATAATGGGAATAGTAATAGTAAAATATCAGTGTGAATTATAGTAAAGCAAATATAAAATATTTTGGTCCTTAATGTAGGCATCGTTTTTTATTTTATTAATGATATTATCAATTTTATATAATATTTATATTTATTATTATCATTTTTATATCATTTTGTATAATTCACCATTCATTTTAACGTAACTATTGAGACTATGGAGTTTAAAACAATGTTATACTGAACAATTCTTATGTCAGGATCAATGTCTGTTCTTCAAACCCATTACATTTTTATTTCTTTTAAACAGTTAGTTCACCCAAAAAAGAACATTCTGTCACTAATTACACACCCTCATGTCATTCCAATCCCACAAGCCCTTCGTTCATCTTTGGAACACAAATTAAGATCTTTTTAATGAAATCTGAGAGATTTCTGTACCTCCATTGACAGCATACGCAACTACCACTTTCAAGCCCGGGAAAGATAGACATCATTAAAGTAATCCATGTCACCTAAGTGGTTTAACATTAATTTTATGAAGACATGCAAGTGCTTTGCGCAAAAAGCACAATTTACTTCTTTATTTACAAAATTTTAATCTCCAACGCGCATTCACGAGAGCACCATGACGCGTGCATGTTGTGTTGACGCCAGAGCAAGTAAATTATGCTTTTTGCACAAAGCACTCATTTGTGTTCCGAAGATGAACGACTGGCTTGTGGGATTAGAATGACATTAGGGTGAGTAATTAATGACAGAAATTTTGGGTGAACAGACCTTTTAATACAAGCCATTAGTAATCCAACATGATCCCTTTTGCCCTTTTATTCTTAACTCTGTGTGTGATCACACAATGTTAAAGAGAAGACGTGTTATCAAAACAACATAATGTTTGTATGTTAACAATAGGCAGACTTGCCTTATCAGGCTTTCCTGGAAAAGAAGTCAAACCTGAACACGTGACTTGCCATATCACACATAAATGCACATGTTAACAGATTGTCAGCTGACCTATAAGAGACCTGTGTGAACCTGAAACTCTGGATGATTCTGTAGCTGTTGCCACAGGGTTCAACTGACTTCCTGGTCTGCTGTGCACATACATAACAGCGCTGTAGAATGAAACCCAGGACTTTCCGCAAGACTGCCCCAAATACCGCCAATCTCCTTGAGATACACTGCCAACAAGCCTTATCTATGTGGATTGTTTTATATAGGACACTGGGACTTTTCATCTGACACTTTACACTGAGCAATAGAGTTGGATAATTCAGCATTGTTATTTCCTGAAAGAGGATCTGCAGATTTCAATAGAACTAAGAAAAAAGGGCAATTCGATCTCATTTAGGAGAGTTGTGGAGCACTCTCATCTCTCACGCTTCTGCTTTTTCCTTGTCCATGCCAGAATTGTACTCAAAGTCCTTTTGTAGCTACAGTATTCCTTTCTTTTGAGTCCTGAGTGTGCAAATGAAATCGCCACACCTCTGTGTGCAAGGATTTCTTTTCAATGAACCTCACACTAGCTACTTCAACTTGGATATTTGCCCAGATCAGGTGTGTTGATCTGTCACCACAAGACTTCCCACTTTATATCAAGAGTAAAGGCCCATTCACACCAAGAACAATAACTATAAAGATAGCTATAAGGATAACTGTATTGGTGTCCACACCAACGGGCGATAACATTCTGTTTATTATAAGTGCAAGCTGCAGTTTTGTTGTCTGCTGCTTTAAATGCTCGAGCTCTTAAAAGTCGGTGCATTTCATGGGCATTTCATGGTGTTTTTATCAGTCATCAGCTAAAAAAAAAACATTCTGAAAGTGATTTGTCAATATTATTATTGCTGGGTTGTGGATTTCACTATTCTCATAGAATTAGAACAATTATTAAAACTATAGTTATATAGGTATAATCTTTGGTGTGTGTGAAACTGTGAACGGGCCTTAAGTTCCATTTAATGACCTTTTTATGGTACATTTATATTTTTGAATGAAGCAATTTTTTTTTTTTTTTTTTTTTGGAGTTAATTTTTTTTTTAGTTTTAGTTAAGTACAATTTGCACAATGTGACACCAATGAGATTTTGGGTAAAAGTTCAAGCAGACTCTGTGTTTTGTACTGTATGCCAGACAGTATGATACACATCTTAGGTAAGACTTTAATCACAATTGACTGGGCATTTAACTGGTCAATGTCTGTTTTAACATCCTCTTTTACACGTATAATTGAAATGATACCGCAAGAGGCTAGCTCTTGAGATAAAGTTTCTGTTAAGAAAAACTAGCTTGTGAGTCTAGAGTCAGTTGTGACTGGACAAGAGAGGGATTTCTTCATTCTTCACACTGAACCTGTTGTAATTTTGACAATAACTTGACTGGAATGCTAAATATTGATATTTTTTAGTTAAACGTTTCTATCACTGGCACCAATGTCATGCGTTGATGTGCTAATTTTGGTTTTACGTTATTATTTCACTAGACCAAAAATTTTAAATACGGTCACGTTTTTCTGAAGCATAAGATTGTTCTCATGTTATCCAAGACTGCCAATTTTTCCACTGTGAAAAAAGAAATAATTTACAGTTACAGAGTTGTGTGGCAAAACCGTGGCAAAATGATGCAGTGATCATCCGTCGTTAATTATTATTTTCTCTCTTGCTCTTTCAGAACCTGCGGGTGCGAACTGTGAGGGGCTCTGGCATGCCGCTGTCCTTTGGTCGTCTGCCAGGATCGCTGTGCTCAAAATATATGTTGGTAGATGGAGAGAAAGTGATGTTTGGATCCTATAGGTTAGTGTGTAGTGTAGACCAAACAGTACAATATGCTGTGTGCGTTTGTTCACTCTTTCATCATTACATTTGCTTTACTCTTCCCATCTTCATAGCTTTACGTGGAGTTCCTCTAGGATGAACCGGAACACAATTTCTGTGATGTCTGGACAAGTTGTTGACTTCTTCGACAACGACTTCAGAGAGCTGTATGCCGTATCTGATACAGTGGACCTGTACCATGAGTTTCACATCAGCAAGCCGGCCCTGGCAGTTCCTGTGCTGAAAACACCCGCGGAACCCAAAAAACTCACAGTTCCCGTATCCACGTCGCGCTTCCAGATCTCTGTAGAGGACAACAAACAGGCGAACCTAAAGGTGCCTGCACATAAATACCACAACCCTAAGTACTCTTTAGTCGTTGGCAACAGTCTAGGTGTAACAGGCTCCCTGCAGGATCTTTCTAAGCTGAGGGACTATGTTGACCATGCCTCTGTGAATAACATGGAAAAATTAATCTACACTAATGGGGACAGTGTACGTCCACAATCACCTACATCCCCAGATGGGACAGAGGACGGTAAGGGTGATGGGAAGAAGTCCTCGCTGTTTGGTTCTAAAAAGCAGCGCTCTTCCTTCCGCAATTTCTTGAAAGGCAGAGCAAACAACCAGACTACAGATGCTCTCTCTAAAACAACCCATCAAAATACAGAAACAAAGCAGATCAATCATAAAGACACCAAGCTTACCAACAATTCCAAGGAAGCATCTTGGTTGGCCAGTCATATTAAGGAGCAAGAAGATGCATCCAAAAACATTTCTCCCACTACTCGCAAGATCTCAGAGACTGAAAGCACTGATGAAATTGAGGACACCTTTGAGATCATAAACCCACCACAGGTGAAGTTTAAACTCAAAAAGAACAAAATGGGTCCAAGGAGTGTTTCTCTTCAGACTATTGCCACAGATGGCGAGGATGGTACGTATCCGGACTACAGTCCAGTACAGTATTTTCAAATGATGCAATATTTTCATTAAGGGCTGCACAATTTGGAGAAAAATCGAATTATGATTTTCTGTTTAAAATTGCAAATTTAATATGCGATTTAAAAAAAAAAAAATCCAGGTTTGTTGTGCTTGTTTTGTAGGGCTCCACAATTTGGCCAAAAACTTGGCAATTTATGTATCAGTATGACAATAAAATAATACTAATAATACAACTAATAAAAATGTATTTTTATTATTACTGAATAAAAATGACTAAATAAAACAAAACAAGAAATATTACTATTGTAATAGTAATTAGTATTTAAGAAAAATAATAATATAATAATAATTTTACAAATTTATTTTACATTACAACTGCAAAATTGCAATATTAATATTTTGGCTTTCTTAATTCTTAATTTTTAAGCGTTAAACCATTTGACCACATTTTGACAGAAAACTGCAGGGAGCCCTTAAAGATTCTTTTTTTGAAGATTTTTGGCACATGTGGTGTTGCTGAAAGTGACCCAAACTCAGACAAAATGAATGCTGAGATGGAGTTTGTGTGGGGTAACATTTATTGTAAACTAATGAACTATTGAGCTGCTCACTTGAAAGAACAGTGCAGACCTTCACTCTGAAACAAGCAGCCAAATCTTTAATTAAAGGGATAGTTCACCCAAAAATTTAAATTCTGTCATCATTTACTCACCCTCAAGTTGCGCAGCCCTATGTTATTTTATTCGAAAAAAACTAACTTCTTTTGTTTTTTTTCAGGCCTGAGAGGGCGGAGGCGTACCCAGAAGAAGGCCTGTATTCAGTCCTGAGATATCCCTGTTAGAGGAATCAAGAACTTGTGCTTACAAATCAGGACCTTGGATTCTAGGACAGGTTTCAATGAGAATATACTAATGTATATGCTTTAAAAAAAAAAAAAAAAAAAAAAAAAAATTGCTTCATTATGTTCAGTTTGGACAAGATGTGTGTAGTGATTCTCCCTACAATTATATTGATTCAGCTGTTAGCTGAAAATGTAAGTATTGGTGCTGTATTTTTAGAAGGATGTGAGGTTGTTTGAACAGCTTCCAAAATGCTGCTGACACTGCAAGGAGTTGGAGTCAGGAAAAAATGACTGAAAGGACTCAGACAAATGTGTGCAGCCTGGGATCATGTGACCTGCCGGTTACAGAGCTCATAGTTGGACTGCAGAGAGCTTTGAATTGAAGTGTCTAAAAATGTAGAATGTTACAATTTTCCTGTTCAGCAGATCTCTGCCCTACATTATCCCTGTTCCAATCCGTTCTACTTACCCAGTCCTTGAGCCTGTGGCTCCCTCAGAGTCATAGAGGAAGGAGGGAAAAGGTCCATAGCAAAGCTGACAGATGCCTGATGAAAACATGCCTGATCAGATACCATTAAAGGTGCGGTCACATTTACTGTTTGTTGCTCAGCAAAATTTCACAGGCAAAATCCAGTCTAAATAGCAATCTGTATGTTTGGAAGTGTTTCACGAGGGGGAAAAACTGGACCTTCTTTTTTTTTTTTTTTTTTCAAAATTTTGCTAATGTGACCACGTTCTGTGTGAAACTAAGCCTCTTGGAAACAAATAGAAAATGACGCAAAAGATTTTTCGATCATGAGTGCCAATAAATAAATGGCTGTGGCCTTAAATAAATTGATTCTTTGTATTTATTTTTCATTTAACTTCAAAAGATGTAATCTTGCACTGTGGAAAACTGCCTGGAAGAAAACACAAGCAGCCTAATTTTAAAATGTGAGTTTAATCAGATTTAACTGTGAAGTGGCTAACAGCTACTTTTACACAAATTATTAGTTTTTATTATTAATTAAAATATTTTATATATATATATATATATATATACATATATGTATATACAGTAGTCAACATTTGAAGTGGATCAAAACCTTTCATCAAAGTTGTCCTAAAACCTTCTTAGGACAACTTTTATTAACTTTTTTGATGCACTTAAAATGTTGACTACTATATTAAAAAATGATGTGAGTGGTCCATTTTGAGTTAACGGAGAATTTTGAATTGACAGCATTGAATTGTGGCTTTATAAGACAATATGAAAGAGCAAAAACAGAACTGTGTCATTGTGCATATGGTGACGTCCACATTACTTGAGCTGACCATGCTGACATCGTCAGAGAAACGTCAACAGGTTGGTTAGACTAACATGGGTGTAACATTTGCCTTAGCTTGTTTGTTAAGAGTATTATGATGTGCGCTGCTAAAACGTACATTACACCAAGCACTTTCATGGATAACAAGTATAAAAAACGACATATACATACTTTTCTTTCTTTTTTATACTTCAGCCAGACTCTTCAGTCTACAAAGGTCACCAAATAGTAGTGCTCAACTGCTGAGTTGGCACTTTTTGTAAAGTACTTATGACCAGTTAGAAGAGTGAATTGTTAATATTGCAAGGGAAGGAGAGGGCTGAAAAGATGAGCGATTGACACAGAGATGAAGGAAATGATACACAGGAAGAGGGGAGTGTGCTCTTGTAGACCACAAGTGCAATATAGATGTAGCAAAGGAAGCAACTGTGTAGCCCATGAGAGTTCAGAATCAGATGTTTTTTTTTTTTTTTTTTCAGTAGACGAACTAGATTGTAATTTTTAAAATGTTTTAGAAACATTCTCTCATGTTCCATCTAAATATACACATGTATATTCATGTGTACTGTATATATAGTTTGTACAGAATTCAATTCAATGCACGTTTATTTGTATAGCTGTGTTACAATACATAATGTTTCAAGTCAGCTTTACAGAAAAGTATGTTTAACATGACAATCCAGAAGTCAAGAGGGAAGAAACAGTGAAGTACTTGCATATCATGTTAATATAACTGGAAAAAAGTATATTTACACATTTACACACACACACACGCATATAAACGCTACAGGAATTGATCAACACTGCCCTCTGCTGGACAAAAGAGGCTTGTTCGGTAAAGACTTTTAATTAGATCAGCCTAGTACAGTCATTGTATTTTAATAACATGGTTTTAATGTATTTATAAGTTTGTTTAGTAGTTCTCTGTAATTACATAAGCTTATAATCGAATAATGATACATTCATTAAATAAATCATTTATTATGTACAGAATATGGACAATTTCTATCTGATGACAATTAATGCTAACTGGCACTGCAATATTTACAAGATAGACATATTGATTAGATTAAAAAAAAAAACTATAATTATAATATTATAAATGTTTTAGTCAAATGGAAAAATACACAGGAAAAGAAATAGCCAAATAGTGATTTAAAACAAACACCCTGTTAAATGTAGCTTAATTTAAAGGTTTTTCATTGAAAATAAAATTCAAACACGACTAGAAAAATCCTACAGTTACCAGGTGACACTATACAAACTTTTTCAAGTTCAGAGTTACGGCTTTTTTTTTTTCTTTTTTTTTCTTTTTTAAACAATATTTTACAAATAAAAGAAACTGCAATCTTTCCAAGGCTAACTATTCACTGTAACATTTCTCGTAAGCTTTAAATAATTAAATAGGAAAATTTTTTGACAAAACTCCTGACCACAACACCACTGTGTGAATGAACCCAGAGGCTGCACACATTGCAGCGGTGACCTCTGCGTGGTGAGAGGGAGGCCTGAGAATTAGCACCCTGAGAACCTCATTCATCATTTCCAGCTCACTCAGTCAGTCCCATTGGCTACTGTTGGTACTTCAGTCTGTGTGCAACTGTTCAGAAAGATCAGATCTCGTCAGTTCATTAATCTGTCAGCTGTTTAATCAGCTTCAGTCGTGTTGTTCGGTGTGGCTGATGATCTTCTTCTTGCGTGCAGACACCAGGTCATAGAAAGGGTCTTTTGTGATACAAGCTCTAAGAACAGAGAGGAAACAGTTAGACTCAGAGACGTTTTTTTTTTTTTCTCAGTTCCTCTGTCAATGCTAACTGTAAATGCTTTTTTAATTATTTTATTGTTAATGTATGACTAAGTGTGTGCACATTTCTTAACATACTTGACTTCCTCTTTCCCATGATTTACAACAACACACTGCTGCACTCATGAGAAGTTATTTGTTCATACAAATCTTGATAAAATGCGATCGCTTGTTCAGTATCTACTTCATATTCGTCTCTCACAATACTTTTAATGTATACCTTTATTTTCATTTTAATTAATGAATTTTTCGTCAATCTTTAGTTATATTATTTTTTTATGTAGAACACTTTAAATTACCATAAATTACTGTATGAAATGTGCTTTATAAATAAACTTGCCTACATTGGTTCCTATAATAATGATGTAATTGTGTAAAAACAGAACAGAAAACTGCAAATTTTGCCAAACGGTCTAAAACCATTGACTCGTTCACTCTTTCGCTATTCACTACTTAGTGAATGTCGCATTATATGAGGAAAGAGACACCATTTCAGAAAGTATTGCACTTTGTTTGATGTTACATGAGTACGATCCTAAATTATGAGAAAAATGACTTGGAATCCTACTTGAAATCAGGCAAACAGACATATTCCAGCAAAACTGGATTTCAAATCTCATGTCGATGTGGTTTGAATTACATTTGTAAACACTGGATGTCTCATCTGGGGTTGTGTGCCATTCGGAAATTGTTAATGTTTATTGTATCTGTTTATTTTTAATTGTTCATTTGAGTCAATCCATCATACTGTGCTGTCTGGTACCTGATGGACTGGATCCAGTCTGCACGTTCCTCTTCAGAAGCAGCGCTGAGTCTGTAGGAGTGATGTTTGCCCATCACAACTCTCCCATCTGTCTCTGTTTTACATGCCTTTATCGTTTCTCCTTTACGATGAGGGCTAAACAGCTCCAAACAGAACTGAATGCACACATTTCAAAAGAGGAAATGCATATGCTGTCATTTTCAAAAGGTTACATTCCATGGTTACAAGAGCATGTCATATCGCAAACATTTAAATGTCTCTTGGTTTTACGACATGCTGACTCAGAAAGAAAAACAGAAATAAGGATCTAGGTAGAGATTGATTATAGCAAGAGGTACAGTTATCACTCAGTGACTAAAAGAACCATAAAACAGCAGGTGTAATAGGGCCTATAGTGAAACACACTATCTGCTAGATCAGTGATAATAGATGAGGTGGAATGTAAATAACATTGGAAAAGTACCTGTTTGTGTGCGTCCTCCACCTCTTTAACACATAAGTTCTCTAGGGGAATGATTCCTTTTGGTTCTTGGTCCTAGGGAGGGAAAGATCGCCTTTTTTAATGACTCAAATATTCTTATTCAAATTAGAAAAACAAACAAACTCAATCAAACATTTAATGTGTTTTATATCAGCGAGCTTGACATTTTTGTAAAGGTAGAGTACTTACAGTGGTATATTGGAAATAATAGAGGCAGCTATCAGTCAAAATGAACCACCTCCTCTTCCAGGTCTTTATTCTGCCACCTATGGATTAACCAGAATTGTTACTAATATTCGGAAATACCAAGATGATCAGAAAGAACTGTTGGTTTCCTGTCCTCTAATCTGATTGGCCGAGCTGCACTGGGCTGTTTCACAGCTTGTAATGCCGCTTGATCAAACAAATTATAGGAACTAATAATGATGTAAAATGCTTAACTGCAATGCAACCAGAGGTTTATTATAATAGGAATGAAGCTGCCATGTGATGATTTTATTAACTATATTATATAAGTATTAGCTGTACGAAGAGTAACAAACCTTCTTTTAGAAGCCAGCCCTCTCGATCCGGATTAAAGAAGGTGTGAGTGAGATCATTGCCGTCATCTTCTGGGATCTTAAAGGGTTCGTTCTTAATGCTCTCATAAAGTTTCTACAGAATAAAGAGAAATTATCAACACTTGATCATTACAAAATCATGACATCAACAGTGGATTATAAAAATATACACAAAACTAATTTTCCTTTGAAATAAAAAAACTAATAATAATAATATAATTAATGACATTTCTAACTACGTTTACATTTATGCATTTAGCAGATGCTTTTATCCAAGCAAGGCGACTTACAAAAGAACTGTAGTACTGTAGTACTCTTACGATTATCAAAGCTGCATTTATTTGATTAAAAAATAATAACAATAATATAGTTAAATATTATTACAATTTAAAATAACTGTTTTCTATTTTAACATCTTAAAATCTAATTTCTTAACATCTTTTGCTGCTAAAAAATAGCATTTATGTGAAATAGAAATCTTTTGTAACATTATAAATGTCTTTACTGTCTCTTTTGATCAATTTAACGCATCCTTGCTAAATAAAAGTATTGTTTTTCTTTAAAAAATAAATAAATAAATGGTAGTGTATCTGAATGAAAAATCCTTAGATTATAAAATACTGTAGATGTGAGTGTTTGGTCTGGTAAAGCTGTGATTGGAGGGACCTCTCTCACCTCGAGTAGTTCATTGGGAAGATCTCCTCCATTGTTGATTCCTCTGTTCATGCTGATGAATCGTTCTAGTGTGGTCTTGTCTTTCACATTTGGGTTGTGCAAACTTGTGTTGAGCATGATGATAGCGAAGGAAAGGATGTAACAGGTGTCTGCAACACAAAAGAAAACACACATATATTAGTGTTTTCAAATGCCTACATGAAAGTAGTCTATAGCAGTGGTTCTCAACTAGTTTTACTTCAGGACCCAGATTACTGTCCTCCCCCTTTTTGAGCAGTAGATCTAAGCTTAAATGGATGTAATTCATAGAGGCGTAAATTTACTGTAAAGTAAATGTACTGAACTAAACATTTTTCCTTTATACAAAATATACATTTTACTAAATAATTTACACTCTAATAATGCAAGAAAATCAAAGCCATATGTCTATTCAAATTTTGAAGTTGATCCAATTTTCACAGAATGAATTTTGAGTGTTTATGCTTTCAAATGATACATATTATTTGATGATTACTAAAATATGTGATAGGAAAAAATAAAAAAGCAATGCCAAGTCCCCCTAGTGGGACACTTCCAGTTATCAGGCTATAGTCAAACGCTGAAATGTATTAATATTACCATGAACAACATAAGCCAAACAGTATACTATATTATTAACAATAAGGAAAAAGGGCATTTTGGTTTCTAAATGTCTCTTGAACTTTGATGTTTTCATTCTCTTGGTAGTCAAACATGATACCTATCCTCTAAATGCAGTGGCAAACTACCTGTGGACTGAAAAACCCCAGCGTTACAGGTGCAGTAGCGCAGGGCAAAGGCCTCCATCATGCGGTCGATCTTCTGAGCCTCACCAGGTAGACGGAAACTCCACAAGAACTGCCTATGTCCACAATCAAACAATCACAGATTCCTTCAAATTAGTATTTGAACATGTTATAACGATATAAAGAAATGAAACAAGATGAGGACCTCCTCTCACCTCAAAGCCTGAACTAGATTAAGGTTTGAGAACTCATGAAGGTGAACAAAAGCCTGCAAGATCTGAAGGTGGATCTCCTCCCTGTGGATACAAGAAAGAAATATTTGTTTCTCTATATCAGAGCCACAAGCAGCATTCGCCACAAAAATATCACCATCATCATACCTTTCTCCTAAGAAATTGCCAATAGCTGTTTTATTGAGGCCTTCTTCTTTGTAGAGGAACTCCGCCACAGCCTCTGGTTTCCACTCCAACAGGTCATTATCCACCAGGTACTGGATACCCTGAAAATAACACACAGTTAACCTCAATGAAATAATGCCAGTTTTAAACCACAGACCACTGGCATCTCTGTTACCAAACATTCATTAAGAAACAGGATACAAGATACAGATTGTGACGCATGATTAGCTATTGGCCTAATTATTATCCTCCCACTACTTATTCACAGCAGCACTATCTTTGATTTTTAACGGGAATGAAAGCACTGAATCTCTTTAGTGGGTTGTACTATTATTTAATGTGTTTTTGGATTTTTCTGCTGATGAAACACTGCAAGAATATCTTTCCAAGAAATTTCAGTAGACAAAGAACTGTGGAAAATTATAAGTGATCTAGGTGCTTCATACAGCTTTTTACAGCGGATGCCATTGAAAACACAGTAAGTTCATCCCTCACAGCCTTGCTTTCATACCTGTCATGGCACTGCTCTGAATAGGTACATCAGTTGCATCACTCAATCTTTTATTGGTGAGATCTTTCATATGTAGGTTTCATATGATTGGAGGGGATGCTTTTGTGAAACACAATCAAAACTGGTCGTTGTTTTTAACACACTGACCATGTATACCGAGCTACTTGGAAAATGCAGTGTGGCTTCAGCTCACTTATTCTACAGAAAACACAGGATGTGGTTCTATCTCTCTTTCTCTGTCTCTCTCCACCCCCTCTTCCTCTAACCTAGTTTAGCTAAATCTCCTTGTAGATGTGAAGCTGTTAACACCCTACATGCATCACACTTTTGCGCTGCATGCAAACTCAAATGATTCATACCTTTTTTGGGTCCATGTTAAACTTCTTTTTTCCACACTGGATTCTCTTGTTCTTCATAACATTTTTACTAGAGGAGAATGAAAAAAATTGACGTTATTGTGACAAAAATGAAATACATTCTCGGTTCCACAAAATATTTCCAGCTTAGTTGACGACAATAGAGTGTTGATTCAGCTAAATCATGGTGTGAGTGTATAGTGGTCGATGCGTATAACCTGTCTAACATTTTCTGTGGCTTAGCCTGTCCACACATAAAGTTAGCAACGTCAAAAGCTCTTCTCGTAAAATTGATACCAAGAAACAGGAAACAGATACCCACGCTCATTGATGGTGTTTCGTGATGTGCAATAAACTGAACCTGCAAATGTTAACTGTACATTCATGGTAGAATTCAATTCAAGGAAGATTCTGGAAACACACTGGTGTATTCTCAAACTTAAAGACTCAATGCACCTTTTCCTGACTAGTGACTATGAAACGCACATTGCAAGGTTAAGTTTGAGGCCTGAATTTATTGATCACATGAGTTACATGCTTGGCTAGGAATCAGCTTGTGCTCAGTTTTAGGAGACATTTAGATGTACATGGATTCAGACTGCTATGAGAAAAGACGGGGCTTCATTTTATTAGACAGTATAACTTTAATCTAAACAACACCATAAACCCAAGTGATATATTTGTGCATTACGAAAGTGGATATGAAAATGGCCACAATGATTCAATGCTGTCATGAAGAACAATGAGAAAGAAACTACACAGCAAAAATATTATGTAGCAAACGCCCAAATCGATTTTTGTTCCAGTTGCTATGGTACCTCAGAGCTGAGTGATAGCGGTGAATACTCACTTCTCATCATCGGCCTCCATCGTTTGAATTTCTGTCATCATGTTTTCGATCTCCAGCCTGAGTTTCTGCAAGAGCGAAGACATTGATCAGCTAAAGCTATGTCTGCACATGATGACATATAGCTCACAAATACTTCATCTTTTTATTCACAAAGTTTTGCATGAGATTTTTCTTTAGCACAAAATTGTATGTATTTGCCTATGACACTATGAATAATCATGATATGCAGAAAGAGACTATAAAGCCAAATACCTGAATGTCATCTAGAATCAAATGCTTATGGACGTCAGACTGCTTCTTGTCATTTGTATTGAAAGCTAAAGGTGCTGAAGATGACAAGAGAGCAGGAAAAGATCAACAGTTAGCAACAGTCTCACATCAGATCCCTGATTTCACACTCATGCAGAAGAGGAATTGCACAGAAAGAAAACCCTGAAGTGGAAACATTTCTTAGCTAAATTTAACACTGCTACTTTTGTTTTGGAGAACTGCCCCACATAGGATGTATTCTGGTCTGTTACTGGTTGCATTTACACAACACTGACATTTCTGTGGATGACATCACACAAAATATTTATAATAAATATTTGCTACAGTGACTTTGCTCTGCTGTGGAACAGTATATGATATTGTTGTATGATTAATATGCCCCGTGGAACAGTATACATTATTATTGTATCATTAAGTCATTTTTAAGTAAGTCAAATTTCCCTTGAAACCACACAATCACAAGATTAAACATAAATAGCAAGCATTGCAAAAGCAAGTAAAATAATACGTAATATAATAAAAATGAATAAAAAGTGGAAAACAAAGAAAATAAAACCAAACAAAACAGATGTATTGTTGCTCTCTTCAAGTAATACATACACAGGATGCTATTGAGAATCCTTAGATCCTTCAACGTTATGTCCTTCTGCTGTTGCTTTAATATCACACAAATACTGTAGGCCTTTACAAAATGTCCAATGATCAAGTTTATATGAAGGTGATATCCCACTACAGTTGCACTGGAGCATTTTGCCTGAACAGCCCCTAATTCACAGAACTTGCACAGCAGTCTCAGACCTTAAGAAAATGATAAAAGAAGAACATACCTTTCCCCCAGAGGAAGCTGTCCTTTCTTTGGGTTCCCATGTTGGTTGTGCTGCAGGGGGACTGCAGGGAAACAGGAAGATCAGATAGATTGCATACTAAGAGAAATGTTATAAATGTGCTGCAGTTACTATATTAGACAAAAGACTGTATTAAAATAACGAAAAGTCTTATGATAATGTCTTGACGATGCCAGCTTTTCAGCTTACATATAATATTATTAATCAATTGATAATGTTATAATAGCCTATTCATCCCAGCAACAACCTAACTGTCGAAAAAATCGGGGGGAAAAGACATACATATCATAACACACCTCTTAAAAACGATTAGTAAAATAGGTGAGATGTTATGGAGGTATGAGGATGTAAAACTTCTTTCTAGCACTACTAAGGAAATCAATTACAAAGTAAAGATTAAAATGGAGGTAAAACAAAGTTTTGTCAAAAGCAAGAAAAGTGGTGAAAACGCATACCTTCATATGTGTAACTCAGTGTGCAAGTAGCCTACTCGCTGTCGTACAGTACGAATGTAAACGTCAAATGCGCTTTAATTGATGAACAAGCGCCGAGTTCCTGCGCGAGGAGGGTGATGTCACGACCATGAATGACAGCCGAGCTCTTAGTTCCTCAGCATTTCCTCAACATGTCACAATTTTTCTTTCTTGAATAAGATTTTTTTTATTTTTTTTATCACATTTCAATTCAGAGAATCCACTGACAGATAACATGACACTTCTCAATACAACCTTTTCCAAAATTGGAAAAAAAAAAAAGTAAAATAATAATAGGCTAAATTAAATTTATTAAATAATAATAAATTGCAAATAATCAATAAACTACTCTATTTCAAACGTGCAATCAGTATATATGAAATTAATGTTCTAAAACGAGTAGGTTCGGTTATGATGTCTTGCTCCGTGAAAAAACGTAAATGTGCAGATTTTGCTACAGGCTATTGATATGACTGGAAACTACATCACACGTGCACATTATTTCATAATATGTTTTACGTATTGGCCAACTCTTTAGGGCTAAAACTTTTTTTTATAAGTGTACAAATAGGCACGTTCAATGATGATTCGACATCGCCCTCTTGTGGACTGTAATGCGTAACACGCACTGATATTGAGCGCGTTCATGTCTTTCACTTATAAGTTAAATACTTCCTCTTACAGTTCGACACTAGACAGACACGTCCAAAACTGTCACAGCCACATGAGCGAGTGCGCAGATTAGAGGGAGAGAGAGAGAGAGAGAGAGAGAGAGAGAGAGAGAGAGAGAGAGAGAGAGATAGAACCGACACACTGAAGAAGCAAATCTGTTTCCTGTATTACAACTTAGTTCCTTAACAGTTGTTTTACAGCGGCGGCCGGCAAAAGTTTTTCGAAAGTATAGGAAAATGCAAGCAATAAAGTGTGTGGTGGTCGGAGATGGGTGAGTGAAGAAAGCTAACTCTTAAATTAATTTATTAGCAAAATCTGTTTTTCACATTTTACCTTTAAAGTTGTTCGTAAACATTACAATGGATTATATTTTCTTGTTTATTAATGTTTATTCATTTGAAACTGGGTTAATAGCGTTTATTGGAGTTTTCAAGGGCACTGCTGATGTCTTATAAAGAATTTAGGCTATTTTATCTGCTTCGTCTGTCGGTTAGTTTTAATTTCCTCATTTGTCACGTGAGACACTTTGTATTACAGCCTACTTTATATAGCCTCAGGCTCAGGTTAGTTGCTGAACCTATAAGGTCATGCCTGAATACACTTCATATATCTCAAATTTCTCTCTTTCTGTTTTGAGGTTTAAGGATATAAAATAACCTACCTACAGGTTTCTTGATTTAACATGAACTACTGTTGTGTTTGGCTAAAAGATAAGCACTGAGATGAGCAATATTGGTATAGTCAGATTGGGGGGTCACAGAGATATTTAAAGTCTTGACATTCACAGGCAAGTTAATACAGTGTCCAGGAAGTTATTCCACACATGATACCTGATTTTCATCAAAAAGGAAACATCAGTTGCACTTGGGTCACATTCCTCTGGAGGTTTTTATACTTTCTTTATTCTGTGAGTGACAAGGTCATGATGAGCATGTTATGAAATCATATGGTCTAAACCAGTGGTTAAGAAGGGTTGCAGGGTAAGATTTAGATTTTGCTTTGTTAATTGATTAAAATAAATGTATGAGGGAATTAACATTAATAATGCTAATTAATATAAGAGTTAAAATGAACCCATTCTAGGTCTAATGTTGTTGAAGCCAAACCTTACTGATGGGCCTGTTGTGGTTCAGAAGTCAAAAAACATTGGGGAATGTTTGCTTACACAATTGGGCACTTCATCAGGCTGTAAACATTTGGGCTGTTACTAGTGAACCAAGCATGTTTTCCATGAAGTATGCATCATAGCAGTGCAAGGAACACAACAAGTATCTGTTCTTTGTACGAGTGCGTTCATACAGAATCAAGTCATGCAGTCAAAATGGTACTTTTTAGTCTGTTTTCAAGATGACTGACAATGACAGAGAAGGAAATTCTCCTTTATTCCTTTAGACCCAGATATGTCAAGCTTGTAGTTTGCTTTCTGTTAGACAAACATGTTAGGTGTTTCTAGAGCATATGCTGACCTACAGACAGTCATGATTCAAGATGGAGGATGAGATGACTCTGATTTCGAAACATGTGAGTCTGAAGCTGCTTTTCAAAAGGAGGAGGGGAAATTTGCATAGGAACAACATATATGAGGTTTTGATTTGCGACATCACTTTATCTCATCTGATTTATATAATGCAGGAGACAGAACTGAAAAAATAAAAGCAATGCTGATGTATAGATCTGGAAGCAAAGCAGAATGCTGATGCAGCAGTTATTAGGGACGTAGATTGGAGGTTTATGTTGCTGAAATGTTGTAATTCGTGAATGACATGTATCAAAATGCACTGTTAATGCATTGCTTTTTGGCCATGTTCAATGGAACATCTAACATCTGCAAATGGCAGCAGGGGAGAGGTGCTTTCGCTTTGAGGATATCCTGTTTAAACCCTGTGCACGGTTCTCCATTTTGAAGCTGTTAACTTCCTCTTGCATTTGATGCTATGACCCAGCTGCTTAAGTTCCTCATATTGGTCGCTGAACTGGCTGAAAATTCCTCCTTTTACACCTTAAGGGGGAAGAAATGGTGTTAAATTGAAAATTCTGTCAATATTTATTAATTTAAAAAATTGAGGAATCTTCATATAGATCTTTTTCATAGAATGACAGCTCGAAGTGACCACAGACTGTTCAGCTGCAACAAGGTCAAAAAAAGCATGCACTATGTAACAAAATTAGTCCATATTGGACTGTGCTATGTTTGCCCACATTACGTTTGGTTATGAGACTGCAGAACCAATGATACAATGTTATATTTGATTTGAGAGCCTCAGCGGTGGTGAATATTATATCAAACTTCAATCAAAGGATTTAGTTATGACGACCCCCCCCCCCCCCCCCCCCCCCCCCCCCCCCCTTATCTACAAAGGAGTATGGAATGCAAAAACTTTGAAGCTTAATATCTCAAAACTGCTCAGAATGCAGATAGAACCTTATAATTCCAAGGTGGCGATTATTTATTTATTTCTCTTTTGTGTACAGGGTCCTATTGGGTAGGGGTGTGTAAGACTGTTTGGAACGTATATATGTTGTATGTTATGTGTAGTTTATGTTAACTGTGAGTGGTGAAGTTTATTGTTTGTATTTGTCGTGTATGTAAATGGTTTTGAAATTGAAATGAATAAAAAGTTAATCACAAAAAGAGATAACTTCAATCTGGTTTATTCCTCATGCAAATATTTTGTTTGACTTTTTCATACTTGAAATCTAGTGCATATAATGGACAGCCTGTGGTCACTGTGAGCTGTCATTGAATGGAAAATGTTTATGTGAAGATTCTTTAAAAGTTATTTTGTGTGTTCCACTTCATTACTAGTCATCCTAAACTACTGTTACATATTAAATCCTCTAGATCTTAAACTTATGTGCATCATAATTCATAAGGGTTTTATGGAGTCAAGGGATGGTTACGCTACACTTTTCATTCCATTGACTTCCATGTGAATGAGGGAGATGGAAATGCAAGCTCATGTGAATTTCGGTGGGTTCCAAATTTTGGTGAACTCTGACCTGCAAATTTCGTATCACATTAAGACGTGACCAATAGAAGATTGATACGTCACAGTGTGACCTCTTAGCTGAATTAAAAGAATGTAAACTTTAAAGGGTTAGTTCACCCAAAAAATAAAATTCTGTCATTTATTACTTACCCTCATGTCTTTCCACACCCATAAGACCTTTGTTCATCTTCAGAACACAAATTAAGATATTTTTGATGAAATCCGATGTCTCAGTGAGGCCTCCATTGCCAGCAAGATAATTAACACTTTCAGATGCCCAGAAAGCTACTAAAGACGTATTTAAAACAGTTCATGTGACTACAGTGGTTCAACCTTAATGTTATGAAGCGACGAGAATACTTTTTGGTGTAAAAAAAACAACATAATGACTTTATTCAACAATTTCAAACACGATTTCAAAACACTGCTTCATGAAGCTTTGACACTTTATGAACCTTTTCTTTCGAATCAGTGGTTCGGAGCACCAAAATCACGTGATTTCAGTAAACGAGGCTTCGTTACATCACAAGTGTTTCAAAATTTCAACAGTTCACATGACTTTGGCAGTTTGATACACACTTCAAACCACTGATTCGAAACAAAAGATTCGTAAAGCTTTGAAGCTTCATGAAGCAGTGTTTTGAAATCGCCCATCACTAGATATTGTTGAATAAAGTTATTATTATTTTCTTTTTTTGGTGCACAAAAAGTATTCTTGTTGCTTTATAACATTAAGGTTGAACCACTGTAGTCACATGAACTGTTTTAAATACGTCTTTAGTAGCTTTCTGGGCATTGAAAGTGTTAATTATCTTGCTGGCAATGCAGGCCTCACTGAGCCATCGGATTTTAAAAAAAATATCTTAATTTGTGTTCTGAAGATGAACGAAGGTCTTGCGGGTGTGGAACGACATGAGGGTGAGTAACAAATTACATAATTTTCATTTCAACTAACACTTTAAAACTACAGATTTTTAGCACTGCAGTAACGTGGAATAGATTGTATATTTTGTCATGCATTGGCAACTGAACTCATGCATGTCAACACACATCCTGAAGTACTTTGATTTTTTTGTTTTGTTTTTAACTCTGATGCTATCACATGATATCTGCTCAGTTCTCTGAACTGCCATGACATCCGGGTGGATATTTTCTACTTTTTCTAACACTTCTTCTGACACTCTTCCCAGTATCAGTTTGCTGTATCAACTCTCTTGTTCTCTGTAGAAGCCGCCTCTGCTAAAGCACGAGGCTCTGCACTTTAACACGATCAGCTCAAGATCTGTAACACAAAAATACATGTACACACTAATATTGATCACATTGTTATACAGCTGTAGTAGATGCAGAAGATGTTTACGTTTTACAATCAAAGAGAGAAAAACGGAATGAACAAGTTGAAGCGACCAGGGGCACATTTTCAAAGATACACTTCAAAAAGAGCCTCGCTGTCTCTCTTCCTGGATGACACCGCCCAACTTCCTGTCATCCTGTCACGACAATGCCAGGCCCCATACTGAGTTTTCTCTCGCTCTCTTTCTCTCTGTATCTATCTATATCTGATTCACAACTTCAAAGAGCCTCAGAAAGCACCTCTTAACGGTTATCTCCCACTGTTTTCTAATTATGTTTTCAGCGCACTGTCTCCAGTGTGTACTGGAATTTGTGTAGATTAAAGTTTATTCAAGTATGCTCGGTGATGTAAGGCATGTTTGATTTCCACAGTGGCTGCACTCACAGACTCAATTCTGTTAATATTACATTATTTCGTTGTGACTTTACTGAAATTTTATGTTGACTTCTTCTGTTTTTGGTGTTGAATCATGCCTTACGGTGCACAATACACCAGAGCCTAGCCCTTCAGTCAAGTGCAAACAAGTCTGGATAACTCAAATCCTGTGTGGTTGTTGCCACATGTGTGTACGGATGTGTTTTTCATGTGCTTTTTATGTCTACATATTAGAGAGAGCAAGAGAGAGAAATCGGGCACAGTAGTGTGTGCAATAAAGATAGCAAATAGTTGTGATGTGACTGAGCGCGTATAGCCAGAGGCGTGTGATTTTGGCCTTGCCCTTGAGTAGATCCAGTGATTGTTGATGTGAGGGAGATGTAGCCACAGGCTCCTGAATCCCAGCATTCCTCACTTTGCTGCCTGCATGCGTCAACATGCGCTCCACTGGAATTTATGTCTCGTACGCTCTTATTTCAGCCCATGTGTTTATTTTGCAGTTTCAGGTGACCTGTTTTCATACTGAATGTCATTTTCTCTTTTTGAGTTTATGAAAGCATGCACAATTGTTGTGAGGTATTTTGAGTTGCTCTGGTCTGCTGTCACAGCTCTGCATGTGGCATAACTATCCCTGGATCTGACTGAGAAAGCAGTTTTTTTTTTTTTCTAGTTGTATGAAAGGATTTCTGAGTATATACAAATTATTTTGCCCTGAGGGTAATCTTCTGTTGTTGGTAATACAATAAGAGCTGCAAACGGAATGCACACACACACACATAAAATTTTTTCACAAAAGAACAGTAAGTTATTTACAGGAGTGATATACATCAGTAAGGGGTTGTTTAAAAAATGAGGAAAGGTAAAATTAATAGTAATAGAAAAAAAAGCGCAGCACAGAATGCTCAAGCTTTAATTAAATAACCAATGCACACGACTTTCAGAGTCGTCAGATTGCTGTTCTTTTCATGCTACACAAACTCTTTGTCGTTGCCGATGTCAGTTCCAGTCAAAACATTTCACACTACACGACTTGGATGGATTGCAGATGGGTCTGGATATTTACGTCACATGAGTGACAATCGCTTATGTTTGAATTATCAATGAGGCGAGCGCTGATGTGTCTCCGATGCCCGAAAGGTATTTAGCAGGTTTAATATCTCGACCTGTGTGTGGTTCAAGGAGTGTGAAATGCCATTAATATCTCTCTTCTCTGAGATCGCATCTTTGATAATTGAAACATATGTTAACATATATGTCCGGTAAACACATCATCAGAGAAAAGATGTCGCTGCAAGAGGGAGGGGAAATTATTTTAAGGGTTGCTGATATTTTCTTAAGTAAAAGATGTTCCTAGATCAACATATTCTGTTGATCCTGGAACAACATCCATTCTGAAAAATTAGTCCTAACCCTAACCCTACCCCTAAATCTACCCCTACCCATAACTTATCCCTAAAATCAGAGGCAAATGATAAGTGAATAACACTGATGTAGAAGCACCTAACCCTGGTTGTAAGCCTAAACTTGACATAAAGTGTAAACTTGTCCCTCAAATGTGATTAGATGTTTAGAATGTTGTTCCAGGACCAACAAAGATGTTGACTTGGTGAAATCATGTTCACTGTTATTTTGATTAAAGATCTAGGGCGCATACATTTTAAATAAATAATGATGTGCACTGATAAATTATTTATAATAAATACTTAAATATTCCATAAAAAAACAAAACAAAAAACAAGATTTGGCAACTTTAATTTCATTGTGACTTTAAAATTTGAAGTTCTATAACAACACTTGCTTCATGGAGGATGTGTTGGATGCTGTGCAACCGTAAAAGACGTCTATGCATGTTTACATAGAAAAACAATTAAAAAGCAGTGCCGTGGCATGCAAAAACTTGTTCTGTGTGAAATAGTCCTTTGAGCAATGACAAGCAATAGTACAGACAAAGTGGATACAGAATCTGTCCTTTCATGTATGGAATTGCTGTATGCGGTTAGGATTTAAACATTCAATGCCTAGTTCTTGAAAAAGGATTGCATACAATGTACTTTGTATTTGAGAACAAATGTGTGAATTCACTATGAAAATACAGTGCACCAGTTCCTCTTATTAAATGATGGTTACGCCAGACACCTAGCGTACTTTGAAGTCATTTTAGCAGCATGTGTTTTACTGATAGTACAGTATGTTGTGTGTTTTCCAGCAATCTGACAGTAAACTGTCTCTATTTTTCTTTGTTGTTTGCATTTTTCAGAGCTGTGGGAAAGACCTGTCTTCTCATCAGCTACACTACCAATGCTTTCCCTGGGGAGTACATTCCCACAGTGTGAGTACCACAACAATAGAGGAGGATTGAACTGTTTATATTTTTATGTTGAACTTGACACTGATGGTGAAATATTGAGAGATTGTGTGGGTTGACTATTTTCACTCAGGTTTGATAACTACTCAGCAAATGTAATGGTGGATAGCAAACCAGTCAACCTGGGCCTCTGGGATACAGCTGGACAGGAAGACTACGACAGACTGCGGCCACTGTCCTACCCTCAGACGGTACACACCACCATAAACATTTAGTGGGATGCATCACCTTGAATATTCATAATTGTGATCAATCAATGTTGTTTTCAATGACAGACCCTGGGGTCGGTAATTTTTTAAATAATTTTTAAAAGAAGTCTCTTACGCTCACTTATTTGATCAAAAATACTGTAAAACAGTAAAATATTAATACAATTTAAAATAACTGTTTTCTATTGTGATATATATTTTAAAATGTAATTTATTCCTGTGAAGTCAAAGCTGAATTTTCAGCATCATTATTCCAGTCTTCAGTGTCACATGATCCTTTAGAAATCATTCTAATATGATGATTTGCTGCTCAAGAGTTCAAAAGAACAGCATTTATAATATAATATAGAATTGAATAGAAATGATCAATTAAATGTGTCCTTGCTGAATAAAATGATCAATTTCTAGTAAAAAAAAAAAAAAAATCCAACTAACTCCAAACGTATGAATGATAGCATTTGTTCAGTTTATTCGTCAAAATAAACATCCCCTGATGGTATTTTTGCAGGATGTGTTTCTCATCTGTTTCTCTCTGGTGAGCCCAGCATCGTTTGAAAACGTCAGAGCCAAGGTAAGTCCTTACAGATGGTTTAATCTGGATCTTAAAGGGTTAGTTCACCCAAAAATGAAATTTCTGCCATTTATTATTCACCCTCATGTCGTCCCAAACCCGCAAGACCTTCGTTCACCTTCAGAACACAAATTAAGATATTTTGATGAGGGTTTCTGAACTTTATTGTTGAATAAAGTCATTATTTTATGTAGTTTCAAGTAGTTTTGTTTTTGGCGCACAAAAAGTATTCTCGTCACTTCATAACATTAAGGTTGAACCACTGTAGTCACATGGACTAGTTTACTGATGTCTTTACTACTTTTCTGGACCTCAAAAGGTGCAATGGCGTTACTACCTATGTGCGGTTCAGAAACCCTCGGATTTCATCAAAAATATCTTAATTTGTGTTCTGAAGATGAACAAAGGTCTTACGGGTGTGGAACGACATGAGGGTGAGTAATAAATGAGAGAAATTTTATTTTTGGGTGAACTAACCCTTTAATGGAATACAAGCACAGTCACACCAGCATGAGCCTATTCACATTCACCCACACAATAACCCGCTGCCATTCTATGCATGCTTGCCACATTCCCACATGTACACATACCCTCATGCGTGCCCTGAATCACTTGCTCTGTACTGCACTGGACACTAGATGCCACTGTGCATTAATTCAAGATACATTTACTGACCTTAATTACAGACTTTCACTAGATGTAAGAGTCATAATGAAATAGAGACACTCAAAGTGGACATGACGTAAACGCCAGCTGCTATAAAAATGTGCGTGGCCTTGTGAGTATTCAGACAGTAACAAATTAAAGGCTGAGTTCCATCAACGGCATTCAGCCGTTTTGAAAGAGAAAGTGTTTTGTTCTCAGGAAGCATTTATCACACACAACATCATCTTTACCTGTATGTTTTCCAGCCAACCAAAAGGTTAATTCAATACTGACTCTATTTAGTAAGTTATTTGTCTACTTCACACTTACAAACCCCCCTAAGGGAGTATAAAAACAGTGCCAGCAGCTCAGGTGACCTTGCCGTGTTCTCCGTTAATGCAACTGTAGAAGCCTGACAGATACACACCACTTAGTGTCCTGCTACAGGTTCAGTGTTTAAATTGATTCCATTTCACCCTGACAGAGAGCATCTTTAAGGGTGATCCCTAAAGAGAATGCTGTTTTATAAGTCAAAATGACAGTTCTCTGCTGAGTGTGTAGTGCAATCAGAAAATAATCTAGTGTCCTGGGGGCAAAAAGAGATAGTGTCGTACTGCCTGCAAGCGTTCAGGTAGGCTGGTTAGGTTACCTTTGAATCTGGTTTGTGATTCTGCGATTGATATCTTGTATTACTATGGTTAGTCTTTACTCCCTTAAGCCATTACTAGGATTCTGTCTTACAATGTAGTTAGTGTTGGTCTAGCTGGTAAACCAGAACAGCTACACAGATCTTTTCAGAATGTAATTTTTTTTCTTTTTAAGAAAAAGCTCTTGTTTGATGTTTGATTTTTTTTATATATATATACACATCCTGTTCTCTCCACTTAAATTGATAGATTATTGTTGGGATAAACATAGACATCTTTCTCTGTTTGAAAAGATTATTGATCAAAATGCAGTTTGACTGTAGAAAATTTGCAGATTTAAATGGATAGTTCACCCCAGAATCAAAATTCTGTCACGATTTACTCACTCTCATGTCGTTCCAAACCTGTATGACTTTCTTTCTTCAGTGGAACACACAAGAATATGTTTTGAAAAGTTTAGAACCCAATGTTCTTCAAAATCTTCTTTTGTGTTCTACAGGAAAAAGAACATTGTACAGATTTGCAGTTGTAAAACAATACAATAAGGTTCAATTTATTAACATTTGTTAATGCATTATCACAAACAAACAAACAATTTTACAGCATTTTAAAATTTTTGATTAACAATCATTTTAAATAACATTTCTTTATAACACACAATCGATTATGGTTTAGGCTATGTTAAGTTTAGGCTATGTTAAGTTTAGGCTAAGTTCAGACTACAGGCAAATCAGATTTTTTTTTCAAATCAGATCTTTTCAGGCAGATTGCCCGCACTATTAATTGCAAGTCAACAAATAAGATTTGTTTGTCCAGACATAACCATCCTATCTGCATGAGTTACTTTGGTAATGACGTAGGCGTACCCACGTATGTGATGAGGCTTTCAAAACGGATGCAGGAAAAGTGAAGGTGCATCATCTCACTCTCCAAAAAGTGCCCTGTCGAGTCGAGTTGCAGAACTCCTCCATCGCACAGCAAAATGCTAAAATCTTTAAACATATTTGTCATGATTGGGTCCAAAGAATGCAGGAAATGGGTCAGATCTAGGTGTAACATTTTTTTTAATAAAAATGAAAACAAAACAACAGCCAAGAAACACTGCAAGCTAGGAGAAGATGCACACACAGGGAACACCAAACAACGACTGACAAAGCCCAATAGAAACACAAGGGTTATATATACATGGGGCAAACAAGCTTAACAAGATGAACAAGACACACCTGGGAAGAATAATCAACAGGGAAAAACTACAAAGGACTACAACATGGCACAGGACAGGAAGTACTGTAACACAAAAGTCCAACCAAGACTAAGGGAACATATGACAATATTATTTGAACACATGGCATTTCTGTCACCAGCTTTGACGGTATTGTTGTGTATCGCATTAAGAGTGATGAAATCTGATTTAAACCTCCAGAACGTCCAGACTGAGATGCCTCTGTAAAAATCTGATTGGAATCGCATTTCAAACCACCTTCATATTTGGTTTGAATCAGATTTGAAACAAAAAATTTCATGCGTTTATTTTTGCTGTCCAGACATTCAAAAACCCATGTGGATATGAAAAAAATCTGATTTTTGCTGGCAGTCTGAACATGGCAAAAAATAAAAAAAAATGTGCATGTCCACACAACATCAAAACTGATGACGGAAATGCTTGAAGTATTCAAATGGTGTGTCCAAAGATTTAGTCTAAACATAGCCTGATATTAATTTATAGCACTTAAAATGTTAAAAATAATATTAGTATATGGAAAATAACATTGATTATTAAATGCTGTAAAAGTTCATTGGCATTGTTACTCATCAACTAACTTTAACAATGTTCAATTCAATTCACACTTATTTGTATAACGCTTTTCACAATACATATTGTTTCAAAGCTGCTTTACAGAAAATGCATGTCAACATTACAATTTAGAGTAATCTGTTATCAGAGGTGACTGTCCAAATTATGTAATTTCAGAAATGTACATATACAGCGCAGTTAGCTAACAATGTATTTAAGCAATTTTATTAATTTAAGGTAGAAACAATGAGCTCATGGAAGTAATTAATACATGATAACAACGATTAGGATATATAGCAAAATTTGGAATGGTGAATGCTGATCCAGAGTTTGCGTCATCCTCTAGCCACCTCGGGACGGGGATCCCGAGATAAACAGAAAAGCAAATGGAGAACAATTAGCGTAGCTGCAGTTCATAACATTAAGCAAAGATAGTCATGTGCATTTGATCTGATATAACTGGAGTACAACAATATGAGATGCATTATGTGAATGCTTGGCTAAAGAGATGTGTCTTTAATCTAGATTTAAACTGGGAGATTGAGTCTGAGCCCGAACATTATCAGGAAGGCTATTCCAGAGTTTAGGAACCAAACTTTTTTTTTTTTTTTAAAAGCCCTATTGTAGGCTAAGTGTTACCTATGCAGTTTATTGGCACCCAAATGATCTTTATTGTTCTGTTACTTTGCCATCAGCTATCGGATTAACTGTGACTAAAAGAGCGAAACTTTTTATTACAAATATTAGCCGAACTGAGCATGGTAATATAAAGCTGCATTAGTGAGAAGGCAACTGATGGTGTAGACATACAAAGAGAACTGACAAAAAACAAAAACAGATTCAAATTGACAAAAGGAATCCTGATAATCAAACACAAACAGGAAGATAGCTTTATAATATTCTACCGGCTTAGATATCTTTTCATTAATAAAGACAAAAATGAACGAGCAAAGAGAAAGCAAGTTCCTTTTCTGTTGAGTTGTTGTTGTTGTTATGCCAGACCTTATCAAGGACCCCGCAGCACGTTTAAGGTGCCTGAGATGGAATGGAAAGCAAATTGTTTGTGATATCAATAACTCCAGAAGCACTGGAGGCTTAATCCGGTCCAATTTACATTGCTTAAAATCAGCGCTCGCATAAACAAGTCCACAAACAGCCCTTTGAATAGTTATTAAGTTCAAACAATGGCAATCTCATCTCCCCGGTTCCTTAATGCTTTTTGCTTTCACTCCCAATCAAAGACGTTCAGAAGCTTCTCACTCTTTGCTTTTTCTACCCTCCCGGTCTTTCCCTTTATTATTTCAACAGTATATTCCTGAGTAGTAACCATGGTAACACTGGCCATATGCAAATGTAGTCTTGATAGATTGTGCGAGGTTGAGGAGACAAATTAAAATCTATTTAAAGTGGAGAGGAAAGCGCTTAGATGCATGTTGCAAGACGTCACGTGATCCGTGCTTGCGCACAAATTCGGTAGCAATTACCTGTCACGGACAAGTTTAATGTGAAGAGATCATTTCTCATTACTGACACAGGCTGATAGTATGTGAAAACGTGGCACTGCAATAATGGTTTGCTTTGACCGAGAAAAAAGCGATGCTTAGAAAGCGCCCCACCCACCCGGCAATCGTATATACTCAAAAATGCCACTGGAGACATGCTGATCCCTAACGAAGCCCACCATTTTTTGTCTCTGAGCCCTTTTGAAGTCTTTTATTAATATGTTTGAAGAGAGGAAACAAATAAACCTTGCATACAAAAGCACTAGTAGTTGATCTTCTGTAGATCAAATGCATAGGACTGAAAGGGAATGGATGGAAACATCAAGGAAAGATTTGTTTATTGCTCTATTTAAAGTGATCTTTTGTGTGCCCTTTAGTTCACAGTACAGTGCCTGGTCTGCATTTGTAAAGCTAGTGTGAAGCACTTTTTTTAAACTATAGTTCAAAACATAACAGTAACGTCATCTACAGTGTTAGCAGATATGTAAATTGATGACTGCTTTATTTTAAATGGGGTTTTGCCATTTGGAACTTGTCTGTTGGGATGGCAAGGACACCGTGGGTTTACTGTAGCAATTCTTTTGTGCTCACTGACCGTTCAAGGTCTGCTCAACGTGACTGCATGGGTTGCTTTGTGTATGGAAACAATGGTGTTTGTGAGCATCAGATTAAAGACCACATTCAGAGGCCAGGCCTTGAAAAGTGCAGCAGTCCTTGTGCACTATAGGTTTTCATAAATCTTTTTCCTCTGCTCTGCAATGACTAACTTAGAAACTGTTTTTGCTGCATTTTTCACATACTCTGCACACTTTCAATCTTTTCATTGAAAAGGCCTTGGCACATCTAAAATTGACAGAGACAAAGGGGAACAAGCTGGACGTGTCCATTAGCGTGTATTTTTACTTATTCTGTTCACTTGTACAGGGATTGTGGCATTGGTAGCAAGGAATAGCAAGCAGTGGAAACATCAAAAAGTAGAGAAAATCTCAACTCTTTGCAAATGAATAGCTTTATAGTCCATGTATTTGACAACAGACAGGCAAAGAGAAATTCCATAGAGCAGGGGTGGCGAACTCCGGTCCTGGAGAGCAATAGTCCTGCAGAGTTCAGCTCCAACCCTGATAAAAACTCACCTGCCTGTAGCTTTCTAGTAACCCTTCAGACTTTGATTAGCTTGTTCAGGTGTGTGGGGATGTGTGTGGGGGTGTGACTCTGCAGGACTGTGGCTCTCCAGGACCGGCGTTCGCCACCCCTGCCATAGAGTCTAGAGATGGGCTGATAAAAAGGAGTGAATTAATTGTTTTGATCTGCTCCTCTGCTCCCTCTAGTGGTATCCAGAGGTGAGGCACCACTGCCCTTCCACTCCAATTATACTGGTTGGCACCAAGCTCGATTTGAGAGATGAGAAGGAGACCATTGAGAAGCTGAAGGAGAAAAAACTGGCACCAATCACTTACCCACAGGGTCTTGCATTGGCCAAAGAAATAGGTGAGGTGGCAGAGGTGGATTTGTTCTTTTATATTGCTGGATGACAGTACAATACTGTTCAAAATTTGGGGTCAGTAAGATTTTTTTAATAGAAATCAGTATTTTTATTCAGCAAGGACGGATTAACATGACAGAAAGACATTTATAATGTTACAAAAAAAATAAATAAATAATCAAAGAGTTTCCACAAAAATATTAAGCAGCACAACTGTTTTCAACACTGGTAATAATAAGAAATCAGCATATTAAAAATAAATTACATTTGAAAATATATTCAAATAGAAAACATTTATTTTAAAATGTAATAACATTTCACAATTACTGATTCTACTGCAGTTTTTGATCAAATAAATGTAGCCTTGATGAGCATAAGAGACTTTTATCAAAAACATTAACACATTGGTTACACTTGTTACAGTGTAATTATACATTTAATAATATCAAGTTGCATGTAATTATGGATAATTTACAGTTATTGCTACAGTAAGTACATATAACATATGTAACAAGGACACTGTAAAATAAAGTGTTACCAAAAAAAAAATCTTACTGACCCCAAACTTTTGAACACAAGTTATATACTTCTGAATAAACAACAATTTTTTTTCCCACTGTTTGAGCTCCAGACTTAAACAGTTTATAGGTGCAACAATTCTGCTGGAAATCTGTTCATAGAAAAAAAGAAAGAGAGAGAAAAAAGAAAGCTTAAGATACAAGACAAATGCAAAAACTGTTTATTGTCTGGTTCCTTTGTAACATATAATTACCACATAGTCTCTAAATACACAAAATTACAAAGCACTACACATCGGGCTACAGATTTAGATGCTAAATGCAATTTGTTCTCGGTACGATTTGAACTAGCATTTTGGAGAACACATGGGCTAGTCCTCCTACACAAATTATGACAGATTTGTGCACACCTAATACACCCAGACATCTGGTGCTAAGTATCCTACTCAGAACAGATCAGAGATGACTCAGCACTATGCTTATAATATATAGCGAGAAAAAGGAGGTGCTATTAACAAACCTGTTATGTGTGCTTGTGTTTGTGTGCGAACAGATGCCGTAAAATACCTGGAGTGTTCTGCTCTCACTCAGAGAGGTCTAAAGACAGTGTTTGATGAGGCCATCCGGGCTGTGCTATGCCCACAGCCCACCAAGGTCAAGAAGAAGGGCTGTGTGCTGCTCTAAGGATGCATGGTACATTTTTATGTGTGTTATTGTTCTGTTGAGACTCTAAAATTCAGAGAGGGGAAGGGCATGCATAAAATTTCAGATGCGACCTCAATTATAGCGAACAGCTTTTGTTCTATTGCTGTTGCCGCGACTTAAAACGTGCTTCCAGGTGGAAGTTAAAGACAGTAATTCTGATTTATGTCAAAAGCTTTTCTTTAAAAAGAGGATGTGAGGAGATGCAAGAAGTAGAACACTGACCTTTTGTTCTTTCTGCCTCCAGACGCGTCACTGTAAAACAGGTACCAGAGAAATCCACTGGTTTTCTTCCACAAACCAACATGGGATGCAACAAGGGATTACATTAACTTTCTTCTCTTTTTAGCTGAATATACCACACTGATGCCAATGAATTAATATTGTTGTTGACAATATATTTAATCATATTTTAACTGATATTTTGTTATATTGTGACTGATGGAGTTGAAACATTTTATTGGGTACACGGTTGTGTATTCTACTCAAGACAATATAAAACATGTGATCTTCATTTGTAGACCAAAAAAGCACAAGTACTTGTTACACAGAGTTGAACTCTTGATTTTTTTAGACATATGAATCACATCCACATAATACTTAAATAGTTATTTTTGGAAAAAATGGCAAAAATAAACTGTACAACTCTGTTTCCAGACAGTTGTGTTTTTTCTCCATCCACCTGATTGTCTTTATGTGCCACTCAAGTTCACTCATAACACACATATTGAGTACACATAATTTTCAGTGAATGTATTTGTAATTCTTTGACAAAGCTCTTTGATTTAGGTGCTCTAAGGTGCCAATTACAGCGCCTGATGCTGAGAATGTGATATACAGATCAGCATGATTTCCCCATTGAGAGCAGAACAACAGCTTGAATAGCTTCTCATTGCTTCTTTCATTGCTGAAATTCTATCAGCAGAAATGTGAACTTATCTGTTGTTATGATGGCAATCTTTCACCTTATCAACCCTTCCTCTTCTATTAGCTGTGTGGACTTTGTGACATGACAACACGCCAACATCGACTTAAATGTGACTGTCGTGAACTTGCATCAAAATGTTGCCATTTTACAACAAGTCTAGATGTGGTACATTCTTCATCTCGTAGGTTTAGCAGTAAAACAAGTTTTAGTGCTGAGCCTATTTTTGCCATGTGCAGCATGCTAAATTCAGCACAAAATATGGAGAAATTGCACAATAAACCTATTTAACAACATTATTGAACAAAATTTTGCAATTTAGGCTTTTATGTAGCTAAATAAATAAAAAATGGGATGAACTACATACCTACTGTTTGAGAAAAGAAACACCTTTCAGGCTTGATACAATTTCTGATGGAAGCCTGTCGTCTCCTAAGAGTGAAAAATTGAAACTGTATCTTAAATTGTGACTATCCACCTTTCAACACGTAAGCTATTTCCTGTGAATGTGCAAAACTTTGGATTCATTGTCTGCTATAGGTAAATAACTAAAAATAACAGTGCAAGAATTTGTAAAACTATTTACACTACAAGTACAACAAGTACTACAATAAACAGTGTGTTTATGATTACAATAATAAATTAAAATTATATGATACAGTAAATACTAGTTTGCAGTATCAAGCAGCATAATAACAGATAATGTTTTTGTACAGCTAAAATAACTTGAAGGGACTGGAAGTTAAACATGACCTCACTCACTCTTACATTAAAAATAAGGTGGATATTTTGACTTTTTTTCTCATAATTCCGACTTTATATTTCAAAATGTGACATTATATTGTACAGTGTGAGATATTTTGTGGTGTGACATTATGATCTTCAATTGCGACTTCATTCTGACTTTTGAAATGGCAACTCAATTTTTCAATTGTGCCTGTATTGTGCCTGATTTTATATCTCACAGTGTGATTTAGTTAATTGATCTCACAATTAGTTTTTTTCTTCTTCTTACTCTTGAGGTGAAAACAGGCTTTCATAAATTCCACACGCAGTGACAGGCACACAAAACAGCACTTTCCATTCAATAAATCTGACTGAATCCAGATTATTAAGTATTTATAGCTACATTTTGGTGTTTCATGTGGATTAATTACCATTTAAATGTAAATGTGGACCCCTTTCTCATGGAAATTAGATTTAACCATGCTTAGGTTTGTAATAGTTCACTCTTGATAGCCATTTTATATTAAAAGAAATACTCACTGAAGCAATCAAGACATAACTTTATCTTGTGTACAGAGCCACAGCTCTGAACAGAAATACCATCAGTGTGAAAGCATAAAACACGCTGTTAATGCATGTGGTGTGAAAAGGGCCTTATGGTGTTTTCAAACTGTGTTAACCCAGTCTCATGATAAACCAGCTGATAGTTAAGCAGTATCTCAGGATCGCTCACAATGACAGAAGGTTGTGGTACCCTGTAATTAGATGAACAAACCAGGACATCATGAAATGGAAAATATTACTTAGATATTTTTCATTTTTTCCCATGTGGCAAGGTATTTATTTCAATGACTCACAAAGAAATCAGTATGACTCACATATCACAGCGACTTATAAATAAAGCACTCCAAGAGGCAGCCAAGGGGTCAGTGCAATGACCAAGGAATGGAATCAGATAAAAAAAAAAAAGAGGAGATGAGAGAGAGAGGAACACAAACACAATCAAGTGGAGTCAAGAGAGATCAGTTTCCCATCAGCCATCTAAGGGGTTATAAATTATGTGCCAACACGTGTGGACGTAAACAGGCTTCAGAGGCCGAGCTGCGCTCTGAGATCTTGTGAGGTATCATCTGATCTTCAGAAACCTCCCGGTCAGTTGTGATGTGATGAGACAAGAGCGCAATCCTACCGAAACGCCACCGGAATATCAATCTAAGTAATTGTCTTCAACAGAAAGGAAGAAATGAAAAAGCTTCTGGGCAGAAAGCTAGACGGATACATAGGCTACATAAATTGACAGAGTCTGGTGACGTGCGATTTGTCTCTCATTTCTTGCTCCCACTCTCATTTGTCACGGCAGTGAATGAAAGAATCGGTTTTAATACAATGGTAATCCATCAGCATCAAATTGTATTTCAGTGCTTGAATGAAGCCTTGTTAAAATGTAATTTTTGCTGTTTAATTTAAAAGTAGACGTCTAAAGAATGTATTCATATAGGTGGTCTACCTATCAAAGCATTTAAATGTCTGCTGCTATCTCCACAGATTTGCTGATCGCAAAAAAGTTTAATTTTTAGTGCGCTGAAAAAGCATTGAGAACCTGCTGTTGAGTTACTAAGGTCAGAATGGGTTAAATAAGTGACTGTGACTGTGGCTCATGCACTGTGTCCTCACAGCTCGCTGTGTGATCACTACCTTCTGTTTTTAATTTATTTTTTATCAACACAAACACAGGTCTACACCAGTTCATCCTATCCAGTACAATGAGCAAGGGGACAAACTTGTGTTTTCGGTCTTCATCAGCTCATCTGCACTGTACTGATTTACAACGTAACACAACAAATGAGAGGTGTATTGAATGTGGATTGAATGGATGATTATTTTTATTTTTATTATTATTTGAACTATTCCTGTCATATACTGTTAAAAAAGCCAGTTAGATTTTTTATTAAAGAAATTAATATTTTTATTCAGCAAGGATGCATTAAAGATTTATGTTACAAAAGTAAAAATTCTTTCATCAGCACAGCAACGGAAATAAAATAAAAAAATTATCAGCACTGATAATAATAATAATAAATGTTTCTTAAAGCAGCAAATCAGCATATTATTATGATTTCTTTTATTATGATGCTAAAATTTAGCTTTGCCATCACAGGAATAAATTCTATTTTAAAATTTATTAAAATAAAAAATAAAAAAACAGTTATTTTAAATTCTAATAACATTTTACCAAATTGCTGTTTTTACTGTATTTTTAATCCAATAAAAGCAGCCTTGGTAAGCATATAAGATACGTCTTTCAAAAACATTTAAAAAATATTATTGATGCTAAACTTTTGAAAGGTAATGTTATTTATTTTTAAATGTTATTTATTAAACAATTATCAAACTTTGTATATTCAGATTGCTACATATAGTACATACATATTTTACTTAAACCTTATAGGTGACACACTGAAGCTTAAGGGTTTTTTTTGTTTTTGTTTGTTTTTTTCTGGCTTGTGGTTGATGTGTGTATATATGCTATTCCTAAAGGACCTTTCAACAGGTATTATTTAAAATGTGCTGTCTTTCTCTTCTGAAGAGTAAAAAATTTTGATGACTTCTGCTGCACTACACAATCAAATGCTCTCTAAAATGAGAAAGTCAATTCCAGGAAATTGCCAATGACACAAAGTGTATATTTTGGGTGCTTGTCATTTATTTGTGCGTCCTTGTTTCCTTTCCTCGTGTCTTAGCCCCACCCCCTTAGGACGCAAGGGGAGGATACACCTGCTCATGACTCCTCAGGAAGCGTCCTCACCCCTTGTTCCTCACCTCTCCATGGTACAATTAGAGAATTGAGATGCCCTTCAAGATGGCTGAGTTCAATCACTTTCCTAGTCACGGGCTAGAGGACGGAGGAGCGAGGAAACAAGGAAGCATTAATTTGAGTACTGAGAAGCACCCTTTATTTGTTTATATATGTACAGATACTTTCTGTCACATGACAAGGGGACTTCCTGTCATGTGACTGTCTTTCCAGCTTACAACCAAACTACAATGGATCTATAGAGGTTTATATACTCAGTGACCATGTCTCCAACACCCTCCATCTGAAGCATCCAACAATATCCTCATGTGTGGAGTTGGGAATCACTTCTCCATTTTGATTATGTTTATGCACAACATGGATTATGCATCATTCATGACATAAGGTGTATTCAATTCGATTCAGTTCACATTTATTTGTATAGCGCTTTTCACAATACATATCGTTTCAAAGCTGCTTTACAGAAAATGCATGTCAACATTACAATTTAGAGTAATCTGTTATCAGAGGTTACTGTGTGCAAATTATGTAATTTCAGAAATGTACATGTACAAATAATAACTGCCAGCTTGAACGGTCTTAGGACATGACCTAGAGATAAATAAGAGTTAATAATATTGAGAAGAGGCTCTTCTGTTACAGGTAACAACTCTTTCAGTAGTTTAGTGGGTACTGGATCTAATAAACATGTTGTTGGTTTAGATGCAATGATAAGTTTATTTAGCTCTTCCTGTTCTATAGATGTAAAGCATTGCAACTGTTCTTGAGGGGCAATAATTGAGGCTGAATCATAAGACGCTGTCAAAGGATGTACATTTAGAGTTGTATTTCTGAAGCTTACGATTTTCTCAGAGAAGAAATTCATGAAGTCATTACTACTAAACTGTAATGGAATATTTTGTTCTGGTGATGTCTGTTTATTTGTTAATCTAGCCACTGCACTAAACAAGAACCTTGGATTGTTTTGGTTATTTTTTATGAGTTTGCGGAGATGCTCGGCCCTGGCTGCTTTTAGAGCCTTTTTATAACGGGAAGTGCTGTCTTTCCATGCAATTCCAAAGACTTCTAAGCGAGTTTGTCTCCATTTGTGCTCTAGATTACAAGTTTCTCTCTTGATGATGTGAGTAATACTGTTGTACCATGGTGAAGTACTTTTCTCTCAAACCTTTTTTTTAATCTGATGGGTGCAACAGTTTCTAATGTACTAGAGAAAATGGTGCCCATACTGCTAGTCATTTCCTCAAGTTCATTTGTGTGTTTGGGTACTCTGAGCATCTGATACAGATCAAGCAGGTTATTTGTGAATCTATCTATAGTTGACGGGAGAATTATTCTACCCAGTCGATAATGCGGCGCAATATGGCAAATATCAGCAGTACGCAGTATGCACATTACAAGGTAGTGATCAGTGACTTCATCACTTTGCGGTAGAATTTCTATATCAGTAGGATTTGTTCCATGTGATATAATTAAATCTAGTGTATGATTAAAACGATGAGTGGGTCTAGTGACGTTTTGATTGATCCCAAAGGAGTTTAGTAAATCTGTAAACACAGCCCCTAATGCATCATTTGTATTGTCTACATGAATGTTAAAATCTCCAACAATCAGCGCTTTATCAATGTTGACCAATAGGTCTGAGAGAAAATCTGCGAACTCATTTAGGAAATCAACATGGGGCCCAGGAGGTCTATAAATATATATTTGAACTTATATTTGACAGTGTAACATTTAGCATAATCACTTCAAATGAATTAAACCTTTTCTGAGTAACATTAAGAATATCTCTATAGATAGTAGCAACACTGCTGCCACAACCAAACAGATGGGGCTTGTGCTTATAACAGTTGCCTGGTGGAGTAGACTCATTAAGACCAAAATAATTATTTGGTTTAAGCCAAGTTTCAGTAAGGCAAAGTACATCAAAACTATTATCTGTTATCATTTCATTTACAATAACCGCCTTAGGTGTCAGCGATCTAATGTTTAGGAGCCCTAGCTTTAGAAATTGTTTTTGTTCAGAAATTTTGAGATTTTCTGGTTTAATCACGATCAGATTTTTTCTAGATCCTATATATTTATTGTTTGACCTCACTATTCAGGGAATAGACAGTTTCTATAGACTGAACTACACTCACATTTCTATCAATTAAGTGGGTAGAACACACACTGTGATTTGAGGATTGACTTACTAGTCATATGGTGTGTAGCATCTTGGAGATGTTGTCCGACAGAAGATCTTCTCCGATTCTGCTGGGGTGCAGGCCATCAGCATGGAAGAGCCTTGGTTGCTCCCAGAAAAGATTCTAATTATTTACAAAGAGCAGCTTCTGTTCATTACACCAAGACATTAACCGTTCATTTAAAGCAAATAATCTACTGAACTTTTCATGTCCTTGTCGGTACATCAGAAGCAGTCCGGACACGATGATCCTCGTCGCTGGCGATGTGCTGCGTACCGTCTCGATCAGGCTCCTGAAGTCCTGCTTCAGAACCTCCGTCTGCCGCAGCCTGATGCCGTTCACCCCCGCGTGCAGCACTACAGCTCCGATGTTCTCGTCACCATTCAGGATCGTGGTTACCTGCGCAGCAACATCTGTATTTGCACTGTATTTATTTGTGCTATTGCTTGTAATTTGATTATTTGTTATCATTTTATTACTGTTTACTTGTCTTTAAAAAAGTAGGCTATTAAAATTATATTAATTAAGCTAGTAGTTTTAGCTGTGGTATCGAAATTGGAATGGAGGATTGTGAATTTTCACTCGTATCTAAAATATTGGTGTCATGACTGCCTGTTTTTGTTTCATGGCTGGTAAAAAATAGTTTTGGCCGGTAAAAAGTCACCAGCCACTGGCAGGTGTGGCAAAGTTTTAGGCCCTGCATACACATATGCAACAAATGCCCCTTAAAAACATTTTACCATGGTCATTACTTAATAATTAATTATACTTGGTCTTAGTTTTTAATAGTCTTTTTCTCAGTGCAATGGTGCACTTGATGAATAAATTACACAAAAGTTATTCGTGCCTCGTGAAGAGAAACGTGCAAATACATTACCAACCTAACCTAAACACATAGTCGTTCCATGAGTCGCTCTCTCACTGATATACCTGATGATTTTGGAGTTAATTACTTAAAATGCAATTTATCATTGTACAAAAAAACAGAAAGCACAAGTTTGTTATGTTGTATGCTAAATATAACGGTAGAATTGTGTGTATTATCCGATGTGAGATCCAACAATCAGAGAGGTTCCCAAATCTATCAATTTTTTGATTGGTTGAAATGAACGGAGATTATCTAGTGTATTTCCATGGGTGCTCTGCCATTTCTGTGGGCACTCGAGCCCCCAAACACCCACGGGATCGGTGCCCTATGTATGGAGGTTCTTTGACTGTATTGTCTTCCTCAGTGAATTCTGTTATATGGGCTAACCAAACCTACTAAACTAGTGAAGAGGAAGAAATCTCTTTGAAATCTGATTACGTTTTTTATCATCCTCTCTTCTCTTTTCTCCTTTACAGTTTCACGACCACTTTCTTTTGTGTGTGTGTGTGTGTGTAATGTGTAAAAATAGAAATTGCCTGTAACCAAAGACATTTACAACATGAAATTATATGTTATACGTGAGATTATGAACACATTTCGAACACATTTTTGAAACATGCTTATTTCCAATGCTCAATTTTAAACCTAAGCATTAAGTAATGAATCCAAATCAGTTTGATTCATTAAGTCATTTATCCAAACCAAAATTATCCATGCTGAAACCACAAATTACGTCACAATGGGGTCATGACCCCAACAGTCATGTCTAGCCAGACTAATTCAGTAGCTACATGGCAGCCTAACTCCATAAAAAATGCTGAAAATTTTGAATTTACTTTATAGTTTTGTGCACAATATACATCAGGCTGTTGTTGTGGGTGAAGTTATTTGAGGTTGTGACCCCAACGACAGTCATTTGTGGGAAATGGTAGACTGGCCATTAAGTGAGTGAACTGGCACAGGAGGCTTTCAGCAATCATACCTGCTGGAATCATATCAGAAATCATCAAATAGCCTCAAGGCAGGCTGCCAGATCTGATATAACGGAAGTGTATGTTACACTAACAAGTGTACAGTAAAGGGGCTTTCTGTTTTTTGATCACTTTGACATGTCAGCCAATCTAATATGCCACCAGTTACACAAATTAACACAGTTACATTATCCTAGTTAAACTGAAAATCGGCCAATCTTCTGTATTTGCAGGCCCACTCAGTGAAGAAAGTAGGAGAGGTTTGACAGAAATGATGATGCTCTGAAGCATAGCAGAGCGCTTGGGGGTTTATACTTGTTGACATTTACAAGCCTCATGCTGGTCTAATGATGCAGGAACAGAAGCAGCCAGCGCACCTTAGCGATGACCTTTAGCACACTGTGGGAGTGGACCCACAAACCTGGCCAGAAACAGATACAACAGACTCTCAAACTAGCTCTGAACTAACACTCGGGCCAGCCACTAATGGAGCTCATTTATGGCAGAGAGAACATGGTTAAATTGGGATGGCTGGTTTAAGGTCTGAGTGGTTGTTTATGGTGGCCCAGGGTTTGACAGATTTTCAGAGAACACCTCTGCATTTGCTGTTAAGGCTTCAACAGTTTTGAAATGCCATAGATCCCATGAATAAACAAGGAATGAGCTATTGATTTCCTGCATCCTATGACATAATCTGGACAGCACATCAGATTTGGACCAGGTTTAGCTTACTGACAAAGGAAAAGGAGCAATCTTGTCATGCATTCACAGTTACTAATCAAAACATCTAACTCTTTAAACAAGAAACCACTATTATTATTTTTTTATTTTAAAACATTTTTGAAGGTGAAATTGATAGAATTATTTGGTTGAAGACTTTAAAACGATGAGTGAAGACCTTATGTAACAATGTGCTTTAACCAGCTACGCATTCAGTGAGTCTTTCTTGTGCATGCATGACTCTTCAGTGAAAATCATTTTTGACTTTAACCTCTTTAGCGGATGGCCCTCTTACACTCATTCGGCTGACAGCTGCTCTAGGTATAACAGATTCATCCTTTTTGAAAATTTTGTTCCCAGATATCTCATGAAGGACCTATATTAGACATCACTGCTGCATATACAGTATGTGCTTGTTGTCTTGAAGAAATTCAAGGTTACAGGAAATTGAATACAGTTAAAAGCCATATTATGCAAGAATAATTGCATATCTCAGTTGTTGTTTTTTCTTCACTAAAATACCCTTACACACCTTAGACAAGTAGAAAAAAGTGAAAACTGCATGTCTTAAAGGGTTAGTTCACCCAAAAATGAAAATAATGTCATTTATAACTCACCCTCATGCCGTTCCACACCCGTAAGACCTTCGTTCATCTTTGGAACACAAATTAAGATATTTTTGTTGAAATCCGATGGCTCAGTGAGGCCTGCATAGCCAGCAATGACATTTCCTGTCTCAAGATCCACAAAGGTACTAAAAACATATTTAAATCAGTTCATGTGAGTACAGTGGTTCAATATTAATATTATAAAGTGACGATAATATCTTTGGTGCGTCAAAAAAACATAGTAACGACTTATATAGTGATGGCCGATTTCAAAACACTGCTTCATGAAGCTGCGGAGCGTTATGAATGTCATTGCTGGCTATGGAGGCCTCACTGAGCCACTGGATTTCAACAAAAATATCTTAATTTGTGTTCCGAAGATTAACGAAGGTCTGACAGGGTGTGGAACGGCATGAGGGTGAGTAATTAATGACAGAATTTTCATTTTTGGGTGAACTAACCCTTTAAGTAAAAGTATATAACCCAAGCCTTGATCTCTCTGAAAATTTGTATTATAGCATTCAGCAAGGGTTTCTGTCTTTCTGTGGTAAGAAAAAGAAAAAAGCGCAAATACTAGAAGATCAGAAAAATAAATTACAGGTCAATTTTGTGTAAAAATATCTCAAATACGCAACTGAAGCATGTTTTATGTAGTCAATGTTTAAGTATAAACTAATAGTACTCAAAATTAAGTTAAAATAAGGTAAATTGCAAATAAGATATTAATGTTGCAGGAAAATGCATAGGCTACCAAAAATATCATATGCCAATTTTTGCCTTATCTGTTATGGCGATCTGTTTTAACATGTATATGATGCATAATTAGATTATGACATAAGATTTGCAATGTGCATGTAAACAGTCATTGTAGATTCAAAACATGGAAAATGATGTGCATGTAAACGTGGTCATTAGTACTCAAAAGTTTACTTAATGATGTCATATTGGTCTATTAAACTAAACATCAACAGCCAATGTGCCCTTTCTTTAGCATAGGCTAAATGAGGGGAAAATATGACACTTCTGATCCAGGATCATTATACGGAAATAATCTATTCTTGTACGGTACCCTAATGATTTTTTTGCGAATACGCCATGCACTTGTAGTTTATAACACACACACACACACACACACACAAGCTGACGGGTACCGGAGTGATTTATATCAACGCCTACCTTCCCTTGGCGTGTGCTTGCGGAAGAGCCGTTACCTGGTTACAGGGGAGTGATGGAGCATTGAGTAATGTAATGTTCAGGACTCCACAGATATGAGAGTTTCTCTCTCGCTCGCCGAGTCAAGCCACCACGCGCTGTTCCTGCAGCATCTTCGGAACGCGCAACCAACACCTTGTCCAGGAAAAACGGTTTAATCTCCGCCTTAAGTTAAAAAATATCTCCACGAAGAGTCTCCAGTTTGTCATATTCCCAATAGTAAGGACCAAGTTGGCCGACAAATATTGGTTTAAGGTAGGAAACTTTGCAAAGCGCATTTTTTGGGATTTGTTCATTCTTTGGTCAGTGTAGCCTATAAAGAGTTTATGGTTATTCGTTCTATTTAAAACTGTTTAAAATAATACTTGGTAATAAATAGTAGGCAAATGTAGATAAGTGCTGTGTGATGACAGATTCTAGGCTATTTCAGGGCTCATTCGTGACTGCAGTAAACACTGTTGTTTTTTCAGTCAGTGTAAAAGGGATATTAGCAAGACAGGTGAAGCGCAGGTGCTATTTACACCAATTACTCCGTGTTATTAGAGCGTTAATGTTACTTGGTAACATTATTAGTAAAGTCTTCTATTCATATTGTAGCAACCGTCTTCTGGGTAAGGATGATTATGGGCTATGTAAATACTTTGTAAATATGCTTACTGTTTTTTTTTTTTTTTTTTTTGTATGTGTGCAATGGATTTTGAGTGATGTGATCATTGCTCCTACATTTTGTGAACAAAATAACTCTTAACCCAGTTTTGCTTATCCAGATCTTTTCACGACCTATAACTTGGATAAAAAGCTTTTTATGTTTTATTCACTTTCTGTGAAGTTATCGAAATGTCTAAATACAGTTTTAAAACCCGATTTTGTGGGTTTCTAGCAAATGTATTAAATGAACAGCAAAAAAGAATTATAAAATAAAATAAAACTATGCAAATAATAAGAATAACAAGGTTGCAAAACGTGCAAATTTTGTGCAATTTAGGCTTTCACTCGGTAGCAACATTTGTTATGTAGTTATTGATGAACTTGTATTTGCTAATTGAAAAAAAAAAATTGTTTAATCCTTTCCCCCCTACAGTAACATGCTTGAATGGTTGAGCTTGATAAATGCAGACAAAATACAATTTGTGTAAAATTTAAGAAAAAAATGTCTTTTTCACTCCATGCTGTAGAAAAACAAAAAACATTCTAAATATTCAATCCTGAATATGAGATTACATACTGTATGAGGATGAGTCTTGCATTGAGCTGCACAGCTGAAGACCTAACTCAAAAACCCACTGAGTGTAAGCAAAGTAAATTGCACCTTTTGCTCTAGGAGAAAATTGAACTCATGGCTGTGAGAACACTCAGTGATGTTCACAAAGAAGAAGAAGAAGCCTGCTAAAGGCAGGCATACTAGCCAGCGAGCCAAGAGACCCAGCCTGTTCGATTCTCAAACAAGATGTGTCAGTTTTGACAGCCTACATAGTGTAACTGGTAAACTGGCTCTGCTTATATGGAGCCATTTGAGAACATCTTGACCAGTATCTTTCACAGACGGATAATTCCAACCTTTAGCATTGCAAATGTTTATTGCTGCTTAAATGGATGCCATTTTATAGTCTTCTCTCCTGTTAAGTAGTTAGTTATGAATAAAGATTACATTTTGTGGGTTTGCCTGACCTCCAAATGGATATATATTTTCGTAGTCTTCTACATGAATAAAACAGAGAGAGAGACTGATTGAAAAAAGAATAAGGGGGAGAAAGAGAAACAGAATGAGAGTGGGAGGGCAGGAGTGGTAAATATGTACCCCCCTCCACTGCCTAATTAACAGCTCCTAGTCCTGTTACCCTTTAGCTGACAGTCCTGACAGCCTGTCTCTTTAAATCAAATGGTCTCCGAATATACCTGTTCATTCCACAAGTCTGTGGAGCATAAGTTCTTGACATGTTTCTTATCAATACCAGGAGATTTTCACATTCATGCACTTTTGTATGTTGCATGGTCTGGTGTAATCCATTGTGATCTGCTGACTTTCACAAACATGTCTGGGTGCATCGAGTGTGTTATTGTATTATATTTTATTTTTACCCACAGAACATGTCAGCGCCTCTGTCAATAGCCTTTCGACTTTTCTCAGTGAGAGTGTGACTGTGTGAATAACAGTGGGGCTGCATTGTCTCATCACATGCCTCTCTCCATCCCAACACTGCTCCAACTGTTCCACCCACATGCAGCACACACTTTACTATCCATCATATAGAAAGTTAGTACAGCACACTAAACATCTACCACTCATTTTTATGCTGGCAGAGATTTTTCAAAGATGTGCTTCCAAAGTGTGAAAAGTATATGGCTTTTAATTTAACATGTTCATTTAGTTTTTCATTAATTATACTTTAAAAAACGATGACAAAAACATTAACACCATTAATGATACTCCCTGACCCATAATGAGGGATTTTTCTACCATCAAAGCAATCTAAACTTACTGTAGGCCAGCGACAGGCTTTTGTTCATTGATATGGAAATAAGTCAAATAATATTTTGACCTGTAAAGCCACTTTTTGTAATTTCTATTCAATGCTTTCATCTGCCAAAATAATGCAAAGTTATATCTTACATACATATATTACATATACATATTAAAATAAAAATATATAATAAATTTAATTAACTCAGTTAAAGATTTTATTTGATTGGCAGCCCTAGCAAAGAATAACATAAAGTACATTCAGATCAATGCTGTAGTGATGCATAGATCAAATGGCTGCTGTCATATTTTATGAATTTCTCTTTCTCTGTCTGTCACTCTGTCTCTTTAGTGCACTCATATGCAACCTAAATCTCTTATTTTCTGACTGACTTTCTGACATAGTTCATAATTTCTTTTGAATTGTGAGAGGCTGATTGAACACAGGGCTGCTATTTAAAGATTTGCTTATTCTCAAAGAGGTAGAAATAATGCAATGACGTCAGCTCTTGACGTTAAAAGACCACAACTGTGCCCAGGTGATTGAATGTCTTTCTATGTCTTCAAGGCGAAGCTTGAATGTATGGCTTGAGATCGTTTCAGACAGGTTCAAGATATCTGATGCTATCAACGGAGGAACTAATCAGGTCAGCTTATGTGGCAAAGTAAGCTTGTGGATTTGATCTGGTGATATGGAGTGATTTTTGTTTGAGGAGGTCCATGTGACTTTTCCGCAGCATTTCAAGGGTGAGATAGCAAATCTTTGAAAGATCAGTTTAGAAACAGCCTGACAGGCATGAACAGTGAATGTGTGGCCCATAAGATCTAACTGAACCAGCCTGCAGGGAGTGATATAATTTCTCTCAGGACTAGTAACAATCAATTACCACAGCTTTGGGGTAGGAATTTAAAAATATCTAGTTAAGTCATGAAACTCTAGAGGGCACAGGCTGACAGGTCCTTTACATGCAGTCTGCAAGCAATCACTGCATGGCACAAGCTGATTGGCCTCTGCTGATCTTGCAGCCAATGAGATTGCTTGCTCAGCATTTAAATAGTCTGGTTCATTGTTTGCTGTAAGCTAGTCCTGCAGCACTCTATTGGCGCTTTTCCACTGCGTGGAATGAGCTCGGTTTGGTTCGGCGCGGCTCGGCTCGCTTACTTTCGGTTTGCTTTTCCACTGCAGTTTAGTACCGCTTCAAAGTGGGTGGGATTATTCGGTTGTTTAGTCTGACGTCATGTGGCAGCTCTTCCGGGACCAAACGCTCTATCTTATATACCACAAGAAAACAACAGATGGTGTTAATATACACACGATGTGGTGTAATATTATCAAAAAATTACAGTCATAACCTTTATCTCCACACCAAAATCCCAGATGGCCAGACAGTGATTCATCTTTTATAAATCTTTAAAATATTAATGTCTGTGACGGTGTGAGCATGGAGACTGTTGTGTAGACTGTAAGTATTTTAAATGTTTAAGTTTTTAAAATGTTAAACATTTAATTTGAATAAACAGTGCTCATAAACGGCCGTCGAGATGGGATTCTCAAGTGAAACGAGTCGAGGCTTTGATGGCGTTCCACAACTTAACAAGCAGATAGACTGATTGTTATAGTTGCGCCACCTTTACTGCCGTGAATCTGCTCCTTGGCTACCAACGAGTCTGCACCTCGTCTACTGACCACGATACAGCCATTTCTTTTTTCAAGTTGCGTGCGACAGTTGTTTAAAGCAAGTCATTTAAAAAAAAGTCACACGAACAAATGATACTGCGGTGGCTGTTACTGACTATTTAAATCTAGGGGGTTTGGTGTCTCGTGTTTCAAATCCAATGACGCTGGTAGTGATGATTCTCTCTGACCAATCAGTGATCTGCAGTGTTTACACGTCACATTTAGTATCGGTACGGCATGCTTGAAACCTCAACCGAGGTGGTACTATTTAAGCGAGCCGTACCGAGCCGTCCCATGCAGTGGAAATGCGCCATATCAGAAGCCTCTTTTCCACCGTTGGGCTGAACGCTTCTAAGAATGGTAAGGAACGGTTCCAGTTATATTTCCACTTCAGCCCGGTATGGCACGGCACGATTAAAAACTGTTCTCGCCCTGGAATTCTCAACACGGTTGCTGAACCATGTTGGTAAAATGCGTGTAGTGACATTGCAACTCAGAATTGGTCACATGTCTGTTACCTGGCTACCATTTTCTCTGTAGCTGGCTAAGCGTGCTATTTATGTGATGTAAATACAAATGAATAATAAAATTAAAAGAAATATCTGATCATCTTACATAACGCGCTCGCTATTTACATCTCGTATCATCTGTAAACTCTTGCGTTACACCAACGCATCAACGCATTTGTAATACATTTCAAAGAGCTCTGTTATCAGCCCCACAGTGGAAAATAAAACCATATCCGTACCACTTAAGACGGATTAGCGCAGAATGGAGCAGTTAAGCAAAGAGAACAGTTTTGCCCGATGGTGGACAAGCAGCAATAGTTCCTCAGAAACCCTCCACCTCCCCCGGCTCCACCTGCCTAGATCTGCTACAGGATTTATGTATGTCTATTTATGCAGCAGCATATCTTACATGCTCACAGCAAATGTAGCATGTCTGTATATATTAGCAGTAAATAGTCCATACTTGATCTGCAGCAGAAGCAGTCTGTGAGTCTTTTTGAAAGTTTTAAAATCCATATCTAGATATTTCGAATAACTGGAAATGTCAGAAATTCATTGTCCAAAAAGTATGGTAACACTGCATAGTGTTTTCACTTAAAATAATAGTTCTCACAACAATGAAAATTCTGTCATCATTTACTCATCCTCGTGTCATTCCAAACCTGAATGACTGACTTGCTGCTATGGAACACAAAGGGTAAATTTCTAAAAATCTTGAAAATAAATTTCAGACTGTTTGGTCACACATGCTTCATACACGCTTTGCTTTTATAATAAAAAGTAGATAATCACTAAAAATCTGTTTAAAAAAATAATAATTCAACAGTCCTATAAAGAAATGCAAGTTTGAAATTACATGAAGGTGAATAAATGATGACAGAATTTTCATTTTTGGGTAAACTATTCTTTTAAGGACATGCTGGATGATGAATTTATGAGCAATTCAAGGCCTCCTGGCTAGTTAGAGTTACAAAGGATGATGGGATAGCTCCCAGATGGAAGGCTCCTGCTGCTCATCAGCACAAACACAGACTTAAGCTGTAAATGTGGTGCAAACCTTCAACAAGTGTTATGTGATTTACTTTAATATGAATAGATTCATGCCTGTGGTGGTGACACACATGGTGTAGATTTACGTGCATCTGTGCAATAACAATGCCAGAAAGCAATAACACTGAGTATTTTAACAGTTCATATCATCAGCAGTCTGAATAGCATGAGAATGGTCTCTTTAAGTGTGCAAAATTTTTCAATTAGAAAAGCAAACAAGACAGAATGAAAACACTAATTACCAAAGCATTGTCCCTGACACAGAGAAAAGAAGCAGAGTGGTGTGACATTTAACACAAGTGAAATCCTGCTCCTCATCATAGGTGTATAATTGCGGTTCTAGGACTTAGACATCTTAACATGTTTCATGTATGAGACGAATGTGTACAATTAAGTACTCTTATGTGATTGAATCAATCTGGCAAACTTCACCAGAGAGCAAATTTACTGTTAATATGAGCATCAAGGGCCAGTGATCTGATTAGCTGATGGGAACACTATGGAGATGGAGAAGAATATTTAAAACAGAATGTAATGCATAGGGACACAAAGGTGACACCATATAGCAGATGTTTATAAAACATTCATAGGCTATCTTTAGTAATATTAATGTGACTTTTCTCAGCAGTTTTGTTTTTCACTGCAGAGAGATCGCATCTCTGTAACTGGGTCCATTTCCCATTACCATTCTTTTCATGTATAATGAATGATTATTATTTCTTTGTTTCCATCATCAATTCATTTTAATCTCAAGAAGACAGCAGTGAAGGCAGAGGGTTTTTAAATGAAGGTTTTAGGCATTATATTAGCTTCTTTTTTAAATTGGTGTCGCATGCATAACAATCTGCAACTATTTTTTTTTTTTTTAAATATTGTTTAAATAAAATGACATCTGTATCCACTTTATTCTGCAACACGGAAGTAAGCTATTTTCTGTGAATGTTTGAGACTTCTGATTCATTACCTGCTAACTAAGAAGTGCACTAAACTGTAAACAATTTTCACTACTAACCAGTGTTGTTATGATGATTATAATTGTTAAAAATAGTTTTAAAAATTAAACTTAAAAATTAGGTGGATAGAAAAACCCTGTGTGCTGTAATTTTTCATATTTCAGTGTATATTGTTGTAAAGTTTATGCATAACATGACACAACAACATCAAAATAACTCTCAGACTCATTTCAAACTTATTAGAAGCTCATTTGTATCCTACAACATGAGATGTTGTGTTAGTCCTTCACTGTCTGTATAATGCATGTGCATCTGTTTGGGAATTGCAAATTCTCTTTATTAATGAAGCAGCATCCAGCAGAGCTGACGCTTCTAGGAAAAATGCAAATAGAAATATTTGTAAGCATTTTAATTATGTCATACTGTGCATGTATGGAAAACCAGGTAACATAAAGATTAACTATTCATGTTTACACTGATGCAGCTTGTTTCAAAGTTTGTTATTCAGATCAATAGTTTCTGTTTTTTCTGACTAAACAATATCACTTCTTAACAAGTACATATTGGCCCCTTTTTAAATGTACCTCTTGCAGTCCTCCTCTGAGAGACACTTTGGTGAGCTAATGCGTGAGAGTCTGGAGTCCATAACAGGGCAGGGTCAGCAAAAGAGCACATCGAGGGCACAGAGCAGGCACAAAGGTGTGGGGGGTCTCGTGAGCTCACTTATGTCAAATAACATGGCAAATGGGACACCCTTTGGTGTTGTGAACTTCAGAGACGTGCAAAGGCCACATCAAGTTATTTCCGAGAGTTGAAGTGAGTTGAATTATACGTCTATAGACAGTAATGATTATCATAATCTCCATATCGTATTTGATATTTAGGTTGATCAGATAGTTACATTCACTACAGACACATATGTCCTAAACAATAAACAAAATAATAAAGAACATACTTTTACAGGGAAACACAAGAAAATCAACCTCTAAAAATAATTTAATTTTGTGGTTGATTTAATGTCTATGTAGTTATTTTGTTGTTGTTGATTTAGGCTGTTTTTTTAGCTGATAAACTCCTGCTAATTCATTTGAGACCAATTCAAACCCGCATAAATGAGTCATATCTGTTGTTCTCTGTCTATAGGTGAATTAATCTCCATTTTATTTGGGAAAAAGCAATCAAATCCTCACAAATGAACTGCAATGAACTGTAAAAATTATAATTCCCGATACAGAGGTTAGGTTATTCTACACCATTATTTTTTTGCAGAGTTACATTCACTGTAATTTTGTGTCTTGCGTACTTGCATTGCTTAGAGCATATTTAATCATAAAAGTGATTGTCTGAACTAAAAAATGGTGACAAAAGTTCACAACAGATTGGTTTAACCTTCTATTGCACATTGTAATACATGTGATTTAACTTTTCTATTTTTAAATGGCACTTTTATGTAACAAATGTTAAAAAGAGGTGCTCTACCAACAGAAGAGGAGGTGCAACCAAAAAGCATATGAGCTGAACAAAGGTGCAACACTCACTCTTCAAAGTTCAAGCTTTATTAATTAAAACAACATGACGTTCCGGCTGTCTGATGAAGGCCTTGGATGGCCGAAATGTCATGTTGTTTTAATTAATAAAGCTTGAACTTTGAAGAGTAAATGGCACTTTTAGAATTTTTCTTACTCATCAATCTGAAAAGATTTGTTTAAATTAGTCAATGATTGATTAACAATTTATACTGTATTTGGTGGCTTTATGTAGCAGACATCGATACTTACAAAACAACAACAACAAAAGCACAGCGACCTCAGAGAGAGAGAGATACTTTCATCAAAGAGAGGCTAAGGCCCACTCGTGCTACCCCCTATAGAATCAGGTGGAAAAAATGAATAGACTGATGAGGAGCATGTTGTTATCAAATACAAAAGAGCACATAGACAGTGTCCATTTGAAGTCTGATAAAGAAGTCTGATAAAGATCATAAGTCATTCAGAACATGGAGGTTGCTTGATTATGACATTAGTATTCCTCCCCTTGTAATTGCAAATGTTAATTTCAATTAATAAAATATTTATTATAGGTGGTAATGGCATTTTGATGATCCCATCCCATTATAATCAGTGAAGCTGCAAGTTTCAGTACATGCACCATGTTCTGCAGTCTTAGGAACACTTGCAATTTCATTGGGTATTACATCATCTGCTTTGTAAGATAGCGGCACATGTAACATGTATTGAATAAAATTACTGCCAGTGCTTTTCACTTCGTTTGTGCCACGTGTCTGGCAATGCCGTTGCTAGACCCCTGTCTTTCATCTCAGCCCCCCTTAAAATCTGCAATTAACTCAGCTGTCAGCGCGCTTGAAATCTGTGATTAGATGATCTCTCTTCACCTTTGCTAAAAACAGCAGCTGCAGTAATATGTCTGAGGTTATTTCACTCCAAATCAATGCCTTACCAGTCATTAAAATAATTTTTAAGTTCGTTACATGAAGTATTCTCCTTCTCTAATCAGTGGAGGAAGTAGAATCATTTCTGGGCTCCTCATGTCAGTTGATGTTCAGCTCTAAATTAATAAAATATAAAACTTTAAAAATGTATCTCTGGATCAGATGGCTTAAAACCCACTCATCAGGATCAGTTGTCATTACTGGCTTAAATATTTGATTGATTGCATTCATGCATACAACAGATTTTTTTTGTGATTGGTTATCACTGCAAGAAAACATGCTGTAAATAAAACATTTTAGAAATAATGAGAGTAAATGGAAATGGAATGCTGTAATTGACAATTTTAGTAAGTAGTTAATTGTGAAAATTATATTAATTGTCCAGCCATAGTGCATTAAGTCAAGCATCTCTTGAGACAAATCATAAAAATAGATGAGATAAGATTGTCTCTTTCACTAATTGGTGGTATAGTATATGAATGTGATTGTTCTTATCTAGCATTTTTCCCAGGAGATGAACCACTGAGTGGATGATCATATGATCAGATGGACCACTGAATGGATAAATGGCTCCCATGAGGCAGTGGGTGAGAGAAGACAGATTAAAGTGAGCATTTGTTAAAACAATACTGACCTCTCTGAGCAGAGCAGGCCTCTGTCTACAAAGCAATGAGATGGAAGGAGAGGAGAAAAGGACAGGTTGAATGATGAATTATGCATTTGCTCTCACCATTGTCCTTTCAGAAAAGTATCTTCCTCAGTTTAGGAAAAAAAGTTAGTATTTAGCTCATGTTAATTGTGAACCTGGACCACAAAACCAGTCAAAAGGGTCAATTTATTGAAATTGAGATTTATACATCATCTGAAAGCTGAATTTATGCTTTCCATTGATGTATGGTTTGTTAGGATAGGACAATATTTGGCCAAGATACAACTATTTGAAAATCTGGAATCTGAGGGTGCAAAAAAAAATCAAAATATTGAGAAAATCACTTTTAAAGTTGTCCAAATGAAGTCCTTAGCAATGCATATCAACTCACAAAAATAAATTTTTGATATATTTACGGTAGGAAATTTACAAAATATATTCATGGAACATGATCTTTACTTTATATCCCAATGATTTTTGGCATAAAAGAAAAATCGATAATTTTGACCCATATTGACCCGTATTGTTGACTATTGCTACAAATATACCCGTGCGACTTATGACTGGTTTTGTGGTCCAGGGTCACATATTGATATTAAAAGGAACTCTGACTTCTGAGTCTAAAGGGTTGTCAAACTCCATTTCAACAATATAGTAAAGATGATGTACATTAAATGGTGGACATCAAAGCTTAAACAAAATGTACTATTAGCACTGCTAACTACTAGTAAGTGTTTCTTTGTTTTGCTCCAAAATCAGCCTGTGGTGCAGTGTCATTATAAATTGTATAAAAAGACGTATAAAGGTTTTCTTTCTTCTCCTGTCTGCATGTCTGATTCATCCATGTAACTTTAAAAGAACTAATTAACTTTAAAATACTGCAAAAAACACTTCTTGCACACTTAGTCTTAATGAAATCAATTATTTGATCATCTGAGAAGATTTTTAAGCAAAACTGGAGCCAAAAAAAATGTTTTTGATGGTTTGGATAGCTATTTAATCATGAAGATTACACGCGTGGAGCCGTATGAATGTCAGGGACTTAAAAGATCACAGCCTTTCTTCTCCTGCTTTTATCTCTTTTCACTTATTATTCTCTTTGTTTGACTTGCACTTTTATTATTTTCTATATTCATTTTCCCCATTTCAACATGGCACTGAATACTACTTTCATCTCTCTTTTTTGGGAAACAAATCTTTGCAACTCTATAGATATTTTCGTAATGAATTAGCTTTCATTATAATGTAACATCATTAGAAGACTTTATTCTGAAATGTTTCAAAATATTGACTTATGCGCTCAATAGCAGGGAGCTTCAAAGAATGAGCACAGTAATTGTCAATAAGATTACATCTTTTAGATATATCTAAATTCTTAAAACAAAACAGGTTGTTCTTTAATAATTAAAAAAAAAAGTTGTCTGATATACAGTGAGTTCTTGCTGGTATCCAATGTCTCCCATTTTATATATAAACTTAATTTGGTCATATCTCAGCTTAGATTACATTAAATCTCTATATAGAGCATGATAGTGGCAGTTCTTCTCTGCATGTTTTCCCCTGTCTCTCTGTATGAGTGCCACAGTGGTCCAGAGTCAATTTATCTTCCCTATTCTCTGCTTCTAGCTGTAATTGGGAAGGAGATAGAGAAATTAAATAGAAATGGAGAGAGGCAGGTGTGAATATCTAACATACCAGGCTTTTCTATTTCAACAAAGAGATATGAACATAAGACTGCATCACCTGATCCAACTTACTCTTATCTCTTATAAGTCATAAGTCGCAGGGGTATATTTGTAGCAAAAGCCAACAATACATTGCATGGGTCAAAATTATTGATTTTTCTTTTATGCCAAAAATCATTAGGATATTAAGTAAAGATCATGTTCCATGAATATATTTTGTACATTTCCTACCGTAAATATTTCAAAAATGTATTTTTGTGAGTTGATATGCATTGCTAAGGACTTCATTTGAACAACTTTAAAGACGATTTTCTCAATATTTTGATTTTTTTCCACCCTCAGATTCCAGATTTTCAAGTAGTTGTATCCTCAGAATAAACATGCAGCACGTGCACAGACAGACTGTGAATGGGCTTCTAATCATCTGCTCAGTCAGTTCCCAGTATGCATGATTGCTAATAAAATGTCAATTATTAGCCTTGGTACAAAAGCCGCATGTGGGAGTGCATAGTGTTTGAACTGTCTGAAGAGTGAATGTACACCAAGACAAGCCAAACACAAACATCCCTGCAGAGTCAGTCTCATTGCCGTTGCCATCAATGCAATTGTTTCCTGTCTGACTCGACGTGCATCTGTCACCCTTTATTCATTCCTTTTATTTTGATAATGTTGTTTTAAATTACTATTCCCAGCATAGCACACCTTGCTTCTGTTTGCACTTTAGAATTTAATTGTCACGGTGCTTATTTGTATTTTCATATTTCAAGTATGCAGTGCTAATGTTTTATAATGCTTCCATTCTACTTGTTCAGCAAGGTACTGCTGAGGCAGACTTTTCTCTACTGAGCATCACATATACACGGGATAATTGGCATGCCTGATTGCCTTAGGGACAAAAATAACACCATCCAAAACCCTGTGAGCCATGTGAGTGTTTTTACGATGAACTGTCCTCTGCAATCCCTTTTTATGTCATTTGTCTAGTGTTTAGTCCAGTGGTTCTTAAAGTCCCCCTGAAATCAAAATGTAAGTTTTTTTTAGCTTTTAGTATGAATATGTTAGCCTTAAGGTTATGAATAAGCTGCTGTGTTCCAAAACAATGACAAAATTCGGGAGGAGCAACGTTCAAATAATCTGACTAATCATCACGTCATTTCAGCCAGCTGTTAGCAATCAGTAATCAACTTATCTACCCAATCAGCATGAGTGAAAGCATATATAGACACAGTCGACTCACCCATATTCCTCGACAGTTTTACAGCATCCCTCCACCACCCCGTCTCCTCACACTTGCCTGGTTACTTTCCTAACCAGAATACGCAGAGAGTACTCTGGGTTCGGGCCAAAATACCGAGCTCGGAGCCCTCTCCTCGGACAGCACGCCAAATACACATACTACTTACTATCTGATTATTTGTAAGTGTGAACTCATGAAATTCACATTTAGGAGATATTAGCATTCAAAACTTAGTCTCTCACTTCCGCTAAAATGGATCACAGATTTTCAAGACATCACCGCGAATTGCAGCTTCTCATCAAATCTTCTGTCCAATCAAATGCTCTCTAGAATCTGAAGCCCCGCCCCCTCCTACACTATAAACAGACGCTGAAGCTGCAGCTGAAATCAGTCATTTGTTCACACATTTACTAGTTTCTACATGGTGAATGGCACATAGTGCACTATATAGAGGATAGGGAACGATTCAGACAGTGTAAATTTGCTTTCCATTGACGCAAATAAAGTCCGTTTTCGTGTTAGTGTCACGTGAACCTCCGTGAGCACAGTCTGCTCCAGACACGAGAGCACAGAGTGGATCATATCCGTGGACTGCAAGTCAACTCAAACCACAAAAGGTATCGGACCCATTTGAATTCTGCACAGAATGCTGTATTTTAAAGCGAGAAGATTAGGAGGAGAAAAGGTTAGAGATTAGAAGGAAACTGAGGTTTTACCGAGTTTAACGGCTCTGGCCGAGCTGTGGTATGAACTATTGGCTATTTTAAAAATGGGGTGGGGCTGTTCGTTATGTCCCGCCTTGTCTTCCTGTTTCAGTTGAAATTACATCAACACATTGAATAATTCTGCGTGTTCCAAGACACTTCAGTGGGCCTTTAACCAGGGCACCTCTGGAAAGTAACCTTTAAGGTATAGCCTAAAATCTGGAATTATATGGTAATATATAATTATATATCATGAATATTAAATGTAATAATATTTAATAATAGTTAAAATAATAATAATAAAAAGTAGTTTTATGTGTAATGTATATAATTTAATTAAAATAGTTAAAGTTAAAAAAACCCCTACTAAAATCAAAATCTTCAGCATGTAAACTGAACATATATCTCACTTCGATCAAAATGCACTACTAAACACTCTCTCATTTTTTTCCCACTGCAGCACAGAGGTCTCTGTGGTCCAATTTTCCCTCTACTCCAAGTTTCATTCAACACCTGCCTACTCCTGCGGAGCAGTACACTTGTTCCCTGCTCATAATGAATTTAATCCTGTCTGGTCCCGCTTATTTTAGGTCTCAGTACAGCAATCCTGCATTTTATTCCTCCTTGTATTTCACATTTTCCCATTGATCAAATAACTTGTGAGATGTCCACTTTAATTTTAATCAAATTTGTATCATTTTTCAATATAATGTCAAAAAGACGTATAATAGTAATTATTAATTTAGGCTACACTGTTTGTTTTTTTGTTTTGTTTTTTTACAAAAGTTTAAATCTCAAAACAGATTTCATGTTTAAATTAAATTTCATAAGGCATCATTGTCTTAATTGGCATCAAATAAATGTGGTCCTTTGAATATTGTCTTGGGTCTTGAGGTCAGAAATCTTGAGAACCACTGATCTAGTCTATTGTATGTTTTCACTTGGTAAGCTAACAGTGTGAAACAAACTTGCTAACAATGGTGCTTTTGTCTGTAGATTATGCATTTATTGAATGTGAGAGTGCATTGAGAGAGAAATGATAGTTTGTGGTTGTTCTCTGTGCAGGACAATGGCCCCCAGCTGAAGGCAGTGACGGCAAGAGGGTGAGATGGAGCTGACCTCAACAGACGCCTCTGCTGCGCTGAGCTTATGGGGCAACAGCTCCATTCCTGGTTTCCTCCTTAACGAGAGCGTTCTCAATGACACCTGTTTCCTCAATGCTTCAAACTGCACCAATGAGACAGATCCGGGGAACCGAGCAGGAACGAGCATGGCAGGAATCCTCATCCCTCTCATTTACATAATCGTCTGCGTCGTCGGCCTGGGAGGAAACTCTCTTGTCATTCACATCGTCCTGCACTACTCCAAGACGGAGTCGGTGACCAACATCTACATCCTGAATCTAGCTATAGCCGATGAGCTCTTCATGCTGGGCCTTCCATTCCTCGCTGTGCAGAACGCCATGCACTCCTGGCCCTTCGGCTCATTCACGTGCAGGTTGGTCATGACCGTTGACGGCATTAACCAGTTCACCAGCATCTTCTGCCTCACCGTAATGAGCATCGATCGCTACCTGGCCGTGGTACATCCAATTCGGTCCTCTAAATGGAGGCGACCACAGGTGGCCAAGGCTGTGAATGGAACAATCTGGGCAGTCTCCTTTTTGGTGGTCTTGCCTGTGGTGATTTTTGCAAACGTGCAACGAGAAGGAGGAATCTGCAACATTATATGGCCGGAGCCAGCCAACATCTGGGGAGCAGCATTTATAATTTACACCTCCACAGTTGGCTTTTTCTGTCCCTTACTAGTCATCTGCATGTGTTATCTCCTCATTGTGATCAAGGTCCGCAGCTCAGGAAAGAAGGTTCATGCCACGTCAACCAAACGGCGCAAGTCGGAGCGAAAGGTCACACGAATGGTGGTGATAGTGGTGGCTGTGTTTGTTTTCTGCTGGATGCCGTTTTACGCCCTCAACATCATAAACCTGGTGGAATCGCTCCGTGACGAGCCGCAGGGCCTGCATCTTTTCGTAGTGGTATTGTCTTATGCCAACAGCTGTGCTAACCCTATTGTTTACGGCTTCCTTTCGGACAACTTCAAGCGGGGTTTCCGGAAAGCCCTATGCCGCTCATCTCGAAGGGTCGAGAACCACGAGCCCACCGAACAGCAGCAGCAGCATCAGCATCAGGAGGAACGAAGAAGAGTGCTCATGCCCAGGGAAAGCCTTAGAAGAGCAGTGAGAGATGAAGAGGATGAGGAAGAAGAAGAGGACAGGGAGGAAGTGACAGAGATGACGGAAATTTGCAGGATTACTCAGAATGGAAATGGAAGCGGACAAGCTGAAAGTACACGAGCGCTTTTCTTAGAGCGACCCTCGGGTACAGGGGTTTCTGAGGTATGTTCGCCAGACAGGAGAGGCACGGGTGGGGGTGCTGTTGGTAAAGGACCGGGATTTGGGCCTGCTGCAACCTTGCTGAACGGGGCCAAAAATGGGAATGTGAAAACACTGCCAGAGGAACCAGTGGAAAAGAACACCTCACTGGAGATCAGCTACTTGTAAACTTGTGATCTGTTTCCAGCTGGAAAAATAGTATTATTGTACATGCCTCTGTTCAGTCTAGTTACTTTCTCTCCTGGAGTCTATCAATTCGTCTTAATGTCTGAGTTTACTATGAAATTTCCTTCTGGTAATTAGACTTAATGATATGGAAGTGTACAATTTTAAAGCAGAATTTAAAAATTCACAATGGATTTTGCCTTATTTATAGGACTTGGCAAATCAAAACAAGGGTTTTCTGCAGCATTTCATGGTTTCAGTACCTATATGGGACCAGCACCACAATATGTGAAGCATCTATGTGCCTTTTTCTAAATTTATTGAGGAGATTTAATCAATGCAATGAATCCATGGCTACGACTGGGCACTAGATCACTAAGTACATTTGCATGCACATTTGCTTGATTATAACTGTGCATGGAAACGTACTTAGTGAGACTTGTAGCATGTTAATGTGATAAAATAATGGAGAAGATTTTGTACATGTAAACAGGTCAGTAATTATATACCACACAAATTCCTACATCAGCTTGTAGTTTTCTGTAAATATATTTTGTATGTGCTTTTTGCCTTACTTGTAAAATTATTGTGCACTAATTGAAATCTGTTGCAAACAAGTCTTCAAATTCAATTGAATCACATTGTTATATTATACAGTTTTGTGCTGTCTATCAGTTGTGTTCTTGTTTATTGGTTATTTTTTAACCCCTTACACAAATATTCAACATGACATGAACATCGGCCCTAAAACTGAATGTACATTATCCAGATTATCATCTATTTATGACATATTATAATGCACCACTGTTGGACTACTTGATAAATTCCAATGAAAAATTCTCTTCCAAACACCCCTTTAGCCATCCCACCCAAAAGACAAACATACACACTCAGGTACTGAGCTTAAAGGGATAGTTCACCCAAAAATGAAAATTCTGTCATTATTTACTCAAATTCATACAGGTTTAGATGATGACAAAATTTTAATTTTGGGGTGAACTATCCCTTTAAAGGGAAATGAAAAGGTCATTATTTACTCACCCTCAAGTAATTCCAAACTTATATGATTTTCTTCTGTGAAGCACAAAATGAGAATTTTGTTTGTCCACAAGGTCAAAAAACATACCTTAGAGTAGCCCATATGTCTGTTTTCTGAATCAATACGATATGTATGTGTGGGGGACAGACCAAAATTGAAGTTGTTGTTCACTGATAATTTCTTTTCACACAAAGTGACTTTCCTAAGACTTGGAACATACTATTTTTATGATACTTTTTAATGTATTTTGTCATTTTTGGAGTTTGAAAGACATTATGAACTGCAGTTGCTGCAATTGCAGAAAAGAGCTTTGTGGCGATTCTTCTAAAAGTCTCTTTTTGTGTACTAATGAAAATATAACGGCATGCAAGTTTAAAACAGCACGAGGGTGAACAAATAATGAAAAAAAGTTTATTTAACACCAGAACATCAGTTCTTTGAGCCTGACCTTAGGACCACTGGGTTTATCCAACACCAGCTAAAGAGGTTTAAGTGCCTCCAATTATAATGTAATTCATGCTCTAATTCCACACACAGACAGCATATGCTACACATACATTAAAATTCCACAGCGTCCCTTCACAGTGCCGTAATATGCTTATGTGACATTCAGATACCCTTTTCTGAGTGTTATAAATAAACGTTAACTATTGAGATCATAGCAAGCACAAACATATCAACTACACTCCCCACCGACCTACACCACCTCCTCCTACGCACATGCTCACACTCAGATGGGTTTGGAGGCGTATAGAAAGCCATTGCAGACGCATTATGGAGAGAGAAAGAGAGAGAGAGAACTACCACCATTTCCATAATGACTCTGTGGATTTCACAGCTTTCGTTCAGAACTGATTGTTTAAATATTAAAAAAGAATGTGTAAAAAGCTGTGCGACAATGTTATTCTGCTGTTTACTATGGTTATTTTTAATTGTTGTGCTATGTGACATTTATTGCACACTGTGTTTACTATCGACCTGCTCAGAGAAGCTGCCGTTTGTGGCTGTGGGAAGAGAGGCGCCCATCCTGTGACCTTATGATTGGACAGCTCTCCGTATCTAAATGAATCTCTGTGATTCACTGGACGCTTGACACCCACCGGGGCCCACCCACACATGATATGGATGCACAAAGAGGCAAATAATGCTGAAGGCTGCTTGTGAACGCTGTGATATTATTCATTTCTTGGCGCAGACTTATACGGGCCTCTTGTGCAAATAAAAAGCCATTTGCTCAAGGATAAAAATACTTAGCTGCCCATGTGTCCTTAGTCAGTACTTTATCAAGTGCAAAGGAAGGTTTTTTTTTCTGTAACACCAAATTTATAATCTTCTGTTAATTTCAGCTCTTTAAAATGTATAAAACATTGTTCTTCACTGAAGGCTTATTCATTTTAAATTGTTTATATGTTTGAACCACGCAAGTACGTGAACGGACGCATCTTGCTACGAAAGCTTGATTTCATACAAGTACACGTTGCATTCTCAGCATTGCCACAAGAGGTGCTGTAGAGAGATGACATATTTTTGTTGGTCAAAACCTGAAAACGAGCATTTTAGCACTTTCGGTTCAATCGCCCTGAAGTTAGTGGGGTTTTTAAGGGTTAAACGCCTGAAATAAAGTCTGTTGTTGACACAAGCTTAAGATAGTTTTACTTTTTTTGTTCTACAACATAAAGTACATCAGTAATACCCCCTTTTAAATTTTAAAACATTTACTTGTATTAAAAACAAATGGCAACCTACAGACGTTGTCGGGGACATTAAACATCATCATGGCGAACAGCTAAGCCCATTTACTCCGCTTTCGTAGCCTCATTGTGTTTAAAGTCACGCTTTTGCAAACTATTCTAATTCAAACTTTAAGGGAAAATGTTTTTTTTTTTTTTAAATAAAGACTAAAAGAGTTGTCAGAAGCTTAGTAGTTATGACTTAGTGAGTCATGTGACTGTGGTTCAGTTAATTTATAGCCTATGTTAAGTTTACGATTGAATTTAGGCTTCAAAATTCATAGAAGTTGTGTGCATTTGTTAAGATTATCATGATGAATAAAACATGTAAGAATCATAAACTTATGTTGGTCACAGAGCTTTTTTTCTGCAATAATCCAAAAGCCAATGGAAAAATCCTGTTAACCTCAGTATATTTATACCACTTACCAGAATAATAACCTACACATCCGTTTTAAAGTCAGCGACATCTGAATGTAACTATCGCCCCCTTGAAGTTTGTTAAGGTGCGGTCACATTAGAGAATTTTTTTGTGGAAAAAAAGTCTATTGTCAGTTGTTTAGTGATATATGAATTAAAAACTCACACAGAAGTCACTTTTTAAACCAAGCAGCTTTCTGCTGGTCAACGCAGTGAATTTTGCGTAACCAGCTCGAACCCATCACGAAATCTGCATGGTAAAATCTTTCGCCCCCACGCAAAATTCCCCTTGACATGGATTCCTACTGAAATTGCTGTATTTTGCCTTCAAAAATTTGCCAAACAACAGTAAATGTGACCACACATTTGTTGGCGTTCACGTACTTGGGTACTAGATAAAATTTTCTCTTTAAAAAGTTTTGCTCTCACTGAAGGGTGCATTGTGTTAGATTAAATCCTTTCATGTAAATCACTGTGTGTAGTCTGAAATTTACCAAATTCTAGATTTATATATAAATAAATATTTTGTCTCTGTGACTGTGTTTTGTATGCTTTCTTCATATTGTTATTTTTTAATTTCTTCAAACTAGAATTGCCGCTGGCCTAGAGGACCAGATAGACTATTTCAAAGGTTTTTTTTTTCTAACCATAGCTGCTAGAATTTTTTTTTTTTTTTTTTTTTTTTTTTTGGTGGTGGTGGTGGTTTGCATTTGATTGTATTGGTAAAATAAATCATAATTATGACACTGATCAGAAAAGAAGAGAACTTTAACAAATAGGATGCCATTCCTCACAAATCTGCCTTTAAGAACAACACTGCAGGCATTGAAAACAGGCACAATTGAACCTTTTCTAACAAATGACCTGCAACTAAATTTAGCTTGACATTGAACCCATTTTTCTTTACCATGAGTGGAATATTATGTAGCCATGCAATTGTTTGTGTGTATGTAGTGCTTTTTTTCTTTAGAGGGAGATGTTTGAGCATGAACTAGCCGCCAACCAAGGACTGTTTTGAAGAAAAGTCAGTCTTTTTAAGCTGAAGTGATGATGTGAGAGGAAAGTGAGATCAATAGTCCTTCTCGTCATAGACTTAAGACTACAAAAGCAGTCAATCAATGTCAATGTCTTGTTTCTTTTTTAAACGCAATAATAAATACATGTAATAAGTGTTGCGGCACCCCAAGCAAATCTATAGGGCAAGTTAAGTCTTGACATCTTGACTGTTTTTATATGATGGTGATTGGTGTCTGTGGCTCAGAGATACGGCCGAGTTGCTTTCAGCAATGTCTCACTGCTGAAAGCTCATTTTGGATGCCTTCCTTATTTGATCGACCCATTTAAAGACATTAGGGCTCTAAATGAACTGATTAGTTGAATCAGGTGTGTCAGACCGAGAAAAAGACACAAAACATCCACAGTATTATCTGTAAAAACATACAATTGTCCCGATTCCGGAGAGACAAGTAAGTATTTTGAAATAATTTCTGTTGTCATTACTCCTTTACTGTGGTTGTTCATATCACATTGTTCCTAAAGACAAACTTCCTAATTAATCTATCCAGGCATTTTTCAGTGGAGTGACTCACTGGCCAATTATAGTGAGGATATCACTTAAATTGTGAATGTGGGATGCTTCATCAGCCAGCAAGAAAGGTCTAGTAATTTCTCTTTCAATTAAATGCTTACAAACTCCCTGAACCCCTTTCTTTGATTTCCACTTTCTGTGTTCATTACTCTGGTGTTTGGGAATAGATGAAAAGAAAAAGAAAAGAAAAAAAATGCTTTGCAGGATTCTTGGAAACCAAGTACACACACTTCCTGAAGCTGTATCATGATATGAAAGATGGACAAAGATACAAAGCGGAGGAGTGAAGTTTCAAGATACAGGAAAACAGCAGAGCTGGAGGTCAAGCTCTTGTACTATTAGCCCTGAAGTGTATTATGTGGAATTTAACTGGTTTAAATACAAGCGCGATGGTTGACATCTAACTGCATATTTCTCTGCAGGGTAAGAAAGGGCACAGAAATTTAACAAAAATTTAACATGTGCCCCTTAAAATCTTTTTTTTTTTTTTTTTTTTTTAATCTAACATATTTTTGGTAACACTTTATTTTAATAGTCCACTTTCATTAGAGTATTTATTTGACTGCCAGGTTAGGGTTTAGAGTTATTTGAATAAGTTGAAATGTTATTGTAAAGTTATTACTTATTTGATTTAAAATATTCAGTATGGTCAGTAAGACTGACCACTTATGTCAAATATATTCTATTCGAGCATTTTCTTGTTCATACACCTACTTTTGCATTTGAATTGAATTTAGATGTAACAGTCATAATTGTTTCAACTGAGAATTTATTAAAGTTAACTGATTCAAAGGATGCATTTGACATAAAAGGGTGACAAGCTTTGGTTTAATTTAATTTGAAAAAACAAAATAAACTAACTAACGTGGTTTGCCTCAACCACGCCGTGACAGAAGAATGGAAACCAAACATCTAGCAGCAGTTCAGATCTTCCTCCTCTCACAGGGGAATCGCTCATGCAAGGTTTTTAGACCTAGCGCATCTCATCCACTATCCCGACGACTGCCTCTGCTTGTTTTTTGGGGGACATTTCAAGAGTACATTGACTGGGTGATTTTACAGTGTGGATCCCCCTTTACTATCGGCGAGAGCGAGGAGAATCATCCATCACCAGCGTCCGCAGTCTACATAGAACAGATAGGCCCACGCCCAAACCCGCCATGGAAAACAAGCCAAAGCCCATCTTGGATTCACCGCAGATGGAGAGAAAAGTCTGAACAGGTGCGTGAGCCTGCACTTATGTCATTTATGGAGCTTTCACCTGAGGCTACATTCATCCTGGAGGCAGAGCCAGTTATGGAGTTTGACCAAGTGAGAAAGCCAGCATTGATGGCTATGCCAGTGGGAGTATTTGTTGAGTTTGAGGGCATGGAGTGGATCCCACCCATACTCCCAAGAGAGATATAAGTGTGCAGAGCTTAATCCCAATTGTGATTGAGGAGCGGGAAACGATCTGGTCCCCGGGTCTTTCGTCGGCCAGCTCCAAGGCCCCGTTTACACTAGTGCGTTTTCGTTTTAAAATGCACAAGTTTTGCTACGGTTACACCTGTCGTTTAAACTATGCCGGCATTTTCGAACCTCGAAAAGGGAGACTTTTAAAAATGCTGCAGACCCCGTTTTAGTTTGAAAACGCCAGGGTTGCGTTTTACCAAAATGGAGACTTTTAAAAATGATGGCGTGGCTGCCCCCGTTCGCTCTGCGTATTCTTGACGACCGTGTAAACAATAACATGGAGACTGACCTTTGCTGGCTTTGTTGTCATTTTTAGCAGCCATTGTGCAGTTAAACTCAGCACTTTTTTAATACTGCAGCTACCTACATGCGCAAGTGGCAACTGTTTACACTTGTACGTGCGTGTCCAGTGTGCATGAACAGTCATGTGACAGGCGTTTTCGGTCGTGGTGTGTTGACGGAGATCGTTTCTGAAACACTGTGGAAACGCCAGTGTAGACGAGGATCGTTTTCATTTTAAAATGCTGTTTTAAAACGAAAACGCACTGTGTAAACGGAGCCTAAGTCTGTTTTGTCACTGATGGTCCCACCCAGCCTCTCACTTCCTCCCCCTCTGCCAATGCTATCCAGTTTTTTGGCCCTGTCTCTGCTGGCTCACTTCAGCTCCTCCTTTGCTGACTTCACTTAGCAGCTCGGATCCTCCTTGGGATTTCAGGTCTCCAACTCCACCCTGGTGTCTAAATTCCCTGGCTCCACCTCAAGCCTCCGAAACCACGGAACCCAGTCGACCCATTCTGTCGACCCATTGGCTCCACCTTGGATCCATGCTCTCTTGGCTGCTTCATTCCTCAGACTCCGCTATGCTCCCTCGTCCCTCCAGCTCTGCCTTTATCACCCTGGTTGCGCCTCGGACTTCCGGTCCTCTGACTATGCCTCATCCCTCCACCCCTTTGGTTACACTAGGCTCTTCCTTCCCTCCGGCTCCATCATTGTCCTCACTCGCTCCGGCTCTGCCCCAGTCTGCCGAGCCCCTGTCTTCACCTCGGTCCTGTGAGCCTGTGGTTCCACCTTGGCATAATAACAATGCACATTTGCGTAGTTTGACACTTTGCAATGGATTTTTTGACAGTAATTGTTTTTAGGTATCCAAATATGGTGGTTTGGAGGAGGGTTTGTGAAATCAAAAATGTTTTGTTTCAGACTACAAAAGAAAGAAAGAAAGAAAAAAATGATTTGAGTCAGAAAAAATAAGCAATTTTGCTCCCTGTCTAAACAGGCCAGAGTCATTGGTCTGTATGCACTAATGTGTCACGCTTACTCGCTTCTCAAAAATATTGCACAAAAATTAATGGCATTTAATGATTATAGATAGTTCTGTTCTAAATAGGTGTGACTGCAGCAAAACACACAAGATATAGCAGGTGTGCTACAGGAAGAAAACCTTTTTGGAGGCCTTTAATATGCAACAGATGTTGATCATTTCACTCCCTGAACACTGGAGAGCTGCCAACAACTCAATTAGTCTTTCCAGTCAAGTATAAATTCTTACATTTATGTTAATGCAGGTGTAATACTTAAAGGATGTCGAGCCCAGAGAGGATGTCTGAGCTCGCATGCTCGTTTTTTCTTCACAGTTATCAAAGGTTATTTGGATTTTTCTCTAAAGCAGCTCCTCAAAAACACTTTGAAAATTGAGGCAGCATTAATATTAATTTATCATCTATCTTTGCAGGTGTAGCCTAGATATCTTTCTTTGTGAGGCAAATTACACCAATTATGCCATTATGCTACATTTCAGCACAAAATATTTTTGTTTTAAGGACTCGCTTTTGGAGAAACAGGTGCAGAAACAGATATGTATCCCATGTACAAATATGTTTACCTTTCACTCTAAACATCGTTCTCATTACATAGCGATACCTTTTTAATAAATTCCCACCGTTTCAGGGATGGTAATAACAGGCTCTGCAGCTGCCTTGGCTTTTAGCGAGGTACAGCGTACTGCTGTGCGACCTGTGGGCGACCTGGAAATGAATGACAGGCCAAGATGTAAAACAGCTCATCTACCCTAATTGCAATCCTTCATAAGTGCTGCGAGACGCTTCACCAAAAGATCCAAATTAAATGTCACCACCTCTAATTTGCTGCCTCTTAGTAACACACACTGAGAGAGCACTCAAGGTATCTTGTCTCCCAGCGGCTTGAGTATTTGCAGAGCGCAGCAACCTTTGAGCAGCAAGGATTGATTGATTTGTCCTTTTTTAGAACCGCAGAGGCTTAGTGGCTTTTAAGGAAAGACTGCTATTGTATCGCAGAGCGTTGAGAGGCACATCAGAAGGGTGAGGGTCTCTGCTGTGTTCCAGAGATTCAGAAGACTCTTACACCTCACATACACCTCATACTGTTCATTTCAACTCAAAAGTCATTCCTTGTCTACCAAGGCCTTTCTGAAAAGCTTAATTTCAATTTAATTCCCTGAATAAATAGAAACAAAAAATAATAATGAAAAGTTAGAGAGAGATAAAAATCCAAATTCTAAATCACATTTACTGCAACTAGACAACTTCACTCTATAATCTCTAGCGGAAATGAGTCATGTTGCTAAGAGACCAAAAGGCTGGCAGCTAAAGACAAGGAGAAAGAACGAAAGAAAGTTTCATGTGGGGTATTAGTTAGAGTGGCAGGTAAGTGGGTGGTTGGACAATCAAAGTAGTTGAGAAAGTGAAAGATGGAAAGAATAAATTGGTGATATGCAGAGCCAGACTGGGACAAAATCTCAGGCCAGGAAATCTCACACTGGTCCAGGCCATCCCATACACACACAACAAATTCCGAAACCATGGACAACCCTATGTTTGTATGGCCATCACATAAAAAATGTCTAAATCCTTAGGCTCTGGCTGTGCCAAATAATTAAAGATTCTGTCTTGAACTGCATTCATGTAGCAAATTAGCTCAAAAGAAATATGAATAATGAATCATAACTCGTTATAATTAATTATAAATATTTGAATCAGTTAAGCGAAATGACTTAATGTAGCTGAATTAATATTGCAATCAATTAATCTGTGTGTGGAGAGCAAATGGTGCAGAAGGGGTGATAGCGCTCAGTGGGGAAGCCAGACATTACGGAGCCTGCATGGGCGAAGGGTTGGAAGAGTCTCTGGCTGTGTCCGAAATCGCCCCCTATACCCTTAAATAGGGCACTATTTGAGGGGACAGCCATTTGTAGTGGTGTCTGAAACCATAGTGGACGATGTTGAGTGCACTCATTCAATCCCACAATGCACTGCAAAACGAGTGTACAACCGATTGCACGATCAACGGCTAGAGAATACCCATAATGCACTGTGAGAGTCGCGTGCTGAATGAATTCCCGTGTCTCGCCAGGAGATGGCGCCCGCAGCTGAATCAATCATCCATTCATTTTCCAAACCGCGCTGGTCCAGTATAATATCATACAGGTATAATTTCCTTTTTAATTGATCATTAAATCGTTTAATTAAGGTTTGTACATTTTAGTTTTCATGGCAGAGTTTAACATAAATATTCTGGAGCTGCCAGTTAGCTACATTTCAAATCATTATTAAAGGGTTAAGTTAGTTCACCCAAAAATGAAAATTCTGTCATTTATTACTTACCCTCATGCCGTTCCACACCCGTAAGACCTTCGTTCATCTTCGGAACGCAAATTGAGATATTTTTGTTTAAATCCGATGGCTCCGTGAGGCCTTCATAGGGAACAATGACATTTCCTCTCTCAAGATCCATAAAGGTACTAAAAACATATTTAAATCGGTTCATGTGAGTACAGTGGCTCAATATTAATATTATAAAGCGACGAGAATATTTTTGGAGCGCCAAAAAAAAACAAAATAACGACTTATTTAGTGATGGCCGATTTCAAAACACTGCTTCGGGAAGCATCGGAGCACAATGAATCAGTGTATCGAATCATGATTCAGATCGCGTGTCAAACTGCCAACGGCTGAAATCACGTGACTTTGGCGCTCCGAACAGCAGATTCGATACACTGATTGTGCTCCGATGCTCAGGCCTCACGGAGCCATCGGATTTCAACTAAAATATCTTAATTTGTGTTCCGAAGATTAACGAAGGTCTTATGGGTGTGGAACGGCATAAGGGTAAGTAATAAATGACAGAATTTTCATTTTTGGGTGAACTAACCCTTTAAACAGCAAGCACAAACTATGCAAAATCGGCAGCCCTTCCGGCGCACTCAGTGTCCGAATTCACTCACTCGTTTCATTCACTCCTTCAAGTGGACTATATTAGTGGAGTAATGTAGGGAACAGTGAATGAGGGTATAGGAGGCGATTCGAACACAGCATCTGTCTTGTTGGGCAGTTGTGTGTTTGATCTATTCAGACGCTACATTCACTTCCTTTTTCATTTCCTTCTCTACATTTTCCCCTGATATCTCTCTGTCTTATCTTGTCTGCCCTCCCTTACAAAAAATAAGTTTATTCAAGTGTGCTATTCGTATACTTCTTTTGTGACATTATATGTCTTTACTATCACCTACACACACACACACACACACACATTTTGTACCCACAATATAGGGAATACCTGAATCACACAACATGCACACATGACCAAATGACCCCACTAAGATAGTAAAATCAAGAATTTATGACGTTGTGGGGTCCTTTAGTCGGGCCCCACAAAGACAATCTTAAAAACATCATATATAAGAATAGAGCTGTCAACTTTTAAAAATGTGACAAGCACCATTGTGTTCACGCGCTCATCAGATATGTCTGTGATTGGCTACAATGATTAACGCACTGGAACGTTAGAAAGCACACGGAAGTGTTTGAATTTGAAGGTGTTTTGAAAGAGGGAGCTTTTGAAAGCAGGACTGGTCCGCGATAGACCCCTGCTTTCAAACGCTCCCTCTTTCAAAGCACTTTCAAATTCAAACGCTCCAGTGTGTATCTCTGTAAGCGCTCGGTGAAGAGCATGATTGATGACTATTTACAACGTTTTTGAAGCGTTAATCATTGAAGCCAATCACTATGGGGGTATTTTTGTTCCAATATTCCAAATAAATAGATTATGATCCACAAATAAATGTAAAGAGATTCACCAAAAATAACTGTATGCACAAATGAATAGAATGAGATCCGCAAATATATGTTAGGAGTTTCACAAAAAAATAATTAAAGTCACAAATATATAAAATGAGATTTGCTAATAAAAAATTGACAAATATGTTTTTACATCACAAGCACAACTTTGCCTGTGAATCGCTGCATGCATTTGTGGATTCTGAAACATTTCTAGCGTCAAGACTGCAGACAAATCCACAAATAGGTTGACTCCACCCACCGACTACTCAAGTCTATCAAATAACGGCCACATTGCGCTGACCAATCACAGCACACTCTCGATACAACCAATCACGTTTTGCTTTACAATCGTGGGCGGTCACGTTGGCTTAGAAAGGAAGTAAAGGGTTCTTAAACAATGGTACAGTAAAAAGATGTTTAAAATTTAGACTTCGTTAGACCATTATTGTGTGTTATGGAAGCAAACTATTATATTTTATGCGTCATTTAAAAATGCCAGAGAAACAAAGCTCTCTGTTATGGGAACAACGGTATATTGGATACAGATGCGTTATGGAAGCGTCATGAAGCGATCTATTCAAGATAGAAGAGAAAGCCTTAATAATTAGCTATTAACTTAATTAACTGGATTTAACCTTGTGATAAACAAGCGAGTTTTCAAAATAGATGAAACTTTCGTCACACAACAACAGCCAATCAAACATCGACGGATAAGAGCAGCAACCAGCTATTAAACATTATTTAACAGGCCCTTAAGTAATATTTTAAACATTAATTAAACGTTTTAAGGTTACAGTTGTTTGTAGAGAAGATATAGATTTTTTTAAACGTGTGACAGGTTGTTGAATTCCATATAGATTATGCATAAATGTAACATGTCCAGCAGTCAAACACTTGATCATACAAACAATATTTCAAATGAATCAGACTTAATAGAATTTGATAGTAAATGTTGTTGTAATTTAAGAATGCTTTGGAATATAGACCTAAGGTTGGTCTTATTTTAAAGAAGACACTTGTCAGATTATTGTAGAAGTGAAATAAATTATGAAAGTGAAATAAAAAAAAAAGTTATAGAAGTTTAAGTTTCTGAAAATGCAAAAATATAATTGTTTTACATGTTTTACTCTTAAACTGCAAGAAAATCAAAGCCAAAAATGTTAACATTCCAAATTTTAGGTTGATATATTTCAAAAATTAGCTTTCAGTAAGATTTTGTTTGGGTGCAGTACTAAACTTTTTCACTAGATGACACCCAAGCTCCATATCTGACCATTTAAGTGCGCCTTCATTTATTTGAGTGATCTGAACCATACATTTCCATATTTTCATACATTTTATGAAGTAGACATCCTATTCAGAATTATGGGCAGTTTGGCAGTATTTGATTTGAATTCAACCTCTAATAAACACATAATTAGAACATGTGTGTTCATTATAGCTCCGTTGTTCTCTTATCACGATAACGCGTTGTATTCGAAAAAAAAAAAAAATCTTTGCATCCCGTAGTTTATACGGACTGGCGGGAAATTTGCATTAATACACCTTCATTCTACATGTTATGTGGTTTATTTTGATAGGTGAACTGTCTTTGTAGTGTTAAAAGGGAAGCTATGGCCGATTTTTTTTTCCACTTCCGTCGGTTGGTTCTTAAACAGTAACGTTAGAGAAAGAGTCTTTTCAGTTTGCCTCTATAAATCGCTATTTTTCTGCACTTAACAGGCGAATTTTGGCAAGATATTTTCAGAGATGATTGACAAGATGTTATAGAACGACAATTTAATTAAAACCCAATTTTGACAAAAATATTACATTCGACCTATTTTTTGACTTTACTGAAAACGTTCCAGCGCGACATCCGACGGGTTTTCCCAGATCGCATTACATATATGTATATATAGCCTATATAGCCTATATATATATATATATATATATATATATATATATATATATAATGTTAGAATTACTTTAGGTTCCTGTGACGGGTAGTTTTAGGTATAGTGCAAGGAAGGACGATAGTAGCTATATTGAGTCAACATTTAGTCTCATATAAAAGATTTTGTAAAGGACCCCACAAAGTCAAAGATTCCGTATCTTTCGTACTTTGTGGGGTCATCTGGACCCCATAAATAAAAGTACACACACACACACACACAGGTTTGTTTTGCTATCACAGTGAAGACATTTCATAGGCGTAATAGTTTTTATACTGTACAAACTGTACATTCTATCCCCCTACACTACCCCTACTCCTAAACCTACCCATCACAGAAAACTCTCTGCATTTTTACATTTTTAATAAAACATTTAGTGTTTTTAAAGCTATTTTAAATATGAGGACTCATGAAATGTCCTCATATTTCATGTTTATGTCGTAATACAAGTGTAATACCCATGTCATTATACACATTTGTGTCCTCATAAATCTCAAAAATGCATGCACACACACACACACACACACACACACACACACACACACCTGGGAGGAAACACTTTGTTTAATTCTGGTTTGTAATTTTTTGTGTGTCTGTGTTGACCTTTCCTCACTAGCTCTGCTCAAGACACTTCCATTACTCTTAATCAGTTGATGTCTGATTGGTTCTCTGCACCTATTATCCCCCTGCAGCCAACTGCAGGACCTCATCTGTCAAATCTCTGATTTCACACCTCACCAGCCGTCAGCTTTGATTTATCTCTTTAAAAAGTGAAGATTCCATATGCCAATAGATTTTTTTTATGTTATGCTCTTAATATGGAATATGACATGTGCGTCTAATGGAGGTGGACATAATTTAAATATCTAGAGTGGTCAAAAACCTCCTATTTTAGATAGTTACGATGGTAAAATTGAACTATTTGATCATGTGAACTGAGAATTTATCTTATTTTGCAATGTCATGACTCATGTCTGATTTGTTGCAATATTACCCAGAAAATATTGTCTGTTTTGTCACATTCAATTGAAATTGTCTAGTGAGCAAGGCCTCTTAATTGACACTCTTAGAATGATCTGACACTAACTCTAAACTGCATTTGCCATCAAATCGAGGTTTCATCATGTACTCTTGTTCTTTCCATAATCACATTCAAACATTTGTTCTTATTTGAAGGCCATACAGCAGACTTCACTTTATAACTTTGCTGAAATTATACAATGTAGTGAAAAAGAAGTCTGAGTAGAAGTACAAATAATATGGTTTTTCACTGGTTCACATTTAGCTTATAACACTATAGAAATACAAATGTCAAAGGTTTTATATACAACACTTGGTTTGAAAAGCTATACTGTTGCCATGCTGACAAAATTGTCATTGCAATGCTAAATGAGTCTAACACATCACAGCAAGTCACATTAAGACATACTGCTGTACAAAATCTATAGTGCTCAAGATTTCAAAGAGCTTCTTCACATGTGGCATAAGCTGGCACATAAAAGAGAATATAAAAATATGAACATTGACACTCTTTCCCAGTTCCCACTCACTCAGAGTGTTAAGGTAACATTCACAAATGTGTTGATTTTGCTATGGGGTGTAATGAAAAGATTTCCTCGTGTGACTGCAGATCCCAGACATGTGATTATAATGGAAAGTAGAATGAAATCGATATGCTTTCACTTTCACATATCAATTTTGTAACATCACATCACTAAAATAAAGTGGTGCTCAGTCCAAAGAGCATTCCTTTCATTAGCACTGCCTGCAACAGCTCCCTAAAACATCAAATGGACTCTCAATTCCTCTTAATGAGGCCAAGAGTGTAAATATGCCTCATTTCTATGGGCCACAGATAGAACAGATGTAAAATACCAATAGAGAGAATCACTAAAATAGTTTGATGATGTGAGAGACGGCACTCAGCAGGTGCTCTTCAAGATGCCTACAGGAAGCCATGGGGGGATGGCATCAGGGAGCCCCAGAACCGCGTCACCGGTCGATCTGGGTTAATGAGGGAAGCAACTGAATTAGTGAGGCCCAAATCTAACTAAACCCAGTGGAGAAGCAGTACTTACAGGAAAGAGAAACTGTTTCTGTGCCTACTGATGATCAAAAGGCTTATAACATTCTCTAGTTTAATGGGATTATCAAGTTTCTTATCATTCAGTAGAGTCTGTTTCCTCTATGGAATTAATACAGAATGTCTCAGCAAGTATCCCATCAAAGCTGTCAACTTACACAATACCAATCTATAACTCTGACAAGTTCTGTACACGAATGCCTTCATTAGTTTTATGTTGAATGAACAGAGAGACAGCACAATTTATACTGAAATGTCAGCACGTCCCATGGGATCTTTGTGTGTTTGTGTCGGACAGCCAGCAGCACTGATTCTGGCTCCGTCCGCTGAATAGTGTACTCAACCAAGCTCTCTGCATCGCTCTCATACATGTATTTGCTCATTCTGGATCAGAGTATCTTCCCTATGAATAAATGCATGAAACTTTTCACACTACAAGAGCTCTTAGGATATAAAGTATATTAGGATATAAAGTAAAGATCATGTTCCATGAAGATATTTTGCAAATTTCCTACCGTAAATAAATGAAACATTTATTTTTGTGAGTGAATATGCATTGCTAAGGACTTCATTTGGACAACTTTAAAGGGGATTTTCTCAACATTTTGATTTTTTTGCACTGGCAGATTCCAGATTTTCAAATAGTTGTATCTCGGCCAAATATTGTCCTATCATAACAAACCATGGAAAGCTTATTCAGCTTCAGATGATGTATAAATCTCAATTTAAAAAAACTGACCCTTATGACTGGTTTTGTGGTCCAGGGTTAAATATAAGAGTGCAAACACACTGCACTATGAATTTGTGGTGTAGAAGTACTTTCAGCAAAGACTCTTTTTTTCACTTTTGCATGATGCCTTTTTTGGGACTTCTTGGTTTTTGTGTGAACATGTTTATCTCCAGGAGTCCAGGAACTTGGCTCAAACATATTCTCAAACTGTGCCGCCTACACTGTGGGTAACTCAACTTGCAGAACACTGCTGGGTTGACACGCACATGAATGGAGTTGAGTGGGTTTTGTGGCTCTCTTGAGTAATCATTCTCAATCTAAAATATTAATTACTGAAAAAAAAAAAAAAAAAAAAAACAGTTAATCAAATTTTAAACAATACTGGAACATTTTATAGAGAGTTAAAAATGCAGGTGAAGCTGTCAGTAATGTGTCATGTACAAGCTGAATCAGTTAATGCTTCAAAAATACATTTAAATCAATATGTCACATTGGGATAAAGGCACTGTTTCCTACTTGGTCCGTTACATGTAACAGAAAAACAGTAGACAATAATTTCAGGGACACACCAAAAACCTTTATCATAATTGTTAAAATAAATTTAATCATTGAGATTGAGATATATATATATAATCATTGAGATTGAGATATATATATATATTAAATACAGAATAACAGGACCCACATGTTAAATTAGACAGGTTACTCTGGGGCTTTAGCAAGGTGATAACTACCTAAAAAAAAAAAAAAAAAAAAAAGGCTTTGGGAAAAACTAATCATTTCCTCTTTAAACCAAAAGTTTTTCCAAAGACAGGGAATGTAACAAACCTTCATGCCATATCTGCACACTGGGTCTATAAACTGATTTCCGTTTCCTGATAATCATTCAGATATAAAATACATTCATTCAGGCCCAAAATACAAGGCTTAGAAAATGTCAGTAGCCTATTGATGGCTGTGACATTACATCCAATACCTTTCTCCAGAAATAGGCCTACAACAGAGTGCCTTTATCTATCCCACAAATACTATGTAAATCGGGTACACTGTGATTATACATTATGAAAAAATAAATAAAAATGGTGTGATGTATGTAGTCATTTAAATTGTGAACTGAACGTTCTTTCAGGCTAATGTTTTTATATGCATACTCTAAACTCCAAAATTAATTCAACAACATGAAAATATAAATCACTTAATTAAAAGTTACTGTGCAAGTCTAAATCGTTGTTCTTCAAACAACCCAGCTCAGACTGTGAGCTTTTATTTCGGACACATCCGCAAATCAGGCGGACTTTTATTTTGTTTGTAAAGTGTCGTAAAATTGGAGTGACTCGTTCCTTTTTACGGCACGGGCTCTCACCGCACCGTCTGGGAGTAGTCGTGCATCCTTGAATCAATACGAATTCGTACTCCAATAAAGGTAGGTTTTGCCTGAAATTATGTAAAATACTTCAATATTACAGCCAGGAACGGAAAACTGAAGCCGCGGTAAATGACTGAGATCAGTTGGTTCTCATGTCAGGAGAGCAGCATGTGCGCTACTGCTGAATCCATCAGCTGCTTTTACGCGCTCAATCCTTCCGCGCTACTGTTTATCGTTCAGACCCAATTGTTCATCTGGTATCTGCTTTTTACAAATATAAACTACGTCAAAATGGGAGAGGGAAGGGTACATGTGTGTAGCGGCGAGTTATTTAGCGGCGAGACTTTTCATCATGGCCGCTTGTAAAGTCCTGGAGGATGTCGTACACTATGGTCGTAGAGACGCAACTGCGCGCCGTGGCAATGATCATAGATTTGAACAGTCGAAGGCCTATTCGTTCAATTGCTATTTTTTTGCGACAAAACACGAATTGGTTGTTCCATTATGAATCTTCCACGCCGGATGTTGAAAAATAAGATTATTTTCGTAGTGTATTTCGATTTGTCTTGTTCGTCTGTCAAAAGAATACTGACTGACCAATGAAAACGAGACTTTAGGTCATGTGTCCGGAACCGGCATCACTCCCAACAATCCTTCCCAACACCACATTTATAAATTGTTTTACATTTTTTTTTAATTTTACTGTTGTTATTTCTAAAAGTAGATTGGGTTTTCCACACTTTATCATTACATGTTGTTAATAAACAGTGACACATGCAATCATACAACTATTTTACTTGCATTTTTCCTTTAGCGCTTAGTTCACTTCTTGATATGTTAGTAATTTTTTGTCTAAAGGCAGCACTCAAAAATAGAAAAACAAAAGTATATTTATGGAATTTGATAGATAGGAATGTGCTTGAATGGTGCCTTATGTTATGGACTTTTTTTTTTTTTTTTAAGGCAATGGCAAAGTTTCATGCACCGGTTATCCAGGACAATCCATCAGGATGGGGTCCTTGTGCTGTTCCTGAGAAGTTTAAAGACATGCCCTACCAGCCTTTCAGTAAAGGAGACCGACTGGGAAAGGTACATTCTTGTTAATATTCACTGGCCAACCTCATTATTTTATGTTCTGAAATGTGTACTCTCATAATTGTAGTATTCAAAATTAATTTTATTCCCCAAAAGTTAATTGCAATTATTTTTGTACATAGGTGGCTGACTGGACTGGTGCAACTTACCAGGATAAGAGATACACAAGTGAGTGTTTGCACATTCATTTTTATTTACCCTCAGTAATTGCTATATGTGAGCGCAATGACTTGTTTTGCTAGAGTCACTTATCAGTCAGAATTGTTGTTCTCTGTTCTGTGTAGATAAATACTCATCTCAGTTTGGAGGTGGCAGTCAGTATGCTTATTTCCATGAGGAGGATGAAACAAGCTTCCAGTTGGTGGATACTGCTAAGACTCAGAAGACCGCCTATCAGCGGAACCGTATGAGATTCGCTCAGGTAGAGCTGCTTTATAAACATTTATGTTTTTGCTCTCTTACTCCAGCCTCTCTTTAATCATCTATAGTTCTCTCATTTCTGAGTCTTTCTTATTATGTGCTTCTGTTCTACAGAGGAATCTTCGGAGAGACAAAGATCGCAGGACTCTTACTCAGTTCAACATGCAGACCCTGCCTAAGAGTGCCAAGCAGAAGGAAAGGTTAGTTCTGCTTAACTAGTAGAAAAACCACACACAAACACAAAAACCCTAGTCAACACACACTCAGCCTCATCTTTCTCTGAACAGGGACCGTATGCGCTTGCAGAAGAAATTCCAGAAGCAATTTGGCGTTCGGCAAAAGTGGGATCAGAAGTCTCAGGTATCAAATGCATCTGTTTCATCTCTTTTCATCTTTTCTTTGATCTCCAGCCACACAGCGTTTCACCTTCTCTTTAATTTCAGTTTTCAATTTTTTGCACTCAGTTACCACTACCATGACATATTATTTAAGGATTTGTTTTTCTTTTCTTTAATATCCTCTGTAAAATTTCATATCCATATTACATCCTTTTACATTTACTTAAAGTTGACATAAAATTGAATTTCTGTTTTGTAAATGCATATTATTGATCTTATTGATCTTGAACGATTTATCCACGTGTATTCATTTCTATTTGACTTCGTAAAAGGGCTGGGTGACATGGCCAAAAATTATCACAAATATATATATTTTTTTTATTTCAGTCGTTATCGATAATTGATAACACTACAATAAGGTTTCACTAGATAACACTTGTTAACTTCTTTATTTAACATGAACTAAGAATGAACAATACTTCTACAGCATTTATTAATCGTAGTTAATGTTAATTTCACCATTTGCTAATACATTATGCAAATCAAATGTTGTATTTGTTAACATTAGTTAATGCAATGTGAAATAACATGAATAAACAATGAACAGCTGGATTTTTATTAACAAAGATTAATAAATACTGTAACAAATGTATTGCTCATTGTTATTTCATGTTAGTTAATATGTTAACTAATGTTAACAAATGAGACCTTATTGTGAAGTGTTACCCGATAATTATAAGTGTCAAATTTTTATTTCTTTCAAGTTTAAAGGCAAATTTTTGCTACTGAGTGAAAGTTGTTGAAACCAGTCAGTTAACTGTGGTTTTATCATCTGACTACTCTTAATCATCAGAACTTGACAAACACTGGCCAAACAGGTGAACATTTCAAAAATTAATATTACATGTTTTGTCTCTTAGAAATGCACATTTGACAGTAGCTTGAGTTGGGATAGAGATGTAAATTTATGTTCATTAACAAAACGGTAGCATCTATAAAAATTATAACAACCTAATATTTATAGGGTAAAATTTGGGTCTTCCATAGCATTTAGATCATGTTAACCACAGATAAAACCATGCGTTGCACCTCACTGCCATGATAAAAAGTAACTAAATTGTTTCTGTGGTATTTATGAAAAACAGTAGCCTAAAGTATTTAGTATAACACAAATGCATAAACTGCTATAGCCTATTAATTATATTCTATTACTCCTTTAATACTGTTAATGTCTTCGTTAATAATTTCATGTGAATATCCCACATTTCTCGCATAATACGTTTGTGTTACTAGAGTAAATCCATGGTAAATGTTGGTGATTTGTGGATTGAAAAGCCTTCTAACTGTATCGTTGCGGCACCACGTTTCTCCTGTTTTCCACGTCAGCATTGAATATGTCAGCGCTTTCATCTGGCTAGTTTAGTGGTTTGTATGGGAGAACACTGCAGAACTCAGAGAGCTCTTTTCACTGGATCTCACATTACACTCATCACAATACTTAAGAGAAGATATCACTACTTCCGTTTCATCAAGACTTTAAGACAAACTGACTGTGTTTACATTAATACCTCACCAATATGGGCATTTTTAGTATTGAGTTTTCATATCAACTGGGTATGACCGTATCAGCGCTTTTTACTCTTCTGCTCCTCAGTTGGCCAAATATCATTATATATTCAGTCTAACTCTTCTGTCACCTCAGGCCCAGCTCAAGCCCAGGGACTCCTCGGTGGAGGTGCGCAGTGACTGGGAGGTGAAGGAAGAGATGGACTTTCCTAGGCTCATGAAGATGAGATACATGGATGTGGCTGACCCGGTCGACATGTGAGCATTCTGACACCACCCATGTCCCTGAGAGATAATTTCATATGAGTTTGTTGCTCTTGAGGGAGTCCTTCATTCTCTTTCTTCTCTTTCTCAGTGAGTGCTGTGGAGCTCTTGAGTACTACGACAAGGCTTTCGATCGCATCACCACACGCAATGAAAAACCACTCAAGAGCATCAAGAGGATCTTTCACACTGTTACCACCACTGATGACCCTGTGATTCGCAAGGTACTCTGAAGCACACTTGCACTCACCCACTTCAGTTGTCATTGCTGCTGGTTGTCTGACAACTACATTGATGTGACTTTTCTAGTATAAATGGCAATGCTAATTGAGCTTTTTCTGAATGCAAATCATCCGCAGCTGGCAAAGACCCAGGGAAATGTGTTTGCCACCGATGCCATCCTGGCAACTCTGATGTGCTGCACACGCTCAGTCAACTCCTGGGATATTATCGTTCAACGTGTGGGCAACAAGCTCTTTTTCGACAAGAGAGACAATTCTGATTTTGGTAAGCATGTGCTTCAGTTGAGTGCAGCTCATTTTGATGAATGTCAAAGGCCATAGAGTCTTGATGCTGGCCTTAATCTGGTTTAACTCTAGGGATTATTATAAATTTGCACTTGTCTTCATATGCAGGGCTCAACAATAAGGATTGTCCAGGGTCAATGTGAGAGTGCCAGCTAGTATTGCATTCATTTACTTTTCATGCCTTACTAGTTTCTGAGCACTGTTGTTGCAAATTCTGCTGATTTAAATACATCACCAAATTAAAAATATCAAGATGGTTAACAAAGATGAGGTTTGGTTGAAATTGCCAGTGTTTTTTTTTTTTTTTTTTTTTTTTTTAAATAGTCTTTGCTAGGGGTGGGCGATATGACCCAAATCTTATCACGATATGAGTCATTTTATTTCACAATGATATATATCACAATATAGTTATTTTTGATTTAAATAATGTTTTTATGATATCAATTTTTGATAACATTAACATTTTATAATTCTTGTCACCATTTTCAATATCACAAACTTATACTAGCCCAAGTAAAAAAAAATAAAAAAATCTCAAGCTTACTGAAGACAAGTAAACTGATAAAATAAGAACAAATGAATTACAAACAATAGAAAAACTAAAAAAGAACAAAGACAAATGAAATGGACCTCTCACTGTTCTTGACTTGATTGATTCAGTCAAGAGCAGTAAGAGATTTTCTCATTATTTGTTAAACATTAATGACAGATAGCAGCAGGTTTATTAGGCTGCTGTCACTTTAAGAGCTGCACGGATCGAATATACTAAGGGCCTGTTTACACCTTGTCACTTCATGTGTTTTACTGATCAGACAGCTATCTGATTTGTTAAAACGGTTGTTAACAGTTGTCTCCGCAAAACAAATATAAATCCGATCCTCAATTCATGCGCTATGTACCAATTTAACGGAGTTCACATCAACGAAAACAACAGATAAGAGCTGCATTTTATTTATCATCAGCTAATTTCAAGAACAAAGACAGCAATAGGAGAGAGAGCAGCATCAGCACTGGTAAGATCATTTAGTCACTACTTGTAATGAAGATGATTGTGTTGCGTGTCTGTGACTTACAGTTTCATTTGTGTCAGTTTGTGCGTCGGATTGCTGAGGAGATACTGTTCATCTGCGGCAATGCGTGTTGTAGTAGCGCTGGCATATCTGGCTATAACATGTCATATAGCCTATTACACGCTCTCACACATTTGTTTTTTAGCATTTTTGGGAGAAGTACAATTTACTAATGTGGTTTCAACAACCAGCAATTAAACCTGTCCAGTTTCATCTGGAATGCATCTCAAACCACCTCCTGAAGTGGTTTGGATGATCAGATTTAAATCCGTCTCTAAAGCATTTCAGAAGGCATTAACTCCTGTCAATTATCAATTATTATAAACACTTAATGTAAATCTTTTATAAATCACTAAATGTCATTTTACATTTAACTTTTAATGATAAATGTATTTCTCTGACATATCAAAATGTTGCAAAAATGAAATGTTTGGGAACATTTTTATAAATAGCAATTTTTATTTATTTTAGTTGGGCCAATGAAAATATTGGCCTAAAAATATCTAACTACTTGTAAAATAATCCTAACTGTTAAGCCCTGGTTTAATATTTAAGGCCATAGAGTCTTGATTCTGGCCTTATTCTGGTGCCAAAACAGTTATTTGTGTTTTTGCTGCATAAAGTAATATATGTGAAGTTGTAAAGCTTAAACTCATTCTCCCTTGTAGACCTGCTTACTGTGAGTGAGACTGCGAATGAGCCTCCTCAGGACGAGGGCAGTTCCCTCAACTCCCCCCGAAACCTGGCCATGGAGGCCACTTACATCAACCACAACTTCAGCCAGCAGTGTCTCAGAATGGTATGCTTGTGTTTTTCCACCGTAAACTGGCCATTAACATCCATATTCTGTTTCAAACAAAGACATTTGTGTCAATTTTTTTTTTTGCTTTGTTTTCAGGGAGGAGAGAGGTACAAGTTTCCCAATCCTAACCCGTTTGTTGAGGAGGACATGGAGAAGAGTGAGGTGGCATCGGTTGCCTACAGGTATGTGCTGACCTCTGCTTAAAAAAAAAAAAAAAAAGAAAAGAAAAGAAAAGAAAAGAAAAATTGGCTTGTTCACTCATTTTGATACAGTATATAAATGGTGTTTGAGCCTAAAAATTGTATTTAAAAATAAAGTTGTATTTGAGTGCTGTTTGAACAAAACCTAAGAATGAAGAATATATTTATTATAAGGGACATTATCAGCAAAGTATGTGTAATTCAAAATAGTGACCTTCCCTGACTGATTCTCAGGTACCGGAGGTGGAAGCTGGGGGAAGACATTGACCTCATGGTTCGCTGTGAGCATGATGGAGTGATGACCGGCGCAAACGGAGAAGTCTCTTTCATCAATGTCAAAACTCTGAATGAGTGGGATTCCCGAGTAAGATACAAAAAGAGAGATGGATAATTGTATTTGGCCATTTCAGAGATGCATGTGATCTAATTCTGTGCTTTGTGCAGTACTGCAATGGAGTGGACTGGAGACAGAAACTGGATTCCCAGAGGGGAGCGGTTCTGGCCACAGAGCTGAAGAACAACAGCTACAAATTGGCCCGTTGGACCTGTTGTGCTATTCTTGCGGGATCTGAGTACCTCAAATTAGGGTGAGTACAAAGCCACCATCTCTACATGTTATTGTTTTTCTTTGAGCTTTTTCCTGTCTGGTTTCTCACTACGTGTCCTTTTCTCTTTAGGTATGTCTCCCGTTATCATGTCAAGGACTCGTCTAGGCATGTTGTCCTTGGCACACAGCAGTTCAAGCCCAACGAGTTTGCCAGCCAAATTAACCTGAGCATGGAGAATGCCTGGGGCATCCTGCGCTGTGTGATCGACATCTGTCGCAAGCTGGAGGAGGGCAAATACCTCATCCTCAAAGACCCTAATAAGGTAAAGTGGAAGATGTGGTGCTAGTCTTTTGCATTTCAGAATCAAGGTCTTTGACATACTGAAACAGCAAGAAGCTTCAAATGTCTATTAAAAGGTTGTTTGCATGGTGTCTGAAGTGTTAATTTTAGCTGTAATGATGTGCCAGGAGGAATCACCTTGGCAAATTCGAAGTATTTCTCTGCCATATTCTACATTATTATGAATGCATAACTCTCCTTTGTGTTCCTCAACAGCAAGTAATTAGGGTGTACAGTCTGCCTGATGGAACCTTCAGCTCGGATGAAGATGAAGAGGAGGATGATGAGGATGAGGAAGAAGATGAAGAGGGTGAGGATAGCTGAATGTTTGTCACTTCAGTATTTATCTGTACTTTTTATTTGGTTTCCTTTTGTTTCTTATATATTTTTTAATTTCCTCCAACAGATGAAGACAATTAAGGCGTCATTAACTACCACAGCTGCCAGCATTATGTGTTTCAATGTTGTCAGAGCTGAATAAAGACAATTGATTATTCATATACTGTGCTGATGTCTCTGTCAAAGAATGAGCGCACTCAGGTTTGGATGCTCTTGCAAGTTTAATTGTTATAGATTAAGTTCTGGAGCTTGAGGGCAATACAAATACAAACTTTCTTTTAAGAAATGATTCTGTAAGTGACTGGTCTGACATTAAGGTCTGCAGGTTGCACTACCTAGATATAGCTGCTAAATGATTTGTTTCTGGTCCTAAAGAAACTAAACAATCTTCAGCACACTATTGATGCATAATGGTCATGAAAAAAATGTTTAGTTACATAAAATTATATTATTAAAACCTAACTTTAGATGTGTGTCAGATTGCCCCAGTGTAGCACCATATGAAGATCTGTCACAGTTTTAAACCTGTATACTACCATTCAAAAGTTTAAGGATGTTAAGATTTTTACTTAAATGGTTTTACATTAATTCATTTAGCAGATGATTTTATCCAAAACTTACCCAAACCGACTTAGAAATGAATACAATAAACGATTCATCTTATAGGGGCAATAACACGAGAAGTGCTAGAAACACAAAGTTTCAAGCATCGTTCAGAATAGTACAAGCTAGAACAGGGAGGGATATAAGAACTATATGTATATACTATATTTATACTATGTTTATAAGAACTAAGAACTTTACTATATTTTTTTTTATAGTAAAGTCATGTATTTTTACCAATTTGTCTTGAAAGAAAAAAACAGTAATATTGTGAAATAGTGTTACAATTTAAAAACTCTTTTTTACTGAAATATATTTTAAAATGTAATTTATTCCTGTGTTGTCAAAGCTGATTTTTTTTTTTTACTCTAGTCTTCACTGTCACATGACCCTTCAGAAATCACTCTAATATGATTTGCTGTTCAAGAAACATTTCTAGTTAATATCAGTGTTGAAAACTGCTTAATATTATTGTAAAAAACTAGATGAATTTATTATCAGGATTCTTTGAATAGAAAATTCAAAAGAACAGCATTTATTTGAATTATAAACATTGACTCTCAATTTAAATCTATTTAATGTGTCCTTGCTGAGTAAAAGTATTAATTTCATTTAAAAAAAAAAAAAAAAACCTAGTGTATATCTATATTAACCACTTTGTGGTTTACAGCCAATGGGGCTCTTCAGAAACACTGTTTACTGGTAATTCAAATGCTAAAACCTTCCAAACCAACTATCAGTGTTTGATGTCCACTGGGGAAAACAACATGCTTGTTCTGTTTCTTCTGTGACTAGTTTTGCTTTGTCTTGGTGTCCAAGTCCCAGATGAAGTGCAGTGGTAAGGTTCCCATCCTTTCTTTGAAGATCTGGTCAAACATCTCATTTTGTGCCACAGTGAATGTGTTCTTCCAATCTCCTACAGTACCTGCAACCGCAAAACAAATAATGTTGCAAGCAGCCATTAAGGGGCCAAGCACAAAGAAGGCACAAGAAGTCATGCCACCATGGCTGGAAACATCAGACCAACTGCAACAAAGAGCAATTAAAGGCATATTAAGATGATTTTAAACTGATGAGTAACCAAATTGATGTGGTGTGGTCAGAGTGAGGTGACAATGACACACGCAAAGTTTGGTGTCAATATGCCAAAGCATTGCAGAGATACAGTCTCAGAGTCATTTTGGCATAATGCCTTGAATTTGTTGCGGAGCTATACGAAAACGGTTTCGAATATCGACACAAAATCCTTACATTTTTTGGCACAGTCAGAAGATGATATGACTCTAATTTGGTGAAAGTCAGACAAGCAGTCTAGGAGGAGTTCGAAAAAGCAGGTTTTTTTAAAGAAAATCAAAATGGCGGACAGGAAGTTTGACCGACTATAGCAAAGTTTCATTACAACTTTAATTACAACATAAAAGGTGGTGCTGCCCCGAAACATTTTCAATACTGTCATCGCATAGTGCCAAAGACACATGTTTCGTAATTATACACCAATGCGTTCGTAAAATGTAGCGTTGTGTGACAAAAATCCAAAAGGCTGATATAGAAAATTTGGTCAGAATACACCACACACCAAGTTTGGTCAGAGTACGCTAAAGCATTGCGGACATATAGCCTCACATTCATTTTTGGGGGGAATTTGTCAAATTCGTTTGTGCGTTATTCAAGAACGGTTTGACAAATTGCCTTGAACTTTTTATCGGCATGGTCTGAAGATGACGTGGTTAAATTTTTGTGAAAATTGGAGCAACGGCCTAGGATGAATAAAAAAAAAGTAGATTTTTCAGAAAATTCAGAATCAGAGGAAAAAATAAATCTCAAAGTGCAACTTTGGACAGTGGCACTAGAGAGATTAAGTTAGAGACTCTGGTGCTCAAATTTGCTCTGGTGACAGACTGTTCAGACTGTCCTCTATCTGTGTGCCAAATTTCATAACTTTCCCGCAAGCAGTTCTATGAGCTGCCATAGACTTCCAGAGCGGAAGAAGAAATGGAAAAAGAATAATAATAAGAATGCCAACAATTACAATAGGTGCCTACGCACCTTCGGTGATTGGCCCCTAATAACAACAGAATAACTGAAGGATACAGCTTGTCTACACATTCCACATTGTGATCTTTGAACATTGACCTTTGCGCATGAATTGGGGCTGAAGTAGTAGATCTTGTGGGATGAATTCATAGTTTGCCTTGGGGTCCTGCTTCATGTTTTTAAAAGTGGCCTTCTCCACAATACGTGCAATAGCAGTGTCATCCATATTTTTCCCCAAGAACATGCAGATTTTCTCCACTGCTGTCCTGAGATCCTGAAAGTGGAGCCAAATGCATCAGTATCAAAAGAGATCTTAAACAATCTGTAATAAAGAGCATTCTGCAAATACTTTGAGATATTTTGAGGCTGTGATTACCATGACCATGTCCTCATATGTCAGGAAAAGGATGTTGTACTGCTCTCTTTTAGTGTACCACTCTCGGATGTGATCAAACCAAGATGAACTGCCAACTAAAACACAAGGTATGAATTGATACTTCTTAAACCTTACACCTACATTTTGTGTCATATTAAGGTCGATAAGCCTGAATTAAGCCCGATTTTTAAAAATACCAAGCTAATGTCCAAAAAAATGTCTAAAACATACTTTGATGTGCTGTAATTCCTACCGTTTCCTGCTAGATACTGCTGCAAAAAGTCTTCGAAGCTCTTGGGAGTCTCAACTTTGGCCCAGACATGGGAAAAGTGGAAAAATGACACCACATTGTCTTTTGGATTTCTCATTACATATATGATCTGTCATTTAAAAGACATGAGGAGCAATGAGGTTTAGACCAAACAAAAATTTGTCTAACATTTGATTATACAACTAAACATGTGGCTTACAATTGGCTTACCCACACAAATAATACATTATTATTATTATTAATATAATTATTTACTTTACGTTTTGCATGACAGACTGCGTAAATACTTAACTTTCCTCTCTTGTCCTTAAGACCTAGTGGCATCAGTGTGGGTGTGAGATGGGAGGCAAAGAGCCGTGGAGACGGCCGCAAGGAATAGTCAGGTCTGCCTTCACGGTACTCTAACCATGGCATCTTCTCAAGATTGTTGGGATATGTTTTGTCTGTTGTGTCCTCACAAATTAAATTTATGATGTTCTGTGTCCATATTGTACCTGCAAAAATAAGGTTCAATATGTAAACAACCAAATAAATCCCACACATGCATATCTTGAAGGTTAGCAGCAAACTGAATAGGCTGGGACCAGTTGTCATGCAAGTTAGGAGTTTGTTACAAGTGCAGTAGTAAAAGTTTATCTATTCTTTATATATATATATATATATATATATATACATACAGTATCTCACAGAAGTGAGTACACCCCTCACATTTTTGTAAATATTTTATTATATCTTTTCATGTGACAACACTGAAGAAATGACACTTTGCTACAATGTAAAGTAGTGAGTGTACAGCTTATATAACAGTGTACATTTGCTGTCCCCTCAAAATAACTCAACACACAGCCATTAATGTCTAAACCGCTGGCCACAAAAGTGAGTACACCCCTAAGTGAAAAAATTTAACTTCTGGAAGAGAGGTGTACACACGTTCGTTCTCTGATTCACATGTACGCAAAATTGAGAAATGACCATAAGATCAAATGTAGGACGGTTTCTACGCAACATTTTATAAATGAGGCCCCTGGTCTCTTGTCCTGTTAACAGAATCTGTAATCATGCCCCTCCTTGGTGAAAACCAGTATAATAAATTGATTTATGTCCAGAAAAACACATTTTTACAACTGAAAGGATCAATCGTACCTGATTTGGGGTATGTCACCAAAAAAACATCACTGTCACGAATCTCAAAATGCTGAAGAGAGTCAATGTATTCCTCAGTGGTTTCACCTTTTGGAAAAACATAGCCTTTATATTTACATAAATAGTTGTTAAGACTTTCCATTATGCTGCACTTCTGCAATGTGGAGAAACAAATGACCTTTGGAATCAGTGTGAAAGCAGCATAGTGTACAAAGACTGACGTGGACCTCTTTCCCCTGTCTTTTAAGGTTGGATGTTAATAATTAATTATAATAAAATTTCCCTGGTTTCACAGACAAGGCTTAAGCTAGTCCTAGACTAAAATGCATGTTTAAGTTGTTTTAACTGAAAGCAACTTGTACTGAAATATCTTAAAATATGTGTCACTGCCATTGTTTTGTCTCAAGATGCACACCAGTAATGTTTTTTTTCTAGTGTACATTTATAAAAGATACTTAAATATCCTAATTGAACTAAGACCTAATCCTGTCTTTGAAACCAGGCCATAGAGTAACATTTTAATTTAGGGTTTACATCACACATCACACTTCATTTACTATAGTATTATAACTAAATATGCATATTTACATGCCAATGAATGTAGCATGAAATGTAGGATTAAGAGTGACTTTTTATTTTAGAAATAATCGTTTAAAAATGAAAAAACAACAACAAAAAAAAAAACTACTAAACTGATTTGCCTATGATGAGATGATAGAAAGATCAGTTCTTAAACAGCATAAATGTTCAGTAATAAATTTTCAGTAATACAACAGGCTTGGTCTTAGTTTGTACTTTGGATATGACAGTAAAAAAGGGTTGTAAACAGCGTGATCAGAACTGACACAGGATTGCGCTGACAATGTACAGAGAAAACAATATTTAGATAAGAGGACAGATGAAATATGTTCTAGTCCAATCGATCCTGCGGTAACAGACAATCAAGTAATCAGAAAATAATGAAATTTTTTTAAAGAGAGCAGCACATTTGACCGAAGAAAGAAAAAAAATCACTGAACAGACTGGAAGAGAATGGATGAGATAACAGATATTTCACACAGTCACGGTCAGTAAACAGATGTACAGGTTCTTAGTAACGAGTTAATTTTTTTTTTTTTTCTGTAAGAGTAATGTAACCAAAAGTAAATCATGCATGATTTGTTCAATGTTGCTGTTTTTTATAGTGCATATTATGTCTTTGTTAATGAACATTTAGAAAGTAGACTTTAATTGCCACAGATGCCACAGGTACAATAGTTAAACTATTACAATCAGTGATATACTGGAGAATTCATTCATTTCATTTTACTGATCTTACCAATTTTACTACATTTTCTTAAGGGACTGTTATAGTATATTTAAGACATGTATTAAGACATGTATTTTAAGACATGTAATTCAGATTCTGTTGTATTGATTTTAGTAACACCGTAAAATTTTTTAGTCAAAAAGATTTGTCTTACTGCTATTAAATTTGACCTAACTGCTTTGAAGTCAGTCATGGCAGTGAAATAAGGCCAAAGTTATATTCATCAGATATTTGGTCAACAGAGGTAGACCTACAGTATGTGATATTTGTAATGCTTAATGAAAAAGACCTCTATTAAACCTCCAAATCGATAAGGCATGTACCAAGTAAAAACTTAATGAAGCAATTAGTGTCTAAAGATGTGGTGTGTGCTCATTATACAATATTATTATCAAGGGAGCAATAATTTGAAAAGCCAGTAGCTGATATTCATAGTCTTTTTATTACTGTCTTTATTGCTACTGATTAAAACCAAGCAACACAAAAAGTTAAATGTAATCTAAAATGGTTATCCAAAATTGGCTACAATGGCTTTAGTATTACATTTATTTCAGCTGTCCCCTCATGTAAGTGATAGTGTACAGTACAGTCAGCTAGTTATTATCGTAAAATAAACCCAACACCAAATATAAATATGTGGGGATTAAATATTGATTTGAGGTGAAATTATTTTATAATTTTACCCGGATACTATCTTAAGGCTTCCGTTAAGAAAAAATAGCCCATTGCAATATACTAAATCGTCCTTTTAACACTGCAACAATATTACAGTAATGTTAATAATGAAATCCTCTGAGGTCATCACAATCGATAATAGAGATGCAAGATGGAGTCAACTGGATTTGTATGAAATGAGAGAGCAAGTCTGCAATGTGATATGAGAGACATAGAAGTAGCACCGGTTTCAGTTATACCCATATAGTTGTGATATAAAGTGTTGCCAAGGACAATAGGGATATTAGGAAATATGTGACCACTGAATGAACTGTAATCAAGTATTCCACTCAAAAAAAATATTTAGACCTAAAGTTAAGATTTATGTATTTGAATTACAAATAAAATTTCCATCCATTTGGATTACATAGTTTTAACATTAATAAACTTAATGGGTTGCATATTTGTCAGACATTCGTTAATGAAACGGGTCAGATTTCTGTAATAATACTAACAAACTGATTGTGTTTTAAATACACAGCCAAGTTTATATATTTATCATCAATAAATCCAATTTGTTTTAATCTCATACATTTTAACTGAATATTGCTTGTTTATTTATCCATACTTTTTATATACTTTTTAATTGACTAAATGAACTTTTTTATTTCACAATGAACAAATGTATGTTGATTCTAAGCAATTTTAATAAATGCATAAATGAAAATAAGATTATTTAAATAAAATCCCAGACAGCAACATAGTGTGGCCAAGATCCAGCCCACATCTGGTACATGTGGATTACACACGGACCAGATATGGGCCGGATCTGGGCCGTCACTATGTTGCTGTCTGGGTAAAACAGATGCAAATAGTTAATATATGCCAAGTTTTTTTTTTTTTTTTTTTGAGTGAATCTTAGATGTTTCTTACCTGTTTGATTTATGTACGACTAACAAATATGCATCACATTAAGTTTATTAGTTTATGTTAAAACTACAATTTTATATGCAATTCAATATAAATGTTAAATTTAGGCCTAGAGCACAGTAATAAAATCAAATAGCCTGTTTTGTTTCGCTCTGACAATCAAATTTTTGTCATGTCTATATCTTTTTATCCACAGAACAAGGGATTAATCTTTCTGACTGTCCTAAACTGAGATTGGTCCTAGTTGGAGTGACAGAAGCTGGGAAAAGTGCTGTTGGTAATGCCATTTTGGGCAAGAAAGCCTTTGATGAGGTTGGGGTAAAGACTCGAGTGAGTTTCCCATGTCAGGGTCTGGTGAAAGAACAGCAGGTGCTTGTGGTTGACACCCCAGGTTGGGAATGGTTCAACGTCAATGGCTCCTCTGCATCAGTATGGCCAGTGAAGAAGGAGATAATGAGGAGTATGAGTCTGTGCCAGCCTGGTGCCCATGCCCTGCTGCTGGTGGTACCACTGTCATTCTCGTTCTCTCAGCGTGAGCGCCGTGCTGTGGAGGAACATGTTGAGCTGTTTGGTCCAGAAGCCTGGAGTTACAGTTTGGTGCTCTTCACAATCTTAGACAGAAAACAGTTACGCGGTTCCACCCTAAAGCAAGAAGTAAAGTTGAACGTGGAGCTAAACAGGCTGGTTGGGAATTGTGGAGGGCGTTTTCATGCTCTGTACAGCAATCCCAAAGCAGGTGAGGACCAGGTGGCTGAACTTCTGGTCAAAATCACGAAAATGATGGCTACCAACGGAGAGACAATGCTCTACAGTGAGAAGGTGTTGGAACAGGCCAGAGAAATGGAGAAAGAAGAGGAGAGAAAATTGGAGGAAGAGCGAAAGAAGAGGGAAGAGAACATACACAAAGTGAGAGAGGCATTGAAGGCAAAGGAGTTAAGAAGGTCGAGGAGGAGAACAGACCAACAGATATTGGACAGTAAGACAATATTCTTAAAATTTAGACTCAAAAGGGATAATAATGTTCTTGATTGTTTAAAAAAAAGTTATATTTGTGTAAAAAGTACTGAACACAAGTTAAAAAAGAATAAAACAACTTTGAAACAGTCAAATGTAACTTTTTCAATTTTTTCGATTTCAAAATGGTTTTATCCTTCCTTTATTATTTTATATTTTAGCTTGATAATGAAATTTTTAGAAAATTTATAATTCAATAATACAGACAGACAGACAGACAGACAGATGGATGATAGATAGATAGAACTAGCCTACAGTCTGCTGCTTAGAGACGCCAGCAGTTGGTTTTGTCTCTGATTTGTTCTGAATAATTTTCATTGGCAAAGCACAGAGAAAGTACCTGGCAATAGTACATCTAAAATGTGATTGACACTCAATATAAACTTGTTTATCAAACTTGGATATAATTTAGGGATTAGCTCAGTTTAAAATGAAATTATCCCATGATTTACTCACCCTCAAGCCATCCTAGGTGTATATGACTATCTTCTTTCAGATGAACACAATCAGAGTTATATTAATAATCACCCTGATGCTCATCCTGATGCACCTGTTTGAAGCTCGAAAAAAAGTGCATCCATCCATTATAAATGCACTCCACAAAGCTCCTTGGGGTTAATAAATGCCTTCTGAAGCGAAGAGATGCATTTGTGTAAGAAAAATATCCATATTTAACACAAAGTAAAATAACTGGTAACACTTTACAATAAGGTTCATGAGTTAACATTAGTTAACTACATTAGTTTACATGATCTAATAATGAACTGCACTTCTACAGCATTTATTAATCTTTGTTAATGTTAATTTCAACATTCACGAATACATTATTAAAATCTTGTTAACATTAGTTAATGCACTGTGAACTAACATGAACAAACAATAAACAGCTGAATTTTCATTAACTAATGTTAACAAAGATTAGTAAATACAATAACAAATGTATTGCTCATGGTTAGTTCATGTTAGTTAATACATTAACTAATGTTTAACTAACGAACCTTATTGTAAAGTGTTACCAAATAACTAGCTTCCACTCAGAATGCCTTCTGTATTCAACTTACGAAACAAGCGTAAATGATGTGATGTCAGTTACGCTTGTTTCGTAAGTTGAATAGGGAAGGCGTAGGACGTAGCCTAAGCGTTTTGAACTGCAAGAGGCGCTACATTTTCTTCGTAAGTTGAATACGGAAGGCGGTCTGGCGGAAGCTAATTATTTTACTTTATAACTTGTTAAATATGGATACTTTTCTTACACAAATGCATTGCTTAGCTTCAGAAGGCCTTTATTAATCCCCTGGAACCATGTTGAGTATGTTTTGTTTATGATGGATAGATGCACTTTTTTGAGCTTCAAACAAGTGGTTTCCGTGCACTGCCATTATAAAGCTTGAGAGCATCAGGGTGATTATTAATATAACTCTGATTGTGTTCATCTGAAAGAAGAAACACATTTACACCTAGGATGGCTTGAGGGTGAGTAAATCATGGGGTAATTTTCATTTTAAAGTGAACTAATCCTTTATCTGTGGCTTCATGCTGATTGCAGAATCACGAACTGCAGCACTCTTGCTCGTGTCAAAGGATGTTTTTCTTGTTTTCTACAGATGAGGAACAGGAAGACTCAGCTAGAGACAATCAGTCTATCAGTGACAAAATTAACTTTCTTCAGAGCTGCAAACAACAGTGAACGATGGACAGGACCTCAGGATAAAAGTCATATCCACTCCTGCAACTTCCACAACTCAGCACTAGAAGCCAGGCCATCATCACTTCTCATCTGTAGTAGCCTACCTGATCCAGACAGCAGAGCGTTAACCTGTAACATCCAAATCAACTTACAAATGAGGAACACAAACAGGCTTAGGCATTATATATATATATATATAATTATTGTTAATTATTTACATGATCAAAGTTCATAATTTATTGTTGTAATGTTTTGCATTCAAACTTATTTCCTTGTTGTGAAAATGCTCAGTCATGGTAACAAAAGAATATATCGTATCATTTTTAACATTTTTTTAAAAGTGTAAAGACAGTATAATGCAATGTTCTGCTCTGCTTTTACCAGTTTTGAAGTTTCAATTTTAAATTTAAAAATAAATTTAAATACAAATTGTGTGCTGTGCTAAATTAAACCAGGGGTTTTCTGTGACATTTCAGTAGTGAAACTGTTCGTCATTAAAATTCATTTAGACAACTTCCTTTAATATGCAAAAGTTGCCCGTGTTTCATTTTTTTTTTTTATTCTTGTCTTTGACAATATGTTTTGGTCTGTGAAAATGTTAAAAATGCTAAATTAGTTTTGCAACTGCAAGATATGACTTTTGTAATCATTCCTCTTACTACATCCAGTCTGCATCTTTCACAATTTTATGCTTTCATTTTATATCACTTGATCTGTCAGTGTTTAACTGAAGCACTTGAAACTCTCACACCCTAAGAGCAAACAACACATGTGATAAAAAGCAGATGCTTTCACTGCGATATACAAATGAGATGTGATCAGACCACTTATCTAAAATATAAAGTCCATTATTAATCATAAGGCCTACACACATAAGACACACACATGAGTGAAATTACATTTTTAATCATTTTTATATGTGATTTGACAGTGTAAATCTTATGTACACATGTAGGATAAAGTTTTTAGCTTAGACTTCCACCAGTATGTAATGATTTTTAACTTTCAAAACATTTGCCATGTGCTATAAATCAAGCAGATCTCATTAATACTTTTACTAACATGAATTATTAGCAAACCAGAAAGCTTGAAAAAAGACGTTGGTGTTAAGTTGTTAAAATTATTAGTGTTCCAGAACATCAGGTCTAACTGTAGGTCTAAATTAGTGTTCATCTCAGGTCTTTTCAATATTGAAAGCTACTTTTTAAAGCTGTTTAAGGAAGAAAAGGTTGCTCCAACACTTCCTGACTCATCCTAAACCTCCAGATTCCTATGCATAAGGAATCATGGATCTTCTGCCAGGCCTCCAGTTCAGTTTTCCACAGAGCTGTTCTGGATCGAATGAGCTGAGAGGCCTCACTCTTGCTCCCTTTGGCCAGACTTATACTGTCTTTGCAAATAAAAAGAACATCTAAGCCAATAAAGAGGGCATTTAGAGTGATGAATCCAGCTCTAGCAGACTTTGAGAGAGCTAGTGGTGTCCCTTTCGCCAGCTGTCCAATGTCGGGAAGGTCTGCAGCCAGTTTGGGAATGCTACGAGCACTTTGTGCCTCCTGGAGCCCAACCTTGGCTGCAGTCGCAATCACCTCCTCAGTTTTGAGTATTTTAACAGCTGAAGCTGCATCTACCAGAGCATCAATACTTTTGGCCACTCCTCCTGCACGAGCTATCAACTTTCCTGCTATAAACATATCCACAACATCGGGTTCCTCTACACGCTCCTCACTACTGGCCTGCTCCAGACAGTCTAGAATCTTCCCCACATCATCCATGTATCTCTGGAAAATGTTCTGTGCATTTTTCCCATGGTGATTGTTGACTGCTGCTTCAGTGATGCCTGTAACCATACTGTTGACCCCACTGGTCACCCCCAGACCGACACCTGTCAGAGTGAGAGCCAATGACACTCCTGCAGTGACGGGGGCAAGGGCAAGACCAACAATGGACAAAACACCCCCTGCTATCCCAACCGAACTGCCAGCCACAGTGGAGATACTGGCCCCCATCTTCATCTTGTCCAGCTGAACTGCACTCTCCTCCAGATCTGACAGGAACTTCTCCATTCTAGAGTGACACTTACTGAACAAACCAATGAAGTGCAGAGCGTGGTCCTGAAAAATGAAGGTCAGCTTTGTGTGCTGGTCCATCCTAGACAATAACAGAAAAAATAGTTTACCAGAAATCTTTCACGATACACCTGAGTGTGAAGAAAACATCAGAGCATAAAAATAGGTCTCACCTTATTTTGCACAACTGCTTCAAATGATCAAGCATTTTTTGCATGGAGTCCTCACTCAAGACCAAGCTGAACGTCACTACAGGCTGAGCCTTCTTACATCTGTGAAGAGTTTCAGTAGGATTAGCAAAGACTCACCTACAGTGCTGCTTGAAAGTTTGCAAACCCCTTGCAGAATCTGCTAAATGTTAAAGCAACACCATGTAACTTTTTTGTGTTCAAATTTTACAAAATTTATATAATGAGCAAGTACATCATGAATTCATTTTCCAAACCGTGTTTTTTGTCTTATCCTGAATCACTACAGTACACCTATAACAAGTGTTTATATTCTGACTATTTTAGACCGGTCGGGTCGGCACCGCTGCGGAGCAGCCCAGTACCTGCGTGACTCGTCATATACATAAACAGAGAGAAGTAGCTCCAGCTACAATATTCTTCCACAAGATGCATGCAGTTTTGTTTACTAACCGCTAGAGTGCCAAAACTTCCATGGTGTTGCTTTAATTATTTTAACAAAATAAGAGAGATCATACAAAATGCATGTTCTTTTTTATTTAGTACTGTCCTGAATAAGATATTTTACATAAAAGATGTTTACATATAGTCCACAAAAGAAAAAAAAAAAAGCTGAATTTATTAAAATTATCCCTTTCAAAAGTTTATATACTTTAATACTGTGTGTCGTTACCTGGATGATCCACGGCTGTTTTTTTTTTTTTTGTGATGGTTGTTCATGAGTCGCTTGATTGTCCTGAGCAGTTAAACTGAGCTCTGTTCTTCAGAAAAATCCTTCAGGTCCAGCAGATTCTTTGATTTTCCAGCATCTTTTGCATATTTAAACTAGGAGTAACTGTGATTTTGATTTGATGGATCATCAACGACACAGTATTAAGAATCAAGGGTATGTAAACATTTTTTTGAACATGGTCATTTTTTTAAATTCAGCTATTTTTTTTGTTTTTTTTGTTTTGTGAACTATATACGTAAAAATCTTGTAAAATATGTATTTTTACTATAAGTAAAATATCTTATTCAGGACAGTCCTAAATAAAAATAACATGCATTTTGTATGATCCATCTTATTTTGTTCAAATAATTAACATTTTGCAGATTCTGCAAGGGTTTCACAAACTTTCAAGTAGCACTGTCATCTTACCACAATCTTACCCTAATATTTATAATACTTACTTGTAAGTATCTTCAATCCACAAAAAACTCTTGGATCTATGAGAGAAAAAAATGTAGAAAAAATATTAATTATTGATCTAATTATGGAACTAAGCCTTCAAATTAGTTGATTTAGTAAATGCCACTGAGATTATTTTGATAATCTGTGTGTATTTACATGTTTATATGATCAAATTACTATCCTTTTAAAATGAACATTGCCTGAATATCACTACTTACTTTTTCTCCATTCTCTCACAGATCTGTTCTGTGATACGAATGTATTTGTCTAGTTGAAAGGCCAGGACGTCCAGGTTATTGAGTGAAGGAAGGAAGAAGGTTTCTGCATTTCGTTTGAAGTGGATGAGGAGAGGAGAGGTCATTCTGGCAGCTGTGATGACTGATCGCACATTTTCAGGACTCTCTCCCTTAGGCAAGAAGCTCCGTCCAGTGAAGACAAACAGTGAGGTGACTGTGAGCTTCTCCACTGCATCCAGGAAGTGGTCAAGTTTCTCCAGCCCCTCAAGTGTGTCCTTCAGGACGGCACCCAGTTCCTTCTCCAGCTCCTGGAGTCTGGAGTCAGCTGTGACCTGAGTTAAACCACTCCACAGGTACTGCCCAAAAGCCTTGGCTTTGTTCTCAGAGCGCTTAACATGGTCAAACTTAAGACTGACTTTGTCTGCTTGGTCCTTGATGTCTCTTATCTTCTCCAGCTCTGTTTCTCTCTGAAGGGTCCATTTTTGTTGTTTGTCACAGAAGTCCCTCACTGTCTGAATGTAGTTGAGTGTGTCCAACACATACTCCGACAGGAGCTCCTGTAATTGTTCCCTGTGTCACATAATCAAAACAGAGCAATTTACATAGTAACAATGATATTTCCTATCTGAATAAATATGTGATTAATGCATTTCAAAATAATTTAATCATAACTGCTTAAACTACTTAGTAGGTCATTCTGAGCAGGTAGAGCAGATTTTCAAAGAAATGTCGCCTTCCTTAACTTGTTTATGAACTCTTGTCTTTGAGCTCTTTTACCGTGACTCGTCTTTTACGTGATTCGTACCCGAGCACTTCGCATCGCAAGCAGGGGTGGGTATTGAGCCCCTGCCCATTTAATCGTGAAAGTGAAAGTGTCTTTTGCGGTCGCGTAGCGGTGCCCGAGCGTTCCCATTTCTCCGAGAATCCCGCGATTTCGCCCCTGCCCCCACGGATGTCTGCACGCCACTGAACACAAAGTGTGGCAATGTTAATCTCAGGTAATGTGTATGTGCTTTATTTAATGTTAAAAGCGTGTAACCTGACTTTGAATATCATTTAGTGCTCCAAGCTTTGTAGCCGTACTAAAAGCAACAATGGATAATTCGCCTCAGATCTTGAATTTAAACAAATGGAAGCAAGAACGTTCAAACTGTGAACAAACAAGTGTATTCTATGGCAAAGATTGTTTTAGTGGTTCAGTATGTATTTTAATAATGTTTAAATGGTGTAATATTTGTGAAATTGATTATTTACCTATCCATTTCAGCGATATGCCGTCAAGTTTAATCTCTGGTGGCGCGCAAATGCAGAGAGAGCCCGCCCACACTGTGTTCTGATTGGCTGTGGTTTTTGATTGATTGACTTGTAGTTTTACAAATGAGGACAATCTTTGTAGGATGAACAAAAATGTTTTGGTAATCATTTTAAAAATAACACTTAAATTGGATAATATTCAGACTTCTGAGCTTTGAAGTGCTGGAAAAAGTGTGAAGAAAGTGGGACTGTCTCGTCGAGGGAGTAAGGTTGGATGGCGTCATCAGGGTCTGCCATACCCTGGCTTTTGGTGAAATGACGCCACCAGAGATTGTATATTATAGGGAGATGAGAAGGTCTGTATCTCTTACCATTGGAGAAACCGTAACGGCTAACTTAATCACGTGCGGCACCTCTCAGCCTATCGTGTAATGGCAGTGACATCAGTCGCAACATTCCCTAGTCTGCCTTCTCTTAAAAAATTTTTATTTTTATCAAGCTAAAATCTACATATAGTTCCCAACGAAAGTATTGTTTAGTGTAAAACATGCTGAAGATTAGCAAACAGGTTGTCGGTTAATTAAATGATTAGCTATTTCCCCACAAAAGCTGTTTAATCAGCATAGTGAAGCCTCTCATCCATTGACATCCATTCAAAAAACGGCCGCTGGTCTCCTTCCCTGCATACCGCCAGAGGCGGAGCGTTAGCATTAGCCGTTACGCTTTTTTGGCTAAAGGTTGCAGGCTTGCCTTCCAGTGGCTTTGACGCCTGGAGCTGGGTAAGTGATGCAAACTCCAAAATATATTCGTTTACAAATCATACACTATGGTAAAAAGTGTTTTGAGGTCATAACTTAATTGTGCAAGGAGCCTTGTGAAAACAAGTCTAATATGGTCCTGTAATCATAATTGACCCTTCGTCGGGAGTTTGATTGACAGGCGATCTAACCAATCATAATGCCGAATCCGCCATTTTGTCCGACAAAGCAGTCAGGGGAGTTAGATTAACGTCGGTGGACTTGAACTTGAAAAATGGTGTGCACTGATGTCTTTCTGCGGTTAAACCAACATTCATTATGATGTTCATTCATGTTTGATGCTATAAATTAACTAGTAGGAAGAGGTGATCGTATTACGAGCCGCTTGAACTGAGGCACTACAGCGATATGTCACGACACATTAAAGAGCTACAAAACGGCATTTATTGTTTAAATTTCTTTGTTTCATATCAAAAGTAACCTGTTCCGTCTTGTCTGTCGACGCGTTGTCAGCGTCCTCTTTGCTCCGCGATGTATTTTTCACTGCGTGAGAACATGATGTATGGTGTGAGAGCAGCATGGCTTGTCGGACATAGCAACAGTAATTAAAGGGGGCGGGTCTTTGTGAACGGTCAATTGTGTGCGATTAAAAGTGCTTGCTGTTTTACTTCCTCTAATGCAGTGTTTCCCAAACGAGGTGCCATCTGGCGAGAGCAGGGGTGCCATGTGAAAACTCCTTCAAACATTTTTAAATTGCTAAAATGTGTAAAAAAATATATATATATATAAATTAATAAATAATTAATTTATTATGTACCATCAGTCTCTGATGTCCCCAATAACAACAAATAGCACACACAAATGTATAATAAAACTGCGAATCGTAAGAAAGGTTAGTCTGAATTTCTGCAGGGGTTACGCATGATTTCATCCCCATGCTTCATTACCAGTGTGTACACATATAAAGACGCCTCTTTTTCATGGTCAAATACACAGAAATATTGTCACAATGTATGTCTTGCCTCTTATTCACATAAACACATCGGCTATATCCTAGTGCTGTCAACGTTAACGCATGTGATTGATTTGATCTTTTTAACGCGTTAAAAATATTTAACGCATTTAACGCATCCGTTTTTTTACTGTCATCCTTTGACTTGCGTTACATTATGATCATGCTCTTCATGCAAATGCTTCTAAACCATGTTTCAGGTTCACTTAAACTAAAAATTGTTTTATTTTTTGGAGCCTAATAAATGTTAAAATTTATAGCTTTCAATTACACTGTAATGTTGAATGGCAATAATTAATGTTTAAAATAAAAATAATCAATTTAATTGAGACATCAGTATTAGTATCAGTGACACTGGCCTTCATTCATAAAAAGATGCCATTAAACAAGTATTTAAAATATACTGTCTTTATGTTGTTTCTACATTCATTTGAAGATTAACAGTGAAATGATCACATTATAAAATGTATTAACTTAAATTAAAAACAAGCTATCAAAATGATCCCAATATAAAAACACAAATACACTGAGTGAGCAAACATTTAGGCTAGGTGACATAGTTGTAATGGTAATTGAGCAATGTTTATATATGAATAAAAGCCTGAAATCTAAAAAAAAAAAAAAATTTCTTCTCTTCAGAAGAAATTACCTTTTTTCTTAGACTTTCAATGTGTAACAGGTATACAAAGTGTATTGTTAAATACATATACTCTTATAATTCACACAAAATTGTTTATTTTCATATACAAATATGTGGAAATAAGCACATGGTGATCACATGGTGACAAGTGTACATCATATATTTATTTTATAGAGAGAAAACACTAAGGGCGATTCACTCTCATAGAGGCTGCTTTTGATCTTTTGTGTATCATGTATGGTGTTTGTTATTATTTTCTTGTATATTGTGATTTTTCCTAGCTCTTGGCATTGTAAATGCATGGAAGAGAGAGCAACACTAAGGGCGATTTACTCTCACAGAGGCTGCTTTTGATCTTTTGTGTATCAGATTAAAAGATCCGGTGAAACTACTGCATGCTGTCCCATGTCTGTCAAACTCCACAACACAACGCAGAACAGGTTTTTTAAAAACTGGTGTCGCTGGCCGCGCATCACGCTGCATCGCAAGTCACCGGTTACAAATGGACAAAAAATTAGATAATATTAAAAATATCTATATGACAGTAGGCCTATATACGGCGGTTCTTCCCTGTGGTATTGGAAATCTATAATTTTCAAGGTATCGTATCAAAGCAGTATCGTGAAAACACTAGTGTGGTGTGCCACAAATTGTTGAAAATTTTCAAAGGGTGCTCCTAGTGTTCCTTTCTGTTAGAAACTGCAGTGATATGTACGTGTAATGTAGCTGTCTGTGAATGCAAACAATCTGCAAAGTTGTGAAGCAGAAAGTGCACGATAAATTAAGTTATTGTCTCTCAAAATAAAGAACCCTCAACAGCCTAAACGAGTTGTCAGTAACTCAAATCCCACTTCCATGATGGGTCGGGTACACAGCACTGGGTAACACATTTGCCTAATACCTGCCTATGTTCTACGGTGTCCGCCCGTGAGCAACTTGAGCCGTCCTCAAACACTGTAGCTAGCTTTTTCGTGTGGTTAACATTATGTCGAGAAGACACTGTGTCCTACGCTGTGAAAATAAATTTTTATATTCACCTCCGAATGATGAGGCTGCGATGAACCAGTGGTAAAAGTAATTTTTTCAATGACACCACAGCAGTACAATCCCAATCTTTTGTTCGGGATTCGCAAAACTCTTGCTCTTGAAAGATGGGTCAGTACCCGTTTATTTGGACCATTTTGCTCCTCTGAATCACAACCTGTAAGTGTGATTAGTATTTGAGGTTTATAATTTGTATCGATTGTTCAAAATACGTAGTTTTGAGTTTCTGGTTGATTCAGACATTTCATCATCGGACTTGGGCTCGAATTGATAAGATAAAATCGATGCCATCTTTTCTGTCCATATAAACAATCTCTTGAGAATTGATAAGCCTCCGGAGCTGTAATTCAGTTATGGCAATGGGTATTTCATTTCCGACACGTGCTGTACACGGTACACCAATCAGAGCAGAGTAGATTCACGAAAAGCCGGGCTTTAGAGAGACTGACTCTTTGAACTGCTTCGAATGAATCACTTAAGAATCTTTGAGAAATGAGGTGGTATTAAATGTATATTATGAGAAAACGAAAGTGTTTTTTGACATTGCATGCATGTAAACCTGTTGTTGGAGACTCCCAAAACAATATTAGGAACCTTAAAAATGGCATAATAGGCTAATCATATGCAAACCTGCAATAATTAAATATGTTAAATTACACATATACTTTCAGTGCTGGGTAGTAACTGGCTTACGTTACAAACTGCAATTTTTTGTCATGTAATTTGGAATAGTAACAGACTAAAACTTGTAAGCAATCTACTAGAAGTCAACTTTTTATGTATTTATCTCACATTGTTAACCAATGACTTTGCTGCTGACCTTCAATGATCAAATTCAACCATACTAATAAGCAAAAATGACTTTAAATAAACATCACATTTGTTTCTTCTTCTTTTTTTGAACTTGAACTTTATTCTTATGCATCTTATTTTTCTGCAATCCAAAATGGCAACACAGCTGAAAGGTTTGTTTGAGCTGCGCCCTCTATTGTAATTTGCATTTCACTTTTGCTGTGAAAGGGCCTTTATATTTGCCAAAAATAGAACTTTTTTTGTTATTAAAAAACAAACAAGCAAGTGATAAAAGTAATGCAAAACAAAAGTAACGTAACACATTACTTTCCATAAAAAGTAACTAACTTTTAAAAGTCACTTTCCACAACACTGGTTAGGCCTATAACATTTTTTACACTAGCTGCACAACCGTAAGTTATGGAATTCTGGTAATAAGAGCTTAATAAGACTTGCATTAAATTCCCCACAAACAAAGCTGATGAAAAGATAAATTAGTCAACTTGTTTTTCTGCATTCTTGGCTGTTGTGTTTTGTAATGTGATGCTAGGCAATCTCACCTGAAGAAAACAGTGTTTGATTCCTTAAACTTTCTCAAACTAGTTATAACGTTCTTAATTCACGTTAAAATTAGATTTTAAAGTTGTGTTGACAGTCTTTTTTTCTCTGTTTGATTACATTCTGACATGGTTTATTATTTTTTTGGACGTTGTAATTATAACCTATAAATATGAAAGAAAAAAGATTTTAACTGATCTAAAGATAACAAACAATAAATGTACCCACCTGGTGTCCATCGTAGCCTATTTCAGAGTAGCCTGCTACTCTGCTATTTCTAGCTAAGCTCTGCGGATGAAACTTGTCAAACTGAGTGGAGAAAGCAAGAGGGAAAACTGTTGTTTTTGCTCCGGACGGAGGTTTAAGTTTCGCTTTCTTTTCTGATTTTTCTTTGCTCCGCCCCTCAGCACAAAAGTTCGAGGAGTTAAAAGAATTGTGCGTTAATAACCGGTTAAATGCACTCGCAACAGCTACTCTAATGAAAAACACTTGTCACATGTTAGCGCAGTGTTTTCAGTCGTCACCGGCCCTTGACAATAAAAAAAAGGCGCATTGTATAGATGTACTGACGATGACTCAGTCTGACATTCCACAGCTCACATGCCTTTTGGGATAATGTGTTTCTTTCACCCATGCGAGGGCACTGTAAGCAAACTTATGTCTACGTTAGGGATGTTCGGTTCCACGTTTTCGGATAGATTCTTAAAGGCATAGTTCACCCAAAAACTTTCTGTCATCATTTACTTACCCTCAAGTTGTTCCAAACCTGTATGTATTTCTTTTTTCTGCCGAACAAAAAAGACGATATTTTGAAGAATATGGATAACCAAACATTTGATGGGCCCCACTGACAATGAAAAAAAAAAAAAAAAAAACAGTCAACTGTTTGGTTACTGAGTCCGACATTCTTTAAAATATCTGCAAAAGAAATAAATTCACAGAGGTTTGAAACAAAAACAAAACAAATTCAAATTTTACGATAAACAATGCAATAGGCATACAAAGAATAATTTAAGCTCACTCTTAGAAAAAAAAATGGTTCACCGAGGTTCTATATACAACCCTAGGGTTCTTGTGGGTTCAAATCTTTTGTTTCGAATCAGTGGTTCGGATCGCATAAACAAAGCCTCGTTTACTGAAATCAAGTGACTTTGGCACTCCGAACCACTGATTCGAAACAAAAGATTCATAAAGCTTCGACGCTTCATGAAGCAGTGTTTTGAAATCGCCCATCACTAGATATTGTTGAAAAGATTGATTTTTTTGGCGCACAAAAAGTATTCTCGTCGCTTTATAATATTAAGGTTGAACCACTGTACTCACATGAACTGTTTTAAATGTCTTCAGTACCTTTCTGGATCTTGAGAGGTTCAGTGACATTGCTGGCAATCCGCTTGTTAAGCCCCGGCTCGTTTCACTTGAGAATGCCATCTCGATGGCCGTTTATGAGCGCTATTTATTCATATTAAACATTTAACATTTAAAAAAGTTAAACATTTAAAATACTTACAGTCTACACCAGTCTCCGTGCTCACTGCGTCACAGACATTAATATTTTAACGATTTATAAGATGAATCACTGTCTGGCCATCTGGGATTTTGGTATGGAGATAAAGGTTATGATTATAATTTTTTGGTAGTATTACACCACATCGTGTGTGTATATTAGCACCGTTTGTTGTTTTCTTGTGGTATGAGATAGAGCGTTTGGACCCGGAAGCGCTGCCGCGTGACGTCAGACTTAACAACCGAATAGATGCCTCACTGAGCCATCGGATTTCATCAAAAATATCTTAATTTGTCTTAAAGGTCTTAAGGGTTTGGAACGACATGAGGGTGAGTTATTAATGACAGAATTTTCATTTTTGGGTGAACTAACCCTTTAAATATAAATATCAGTTCTTTGTTCTCTTTATAGCCCATGCCCGTTGAAAATCAGTAGGGGTCTTTTGTGTTCCACAGAAAAAATGGAAAAAAGGAGCAAAAAATCAAGTTGAGAACAGCATGTGAGTGTGAGTAAATGATGATAGAATGTTAAATTTTGGATGAGCTATCTATTTGAATACATATAATAAACAGCAAATGCATTCAATCTCATCTACAAAAGAGATGTAACCAGATCACTTTCATAAAATAACATCAATTGCATAAAAACATATTGTATTATGAATCCTACGGCTTTGACACAACACCCACTTTCAAGAAACACACAAGTTATTGCATTTTAATTTTTTTAATTAAAAATATTTGGTCTGACAATCTAAATAATTTGTATATCTGTAGCTATAGGATGAACAAAGACTTACTGTCACACTGGCTTGTCTTGATAAACCACAACAAAGATGCATGATGCAGAAGGATGATAAACTCACATTTAATAAACACTAGGAAACATACAGAGAAACACCAGCAGGAAACATTAACACAAGACACTGAACAGAGTATGACTGAGGGTATATATATGTACACACTGGATAACAAGGGGCTAATGATATACAGGTGGATGTATTAGCTGACATGGAGATTAACCGACATCAATGGAAAGACAGCATAGGCTGTGTCCGAAATCGCCCCCTATACCCTTATATAGGGCACTATTTGAGGGGACAGCCATTTGTAGTGGTGTCCGAAACCATAGTGGACGATGTTGAGTGCACTCATTCAATCCCACAATGCACTGCAATAACGAGTGTACAACCGATACACGCTCAATGGCTAGAGAATACCCATAATGCACTGACTTAATTCACTCACTTGTTTCATTCACTCCATCAAGTGGACTATATTAGTGGACTAATGTAGGGAATAGTGAATGAGGGTATAGGGGGCGATTTTGAACACAGCAATAGTACACATGAAAAGCACAGGAACTGAACATAGGCACAAGACAAAAGAATATCAAAATAAGAGTCCATGAAAACAGAGACAAGGTAATTGTGATAGTTACAAGCTTACAACCTCCACCACTAATTATTTTTAAATAAATGATAAATATCCAATTATGTAAATACTCTAAACATCCACTATGTGCTGTAAATCAAACACATATCAATAATATTTTATCCTTACACATAATGATTTAGTAGCATGATTTGGATTTCTCATTTGTACGTTGCTTTCGATAAAAGTGTATTCAAAATGAATAAATGCAAAGTCAACAGCTTGATAGTTGTTCCAGGACACCACCAGGATAGCTGTTAAATCTGAGTGCACCATCTATTCGAATGCAAATACTTAATGCTCATATCAATGAACTATGAATAATTTACTGCCATTGTGAGAATAACATGTAATCAATAAAAAAAAAGTAACTGTAGTCTGATTACGAGTATTTTAAAATGTAATATAATCTAATAGTACTTATTTTTTGGACTCTGATACTTAATCCAGATCACATCTGTTTTTAATCTTGAAAAGTACTTTTAAAGAAGAAAAGTTTGGTGCATTTCCTGACTCTGTCGAAACCAAAAGTTGCCTGTTTCGTTTTTTTTCTTCTTTTTAATGCTTGTCTGATCAAATGTTTTGGCCAGAATTACTGTGAAAATGCTAAATTAGCTTTGCAAGACATGACTTTTGTAATAATTCCCCTGCTACAACCAGTCTGCATCTTTCACAATTTTATGCTTGTACACTCATTTAATAATAATACTTGATCTGTCAGTGTTTAACTGAAGCACTTGAAACTCTCACACCCTAAGAGCAAACAACACATGTGATAAAAAGCAGATGCTTTCACTGCGATATACAAATGAGATGTGATCAGACCACTTATCTAAAATATAAAGTCCATTATGAATCATAAGGCCTACACACATAAGACACACACATGAGTGAAATTACATGTTTAATCAAAGTTATATATGATTTGACAGTGTAAATCATATGTACACATGTATATAGGATAAAGTTTTCAGCTTAGACTTCCACCAGTATGTAATGATTTTTAACTTTCAAAACATTCATTTGCCATGTGCTATAAATCAAGCAGATCTCATTAATGCTTTTATTTTTACTAACATGAATTACATATATACATACATACATATCTTGAATCATGTCTGTATTCCATGATAGACTCATATTTTCATTAAATCTCAAGACAAAGAAAAGAAAAAAGTCATGTTAAAGGTCAGTAAAATTATCAGATGAAATGTACTTAAGTTTCTCTTTCATTCTTACACCACATATGACCTCAATGTAAGGGAGATCCTTAATTAATTGGACGGTAAAGAGAGTGAAAGACAAGGTGTTGTCACATTCAATAACACCTTCAAGTACATGTATCTGCTTGCATGTATAAAAGTGAGTAATTTGTTTGTGGGTATGACCTGTACAATGCAGTCCACATGAGGGCGCTGTTAAACAACTACACAGCAGCATGCACCACAATTGTCTTAAACAACACATTGACTTTCAAGTTCAGTATTCCATCACAGTCTTATAAATGATACATTTGTCATTGCATTCATTAATAAACACTGTTATAAACATACGTTTTTCTTGGGGTCCAGAACTCACAACACCTCAATCACTCTCTAAGAACTCACAAATCCGAAGTGGCAGAAAAGAGTTATGATGGAGAAACATCACGGAAAACCTGTGAATTACACTTAAACTGAATGAAGTGTGTGTGAATAACTGTCTATATATATATATGTGTGTGTGAGAGAGAGTATGTGTGGAGACTTCCAGCTGTGTGTTTATAGTGCTCAGAGCTGGTGTAGTGGTGACACACTGTTAGGCTAATTGGATTGGATTGAGAAGTCTTCCTGGGAAAGGAGCAGTTGGGAAGGTCAGGTATTCCAATATCACTGAATCAAGCAGAATTTGATTGGTCGCAGCCTGTGTGCATGTTAGCACACCCCCACAAAATCCCCACCCTCTTTCTTTCTTTCTTTCTTTCTTTCTTTCATCAATCTTCTTATTAATAACATAAATAAATGCATGTCCAGCAGTAGTGCTGGTTTTGTTTAATTGACTATTAGCTGTGTGACTAAAATGCACTACTTTGGATCACAATCATCAATACATTAAACTCCTTCCTTCCTTCCTTCCTTCCTTCCTTCCTTCCTTCCTTCCTTTTGTCCCTTTCCTTCCTTCCTTCCTTCCTTCCTTCTTTTTCCTCCCTTTTCCATTCCTTTGCTCTTTTTCCCTTTCTTCCTTTTCCATTCCTTTCTTTTTTTTCCTTCTTCTTTCCTTCATTCCTTCTTTCCTCCCTTTCTTCATATATTCCTTCCTTTTTCTTCCTTTCCCCTTCCTTCCTTCATATATTCCTTCCTTTAACTCCCTTTTTCCTTCCTTCCTTCCTTCCTTCCTTCCTTTTCCATTCCTTTCTTCTTTTTTCCCTTCCTTCCTTCCATCCTTCCTTCCTTCCTATATTCCTTCCTTTTTCCTTTCTTTTCCATTCCTTTAATCTTTTTTCCTTCCTTCCTTCCTTCCTTCCTTCCTTCCTTCCTTCTTCCTTCCATTTCCATTCATTTCTTATTTTATCCTTCCTTCCTTCCTTTTGTCCCTTTTCTTTCTTTTTCTTTCTTTCTTTCTTTCTTTCTTTCTTTTGCCCGTTTCTTTCTTCCTTCCTTTTTCCTTTCTTTCTTTCTTTCTTTCTTTCTTTCTTTTTTTCTTTCATTCCTTTCTTTTTTCACATCCTTCCTTCCTTTATTTCTTCCTTCCACTTCCATTCCTTCCTTCCTTCCTTCCTTCCTTCCTTCCTTCCTTTTCCATTCCTTCCTTCCTTCCTTCAACATTGTGGCAGATGGTAAATGATGGCAAGTCCACATTTGTTTCGAAGCAGAGACAGCATTGCAGATGGACAAGAGCGTAGAGACTTTATTAAACATCCAACCTCATGTTTCTGCATATTGTGCAGCAGTGGGGGTCAGCTTAATCAATTTAGTCAACTTAATAAAATGCGAGGAGACAGCAGGAAGGATAAAATTGTAAATTGCAAAGCGTTATTTATCCTAAAAAGCCACTCTCAGTCTCATGCCGTAAACAAGTGGCATCATTAATGCCATGAAACACTTTTACAATCATGTTGCACACCCGTAAAGATATCTGATTATCTCTTGGGACATCAATGAGATTAAAGTACAAGAATGAAGAGATCAGGAAGAGGTAAGCTTTATGATATACACATGAAATAGCATGTAATACCTGGTATTTATCAGTGTGTGGAGGGGTAAGGTTATGTCTGCCATTGCCATGGAAACAGAGCTCTTGTGTACATTTTGCCTATACTGATACTTTATTTCCTTGTTCTACTGTTCTCTCTCTCTCTCTCTCTCTCTCTCATTCATACAGAGCAAGTCACAGGGCAGCACCAGTATCTTGTTGGCCGGTTTGTTCCTTTACTTCCATACTGGCTCAAAGAATACTGCAGACAGTATTGATTTCTTAGATAAATATGGGAGCAAAAAAGACTAAACTAGTCTTAAAGAAGATAGTTTTAAAAAAAAAATATTTTTTTTTAGAAGAAGAACAAGAAGAAAATGTGATGCTTGCCCATGCAAAATTCAAAGACTCAGTGCTAGGGTGTTGTGGGTGGTTGGACATTCATGTTTTCTCTGGTATAGGCAGCTAGGCATTGTTAGGTGGTTGCTAAGGTATTCTGAGAGGTTGCTAGGTGTGTCTATTTGTTTGCTAAGGTATTCTGAGAGGTTGCTATGCTTGCTATGCTATTTTGAGTGATCAATAGGTGTTACTGTACAACTCTGCTAAGCGTTTGTTAAGGCATTCTGAATGGTCACTAAGGTGTTGCTATGTGGTTGCTAAGGAATTATGATTTGTTGCTATGGTCTTCCTATGGTATGGTAAGTGGTTGCCAGGGCATTGTTAGGTGTTTACTAAGATATTCTGAGTGGTAGCTAGGGCATTGGTAGATAGACAGACAGACAGACAGTTAGATAGACAGATAGGCCCTGTTTACACTAGTGCTATTTTTTATTTTAAAACGCTGTTTTAAAATGAAAACGATCCTCGTCTAGACTGGCATTTCCACAACGATCTCCGTCTACACTACACGGCCGAAAACGCATGTCACATGACCGTTCATACACACTGGGCATGTGTGTACAAGTGTAAACAGTCGCCTCTTGCGCATGTAGGCAGCTGCAGTATTAAAAAAATACAGAGTTTAACTTCACAATGGCTGCTAAAAATGACAACAAAGCCAGCAAATATTGCAGTTCAGTCTCCATGTTATTGTTTACACGGTTGTCAAGGATACGCAGAGCGAAAATGGGCAGCCACGCCATCGTTTTCAGAAGTCTCCGTATTGGTCTGTTCATACTGAAACACAACCCCGGCGTTTTCAAACTAAAACGGGCTCTGCAGCGTTTTCGAAATTCTCCGTTTTCGAGAGTCAAAAACGCCGGAGTAGTGTAAACGACAGGCATAACCGTAGCAAAACTTATGCGTTTTAAAATGAAAATGCGCTAGTGTAAATGGGGCCATAGACAGACAGACAGACAGACAGATAGACAGACAGATAGACAGATAGATAGATAGATACAAGAAAGTGACCATTGAATAATTATAAAATGCAGTTATGACCTCATATTCAGCATGAGGCTATGACAGTTGAAACCTACTCCAACAGTTGGATGTTTCAGAGATGCCGTGAATGGTGGTGGCAGTGTGGCGTCTCTCTCCCTCGTTCTCTTGCCGAGAGACTTACAAAGAGCAGAAGCTGTAATTAGAATGCGAGGGAGCAAGTCGCTGCTGCAAATTGAAAACATATTGATTCTCCCTCAGCTCTGTTCTCCCCAGCCTGAGAACAGGATGGAGATTCACACACAAGGTAACAGGGAGCAGGAAAGAGGGGTTGGTGGGTGGGGGAGAAGTTTTGGAAATCGAGAGAATATGAAAGAGAAAGAGAGAGAGAGAGAGAGAGAGAGAGAGTAAAGGAGAGAGAGAGAAGGAGATTACATCATGCACTGGACTTTTTTATTCTGGAAAATAAATGGCAAGGATTTTTTAATTAAATGTTCGAGCTGAACCAAATCTAGACAAGCAAATAGCTCCGCCTATTAATCCAGCTAAATTCTGCCCCACATAAGATGAAAAGAGGGCATTCTAGTGCACTGTATTGACGTCAGGGGAAGTAGTTACAGCAAAATACTTTGCTAGAGGGAAGACTGCTAAGGTCTAATGTGTATGTATGTGTTTGGGTATGAGCACCAAAATAGGAGCTGAATCGGTGAAGGCAGATGGTAAGTCAGAAGTGTGAGCCTGTCAAATGCCATATACTGTGTTGTATGTCGGTGTCTCCCCTCAGGCAATACAACAGCTTCCTCATCCAGAGCAGTGTATCACCACTACATCCCTCAGCATTCAAATGACAAGAAATGTGATTTTTCCACAATGCCTCTTTTAGCATATGATTTGTATTCATTTATATACAAAAGGAACTGAATAAAACATGTTATTGCAATGCAAATATGTAAAGAACTGCTTCAGGGCATTGCCGCCAGAGACACCCATCTGATGTGCCCTCAGTAGCTGGTGTCAGTGTGCAAGGCAACAAGCTATACACAACAAACACAACCTGTTGATGGAGCCATGCACTTGCCTGGTTTCAGCTTATTCATGCAGATTCACAGCACTAATTCTAGTGACTTAAAGTGAGTGACGTGATGTGTAGCCAAGTATGGTGACCCATACTCAGAATTTGTGCACTGAATTTCACCCATCCAAGTGCACATGCACACAAAAGTGAGTACTGAACACACAGAGCAGTGGGCAGCCATTTTTGCTGCGGCGCCAGGGGAGCGATTGGGGGCTCAAGGGCACCTCAGTTGTGGGTAATGAGAGTGGAAGAGTGCGCTGTTCATTCACTCCCATGCCTGCATTTCCTGCCAGTACTGAGACTCAAACCCGTGCATTTCAGGTTACAAGTCCCACACTCTAACCATTAGGCCACAACTGCCACCATATTTTGTGGCGAGTAGGGTTTTTTGTTTTTTTTTTTGGCCAAAAGCAAATTTTGTTTAGTATGTATTTTGCAGATAAAATCATTTAACGGTAACACTGATAATTGCACGATGTGAATCATTAGTTAAGCATTAGTAAATAGTCAATTCATCATTTATAAAGCATTAATAGACATTAACAAGTAGTTTATAAATACAGCTATAAATGCTTTGTTCTTCATTTATAAGCATATGTGTTTAATAACTGTATTTTCATACTTCATTATTGATCAATTTATCATTTCTAAATTAAATATTACATTATTTACAAACCAGTTATTACATAAGATCATTTAGAAAGTGTAAGTAAATGATCAGTAAACTATTTATATGTACATTTATACATCTTATTATTTAGACATATAGCAATAGTTACTTAGTGTGTTAATAAATGCTTTATTAACATGTATTCCTACTGTAATTCATGATTAATTCAGGTAGTTCTAAAACATTTAGTAGTTGTCAGTTAACTATTTTTGTGAGCTCATCTAAAGTGAGCACTAAAGCTTTTACAAAGAAGATTTAAAGGCTCAGTTATCCTCTAAACAGACAAAGGAAACAAACACAACACAGAGTGATAAAGAACAAAGAAATATTTATTTCAAGATGCAAAAAATTAAACTGTACACTTGATATAACATGAAGAATAAACCTCTGAAATGTCATAGAAAATAAAAATTCCTTTACACCTCCAGAAAACATAATTGCGCAGTAAAATGAAACTAAGCCTTTGCAATCTGATATAAAAATACATTTCTGTAAAGTGTAAACATTGCTGAATAAAAATGTACCAGTGCCAACACTGGATTGCAGGAGTGCCAAAATACAACAAATAAAATCGGACTGAGAGTTTGCTTTCTGAGCACCTTGCAGGGATTGAGTGGAATGAATGTTGTGAAGCAAGAAAACCCAGGATTCCAGTTTGTTTCATGCTATATCAAGTGTACAGTTTCATTTTTTTGTATCTTGAAATAAATATTTCTATGTTCTGTATCACTCTGTGTTGTGTTCATTTCCTTTTTCTGTTTAGACGATAACTGAGCCTTTAAATTGCCTTTGTAAAAGCTTTACGAGAGCAACGGAACTTTTATTATACCGCAGTTGCCGCTTCCGCTTCTTCCAGTCAAGCATATGTGGGGTAACACAGCGCTGTTTTATCATATTAGATACATTTGTGTGTTGAAAGTTGTTATAGTGCTACTCTGCGTTTGTTCGGCGGCTACTGTGAGACACTTGTTGCACACTGCAGTAAGCTAGATCGATATTAGGCATGGTAACACATGGTACTCGCTGTAAATCAAGAAAATGAGATTTAAACAATAAGACTTACTGTGTTGAGCTATATAACATGATTAGTTTTCTGTTGATGAATGTATCATTCAAACAGTTGCTCACCTGTCTAATAAAACGCAATATATATTAAAGCGTCTTTGGTGTTTCCATGGTTTCTACAAAATAAAACCGGAAACCGAGGGTAATGCAGGTATGATGTCATTATAGGCAACGCAGAGACACGGTCCGCGTCCTGGTTAAAATTGCTTATTTCTCTGTATTTAAACATTCTTGGAAACATTTGAGATAATATAAGTACACAAGTCAAAAAATATATAACATTGTTCCAGTGGTTTGTTGGATATTTTAATCCAAAAATCTTACATATTGTGCCTTTATGGATTTGTATTTATGGAGCCATTTCCCAAAGCCAAAGGAAGTGTGCTTAAAATGTTCCCTATGCAGACTCTGGGCCCAGGGTTAACAACATTCATTTGTCACCATTCTGACTCTGATTGAGAATATTCACACACAGACACAAACTCACACACTGATGATATTTTTGCTAGACCTACATGTTCTTTACATAGGTACACCGGAGTCAAGTGTTCATTAAGCATAAATATCGTTAAGGAAGTTTGTTCTAGTAGACTAATTTACACACATAAGCACACACTCCTGAATCAAACAGAAAGTGGATTTGAGCTGTGGTCAGTCCCAGAGAGAAAAATACATTTTTGGATTGTTCTTTTGGATTGTTTCAATAAAACTATTTTTGAAGCATATATGCGTAATGTGGCTTCTGTTTTTGCTTCTTTTGTGTAATTGTTACAACTTACCCCAGAATGTGTTACAACTTGTCCTGGTAGAGGGGTAGATTGTAACAAAGGCACACCATGTATTCAACATCAACTCATAAGGATGTTATCATTTACTCACCCTCACGTCATTTCAAATCTCTATCTCTACCTAACTTTCTTTTTTTCCTGCAAAACACAGAGATAGATATTTTAAAGAATGCTTCAGATGTTTTTGTCCATAAAATAAAAGTCCAACATTCCCAAAAAAAAGTGGAAAGAAAAAAAAGTGGATTAAAAATTATTATGAATTTTAATTTTTGGCTGAACTGTCCCTTTCACATTTTTCATCTTTTAATAGAGTTCAAGTTTCATTATCCAAAAATGAATCAACATTTCAAAATATTGTAGCAAAACTCCATGTTCCAATGATTAAGGTTCATACAGGCGAATTTTAGTTTTCTACGGTCATTTTAACCAATAGGTTGTTTGCAATCACGTGGTTCTGGTGACGCGCGAAATTAATGTGGAGGGCAAGCAGTGAAAATTAGAATGGAAGAGATGGAGAAATGTCCATACTGTGCTGGTTTAGAAAGGTATAAACAGAAAATCACAACATATTTTGGACATGAACCTTATGTTATGAAGAGGAGCGATTTTTCTACTGAATTGAAAAACTTGACCGCCATCGAGGAGGTAGATATAGAGAATGTGAAGCTGCCGTCCTGCCGTGTTCAGTTCTAGTCTGGTTTGTTTATATTGTGCTGCCTTTCTACTAGTGATGTTAAGGGCAGGATTTTTGATTTTCTGTCGTGACTGTGAAAAATGTCGCCATTGTAGGTCATTTATACTGAATCAAGAATTGCAACAGGAGCTCACATCATCGTTCAGGGAAAAAACTGGACGGTGTAATACAATTTTTCACCTTTTCTACGTGTAAAAACACACTAAGGGAAGGGTTGAGGAGGTGACAGGAAGACGATGTATGGCAAATGTGATAATGTCACTGATTGAACCCACTGCCTATCACTCAATGAAATAATAACATAGCTGAGTGTTTTTGAAAGTGTTGTATTTTGTTTGGTTAATAATTAACATTACATTTGCGAGTATGAATCTCACTCGGCTTGTGAATGAGTATAACTTGCATGCAGCCACTGTTCAGCGAAACTGTTCACAAGCTTCTATGGGTTTGATTTTGGTTGTCATTTGTTGAAATAAATACAAAAAATAAAAAATACAGTGTGTCGGTATCTGTCATAGACTGTAAAAAAGGGTGTCTGTCCGCTGAATGCCCCTCCGATTCTCCTCCGTGGCCATATGGGAAAGTGAATATTTACAAAGAAAACATTAAAACTACAGTTACATTTACACCCTTCCAACAAAGAAATGGATCGACTTCTGTCAGCTTGTTGAACACATTTTTTTTTTTATTTGGACATTTTCTACCATATGATGGCTGAAGCAGCAGCACGTGCCCAGCGCGTGACACTGTTTTCACGATAACCAGATCAACAATGTGAACAGAATTCTACAAAACTGAAGTGAAAACACCTAATGATCATGCAATGGGATAAAATAGCTTCTCTTCCCTGCAAACGATACCATGAAAAATGTGAATATTTAACCAAGTCAAAAACAAAAAAGGTAAGCAGGTATCCATATTCATTTCAGTATCAGCAGACGCAAAACGCTATAAAAGGTGACAACATATAAAGTTAAAAAACGATATAAGTTGGGTAAACGATAAAAGCTCCTTGTGGTTTCTCGGTTTGATAGATTTCAGCAACCATAAACGACGCAAAACAGGAATTTTGAGTTTGTGATAGGATTCCTAAATAGAAAAATCACCTTGCCCTCCAGCCGCATTTAACGCTGCAGCAATGACGTCATGTGCAAACAACCTATTGAAACCTGTATTTCCCACATTTTTTAAGCCAGATCATCCATGTTGCTTAAGTAGAATAAGGGGTGTGCCACTAATGCCTTACAGGCACTAGTTCCTGAGTGGTTTATTCAGACCTCAAAAAGACTTAGATTTAGGCTCCGGTGTTAGATATGTGAATGTGGCATCATAGTGACAAGGTGTATTCAAACCAGTGCATCAATTATCTACGAGACCTTCAGCAGAGGGAAATAGTGTCTACCCCAAAGACAGAGTGTGCCCTGAGGCGAGTTTTACCAAGAGACTACTCATAATCACATCCAATTAATGAAACCACAAAAAAGGAGGCAGTTCAAAGAGCTACCTTATCCTTTGCGTTTCCACGACTCACTTTCGCTCTCTCTCTTCCGCAGAGCACAATTCACTTTAAGCATTGCTTAAGCCAATGCTCAAGGGGTGTTTTAACAAGCAGTTGATTAGCACTAGTTTTTTGCAGCCTAATGTTTAGCTGACATTAAAGGTCCACGTGGGAAGTATGTACCATAAACACGGACCAGTCCTCCAACACGGACTCTTCTCAATTGTAGGGAATGAATTCCAAAGTTTTCCATGTCCCAACGAGGCCCAAAACCAGCAGGTGTTGCTGCCGCTTTAGCTGCAACTCCCCAGCACCCACCCACTGTTTAGGGATAATGGAGCTGCACTGAATTTCAGTATCACTTTAAACCCTCTGATAATAAACTCCATCCACCTCAAAACATTAGCCATAAACTGATAATAGGCACAGCAGTAGCCTAGGTAATATTTTACAGTAAATATACTCTGTTGCCTACTTCAGGCAAATTTCTGCATGACACTAACATAGCTGGAATTTAAGATCATACGTGGATGCTACACACCCATATGCTTCAGCATTAATTACACACTTCTCTCTCTAAAATACCCATTCATTTATGTCTATTTAATCATTCCCTGCTGATTCACAGTAGATCACACACTCAGACTCAGTGGCCGAAGCCAGAACTCCTGTTTGCTCATTGTTCATTCCAGTGATCATGACACAGCTAATAGAGGCCGGATTAGTGTGCAGGAACAGAGTGGGCAAACACACAGAGACTAATGATGGAGACCAGCCAGTCTGCACCACTTTCTCATGCTCTAAAAACACCTCTATCATGTTTGCATTTGTGCATATTACTGTATTTTTAAGTAGTTTACTAAGGTGTTGGCATGCACTAAGTTAGTGTCTACTGGTCTATTTTATAGCTATACCCATTTGCACCCATCCATCTGCCCCTACTGATAATCATAGCTTTGGATGCGTTAATATGTTATTTTATTTGTGCATGAACACACATAAATTTCCTATCCGCTTGATTTTTTTTCTCTGAACTCACACTCCCCAATTCCCTCCCTGCTTCTGTAAATCTACTACCCTATATATTCCCGTGCCCTTCCTCTCTGTATCTGTCAGTGTGCTCTCCTCATCTGTCGTCTGCGCTTTGAATCTGGAGTGGTCCAGCACTGTACCAGACTAGAATTTTAAGCATGTCCTTTGGTCAGGAGGGGGCGTGGAGGGGGGGTAGAGTCGGTTGCTATATGCATGAAACTTGAAAGGGCTCTAGCACAGTAACATGCTATATTATGTGGCTTTGAACCTAAAGGATTTGGTGCATAATTCTCACTCCTGTTTTTCTGGTCTACGCTATTTACAGCTACATGGCTACTGTGTGTTATTTTCATCAAATAATTAATTTATTGTAAACCATTGAACTATGAAAGGAGAGAAAAGTATGCTTTAAAAAAGTGGCCAATGAGATGACATAAGGATAAGAAAATAAGGACACGCAATCAACATGAATAGCAAATAAGTCAATGAAATATGTACAAATAGAGGTAAGAGGTGATAGCATCAAAATGAAATGGCTTATAATACTGCATTGTGTGAATGGCATCAAATAAATATCCAAGCTGGAAAAGCAAAGATGACAATATTCTTTAAATATATGTCAGGGTCAGAATTATTGGCACCCTTTGGTAAATATGAACAAAGAAGCCTGTGAAAATAAGGCTGCATTGTTAATCCTTTTGATCCTTTATTTTAAAAAATCTAACCTTTCATTGGGGGAAAATCTCTTTATGAAATAAATGTTTTTCTACAATACACATTGGCCGCAATTAATCATACCATTTTATTCAATACTTTTTGCAACCTCCTTTTGCCAAGATAACAGCTCTGAGTCTTCTCCTATAATGCCTGATGAGTTTGGAGAACACCTGACAAGAGATCAGAGATCATTCCTTCACGCAGAATCTCTCCAGATCCTTTAGATTCCCAGCTCCATGTTGGTGCTTCTTCTCTTCAGTTCACTCCACTCATTTTCTTTAGGGTTCAGGTCAGGGGACTGGGACGGCCATGGCAGAAGCTTCATTTTGTGCTCAGTGACACATCTTTGTGTTGGTTTGTGTCCTGTTGGAAGATCCAATAATGGCCCATTATAAGATTTCTAGCAGAGGCAGTGAGGTTTTGATTTTTTTTTATCTGTTTGCATTTAAAAGAATAAATGATGCCATGTATGTGAACAAGATGTCCAGGACCTCTGGCAAAAACTAGGTCTACAATTTCAAAGATCCAGCAGTATATTTAACCGTGGGCATGGGGTACTTTTTATCCCTGTTTGCACCGAACCCATCTAGTAGGTTTGCTGCCAAAAAGCTCTTTTTTTAGTTTCATCTGACCATAGAACCTAGTCTTGTTTGAAGTTCCAGTAGTGTCTGACTGAATATGCTGGAGTTTGTTTCTGGATGAGAGCAGAGGATTTTTCTTGAAACCCTCCCAAACAACTGTGGTGATGTAAGTGTTGTTTGAATTTTTTTTTTTCTTTCTTTTTTTTTCAGACTCAACAAAGTTCTCCAGCTGTGATCCACTCGAACTATCCTCCTCACCATGCATTAAGACAATGTAGACACACGGCCTCTTCCATGCAGATTTGTAACATCTTTAGTTTATTGGAACTTCTTAATTGTTGCCCTGATTTTGTTTTAGCTTTTTTCTTACTACAACTTTCTATTTTGTGAAGCTCAACAATCTTTTTCTGCACATCAGAACTATATTCTTTGGTTTTACTCCTTGTGGTGGATGATTAAGGGAATTTGGCCTTTGTGTTTCCTCGTGTTTATACTCCTTTGGAACAAGAAGTCATGGCTGGACAATTTCATGTTCCAAGTCACCCTGGTGAGCTAAAAAAATGCAAAAAATAAATATATTTCAGAGAGATTTTACTCATAAGAATTTCTGGGGTGCCAACTGTGACCAACGTATTTTGGAGAAAAACATTAATTTCATAATGTGATTTTCCCCCAAAACAATTGTTTTACTTCAATGAAAGGCTAGATATTTTGTGAATTTTTCGAATGAAAAAAATTAATGCATTTTTGATCATATTTACCAAGAGTGCCAATAATTTAATTCTGACCATGACTGTATATATATATATATATATATATATGTATATATATATATATATATATATGTATATATATATATATATATATGTATATATATATGTATATATATATATATATATATATATATATATATAGAGCCTATATACACCAATTAGGCATAAAATTATGACCACCTTCCTAAAGTGTGCTGGTCCCCCTTTTGCTGCCAAAACAACCCTGACCCGTCGAGGCATGGACTCCACTAGACCCCTGAAGGTGTGCTGTGGTATCTGGCACCAAGATGTTAGCAGCAGATCCTTTAAGTCCTGTAAGTTTTGAGGTGGGGCCTCCATGGATTGGACTTGTCTGTTCAGCACATCCCACAGATGCTCAATTGGATTGAGATCTGGGGAATTTGGAGTCCAAGTCAACACCTCAAACTCGTTGTGCTCCTCAAACCATTCCTGAACCATTTTTACTTTGTGGCAGGGTGCATTATCCTGCTGAAAGAGGCCACAGCCACCAGGGAATACCGTTTTCATGAAAGGGTGTACATGGTCTGCAACAATGCTTAGGTAGGTGGTACGTGTCAAAGTCACATCCACATGGATGGCAGGACCCAAGGTTTCCCAGCAGAACATTGCCCAAAGCATCACACTGTCTCCGCCGGCTTGCCTTCTTCCCATAGTGCATCCTGGTGGCATGTGTTGCCCAGGTAAGCGACGCACACGCACGCTGCCATCCACGTGATGTAAAAGAAAACGTGATTCATCAGACCACCTTCTTCCATTGCTCCGTGGTCCAGTTCTGATGCTCACATGCCCACTGTTGGCACTTTCGGCGGTGGACAGGGGTCAGCATGGGTACCCTGACTGGTCTGTTTTGGAGATGCTCTGACCCAATCATTTAGCCATCACAATTTGGCCCTTGTCAAACTCACTCAAATCCTTACGCTTGCCCATTTTTCCTGCTTCTAACACATCAACTTTGAGGACAAAATGTTCACTTGCTGCCTAATATATCCCACCCACTAACAGGTGCTGTGATGAAGAGATAATCAGTGTTATTCACTTCACCTGTCAGTGCTCATATGCCTGATCGGTGTGTGTGTATATATATACATACATATATATATATATATATATATATATATATATATATATATAAAGGTTTCAGTATGTGCAAATATAGGTTAAACTGCAATACGCTAAAAAAAGTATAAAGCCGCTCGAGAACAGAAACAATAGGTAACCATAGCAACAGTACGCTGATCGAGGGCTTTCCGTTAAGATTAGTATCATTTATTTAATATTATTTACAAATAACAAAAAAAAAGTGTTTTGTTTAAAACGTTTGTAGTACTGACAATTAGCTACGTGACCGTGTCTAGGTTTCGTGTTGTATATATTTTAAAATATAGCCTAACATAGCCTATTAATTAAAAGAAAAACTTGATTTTTGTAACTTGATTACATAATCCACATATAACATGCAGTCCGATATAACCCAGCACTGTCACTCAACATGTAAGCATCAATTAAAATCTACTTCGAGAACGTGAGTTAATATCCATATTCGCTCCGTCCATATAGGCTATGAGTTTTAACTGCACCCTTTTTCTGTCGCCGCACATCCCTTCTCTGTTGTATAACTCTCTCTCTCTCTCTCTCTCTCTCTCTTCCTCTTCTGAGCCACAGCACGCCTGCCTACATCCCTCTCCCAAATCTTCACTATAGCACACAAGCAAAGGGGACCGAAGCAGACCCGTATCCTCCTTTCCCAGCACACCACGTTCCTCATTCTCAGGTCTTTTTGTCTTTTATATGGCGCAAGGGCTCAGCAAGCGGGACGGTTCTGGGTGCGAGAAAGCCAACGCGGATTTGGATAAGCGAGCATCACTGACGGGTCTAGAATACAGCAGTTGCGGCGCCTCCGCCTTCTCGGTCTCTTCTAGCCGGCTCTATGACGAGTAATGGTCGGCTCGTTCTGCTGGATGCTCCCTGCTCTAACCGGATCTTCGACGGCACCATATTCAACAGCAGATTGCCATTTTCGGAAGAAACCTTCAAAGAGCTAGGAGATACATATGGAAACTGGGGATCGGAATTTTAGGAAAAAGGATATATAGTAGTGCTTTATTTTATTATTCTAATTTGCTCATTTATGTTTCGTTCTCGATGAATTTTCTCATTCCATCGTTGACTTGGTTTGTCAAATTGATGCGAGAGCGGCAGCAGCAGATTTAGATTCGCCTGGACATTCTTTTCGTTGGTTTTGAACTGGACTATCCTGGCCATCCATCCATCTATCCTATATTTTTTCTGCTCCTGCACTTCAGTAGAGCTTATCCTGTCCTTTCTGTTTTTTGTTTTTTCTCTCTCTGCGTCTTTCCCTCTTGATTAGAATAGACTAGTATTTGCTTAGCCATAATAAGAGAAGACAGCGTGTTTGTTAAGCAGCTACGTAGGTCAACAGTTGTTGTAACACATTGAATTGTTTAGATATATATTCCGATCCGAAGCAAAGCCTTCCATTACTCCATCAACGCCAGTCTGAATTCCACATTCTTCCTAAACCAGTATTTATCCTCAATTCCTAACACATCAAATCTACGCGCCTAAAATTGTCATGATTAAAACCGAGTATTGTTCAACATTGGCTTAATTGCTGTGGCGTTTGAATGACATGCTCAGGCCATTATTAAAGGCCTCGGCAATTAATTATTATCTTTGATTAGTGGCTTTGCAGCGTGAATGTGTAAGTTTAAGCTGTAGCACTAGCTGCTGCATATCTTACCTCGTTTAGAAACAAAGACAAGGACAAACGATTTAGGAGGGTAAATTTGCTCTTTGTTGGAACAGCGCGGAAAGCGTAGCGTTCCTCTCCAAAACAAACATAAAAACAGCCAGAAAGGCTCACCTATTTCTTCCTTAATCGGTTCTCACCCAAACGCAACCATAAGGTTCCTACCGCATCCTCCCCCTTCCCCCTCCTTTCGCTCAAATATATCCCATTTTTTAAATTTGGTTTGGTCCCGTAAATTTTCAAATATTTATTTCCTATACATCAAGAGGAAAGGGGGTCCCCCTTTCATGGAATGCGGAAACATGGGTGTGTTTGACCGCGGAGTTCAGATGTTATTGACCACGGTGGGCGCGTTCGCTGCCTTCAGTCTCATGACCATCGCGGTGGGCACGGACTACTGGCTGTACTCGCGCGGCGTGTGTAAGATCAAGACCAACAACGAGAACGAGACCAGCAAGAAGAACGAAGAGGTGATGACCCATTCGGGACTGTGGAGGACATGTTGCTTGGAAGGTAAGACTGACATGCTCTCTTTTATCCACCCGATGACGTTTAGCGGTCCCCCATTTGCATTAGAGGGTCCATCTCAGCACGTGCACACGTGTTCCTGTTGGTTGTTACGGAAACGCATCTTAGGCCTGCTGCTTGGTGATGGTTTAAAAGCTCCACTTTCAGCACCAGGGACAGCGACAGAAGCGCACAATAACAAAAACTGATGTGAAAAGATATTAAACAGGGTACACTTTGCTAGGTATAGTTTCAAACACACTGCTGTCTGATGTAACAGGAAAGAACCTGTTAGCTGGTTTCTTGCTGGTCTATCATGTTCCAAAAACCAGTTTGAAAGCATTAATCTAGTAAGAACAGCTATTAGCTGGTTTGTTGCTGGTCTAATATAGATTTGCCGCAGCTAATGACCAGCTTGGACCAGCAAATGACCATCTTAGGCCAGCTAGAAACCATGTACTAAGCTAAAAGAGGATAGTTCTCCAAAATAAATTAATTAATTAATTCATCATATGCTCACCCTCATGTCACTTTTCTATCTTCTGTGAAGCACAAAAGAAGATATTTTGAAGAATGTTTTTATCCATACAATGAAAGTCAAAAACAGCACTGAACCCCACTTATGTTCATTTAATGGACAAAAAAAGTGCAGTTTTTCTTGTGTGTTCAGCATAAGAAATAAAGTCCTTTTAAAAGTAAAAGTTCTTTTGGCATCTATGGAAACTTTCCATCATATAAAACGTTCTTTACAAAGAACTTACTTTTAAATTTATTTTTAAGAGTGATGAGGGTGAGTAAATGAAAAAAAAAGGTTACATTTAGGGGTTAACTATGCCTTTTAAGATGGATTTTCCCGCATTGTAAGGTTATGGATATAACAGCAGATAAATGCATGTGTGCACTACTGGGACTTCCACTATAAGTAACACCTGAGAAAAAATGCTACTCTCATGAACTATGTTCAGAAAGGCTCTCTGTGTGTCAGGTCAACATACACAGACTGTTGATTTCCTGTCATGCTTCGGTGGCTGCACTGACTGCTGACTTTGGCCAAGCAATGTCACCTTGTGAGGTCATGGAGCATAACAAATGTTCCTCATCCTCACCAGGGCTCAGAGGAGGCAGAGAAGATGGCCTGGGTCTCTGAGGCACACGGCCATATGCTATGTGCACACATCCTCTGCTGCTTCTAGAGCACAGGAAGACCTATGGAGGAAAATCTATGACCAGAAGTTGGTCATTCTGAATTAGCAAAGACATGATGTAAGCATTTACAGTCAAATAAGTTCAATTACGAGGCATACTGACAGGGGAGATTGGATGCTGCTGATCTTGATCAAAATCATGACAGCGTGAGTTCTCATAGCCATATGTTGACTAAGGCAAGACAAGTGACTTTGACCACATCTGTCAGTGTGTCCTTAACATCTGCTTTTTAGGTTTGCCTGTCAATTTATCCTTAAGGTTTGTCTGTCATATGACCCAAAATACTCAAGGTTTACAACATCTGTCATTAAGTTACATTTGGTGTGCAGGACAGTCTCTTGGATCAAAAAGTGCTTCATGAGAACAAGTGTAACCTGATCAACATTTCCATGTAAAATATTTCTTAACAGCTTTCTTTGTAGTGCATGTGTTTAAGTGTGTCACTGGCCCAACATAATTCCACATGGTAGTCAGTCAGTTGTAATTTTTGATGCAATTTAGCTCTCAGTTACACAGATTTTGCAGACCAAGGTCTTTGGAATAGCAATGGAATGGCATATGTTTGGATTCGGTTCAGCTAATAAAATGATAGTACACTAGCAGAATTCAACCCTGAAGAATGAAAAATTGACTTTTTTTTGTGTGTGTGTGTCAGATAAATCCTCTAGTTTATGAACAGCCAGTAATACCAAAATGAATTGGATAAAATCACTGGATGAAAAACAAAACAAAATAAAAAACACAGACTTAAATAGTAGAACACTTAAATGGCTGATTACAGTCAGCTCATTTACAAAATTAGGTGCAGGTCTGTGATAAGTCTTAAGTAAAAGAGGATTGTGCTGCTTAAATGTAAAGCATCCTCCTTCTGTTCTCAGTTCAGGCTCACGCAGATCTCACGCTCAGACTATGAAAAAAAAGCAATTAGCTGCAACAGTAAATAACACTTATCCCTCAACCTACATGGTTGTATCCATCAACCAGGTGCCGCCTCTCAGAGCCCATCTTGCACTGCCATCTCATAGACCGTGTGTAGGCAGGCTAGGATGTAAATCTCAGTGGTCAGTGCAGAAGATGATTTGCTGGGGAGGAATAGATTTACAGCATGCAGGTGGGCAAGAGTGTTAGTGTAATTTGTCCCTGGAGTGCTCCAAACTGATGAGAGAGGGGAAACACCCTCAACTGGACTGTCCTCAGCAATATTAGTAAAGCTTCAGATATTTAACATTGCACCACCCACATATGAAGTATACTATAGAGCAATCCAGAAAATCACACCTACATATCTTACATATCTTGTACAGCTTTAATAACTTCCTTGGCAAGAGAAAAAAGAACAATGTATATCATATTATCTACATGAAATTGTTATTTTCTATTAGTGCCAGTATTTGTAGTATTGTTGGTATACTTACTGTATATTACTGTTCAAATGTTTGAGGTCGATAACATTTTTTAATGCTTTTAAAAAGATCTCTTATGCTTACCAAGGCTGTATTTATTTGATCAAAAATACAGTAAAAAATGTGTAAATGATTATTACAATGTAAATTAACTTTTTTCTATTTTAATATATATTTTAAAATGAACTTTATTCCTGTGATGGAAAAGCTGAATTGTCAGCATCATTACTTCTGTCTTCAGTGTCACATGAGAAACCATTCTGATCTGGTGCTCAAAACATGTTGAAAATAGTTGTGCTTCTTAATATTTTTGTGAAAACATATACATTTATTTTTCAGGATTATTTGATTTTATTTGTGTAACATTATAATCAATTTATTCATCACCAATTTAATGATCAATTGATTTCTTCTTTCTCAATCTTTTGAACGGTAGAGTATCAGATTCTTTTAAAATGTAACTATTGTAAATTATGGAGGTTTACATTCAGTCTGCTTTGAGCAATGCTTCAAAAAATAATTTATAGAGGCCAATGGCTAATTAAGCAGTGCTTTAATTAGTGAAATCTTAAAGCTATTCTTGTAGCAGGGTCATGTATTCATTCACTTTTTATTCTTATATATTTCAGAGTTGCTTTCAGTACATTTGCATTTATTTCCAGTGTCAGCAGATCTATTTTGTTCCCAATGAACTTATAATAGCTTCAAAAAGTTTTTGAACACTTAAGCCACACTTAAAAATGTATAGATGTCATTAGATATAAAACCAACAGGCATTTATTAAAACAAATACAACAAGCACACTTTAAAGGGTTAGTTTACCCAAAAATGAAATTTCTTTCATTAATTACTCACCCTCATGTAAGACCTTCGTTCATCTTCAGAACACAAATTAAGATATTTTTGATAAAATCCGATGGCTCAGTGAGGCCTCCATTGCCAGCAAGATAATTAACACTTTCAGATGCCCAGAAAGGTACTAAAGACATTTAAAACAGATCATGTGACTACAGTGGTTCAACCTTAATGTTATAAAGCGACGAGAATACTTTTTGTGCACCAAAAAAAACAAAATAACGACTTTATTCAACAATATCTAGTAATGGCCGATTTCAAAACACTACTTCATGAAGCTTCGAAGCTTTACGAATCTTTTGTTTCGAATCAGTGGTTCGGAGCGTGTATCAAACTGCCAAAGTCACGCCCCCCAGCGGTGAGCCATTGAAATTTCGAAACACTTATGACTTAATGAAGCCTCGTTTACTGAAATCACGTGACTTTGGCAGTTTGATACGTGCTCTGAACCACTGATTCGAAGCAAAAGATTCGTAAAGCTTCATGAAGCAGTGTTTTGAAATCGGCCATTACTAGATATTGTTAAATAAAGTTGTTATTTTGTTTTTGGTCGCACAAAAAGTATTCTCGTCACTTCATAATATTAAGGTTGAACCACTGTAGTCACATGAACTGTTTTAAATATGTCTTTAGTGGCTTTCTGGGCATTGAAAGTGTTAATTATCTTGCTGTTAATGCAGGCCTCACTGAGCAATCGGATTTCATCAAAAATATCTTAATTTGTGTTCCGAAGATGAACGAAGGTGTTACGGGTGTGGAACGACATGAGGGTGAAATAATTAATGACAGAATTTTCATTTTTGGGTGAACTAACCCTTTAAGAAAAACATTACATTTGGTGGACAAAAAGCATTATAGTTGTCAAACTAAGTGGATTATGGTACATACAGTAGTGGTACGTAGTAAACTACACCTGTGGTTACTCTTGAGAGAAAAAACATCTAAAAATCTACAATAAATTACAATGGCAACAGCTGATTAAAAGTAAGTACAGAAATGGTAAAGAAATGTGAAGTTTCTTCTGAAAAAAAAAAAAGTCTAGCATAATCTGTTTTCAGATGCCACTTGTTTTGACATCTTGTTATCTAATACAATGAAATTAATAAACTTTTAATCTAGGCTTAAATGTCCAAATGCTTTTAATGGCCCCTGCATTTTTATTATTATTATTATTTTAATCCTCAATCCCAAAGCAAAAAAGTGTCAAACCAGATAATTAGGGCAAAGTTATATATAAAAAAAAAAAAAAAAGCAAAGCTCAATGCACTTGCTAATATCGCACCTCTCAGTGAAAGATGACAGCTTGTTAAGGTCTTATTCTGGACACCCACAGAGCCATTATAGTGCCACTGCAGATTAGAATGTGTCCCTATAGTGAATGGAACCAAATATGAATCAGCATGACATTGCTCTGTAAGTTGCAGCACATGCATGTACACATATAAACATTGCCATGATAGAACACAAACTGGTATACAGTGGGCCGCCATTACCGTAGTGACTCAGACCCAAGTGTACTTCACCAGAACTACAGTTAATCTGCGTTATTAATCTTCATTATGCTAACAATGAATGTGAGGGTACAGCACAGCGAGAGCGCAGGAACAGCGCAGCAAAGAACAGTGACAAAAGAGGCGCAGTTATATTCCTCGCATACCCAACACTTATCATTCCAAATCTCTGTGACAGCAACTTTCCCAATAAGACAGATCATTCTTCTGAACGCTTTGAGTCGCCGTAAATATTTCCCAGGCCACAGGGGGCTGCTGCTAATGAATGGACTTCCTGCGCACGCTTTCCATTCGCAGGCGGCCAAAGCGTGTGTTTGAAGAGATAACCCACACCACCTCAGCGGGAGGGGGTGAAAAATACTCTTGCATTTTTCTCACCTCTCGCTGGTTCATGCTCACAAATCTGCTCTTTGTAAGCAAGTGCTTGTGAGGTCTCATACTCGGCGTTCATCCAGGTCGACTGAATCAGTGTGGTCGCTCGGTGCTGTTATATGTGAAATGCATCTTGGTCAAAATGCTTGGTCACATTTTGTTTAAAAATGCCATATTTGTATGTATGTATGATATAGAAAGACAGGCCGTGGGACTTAGCCATGCCTGACGCTGCTGTAGATACAGATTAGCCTCATGAACTGATCAGATAAGGATTACCAGCCTGGCATGTATCTGCCCAGCTAATGACCCAGGTCCAGAGTGGCATTACGCAGTATTACAACACTACTGCATGCTTCAGTTCGCTCACACAGGCCACTTCAGCTCTACACTTACCAAAGAAAAAAACAAACCACTTTTTCTTTGACATGCCCACCATGGCTTTTCTCTCTCTCTCTGTAACGCTTTAAAACCATGATCCACTTATCCTATAAACACCAGTGATGTGATAAACAGTGGGGAAAACAGTGGAAGCCAGTATATACACTGCCAAAACATCATGTCAGGTTAACATATGAGAAGAGCTATTTCACAACGATATTTTATTCAATGACTTTTCACATTGTCTTGTCACAGGATCATTACAGTTTTAAGGTGGCATATTTTTAGCTGTATAGTTGTGACCTTAAAGGGATAGTTCACCCAAAAATTAGGTATGGAACGACATGAGGGTAAGTAAATGATAACAAAGACATTTACATAGTTACACAATTTTTTAAAACTATTTCTAGGATCATGTGACACTGAAAACTGGAGTAATGGCTGTAATAAATGTAATAAATTACATTTTAAAATAAAATAAAATAAAATAGAAAACAGTTATTTTAAATTATAATAATAATTCGCAATATTATTTCACAGTTTTTTACTTTTGATCAAATGAATGTAGTAGGCTACTGGTACTTGAAACATGAAAAAATCGTACAACCTCAAACTTTTGAATGATAGTGTATCCTTTTCTACATTTTATAGGGACAGTTGCAAATTATGGCATAATTTTTTGCCCTCATGTCATTTCAAACCTGTATGAACTTCAAAAAAGCAGTACAAAAGCATCATAAAAGTGTCCATTTGACTTGTGCACTCTGGCCACGTTCACACAGTAGCAGAATAGGGTTGTCAGTCTTGTATTTGAGTCCTTAATTAGGTTGCATTCACACTCAGTTCGGTTATTTATGGGATTGGCAACTGCATTCTAACCGAACTCACACCCATAAATATTCAGGGCTCGCAACCGCATTCTCAGAAAATGTCTCAGGTTAAGACTGTAACCATGGTTCCCTGAGAAGGGAATGAGACGCAGCGTCAGAGAAGCAACGCTATGGGAATAACTCTGCGTGTTTGCGTCTTAAAGCACATGTGAATTCAGTCCAATGATGTAGCGGGACACTAGCCCGTAGAGTGTGACGTCACAACCAGGAAGCTCTATAAATACAACCTGAACCAAACAATGTCAGCTTCTGACATGCCTCATAAGCAAGAGAAATAGCTTCAACTATCCATTTACTCATAATTTCGCTGGAGAACCCTTCCTAGGTGACCCAAAACACACTCTGTGGACATATGCATCTAGTGCTCTCACTGGGCACAAGAAATTCAGCTTTTCCTGGTCGGACGTCTGAAATGGAGGAGGTCAGAAGGCTTGCAAGGTTATCGATCATGCAAAATTAGTAGGAACCTTAGGCATGTAACCCGGCCTATGGTGAAGAAATGCTTTAACCAAGCCGGGAGTAATATCTAAACATGAAGGGGATACCGACAGAGCCTAAAGATCTCCTACTCTCTTAAGAGACGTAATATCTAGGAGGAACACAGTTTTCAGAGTCAGAAATTTCTCTCCTACGAACTCAATAGTCTCAAAAGGGGGCCATGGACAGAACCTCTAGTATCACAGCCAAATCCCAAGAAACCTTATATGGCTTGCAGGCCTCAGCCTCATGGCACCATGTAGGAAATTAGTTAACAGTGAGTTTCTCCCTAATGACTCACCACCCAAAAGTGTGTGGTAAGCAGCTAAGGCCGCCACATACACCTTCAGATTGGAGGAGGATAACCCTGTGGAGAACTGATTCTGAAGGAACTCCAGCACTGAACCAACCGGACAGTTAACTGAGTCCAACTGGCGATTTACGCACCATGAAGTGAAGACTCTCCACTTCAAGGCATAAAGTTTCCTCATGGAGGGTGCCAATACTGGTACGCTTCGTCCCCTAAAGCAAATCTAAGGAACTTTCTGTGTTGAGGAAGGATGGATACATGGAAGTATGCATCCTTGAGATCTATCATGACAAACCGGTCCTTGGATCTAAGTCACGATATGTTTCAACATCAACATTTTAAATTTGTACATTTTTAATGTATGATTTAGCTGGCGCAGATCTAAAATCGGACACAACTCCTCATCCTTTATTGGAACAATGAAATACCGGGTGTAGAACCCTCTCTCCGGTGGAGGAACACAATCTATGGTCTCTTTCCCCAATAGAGCTTTGACTTCTTTCTCCATTACCAGAGCCTGCTTGGTGCATACCACTGTGGGCTGGACCCCATTGAATCGAGGCGGATGAGAACCAAACTCAATACTGTTGCCTCTTTTTATAGTCTGCAGGACCCATTGAGACATCTCAATGGCAGAAGGCAAAAGTTGCCCACGCTGCCAGGTGGTCTACTAAGGGAACCAGCCTCTAGAGACTTGTCTCTGGTGTTTTTTGAGTAGTCAGCTCAGTGCCCTGAACTGACAGGGAACAACTGAACCGAATCCTCTAAAAGTCTCTCAGTGGCGCCTTCGAGTGGACACTGAAAACTGAACTTACTGGAAACTGCTGTTCCCCGAAGCACCAAGAGTGGCCTGGTTGGCAGAATGGTCCCTTGAGGGAGGGGGCTGCCCTCAGAGGCCTGACATCTCTGGCTTCAGGACCTCTTAGCCAAAGTCATCTTATAAATAATAATGGTCCTCAGATCCAACTCAACCCCTCAAAGACCTTGGCTGAGATTTTTTTTTATTGCTTCTGTTGGGGAGGTCTGAGGGAGGTAATGTTGGAACTCTACCACCTCCTTTTTTGCCTCTGAAACCTCTCGACCACCGAGGTGACAACATTGCCGAAGAGGCCAGGATGGGAAAGCGGGGCGTCCAACAGAAGCTTCACCCACCAAGGCCGAAGTTGTTCTGCATGGCCTGGTGGGTAATGCCAGGGCCTTGTCAGAGGAGAGATAGCTTGCAAGTGTCCGCTTCACCTGAGGCATCGCCCCATACCCGTGTTCTTTCAACCCAATGATGTTTGAATAATTCATAACTTGGGGGCCGAAAACTGTTTACTCCATAATCTCGACACCTCGGTGTGGAGATCGGGAAAAAATGATAGGCACCAACATGGAGGTTGCACTTTAATAGGTAAGAAACGCTTGTCGAGTTGACTTTTAGGACGACCGTCCTGCCTCTTGGCCAGCCAGTTAATACTTAATTTGACCACGGCTCAAGGCTCGTATTCCTGCCTGTAATGTAAAAACAATTTGAACTGTTGTTTGCTCACCATTATAATGCTTTTGTACTTTATATGAATGATACGGGACAAACGAACAATAAATAAGACAGAACAATTTACACAGAACGCTTGTTGAAGGCATAGTTTGGTCCAGGTGCTATTTATAGAGTTTGCTGGTCATGACGTCCCACGCTACGGGCTGACATCTCGCCACATCATTGGACTGATTTCACACATGCTTCAAGACGCAAACACGCAGAGGTGTTCCCATAGCCTCGAAAAGGGAGCCGGCATTGTGTGAATAGAACTGGACTGGACAACTAGTTGTCTGTCACGTCATAAAGTGCGAGAGAGCCACTCTGCGTTGCACAAACACGTGTCTACATGTGTTGCGGGTTTTTGTCTGTGGTTTTGTTTTCGGTAACTTACAACAATGGAGATATGAGCTGTGTGTCTTCTGAAGGTTTAGATCCAGTCACTGTTCACCACCAGAGCTGCTCCTGTCAGTTTCGTGTTCTATGCAAGACTCAAATGCTCCACTCTCCACCCAGATCTAAAAGCTGCTGTCTCTTAATTAAGATTTGACGGATGAACTTGCAGCTTAATTGGACTCTTGTCATTTCAAAAGTGATAAGACTTTTCAGTTATACAGACGTCGCCATCTTTGATGTTACTTTGGTCACTGTCGCTGTGCTTTCTAGTAAGAGAATTCGGGCTAGTCTCCTGTTGCACATTCATACAGACAGTATTCAAGACGCTACTGCAAGTTGCTGTTTGAATGGGACATTTTGAGACTCACACCTGTAAGTAAATGTAGTTGTCAATCTTAAAAACTGACAGTGTGAACATAGCATAAGTTCCAAGTCTTTTGAAGTCATATGATATATTTTTTGAGCAAGATGTTTACATTTACACTTGCACTGATTCATTTAGCAGACAGAAAAGTGCAGCTTGAACATTCTGCTATAAATATCTCCTTTTGTGTTCCACAGAAGAAAATAAGTCATATAGGTTTCAAAATACAAGAGAATGAGTAAATGATGCCAGAATTTTAATTTTTTTGGGTTCACTGTCCGTTTAAATAATGACAGAAACCATTTGTTTTGATGAATAATGATCTTATTTAGAGCTAATGTACTGGCAAGCCAGGTCTCACTTTGAACTTCTCAAATGCTGGACACGTAGTTGAAACCGCGGATCTTTTTTTCTTTTTTTTGCAACATTTAGACAACCTCTGCCAGAATCAGAGGACAAAATTCTCCTCTGCCTCTCAGACAGGAGAGAACATAATGAGGGTCTCAGGGGCATTATTAATATTGGATTGGGAGACGGCCCGGGTGGAATACTACTTGAATCATCCTCATTCTGATTCAGCTCTGAAAGCAGGTTGAATGTGACGGCAGTGATCAGAGTGCAACAGAACAGTCTGTTCCACATCTCATTTCTCGCTTTCTCTCTTCTCTGTCGCTTACTTTCGCTTTCTACATTTGCTTCTTTCTACCTGAATGGTAGGTGCATGTGTAGGAGTGCTCATGCTATTCTGGAACTTCTGTCTCCCACCCCACTCAGTTGACCCTTTACTGGGATGCACATCTGCATAAGTAAAATCCCCTTTAAGAACTTTTCTGCATTCTTTTCACCCTTTGCAAAAAATAAGGGACTGCTAAATGATGAGTGTCCTTGTAATAAACTGTACATGGTGTGTTGAAATTAGAAAGGGTCATAAACATAACTGTTTGACAGTCCTGTCACAGGTAGGAGGAGCCGAGTGGTGTCATTCATCATTTCTCCAATCATCTTTTCCTGAGCTCTCTTGTGGCCTTCATCAGGAGAAAGAGAGGGATCGAATTTTGTTTTTGGTCCTGTTGCATTGTGCGATTTCTTTGCACTTTGACCCAGGAAACAGATCAATAGAGGACATGCAGGATTTGTGTGTGGGAGCGGCCTTTACAGTGTAACATCACTGATTATAGCTGATGAATGAATGAAATAAGATACAAGCAGAGGCAAGCTAAAGAGAGATGCTCAGAAGTATATAATGATACAATGGAAAATAGAGGCATTTTGATGTAAAAAATCATATAGCCATATACTAACATCCAAAAGTTTAGGGTCTAATTTTGCTCATCAAGGCTGCATTTATTTGATCAAAAATATAGTAAAAACAATATTGTGGAATATTATTACAATTTAAAATGACTGATTTCTATTTTAATACATTTTAAAAAGTAATTTATTCCTGTCATGGCAAAGCTGAATTTTCAGCATCATTACTCTTCAGTGTCTTCAGTCTTCAGTGTCACATGATCCTTCAAAAATCATTCTAATATGATGATTTAATACTCAAGAAACATTTATTATTATCAATGTGGAAAACCGTTGTGCTGCTCAATATTTTTGTGGAAACCATGCACACTTTTTCAGGATGCTTCAATGAATATAAAGTTCAAAAGAACAGCATTTATTTAAAATAGAATATTTTCTCTATAATTTTTTTTTTCTCTCAATGTAAAAGTCTTTCCTGTCACAATTGGCCAATTTAATGCATCATCGCTGGATAAAATTATTCATTTCTTAAAAAAAAAAAAAAAAAAAAAAAAAAAAATATATATATATATATATATATATATATATATATATCTTACAGACCCCAAAATTTCAAAGGGTAATGTATTTATTTCCTTTGTAAATTTAAATATTTAAAAATTTGGTGCATCAAGACATGTTAACAGGAATTTTGTTCTTAAATTTCTGTCTGTTCTTCACACAAAGCTATTTAATCACTTCAAAGAAGACCTGGAAATTTGTCGTTTTTGAAGCTTCAGAGTCTTGAGAGAAAAATAAAAAAATGTTTTTGGAATGACATGAGGATGAGTAAATGATGACAGAATTTCATTATGAAGTGAAATATTTTCAAGAGATTCTGTCTATGGCACATAGTTCATTTAAAATAAAAGATTAGATTTGTTTAAAATGTTTGGTAAAGATGCAGAAGGGATTTGACTATACTGCAGCTCATTTCATGGCTCCAATTGAAACATGCACATGTGGCATTCTGCATGACAAAAAAAAAGAGGTCTGGGGTAATTTAGAAATTCGCTCTATGTACTCTTGCGTGTAGTGCCAAAATCTCTGTGATACTATTATACTGAGCAAGACCAATTATATAGAATCGATCTCATTTCCACTGTCGTAGACTGCGCAGTCGACATTAGGCCAATTTTGCGATAACGTTTAAAGGAGATCATTTATTTATCCCCTCACCCCCTTCTCTGACGGCCATTTTGCAGATTTAAAGAGAGTAAATCCCGCCATAAATGCTGATTAACTCTATACCTGCTCCATTCATTTTAAGTCAGAGTGTTTTGCTGTTTTTCCCCCGATAACAGCGGTGGAATCTGCAGCCCTCTCAGGTGTGATGAATTGGTGGTGTCCTTGGCACAGTTCATTTGCAATCCATTACAGCGCATTAGCTTTGTGTCAGAGAGGAACCCAAACACCATGCATCACTAAAGTGAGGGGATGCGATCAGATACCCCAACTTACACCCACATACCATTGACTTGCAGAGCATGTTTGAATTTTAATTTGTCTTTTATAAAGTGTGTTGAAATTAGGCCAGGACTGTTTAAAGGAAGTGTGAAATATTCAGGATAAAAACTGGAAGAAAACTGTAGTACTCAGATGCTGCTCATTTATAGATCAAGAAACATGTTGGAGACCTCAGTTATTCTTCATCTATCAACTTTGTCTCAGGCAAAGCAAAAAAAAAAAAAAAACCTTAGGAAATAAATATTGCAATGTTTTACATACAATGAGAGTACGTATACACACAAAATATAGTACAGAAAGAGAGCGTATATATCGAATATATACACTACCATTAAAACATTTGGAGTCTGTATAAGATAGATAGATAGATAGATAGGTTTAGTTTGTGTGTGTTTGTGACAATCTCAGCACAGTGTGACATTGAATCTGACACTCTAGAGGAGACGCATGAGATTACTGGAGTCTTGTACTCAAGAGAGCAATTTAAGAAGCATGAGACTCCATTTGCTCTCCATTTTCTCTTATTGCCGTTTAATCTCATTGCTGTCATTTGAGAAATTAATGATATCTTTTTTTCTATCCTATGGGTGAGTCTCACCTTGGAGAAGATCATATCTTAGCACATGCTGCTTAGTGTTTGCTTCGGTCCTGATGTATTACAGGCCTCAGGTGTAATGTTTCATATAGGACAACACTCAGACAGCCCATTAAGATGTCCCTAAACATTACCGTGCGTAAAGTCATGTTCATTTATTCATGATCTATTTTCGTGCCATGGGTACTCACATACAGTATTGAGCATGTATCTTCTTGGTTAGCATCGGTGAGGCTCTGGTTATGTGGAGGATGGACTGAGATGTTTCCACCTCTGCAGACCTGCGGTTAGCACCTAGCTGGCGAGGTGCTGACAGTCACGCTCCACGGTCCAGGCAGGAGCATACGGCCAAATCCACCCCCCTCTGCGTGCTCGGGGGAGGGAGATGGAGGATGGCGTATGCACAGGGAGAACTATAGAAGAGAAGCAATATTGAAAGTGATTTCTAAAGTCACACAAAGTTGCACAGTAAGTTCAATGAGATGACAAATTGAGTTCCTTCCCACACACAAATAAAAAATCCCAAAAGATAACATTAGCTAAATTTGTATTTTAGTTTATTGGGTGCAAAACAGCAGGGCTCATTAAGTACATTTTATTAGTTGGCTTTCAAAATATGTGCATTGAGATACACACTGCATTTCCATGCCCCTCCTGCATCTGAAACCACATGACCATGTTAAAGGGATAGTTCACCCAAAAATCAAAATTCTGTTATCATGTACGGTGCATTCACACGGGGTTGCTCTCATGTCATCCCAAAGCCATAAGACCTGAGAGGTTTCGCTCCCTCCATTGAAAGTCAGGTAACCAAACCTTAAAAGATTCAAAAAGGTTAAAAGGCATTGTAAAATATTTAACGGTTTAATTGTTTAATCCAAGTCTTGTGAAGAAATACAAGTTTTTATGAGTGTGATGCACGAAAACCAATGAGGATTGTTCTTGCACATGACACTCTCATGACGCACACACAAGCTTCTGTGTTTACCATATGTGTGTTGATCATTGTTTAGATGTGAATTTAATCCTAAATTAAATCTGTTCATCGCATAAAGCGATCTCTTCACAAGACTTTGATTAGGCCACTCGATTCATATGGATTTGTTTTACGACACTTTTTTTAAGTTTTGGTGAACTGGACTTTCAATGAAGGTACAGAAGTTTCTCAGGGTTCATTAAAATAGCTTAACTTGTGTTTTGAAGATTAACCAAGTCATACAGGTTTGGAACGACATTAGGGTGAGTAAATTATGATAAAATGTTCATTTTTTTTATCCCTATAACTGCAGTTGGTTAAATGATGCACTTGTTTAGCACAAATTACCGAAACTACAAGATGTGCACTATATAGTATCAGGTTTCATACAAATATATAGTCATCTTACTCCTCTTTCTTCTCCTTCTCTAAGTGGGAGATCAGGTATAACGGTCCACATTGTGTCTGTATTGATTTCAGCTCTGCTAGGGACTTTGAAGACTATTGATGGGAAGTAAATGGTGCCCTGTGTCTCATTCTGATGGTACGAGTATCTCCTCCCTCCTCATTTTTGTGTGTGTGTGTGTGTGTCCAACATTGTCTTTTTCTCTGGTGTAATAACACCAAGTCAGTGCTGAAAATTCACACCCAATTTTAGCTGCAATTCTCAAAACCATTGTGAATTATCGAGGGCCGCTTTGTATGGTGGTCTGGGTCTAAAGGGGCCAAGCAGTGCTGTGGTTGAGCAGAGCTGCTCAGATGGCTGTGTTTACATCAGGCACCAGTGCTGGCAAAGCCTCCAGTCACAGCAAATGGTGCTGTTGGCTAAACATACTGCTGTCAGGAGACTGCCACTGTCAACTTCATCTGGGAGAATTCAACAAGACCGGCTATCTCAGGGAAGCCAGATTCTTGCAGGGCAGTGTAAATTTCAATGTTCAGCCTAAAAATCAAGCAATATCTTTAGACTAAAGATTTTCCAGAAGAAATACAAGTGCAGTTTGACAATATGAAACTCACCACCATGAGGCCAGGGTGTTGCTATGCAGTTAATAAGGTGTACTGAGGGTTTTTAACGTGTTGGTATGTGATCTGAGTGTTTGTTTGTTTGGTTTTTTTTTAACGTGTGTCTATGTGGCTGCTAATGTGTTCTGGGTGGGGTTTTATTGCAAGCTGTTATTTGATTGTTAGGGTAGTTTGAGTGGTTTTGCAATATTGTTGCAAATGTGTTTTTAGTGTGTTTCAATGCAGTTGTTATAAGGTGCTATAAGAGTGTTTTTTACAGTATTTCTATGTGGTTGCTAAGGTGTTCTGAGTGTTTTTGCATGTTTTCTACACTGCGGTGCTCTTAATAGTGATGCTTGCTATCGTTTTAAGGAATAAACTGACACACTGCTAAGTGTTAAAAAAAGATGTTAAAAAATTCTTAAAATTGATTTACTTTGGAAATGTATCTGTTCACTCATTTATAAATTGTTGATACTTGTTAAATAAGGCAAGATTCATTTGAATTAAAGATACATACTCTGAAAATAAGTTGTAATAGGTTATCTTATACAGTGTTGCTTCTGGTCAATTTATTCTCAGATAATGGCCACAAAACCAGTCTTAAGGGTCAATTTTTTGAAATTGAGATTTATACATCATCTGAAGCTGAACAAACAAGCTTTCCATTGATGTATGCTTTGTTAGGTTAGGACAATATTTGGCTGAGATACAACTATTTGAAAATCTGGAATCTGAGGGTGCAAAAAAAAAAAAAAAAAAAAAAAAAAAATTGAGAAAATCGCCTTTAAAGTCCTTAGCAATGCATATCCACTCACACAATACATTTTTGATATATTTACGGTAGGAAATTTACAAAATATCTTCATGGAACATGATCTTTACTTAATATCCTAATGATTTTTGGCATAAAAGAAAAATTGATCATTTTGACCCACACAGTGTTGGCTATTGCTACAAATATACCCGAGCGACTTATGACTGGTTTTGTAGTCCAGGGTCACATATCATATCATAACTTCTCTCTCTCTCTCTCTCTTGCAATATATATGAATGAATCTTTGACAAGAAATCCAGCAACATGCAGTTGAATGCATAAGGAAAGAAATAGGGTTCATTTTGATTTCATGTCAACCATAAAAATTTAAATCAAAGCTCCTATGTAAATATACAAATCAGGATCTCATTGGTTTGAAGAACACGGATTTGAATTCATTCTGAAAGTAGTAGCTGTTCTGGGTTTATAGCAAGAAATGATGTACACCTGGTGTTGTAATTTCTGCAAACATCAAATAATTAATGTGTAAAAATGGTGCAGGGTTCCGTATGTGCCAGGAGCCAGGACACAAACATTACCGCTTCACAAAAGAGCTGACGACAAGCTTCTCTTCTGAAGATAACCTTAGGAACAGGTTGCACAAGATGTCAAAAGAGACTGCTGCTATCATCTCTTTGTGCAGATGTGCCCATAGATAAGTATGCAGTTTGGGTCATGGAAGATGATGATGATGAACTTCCTGTCAGCTGTGTCATTCGTGCCCTCTACTCCCACTTTCCTCTACCTGTCTTGGATCTCTGCTGGGCTTGCAATAGGCAAGTGTGTGTGTGTATGCATGTGTATTTTTCTTAGAGTATAAGGAACAATATGCATTTTTAATGAAGAGCAGCATGGGTTCTCTTTACACTCTCTGATCGCTTTCCAGGACAAAGAGTCTCTAATCTTCACAGTGCTTGTATGTGTATGCATGTGTAAATGCATTCACACACTCAGGAGTAAACACGACTGTGGAGCTTAAATATGAATTGTGTCAAGTTGAAATATTTTCTCCTATCCCACTTCAATACGCAGAGTCAGCTATAAGCAAGCCATTTGTGCGCTGATTTCCTGTAGAATATAAACACAGTGGCTCTGATGTTTAGAGCACAATAGTGACTGACCACCCACTTTTTTAAGCAGCTCCAAAAGTATATTTCATATTCATTTTTTACATAGGCATTTCAAAAACTTCAATAAAAAGCAAAAGTCATTGCAAAGTGGAAAAATAATTATATATATATATATATATATATATATATATTTACACTGCTCAAGAAAATTAAAGGAACACTTTTTAATCAGAGAATAGCATCAAGTCAGTTAAACTCCTAAGATATCGATCTGGTCAGTTAAGTAGCAGAAGGGGTTGTTAATCAGTTTCAGCTGTTTTGGTGTTAATGACATTTACAACAGGTGCACTAGATGGGCAACAATGAGACAACCCCCAAAACAGGAATGGTTTTACAGGTGGAGGCCACTGACATTTTTTCCCTACTCATCCCTTCTGACTGTTTTTCACTAGTTTTGCATTTGGCTAGGGTCAGTGTCACTACTGGTAGCATGAGGCAATACCTGGACCCTACAGAGGTTGCACAGGCAGTCCAATTCCTCCAGGATGGCACATCAATACGTGCCATTGCCAGAAGGTTTGCTGTGTCTCCCAGCTCAGTCTCAAGAGCATGGAGGAGATTCCAGGAGACAGGCAGTTACTCTAGGAGAGCTGGACAGGGCCAAAGAAGGTACTTAACCCATCAGCAGGACCGGTATCTGCTCCTTTGTGCAAGGAGGAACAGGATGAGCACTGCCAGAGCCCTTCAAAATGACCTCCAGCAGGCCACTGGTGTGAATGTCTCTGACCAAACAATCAGAAACAGACTTCATGAGGGTGGCCTGAGGGCCTGCCGTCCTTTAAGGGCCCTGTGCTCACTGCCCGGCCATGTGGAGCTCGATTGGCATTTGCCAGTGAACACCAGAATTGGCAGGTCCGCCACTGGCACCCTGTGCTTTTCAGATGAGAGCAGGTTCACCCTGAGCACATGTGACAGACGTGAAACGGGTCTGGAGAAGCCGTGGAGAACATTATGCTGCCTGTAACATCATTCAGCATGACTGGTTTGGTGGTGGGTCAGTGATGTTCTGGGGAGGCATATCCATGGAGGGACGCACAGGCCTCTACAGGCTAGACAATGGCACCCTGACTGCCATTAGGTATCAGGATGAAATCCTTGGACCCATTGGTAGTCTGAACTCTACCCTGGTGCAGTGCCCGGCCTCATGTGGCAAGAGTATGCAGGCTGTTCCTGGAGCATGAAGGGAATTGATACCATTGAATGGCCCCCACGCTCACCTGACCTAAATCCAATAGAACACCTCTGGGACATTATGTTTCGGTCCATCCGATGCCGCCAGGTTTCACCTCAGACTGTCCAGGAGCTCAGTGATGCCCTGGTCCAGATCTGGGAGGAAATACCCCAGGACACCATCCGTTGTCTCATTAGGAGCATGCCCCGATGTTGTCAGGCATGCATACAAGCACGTGAGGGCCATACAAACTACTGAGTACCATTTTGAGTTTCTGCAATGAAATTTCAGCAAAATGGACTAGCCTGCTGCATCATTTTTTCACTTTGATCTTTGGGGTGTCTTTGAATTCAGTCCTCTGAAGGTTGATAATTTTCATTTCCATCAAACGATGTGGCATCCTTTCGTTCCTAATACATTACCCAGTCCATATCAGTATAGATATCCAGCATGATATTTTTCCCCATTGAGATCTGATGTGTTTTCAAAATGTTCCTTTAATTTTTTTGAGCAGTGTATATTGTTACGTGCTCGGGTTGTTGTTCCCTCCCATTTTGTTATTGGCTGCTGTCTTTCTCCCCTTTGTTATTGGTTTCTTCCCGTTTTTCCGCTCTCCACTGTCTCTTTGTTTTTAGGTGCTGTGATTGGTCGGATAATGTGTCCATCATGACAAATCATCTCGTGAAACATCCAATCATTAACTGTTTCAAGATAAAAGACGCCGTGGAGAACGGAAGTGGAGGAGCTTGGAGTGTTTGCTGGCTGTGCCAGATTGTTTTGCTGCTGTTTAGTGGTGGTTTGCTTGCTTGCTTGCTTGTTGTGTTTGACACAGAGAACGTCTTATCTGACCTAAGCTTCACCAGCCCGGAGATAAAGAAAAGGGAAGTATGTCACGTGACTTACACTTTACACACGTAGAATTACCTCTGTTAGACACATTAGGGAAGGAGCGTGTGCAACCTCATGTTTTGTTTTCATTAGCTAGTAAAGCTTTACTTATGGCGTGTTGAACGCCGAAGATTTCTTTATTTTCTGGTTTTGTTTTCAGTTAGTTTAGAGGGCGGGGAATTAGTTATTGAATGTTTTGGTTTTGTTATTTTCGTTTGATTAGCACCGCTCATTTTCTTTTTCTCTGTGGCTTTTCAATTTATTATTTTTCTTTTCTTTGTATATGTATATATATATATATATATATATATATATATATACACACACACAAGAAGCCTGTAGCAGTAGAACCCATAGGACTTCCCTGGTCATTGCAAATGATGTAATGCTATATATTTACATTATGTTTATATAGATATATTATTGATTAAAATATACATTACCGTTCAAGAGTTTGGGGTCAGCAAGACTTTTGATGTTTTTGATGCTCACCAGGGCTGTATTTATTTGATAAAAAACAGTAATGTAAAATATGTTTACAATTTAAAATAACTAAAAAAAAGTGTAATTATTTGTAATAGAACCTGACCCGACCCATTTGACATAAAACCCGCAACCCGGACCGTACCTGCATTGAATCTCCTACAGGTAACCAAAAATGTTTTCTCATGTAGCCTAACACAAGCAATAAAACCAACATTAGGCATTCTTAGTTAAACACTGCATTAAACAACACAAATAAACTAATAGAACAAAACCTGAACCTCAGCAGAGTTTACCTGGCCGCTGGTGCTCTTTGCAGCAGCACGAAAAATAGTCTAAAACTTTTATTCAAATTGTGAATATATTAAATGCATAAAGCGAGCAAAGCGCTCTCTCTTTAATATAATCACTATATAGCTTTCAATCAGATGCAGCGCAACTGGCTACAGTGCTCAGCGCTGCAAATCGTGCTGTAATTAGAAGCCTTTAACGGTCTTCAGACAGAGCGAGAACACAAATAAGCATGGGACCATTTGAAAACAGCCGTCAATTGCACCGAATTGAGTTGAAATAGTCTAGGCTATTGGACCAGCAGTCAGCCCGTGCCTACCGCGCATCCGACCCGCACCTGCGCCGCACCCAACACGCAAATATTTCACCCGTTACATCAAATATTAGTGCAGGACTCTTATAGGAAGTCAGAGGCAGGAGTAACAGGGGTCTAGTGACACTGACCTCTGACTGCCCACAGTGCTTCTCAGCTGGTGAGGCAGCACACGCAATGCATTCCTGCTCAGCCCTGCATGAGCCTAATTAAAGCAATTAATCAGCTGAATTGCGCTGAGATCACACACCGCTCCACCAGCCGCTCCCTCAGGGCCCTTATAGTGACCAGAGCTAGCGTGGATGCTAAAGCTAAGTGACCCATTCTTGAGTGACATCAGGGTTTTTTGGGTTAAAAGTAATGAGGCGCTTTGACTGAGTGACTTTTACAAATCAAATGTGAACACGTCCATGGAAATGCCAGGCTGTGTAGTGAAGTGTAGAGCGTTTAGGCTTGAGTGATAGGCAGCCATCTTGGATTCATTTCTTTCTCTATTTCGCTCTCATATTTGCTCATTCTCTCGCAGCCCCACAGCCGTACACACAAGCGAAGACACGCAACATGCTCTGAGGGTCACAGCGGCGGTGCTGGCACAACACATTCCCATCTCAATACTCAGTTTGTGTAAGCGTGTGTCTCTGCGTGACTTGGGCATTGTGTCTGTCTTTGGAGGGGACCAATGGCAGACACTCTACGTCAAGCCGCTGTGTGTCACTATCAGGAAGTAATCAGATGAGAGGACAGCGTCACGAGTCACGGGCTCATAGCAACAGCAAGAAAAGGGACAGAGAGGAGGAGCAGGAGGAGAAGGGAGGGGGAAGTGAGGAAGATAGTGTGAGAATGAATTAACACCTTTTAACGGCAGCAGCCTATTAAGGCTGCAGAAAAGCAGACAGGCACAAAGAAAGAGAGGGAGAGATTGAGACACAACGTAATGAAGGAAGAAACATGCATATTGATAGTAGTGAATAAAATTCAACGTGTTGAAACAGCATACGTATGGCAGGTGTGGGGAGGCTTTTTGCAATGCCAATCTATACATGCAGTACAACACTGAAATGGCTGAACAATCGTGTTCTTGGTTTCCATTAAAAAGTCCTTAAAAGAAGGTCAGCTTAGTTCAACTTAAATTCAAAGCAAAACTGGTCAAATTTAACACATTAAAATTATTATATATTAAAATATTAAACTATTATAAAAAAGTTTAATATCTTAAAGGATTAGTTCACTTTGAAATGAAAATTAGCCCAAGCTTTACTCACCCTCAAGCCATCCTAGGTGTATATGACTTTCTCGTTTCTGACTAAGACAATCGGAGAAATATTAATAAATATCCTGATGCATCCGAGCTTTATAATGGAAGTGATAGGGTTCAATGAGTATGAGCTGAACAAAGTGCTTCCATCCACATCCATCCATCATAAATATGTGCTCCACGTGGCTCCAGAGTGTTAATAAAGGCCTTCTAAAGCGAAACGCCGCGTTTGTGTAAAATAAATATCTATATTTAAACAAGTTATGAAGTCGAATATCGGGCTTCCGCCAGACCGCCTTCCGTATTCAACGTACGCAGAAAGTGTAAACCTCTTGCAGTTCACAAAGCTTGCGCTACGTAATGCGCCTTCCCTATTCAACTTACGGAAAAAGTGTAACTGACGCGACGCTAGTTTACACTTTCTTCATAACTTGTATACGGAAGGGGGTCTGGCGGAAGCTCAAATGACTTCATAACTTGTTAAATATGGATATTTATTTTACACAAATGCATCGTTTCGCTTCAGAAGGCCTTTATTAACACTCCGGAGCCACGTGGAGCACATATTTATGATGGATGGATGTGGATGGAAGCACTTTGTTCAGCTCATACTCATTGAACCCTGTTCACTGCCATTATAAAGTTCGGATGCGTCAGGATATTTATTAATATTTCTCAGATTGTCTTCGTCAGAAACAAGAAAGTCATATACACCTAGGATGGCTTTAGGGTGAGTAAAGGTTGGGCTAATTTTAATTTCAAAAAATTAATATCCTTTAAGATAATTACAAATGAAACAACTTAAGACCTTAAAAGTAATACTTTACAATAAAGTCCCATTAGTAACAATGAGCAATACATTTGTTTGAGTATTTATTACTCCTTGTTAACATTAGTTAATAAAACACAACTGTTTATTGTTAGTTCATCCTTCAGTTTCACAGACAAGGTTTAAGCCTAGTCTCGGTCTAAAATGCATGTTTTAACTGTTTTAACTGAAAGCAACTTGCACGGACATATCTTAAAATATGTCAGTGCAATTGTTTTGTCTCAAGACACACACCAGTAATGTTTTTTTTTCTAAGGCACGTTTATAAAAGCTACTTAAATGTACTAATTTAACTAAGGCCTAATCCTGACTCAATCTAAGCCTCGTCTGTGAAACCATACAACTTTTAATTTTAATAATGTATTTGTAAGTGTAGTAAATTGTAACCTGAAGGTTGCGGGTTCGACTCTCAGTACCGGCAGGGAATGCAGGTAGAGGGAGTGAATGAACAGCGCTCTCTTCCAATCTCATTACCCAAAACTGAGGTGCCCTTGAGCAAGGCACCTAACTCCCAATCGCTGCCCGGGCACTTTGCTTCTAACATACATTTCCTAGTTTAAAAGAATGCTTTACTGATTAAGAAAATTACTTTTGTAGTGTTGTTCACTTTCCTTTCACTGCAGAACAGAAGATATGCACTCAATGGACTTCCAGTTGCCAAAGAAAGGGGGAAAAAAAGTGTGCAAAAGGGAAATTTGTATGGATAAAAGGAAGTAGGAAAAAATTAAGAGTGGAGGAGAGAAAGGGAGGCAGAGGGGAGGTGGTTTGACGCATCTAGACTGCAACCATTGGCTTTTTTCTTCATTAGGGATCAGAGGGGGAAAAAACCTGCAGCGAAGCAGTGCACTGAATCCTGGATGCATTCATCTCTATGTCCTCCTATTCATTCTCCACATTCATCCACACACATCCATCTAATGTCATAACTAACATTTCATTCTCTTTGTCTCTGTCGTTGGCTCCTTATTTCAGGCCCCCCTCTCTTTTTACACACTACTTAAAGGGATAGTTCATTAAAAAAAGTGAAAATTCTGTCATCATTCACTCACCCTCAGGTTATTCCAAACCTGTATCACTTTCACAAGTTCGCCTGCCCATTCAGTCTTAATGATGATTGACAGGACTGAATGTTTAGGCTTCTCCCGAACCTACGCTTGGAACTGCATTTATTGCCCTGTTCCAAATCCTAGCGAGCTGCCTAATTACAGGCTACTTGGATAGCTTGTTTTGACCAGCATCGAAAATACCATTTGAACAGAATGCAATCCTAGAATGCATTGCAGTGAACTCCAAGAAAAATAAATCCAAAATGGCAGACAAGATAAGGGAAATGTTGATAATAGCTATACTTACAGTACATTTCTTTCAATACTAAAAGTTATGAGTACAAATGGTTCAGTGCGATTAAAATAGACTATTTAATCTAATGTTCATGTGTGGACTGTCTATTTTTAAGCATATAAATATTTTATAGCATAGCAACATGTTTACGCTAAGCTATATATAAAACAAAGAGTTGACTCTCCCCCAAAGAGTGGCATTTGTATCGCACACAGAGCTGGTGTCTATATGTAGAGTGTTCCAAATGTGTCATTTAAGAGATTCTATGATGCTGCTTTAGGGGCCATTCACACAGAACATGATTTGCGTTTAAAAAAAGTGAGATGCATTGCAGTGAAAAACGCAAGATCTATAGACATGTTTTTTAAAAGTTGAACTTCTTTTAACTTGAGCACCTCGTTTTTTGGAACGCCGTGTCATCATGTGTGAGAAACTGCAATAGATGTGAGTGCAATTACATGTTAATCTATTACGTTCACATATAAAAACTATGGAAAAGCAGTGCAGCAGAATGCAAAATTGTGTTCTGAGTGAAAATCCCCTTAGAAGTGAGCTGCCTACAGTAGGCAGTGATGTAGTGGGTTCTGAGAACAGAGCTTCTTTCTTCACCAGTCGACATGGGGATGCATGGGGACTGGGGACAGTTATGGTGACCATTCACTTTAAACATTTTGCTGCAGTAACTCACTTTATTTTTCCAAAGAGAAACACAAAAAAAAAAAACGTGAAATGACATAAAGCTGATTAAATGGTGACAGAATTGTCATTTTTGGACCATCCCTTTAACATCTCTTTTGTCTCCTTTTACCTGTACATCTCACACAGTGTCTGTCTTTAACTTGTACATTACCCTGGAGTCACTCTGTTCCTCTGCCTCTCTCACATACATGCACACAGACTCTATGTCCCCCCCCTTGGTCGCTCTCTCGGCTCAGGAAGAGAAATCAATAGCAACAAATTAATCATTCTGCCTAAGGCAATCTGGTAGAAAGGGGGAGGGGGTTGAGAGAGGTGTGCATGTGAGTGAGTGTGTGTGTGTGTGTGTGTGTGTGTGTGTGTGTGTGTGTGTGTGTGTGTGTGTGTTGCTGAGGAAGAATTGGCAGTAGTACATGTTCTGACATTTGATTTAAGCTCTCCTTATGGCTAAACCAACATTATTTCATATTGGGGGTGGAACTGATACTGTTACCCTAACAGTTATTTTGCTTGTTGTGGTGTTTTGTTATTGAGCTCATTTTTCTTGTTCTGTTCAGATCATGTCACTCAGCGTTATTTACAAAGGCAGGAACCTGTAGGAAAGGAGATCAAGATACTTTGCATTTTGACTTGAAATTGTACACCTTCATATCCCTGCTGAAAAGAAAACATCTTAAACCAGCCTAAGCTGGTCTGCCTGGGTCCCAGTTTGGTCTGGTCTGCAAGTTTTAGAGAGTTTAACCACCAAACATGTGCAAAAACAGCTTGTCACTCGGGCAATACCCTTAAAAAACAACTTTGTACCTCATCTGCCCCTAAAAGATGTGTATTAGTACCTTAGAATAGTGATATGTTCCCTTACGATAATATGAATGTTTTAGAGGGAAATAAGGTACAAAGATGTCCATTTAATGGTACTGCCTCAGTGGCAAGCTGTTGTACCCCTAACAGTATAATATTTGCACTTTTTTTCTGAGAATGCAGGGTGAGAAACCTAAGATTAGCTTAAAGTAACTAAGACCAACACACCTTTTTAGGCTTATTGTTTTCAGCAAAGATGTCATACAGGGGGGCAAGAATATTATATAAATATAGCAGGTAAGGATTGCACAACTAATCATTGTTTTTCGCTAGTCATCCAGAAAAGAGTCTGACTAAGAGGTGGCTCAATATTTACCAAATGTAAATGACTCATCATATGACATGCAACATCAGTGGCCTTTGCGTTTCTGGCAAGTCTGTCAATGGATAGAGTGTGTGAGTGGAGAAAATGAGATGAGAAACGGAAACATTCTTTACTGTCAGACTCATTATGCTTCCACTGTCATTAACAGAGTAAAAAGTCATATCCCACTTATAGTTTCTGTCAGCCTGTGGGCGACGCTTGATTAGTTTCAGCGCAGTTTGCAAGAATTTTGGCTTGTATGTGTATGTGAACTCTTTAACTTCTGTCCGCAGCCCACATAGTACACTTCACTCAGAATGTGCTTTGTGAACACAAAGCATCCCAGATTCACTTTATTGTCACTTGTCTAATTCTAATATTAATAATAATAATAATAATAATAGTTATACACACTACTTAGGGTTAAAACTCTATTAATCAATGTGCTGGGTCGGTGTTGACTATTTGTTCTATACATGCCAACAAATTGTGTCACAGTGCATGTCATTAGTTATAACAATAAACATACAACCCGAATTTCGGAAATGTTGGGACGTTTTTTAAATTTGAATAAAATGAAAACTAAAAGACTTTCAAATCACTTGACCCAATATTTTATTTACAATAGAACATAGATAACATAACATTTAAACATAACAAATGTTTAAATTGAGAAATTTTACAATTTTATGCACAAAATGTGCTCCTTTCAAATTTGATGCCTGCTACAGGTCTTAAAATAGTTGGGACGGGGGCATGTTTACCATGGTATAACAACATCTCTCCTTTTCAAAACAGTTTGAAGACGTCTGGGCATCGAGGTTAAGAGTTTCTGGAGTTTTGGTGTTGGAATTTTGTCCCATTCTTGCCTGATATATTTTGTGGTCGTCTTTCATTTAAAGATGCGCCAAATGTTCTCTATAGGTGAAAGATCTGGACTGCAGGCACGCCAATTCAGTACCCGGACTCTTCTACGACAAAGCCATGCTGTTGTAATAGCTGCAGTATGGGGTTTTGCATTGTCCTGCTGAAATACACAAGGCCTTCCCTGAAATAGACGTCATCTGGAGGGGAGCATATGTTGCTCTAAAACCTTTGTATACCTTTCAGCATTCATAGTGCCTTCCAAAACATGCAAGCTGCCCATACCATATGCACTTATGCACCCCCATACCATCAGAGATGCCATGTTCACATATGGCTTCCTTTTTGCATGATAGAGCTTTAGTTGGCATCTGCAGATGGCACGGCGGATTGTGTTTACCGACAGTGGTTTCTGGAAGTATTCCTGGGCCCATTTAGTAATGTCATTGACACAATCATGCCGATGAGTGATGCAGTGTCGTCTAAGGGCCCGAAGACCACGGGCATCCAATAAAGGTCTTCGGCCTTGTCCCTTACGCACAGAGATTTCTCCAGTTTCTCTAAATCTTTTGATGATGTTGTGCACTGTAGATGATAAGATTTGCAAAGCCTTTGCAATTTGACGTTGAGGAACATTGTTTTTTAAAGTATTTCACAATCTTTTTACGCACTCTTTCACAGCTCTGCCCATCTTTACTTCTGAAAGACTCTGCCTCTCTAAGACATCCCTTTTATAGCTAATCATGTTACAGACCTGATATCAATTAACTTAATTAGTTGCTAGATGTTCTCCCAGCTGAATCTTTTTAAAATTTCTTGCTTTTTCAGCCATTTGTTGCCCCCGTGCCAACTTTTTTGAGACCTGTAGCAGGCATGAAATTTGAAATGAGCTCATTTAGTGGATAAAAGTGGAAAATTTCTATGTTTAAAAATTTGTTATGTTATCTATGTTCTGTTGTGAATAAAATATTGGCTCATGTGATTTGAAAGTCTTTTAGTTTTCATTTTATTCAAATTTAAATAAGTCCCAACATTTCCGGAATTCGGGTTGTAATTAGTAGTAGTAGTAGCAAGTAGTAGAGAAACAAGTCATCTTATAATTTACAGTGAAACCCGTAATTTGACATTACCAGAATTCACATTTGATAGTTTTTCACTGAAATAAATGTTTCTTCCTTTTTTCTTATCATTTATGTTTGTCATTTAGGTTTTATGTTACATCTTGCATCTTAAATTAAAGTTTATTGCAATATGTTAATGTCATGTGTGTTACCATGATAGTGCTTTGTGAGAGCTTGTGAAAAAGCTAGTTGTGATGAACTTTGATTCATCATCTTTACTACCTGTGTTTTTAAGTTGGTTGTCAGTATAGTATAAAGCTAAAATATATTGCAAAAGTTCTGGCAACCACAATTACTTTTTTTTAATAGTGTGTGTGTGTGTGTGTGTGTGTGTGTGTGTGTGTGTGTGTGTGTGTGTGTGTCCTAGTAAACCCTACATTATGGGGACAAAATGGGGACATTTTTTGGACCCGATGAGGAAAACAGCTTATAAATCATACTAAATTATGTTTTTTTGAAAATGTAAAAAATGCAGAAAGTTTCTGTGATGAGTAAGTTTAGGAGTAGGGGATAGAATATGCAGTACACTGTACAGTATAAAAATCATTATTTCTATGGAAAGTCCTCATAAAACATGAAAACCCAATGCTTGCATGCGTGCGTGTGTGTGTAAAGTACATTGTACACAATCAACATAAGCTCTACAATAGGAAGACTCTCCATTTCGTTCACTGGCAGTGGTCCTCGTCCTTGCACAGGTTCATTTATAGGATATGATGTAATTGAGCTTTTGAATTGATTGGATCTTACTGCCACATTTGTATCAGTAACAGCCTGAACTCCATCAGTGAGGGATATATTGCGTTAAAAAAAACTATAGTGACTTTTGTGAAATGTGTGAGTTTGAACTGAATGTACTTACACATAATTAATACACTTGGTCACACTAATGCGTACTTTATACAGGAGGTGGATTATGGCTCAAACGTGCACTATAATGACATACACAAGTCATGCCATTCAAAAGGTTTCAGCAATTCCATGTGACACAAAGTTAAACACGCTCCACTTTAAAAGTGCTGTGTGTAAAAGTGAAAGACTGCAAATGAGCTATTCTACCTGAGAGACAGAGAAAATTACACAGGAGGCATAAAAGCAGATGTTATTGATCCACCCCCTCAAACCAGCACCTGGTTAGCAGTGAACCCGCCCCGCAGCCCACACGCACCATAGGGCATTGAAAGCAAAACCTGGAGCAGCACACAGAATCAGGGATGTTTATACACACATACACAAGGGCTGAAGCGATGCACTCACACATGTAATATCACATGGCTCTGATAGACTGAGGGAGGGAGAAAATGCCCTTGGTTGTTGAGAGAGTAAAATGCTAATCTGGTTCATAATGTGGTAATAGTGTTTTTTCCCTTTTTTGTTTTATTTTATCACTACTGTGTCTTGGTGATGAGTGTTTCTTGGTGAGTTTTACAATGTTGCATGAGCATTAACATGTCGAAATATGGATACACTCACGTAAAAATTAATCCAATAATTATTGGCATAATTATTAATAAATATCGTCCCCTTGGAATTATAAGGTTCTATCTGACATTTTTGTCAAAATTTAGTTTAAAATTTTGGGACTTTTTATTTAGAAAACAAAAAGGTTCTGTCTACAAAGTTGAATGGAATGCAAAAACTTTGAAGCTCAATATCTCAGAACTGCTCAGAATGCAGAAAGAATCTTATAATTCCAAGGGGACGAAATATTATGTTATTTACGATAATGGCTGATATTAATATTCTATACTACACAAAAGTTTGTGGTTAGTAAGATTTTTTTATGTTTTTTGAAAGAAGTCTCTTATGCTCTCCAAGGCTTTATTTCAATGAAACATACAGTAAAAACAGTAATATTGTGAAATATTATTACAATTTAAAATAGCAGTTTTCTTTTTTATATATTTTAAAATGTAATTTATTCCTGTGATGGCAAAGCTGAATATTCAGCATCATTACTCCAGTCTTCAGTGTCACTTGATCCTTCAGAAATCAGTCTAATATGATGATTTGCTGCTCAAGAAACATTTATTATCAATGTTAAAGACTGCTTGATATTTTTTGTAGAAACCATGATACATTTTATACAGGATACAGGATTCTTTGATGAATATAAAGTTCAAGAGAAAAGCATTTATTTGAAATTATTTGTAACATTATACATGTTTTTTACTGTAACTTTTGATCAGTTTAATAATTCACCCTTGCTGAATAAACATATAAATGTCTTTCAACACAAAATTCTAACTGACCCCAAACATTTGAACGGTAGTGTATTTTGTCTAAATAAATTAAAAAAATAAAACACTAAAAGCTACATTCAGTAATTTTGAATGACATAACAACATTGTAATAAAAAAAATGGATATTCATTTTGACATTTGCTGCATTAAACAGTGTTCATTAAACGTTACATTATTAATAATAACATTATTATTATTATTATTATTATTATTAAAAGAAGAGTATAACATCACCCAACAACCAATATGATACCAAAATATTGTGCATCCCTAAACAGCCCTCTTTCTAGAGTGATATAGTGTCGATATCATTCAAGCAGCACCTAATGACAAACATGGCATCATTCAAATGTGTTGCTGATTTTTACCAGAGAAAGAGTCCAGTGCTTGTCGTTTCATAAAGTCATGATGTTGAACTAAATCAACAGCTTCTGATCCCCACCCCTCTCCCCAAACTCATCTCTCACCCTCCCTTCCTTCTCATTCACACTCGCATGATGTCTCACTTCACTCTCTGTCCCTTTACTCCTCTTTTTCTCTGAGCGGCTGCTTTTACAGTAATCTTTATAATCTAGGGACACAGCAACACCACTTGCCTTTGATTTGTGATCTTTTATGGTCACAAATAAAAGTAGTCCAGCAGATCCATGTTCAATCATACATGCTGCTATTAAAGGAGGGTGGAGATCCAACTCATTTACATACGAGTAGAGTCCTCTACGTGATCCAAGGCTGGCTGTTTTAAATGCTGATTTATGGGGCTCAGTAGGTGCCTGCGCTAACTGTGCACATTTTAACGATGATAGCTCAGGCTGATGTATATCAATATTTGTAAGGGCCACAGAGGGTCCCATTGCTTCCAGGGCTGTACGGGAACAGTTTCAATGAATTGTGTTGCTGAATGTGTAGCTAGTTTATACTACCAATCAAAAGTTTGGGAATGGTAATATTTTTTTAAATATTTTTGAAAAAGTCTCTTATGCTCATTCAAGTTGCATTTATTTGATCAAAAATACAGTCAAAACAGTAACATTGTGAAATATAACTAATATTCTATTCGCTTTCAAATTCTATAGCTTTCTATTTTAATATATTATAAAAATGTAATTTATTCCTGTGATGGCAAAGCTGAATTTTCAGCATCATTATTTCAGTCTTCAGTGTCACATGATCCTTCAGAAATCCTAATATGATGATTTGCTGCTCAAGAAACATTTCTTAATATTATCAATGTTGAAAACAGTCTTCAGTTTTTTTTATTCGCTTCAGTACTATTTTCACAAGGTGTACATTTTCAAAACTCTCAAAAATCCAAACTGATCACACTTGTAACACAGCTAGTCATTCTTTCAAAACCTAATCTCATGCTTTCATTCTAATTGTACATATTTTCATCCTACATAATCACTGTTTCAAAACACAAGATCATTGTGATATGTAATGAGAAAGTTTGGTTTAATCACCGAAACACAACAGTATGATCTTCTTTCAGTTTAGTACTTTTAACAGTCAGTTCATTCAATAGCAAACAATGCAATATACATGTTTCAGATCACCTTTGTTGCTGAAATAATTACAGTTACACAGGCTACAGATGCCACATTAGAAAAAAATACACTTACATTACCTAAATTACATAACTGGCATAAAATCCATAATGTTTGTAATAGTATCTATTCAGTGTGTTATCAAAAGGTGTGATGAAGTTATGAAATGGCCATGAGGTTTTGTGTTAAAAAAAGAGTTTGGTGACAATACAATAAATGTTCTCACTGTACCATATGACTGAATCTATGCTGTAGTTGACCTTTATATGGGTGAGTTACAGTAATGTGGCAGTCTCTGCCATGGTAATCTGTTTACAGTATCACATGGCTTACATACTGCAATGTAAAATGCTGTATTTGATGCCATCTGTCTCTCTTCTTCTGATGTATCTCTGATCAATCTGATGTTATACAGTCATTGACTGTTTCCCTGTTTTCCCTTGTAGTCTATCCTGCTCTATGTTCACAAATTGCGAATCTCTCTGTCACAGACACACATGTTGGGTTTCCAAGTTTTTTGGAGACATTCCATGGACGTAATGGCTTTTATTCTGTACAAACTGTATATTCTATCCCTTACCTCTAAACCTACCCATCACAGAAAACTTTCTGATATTTTAGATTTTCAAAAAAGATCATTCTGTATGATTTATAAACTTGTTTCCTCATGGGAACCAAAAAATGTCTCCATAAGGCCAGAATTTGGTCCCCATAATGTAGGGAATACCATGACCACACAACACACACATACACACACACACACACACACACACTTTGAACATAAAAAAATTAATTACCTTTGGTTATCCGTATCGGAAATTGCAAACAAAGTAGAAACTATATCTATAGCTTTAATGTTTTTTTGTGACTGGGTATGTTTATGAAGTAATAATTTTAAAAAATCTATGGATCATAAATTCAATATCTCTGTTACTTATTAGAGAATAGAAGTATGCTTAACTAAACAGAGCTGCTCACACTTACATGTTCTGTTAAACTAAAAAGAGAAAAAGACATGACTGGTAGGAAACCAGTAACAACTTGAAAGTTAAAATTTATAGATGTATTAAAAAAGAAATAATTTACCTGTTGAGAGTGTCTTGACAGTCTGTGTAATTGACCCTTCGCCAGGAGTTTGACTGACAAGCGATCTAACCAATCATAACGCCGAATCAGCCATTTTGTCCGACAAAGCAGTCAGGAGTTAGAAGATTAACCTCAGTGGACTTGAACTTGAAAAATGGTGTGTATTTATGTCTTTCCGCGTTTTAAACAACCTTCCTTCTCATGTTCATTCATGTTTATTGAAGCTATAAATTAACTAGTAGGAAGAGATCATCGGTTCACGAGCCGCTTGAGCTGAGGCGCTACAGCAATCTGTCACGACACATTAAAGAACCACAAAATGGTTTTTATTGTTCTAATTTCTTTAAAAAAAATACACAATTTGAAAACTGGGACATTGTTTAATATCATAAGTAACCTGCTCTGTCTTGTCTGTCGATGTGTTGTCAGTATCCCCTTTGCTCCGCGATGTATTTTTCACTGCATGTGGCTTGACAGCGCCATGGCTTATCAGACAAAGCAACAGTAACTAAGGGGGGCGGATCTTTGCGAAGCGTCAGTTGGATGGCTGATGAAAATCAGTAATGAGGTGGCTTTGACAGTTACAGATTTGAAAAACAAAAAGTTGGGGGAAAAAGAACCTTAAACTCTAAGACAAATAAGCATTTCAGCATAAAAAGAGTTCTTCAAATGATAAGGTTCTAAATAGAACTTTTACTACATGTAAAGAACCTTTAAAGAAACATTTTTTTTTTTTTAGAGTGTGCTTAATATTTTTGTGGAAATCGTGATACATTTTTTTTTCAGGATTCTTTGATGAATAGAAAGTTCAAAAGAACAGCAATAATGTAAAGTTCTTCTGAACTGTAGTTAACTTCAAAATTAATTAATATACTACCCGAATTTCGGAAATGTTGGGACGTTTTTTAAATTAGAATAAAATGAAAACTAAAAGACTTTCAAATCACATGAGCCAATATTTTATTCACAATAGAACATAAATTTAAAGGGAGAAATTTTATACTTTTATCCACTAAATGAGCTCATTTCAAACTTGATGCCTGCTACAGGTCTCAAAAAAGTTGGCACGGGTGCAACAAATGGCTGAAAAAGCCAGAAATTTTGAAAAGATTCAGCTGGGAGAACATCTAGTAACTAATTAAGTTAATTGATATCAGGTCTGTAACATGATTAGCTATAAAAGGGATGTCTTAGAGAGGCAGAGTCTCTCAGAAGTAAAGATGGGCAGAGCTGTGAAAGAGTGCATAAAAAGATTGTGGAATACTTTAAAAACAATGTTCCTCAACATCAAATTGCAAAGGCTTTGAAAATCTCATCATCTACAGTGCATAACAACATCAAAAGATTCAGAGAAACTGGTGAAATCTCTGTGCGTAAGGGACAAGGCCGAAGACCTTTATTGGATGCCGGTGGTCTTCGGGCCCTCAGACGGCACTGGATCACTCATCAGCATGACTGTGTCAATGACATTACTAAATGGGCCCAGGAATACTTCCAGAAACCACTGTCGGTAAACACAATCCGCCGTGCCATCTGCAGATGCCAACTAAAGCTCTATCATGCAAAAAGGAAGCCATATGTGAACAAGGTCCAGAAGCGCCATCGTGTCCTGTGGGCCAAGGATCATTTAAAATGGACTGTTTCAAAGCGGAAAAGTGTTCAATGGTCAGACGAGTGTAAATTTGACATTCTTGTTTTGAAATCACAGACACCGTGTCCTCCGGGCTAAAGAGGAGGGAGACCTTCCAGCCTGTTATCAGGGTTCAGTTCAAAAGCCAGCATCTCTGATGGTATGGGGGTGCATAAGTGCATACGGTATGGGCAGCTTACATGTTTTGGAAGGCACTATGAATGCTGAAAGGTTTATAAAGGTTTTAGAGCAACATATGCTCCCCTCTAGACAATGTTTTTTTTCAGGAAAGGCCTTGTGTATTTCAGCAGGACAATACAAAACCACATACTGCAGCTATTACAACAGCATGGCTTTGTCGTAGAAGAGTCCGGGTGCTGAATTGGCGTGCCTGCAGTCCAGATCTTTCACCTATCGAGAACATTTGGTGCATCATTAAACGAAAAATACGTCAAAGATGACCACAAACTCTTCAGCAGCTGGAAACCTATATTAGGCAAGAATGGGACCAAATTCCAACACCAAAACTCCAGAAACTCATAACCTTGATGCACAGACATCTTCAAACTGTTTTGAAAAGAAGAGGAGATGTTATACCATGGTAAACATGCCCCCGTCCCAACTATTTTGAGACCTGTAGCAGGCATCAAATTTGAAAGGAGCACATTTTGTGCATAAAATTGTCAAATTTCTCAGTTTAAACATTTGTTATGTTATCTATGTTCTGTTGTGAATAAAATATTGGCTCATGTGATTTGAAAGTCTTTTAGTTTTCATTTTATTCAAATTTAAAAAAACGTCCCAACTTTTCCGGAATTCGGGTTGTAAAATAAAATGTAAATGGCTACACATTAATTTTTTTATTTTGATATATGGTATATTATAAAATTTTACACTGGTAAACATTTTAAATGATACAGATGTATTAACAGTGACAACACTAAAATACTAAATAAATAAATAAATAAATCTGGGGGAAATAAAATTAACCTAAAAGGTAGGAGGTGAAAAAAATACGAGATGGTACATGTTAAAAAAATATAAATAAATAAAAAAAGCATATTCATTGTACTTCTTTGGAACTTGTCCAGAAACACTGGATTACCATTGTACAAAAAAAAAATAGTATTGCCATGGTACTACTTAAAAAAAAGAATGTACTTTCTTGTTAAGAAAAGCTAAATGGGAAGGCCATAATAGTAGGTGTTATTTCTGCATGTCTGTAAGTCTGTAAGCATATCCTATATTGCATGTGTATTTGTGATATTAGAATAGAGGGAGCAGGTTTGATGGGCTGTGTCTCAGTGGTAGGGGAAAGGCCGCTGTGAGCTAAATCAAATTAGCACCTGGTCGGTGAGGGTTCTTGGCTGGCCAGTGGCTGTGTTAATGAGAGCAGACCAGCCTCAGTCACTCTGTGTTTTACAAAGCATGCACCACAGTGAGCCTGCACACACACGTACACATGCGGTGCAAGGGAAGTGTGAACACACCCCCTATGAACCATGTGTTTTCAGAGCTAAGCATGTGTGTGTTTTCTCTTTGACCACCTCACATCTGCATGACAGAAAGGTAATATTACACATGTTTCAGTAGAATAAAAAATGATGGTGTTATGTGCAAATATTAATTACAGTGAGTGCAAGACAGCACTTTACTGATGTTCAGGATTTGATCTTATAATCATTAGTATTAAAACTTAAATTTATTCAGGCCAAATCACTTAGAAACGCTATTCAAACTTTGTTTTGTAGATGATTTAGCCTTTTTTCCCCTAAAATTTATACCATTTAAGAAAATGTATTGACATTGAACACTGATAGTAGAACTGATGACATTCAAAATTATGTCATTATAATATTTTTCAAACTGAATTCCAATTGATTTTCTTTTTTATACCTATTTACATGCTTAAAGTGGTAGTACACCCAAAAATTAAGATTTCATGAAAAATTAATCTTTTATTCAGCCTCATGTCATTCCAAACCTGCATGACTTTGTTTATTCTGATATAAAAAAAAAAAAAAATTTTAAAAATTGTCTCGGTCTGTTGTGGAAAACATTCTTTTGTGTTTCTCAGAAGAAAGAAAGTCATATAGGTTTGGAACGATATGATGTTGAGTAAATGATAGCAGAATTGAAATTTGTGGGTGATCTATCACTTTAATTGTGATTGGTTGCATCTTCTTTGCATATAATTATCATTTTATAGCCACATTTATACTGCAAAGATGGTGTGAATGTTTATTCTTGTGCACAGTCAACTGAAAAGGCATTTATCCAGCATTTGAGTTATGCAGAATCAAACAAACTCGAAAACTATCCTTATTAGTTTATTCTTTCTGATTTTCAATGATATTTGGTAATAAGTGCAGATTTAAAGTTTGGCCAATAAAGGCCTTCATCACTACACTCTAAAAAAATGCTGGGTTAAAAATAACCCAAGTTGGGTTAAAAATGGACAAACCCAGCAATTGGGTTGTTTTAACCCAGCTGTTGGGATAAATGTTTGACCCAACCTGCTGGGTAGTTTTTATTTAACTCAACTATTGTTTAAAAATTACTATATTGCCCACTTAAAATGAACCCAAAATAGATTGGAAATTAACATTTACTAATATGTTTAATAAATGAACATTTATTAATAGCCTATGTTTAATAAATAATAATTAAATAATAAACATTTATTAAATTGCTTATTAATAAATGTTCACCTTTTGATTATTATTGTTGCCTCTAGTAATTATGTCTGATTTTTAATATCCAACCTGTTATGGGATTATTTTAAACCAGCCATATGGTAATTTTCAAACAATAGTTGAGTTAAATAAAACTGCCCAGCAGGTTGGTCAAAACAACTCAAATGATGGGTTTGTCCATATTTAACCCAGCATTTTTTAGAGTGTAGTCACATCAGTCTTTAGCACAGGCAAAATTCAGATATGTGATAAATCAGGCCTTGTGTAGTGTGCTGCGAAAAAAAATATTTTCTTAATCAGCTTCAGAAGCAACGCTGCATAAGATATTTGCATAAATTTACATAAATCTAACAAAATTAGTATTGTTTAATCTAAAAACGGGCAGCACAGTGGCTCAGTGGGTAGCATTGTCACCTCACAGCAAAAAGGTTGAGTTCTGTGTGGAGTTTGCATGTTTTTCCTGTGTCTGCATGGATGTCCTCCGGGTGCTCCGGTTTCACACAATCCAGAAACATGCAGTATAGGTGAATTGGAGACACTAAATTGTCTGTAGGTGTAGGGGTGTGTGTGTGTGTGTGTGTGTGTGTGTGTGTGTGTGTGTGTGTGTGTGTGTGTGTATGAACCCCAAGCCATGTAATGGGGAGGGTTGAGGAAAGACTTGGCGACCTACTCCTAAAAAAAATAAAATAATAATCATTTACATGAAAATTCATGGACAGTCTCTCATGTGTGGTGAGAGATGGCCTATAGAATCAAGTTAAAGGGTTAGTTCACCCAAAAATGAAATTTCTGTCATTAATTACTCACCCTCATGTCGTTCCACACCCGTAAGACCTTCGTTCATCTTTAGAACACAAGTTAAGATATTTTTGATGAAATCTGATGGCTCAGTGAGGCCTTAACCTTAATGTTATAAAGCGACGAGAATACTTTTTGTGCACCAAAAAAACAAAATAATATCTAGTGATGGCCGATTTCAAAACACTGCTTCATGAAGCTTCGAAGCTTTAAAAATCTTTTGTTTTGAATCAGTGGTCGGGCGCATATCAAACTACCAAAATCATGTGATTTCAGTAAACGAGGCTTCGTTATGTCATAAGTGTTTAGAAACGTTTCGAAATTTCAATGGTTCACCACTGGGGGTGAACCACTGATTTGAACGTTGGAAGAGGCGTGTCTGCGGTGAGACTTGAATGTAAAAGCCCACTGCTATGTGCATATGAAATAAGTATTACATGTGGATCTCTCTCAAAAACTTTTACTACGTTTTTTACTATTACAGCTGCCGAGATTAACTAATCATGAAAATTGTTGATTATAGCATTATATTTAGATCTACTCTCGTCGCATGAAAAGTTGCAGCGATGTGCATTGTAGCCGATGACAAACATGTCTGTTGAGCGCATGTATGCAGGGATCACGTAATTGCAGCTTGATTTCTGCACTCTCACGAATGCTTTCATCATAAATAACAGTGCAAACACGATGTAAATAAGAGATTCATTGTACAGTGTAGACAGCGTCATTGATTGTAGCAGGAGTTTTGGCGAGAGTCCAATACTCAGTCACTGGTAAACTCACGCTGTGTGATTGAGAGCTTCAGCGATTATCAAGGGAGGGTTCTTTGATCGCCTATCTGTATATACTTTAATCACAATTTAACCCTTTCACACGTAAGTTCTAGCTGACCCCCCAGAGTGAATTTTTTTAACGCGACCGTTATTTTAGAACGTTTGCCCTTATTGTTTCCACGCCGACGCGTCATGCTTGTCACGTCACACACCGCAGCCACAATAACACTGTATGACAGATGTATCACTTTTATTTCTCCTTTTTTATTCAAAACTTACCATGTCATCAACTATCTGATATTCCTATTCTCAAATACGTGTTAGCGAGTGTGTTTTGTCATTTAAAAACCTTTATAAATGATCTTGATCTTGATCTATAACGCAAGATGGGTGCCGCCATGTTTTTTTGCGCCGCAGTTCAGAGTCCTGTCAGTCGGATATACAGCAGATGAATTCATCCGTTTCTCCTGATATACATGCAAGTAAGTGGCTGGTGAACTGGGAGAAGAATAGAGTAAACTTCATTGTTACTTCCACTATGTGTATCTGGTATGAATAAAACGTCAGCAAATTATATTTGAATTGATTGTTATTGCTGCATCCATAGACATAAGTGTGTATTGTTCAGACTCTAAATGTATTGTTTTACTAGTACTTATGTATATTAAAATGTCTGAAACCTAAAATAAATATGTGGTTAAAAACACTGCATAGTTGTGATATATGACAAGCGCTGAGCGCGTCCGTCTCGCAGCCAAAGCGCGAAAGCACAGTTTGAATCTGGCAGTTATGTGACGTCACTGAACATTCTAAATTCCATTTATAAAACGGTTAGTTCCTGTCCTTGATTCTGATTGGTCAATAGCTGTGTTTTATTCACGATAAAACACGACTATGACCGCTTCACCCAACGGTTCACTACACAACACCCTTAGCAACCACTATTAGCAACGTAAACTCTATATGTTCTCAATTGATATTGTTCATTGAAGCTTACTGTATTATGTAGAAGAGTATTGTGAGAAAAAGATCGAGTGAGCGAGTTTATTACATGCATTCAGAATTAGCATTTTCCTTCAAGTCAGTAATATGTTCATAATAAAAAATCTTTTTAAATGTCCGATGTATTATCCTGTCCTTTTAACAGTTAAGGGGTTTTCCCGTGACTGACAGCGCTAGTCAAAGCATTTGTCAGTTGCGTCTTGTTCCGTGTTCGCAACAATTCAGTCTTTTCAACGTAGAAGTCTTCGCTACTGACTGACACGCTCATAAAGACAGTCTTTGCCGCCATCTAATGGCATAATAATGTAACTTATGTTGCTGTTCACGGCTAGGGACTATTTTTTCCGGCGGAAGGAAGGCTTTAGTGAAAGTTTACTTCATGAAAGTTGCATTGATACATATTTTTGGCTTTAATATTTGTATTGTGTGGTAACCGTTTTATAAAAGCAATAAAGTACGAGAGGCTGTGCTCCCTCTCATGTGGGACCGTACCACTCAAAAGGTTAAATAACAGATTATTTTCATGCTAAGAGAAACAATGTAAAGTTGACAGTTTAGTCACTGGCTTGATTTACTGACACAATAAACAATTTTGAGACAGAGAATGTCTGACTGCAACTGATTTAACAAAGAATCCACAGTGAAATGTACTGAACAAAAAAAATAATGCTGTACTGAGACATTCACGTAGTTGACAATAAGTAACCAGGTGTTGATCTGATTCTGCAGAGGCGGTCTCTCGTCGCCCTGTTACATCATAATGTGACAAAATCTGAAACGAGCTGTTTTTTGAGCTTGATTTCAATAGCTCAAAAGCTGTTTTTGGACTACAAGAAAGTTTTGAATTCTGAAACTCAAAAGGATATTTTTTATAGTACAATGACCTCTTACATGTCAAAAGATCAAGGAAAAGATTTAAGGATGTTTAGATGTTTTTATTGGAAAACAAGACAAAAATACAGATTAGGAAAAGTTTTTTTCATTGTGTATGTGGGATTAAACATCTTTCAGGTGACATGAACACAGTGTACCTCAGCCTGATATAGATACTGAGAGAAGGAGAAAGAGAAGAGAGAGGCGAGAAAAGAACAGCACATGCAGATCTTTGACCAGCTGTTTTTAGAACGCCCTCCAGTCCCCATTGGCTGTATGCCCCAATCCTCTCCTCTCCTTTCCTTCCTATCCTCCTTTTCCTCTCTCCCCATGTGCTCATTCACTTGTTTAACCCCCATCACCACTCACTCTGTTTTACTGTGTATATTGTCCTTTCTATAGTTTGGTGTGGAACCACGCACTTTACTGCCCTCTTTCCCCTGCGCCATCAAGTCATGCGCTGCTTCTTTGCTAAAGTTTTGCGCATCTTGACATTTTATACGCTCACATTCACATGTGGGTCCTGTGGTCCTTTGTTTATTGAATCTGTCTATATCATTCATTCAGAGTTCTGTTCTGTTCTCTGCTCTTTTCTTGAAGGTGAAAAATGAATTGAGGATGACCCAAAAAAGTTTGCCTGGAAACTAGGATAAGAACATCTGTTGTCCTACTAGCGACACCATGTGCGGTAAATAGACAGGGTGACATCTGAAGTGTAAGCTCTTCACCATTCCCCCTTCCCTCGTTTATATGTTCGGGAAAAACAGAAAGTAGTAAGCAAGTTTAGCTTATTCCTGAGTCGTTGACCAGAAGGGCAGTGACAGTGCACCCATTTTATTATTGATAATGATAATGATTATGTACTATATATATATATTTGTTAAAATTGTTTTACTTGTATTTCAATAAAAATATATATTTACGATAATAAAAATGACATAAATGTAATTAATGTATTAAAAATATATTATTTATATATAATGTTATATAAAAATTAGAAATTATGTACTATAAAGTTTATATAATTTAATAAATATAACATTTTTCATTAAAAATATTATATGCATGGGCACATGCCACCAGTTTAGGTGGGCATGACTACAGCTGAATACTCTCTTGACAGTGATTCCCATCTTTGATCTTTTTTTGCTTTAACCTTTCTCTGCAATCTCTACTTTTCTCACTTTGTCTCTGGCATCCAAGTCTAGCCTGTTAGCATTCCACTTTACCACCCGTGGTACAAACACCATTCAAAAAGAGACCTTAGGAATGCTAAGGGGCTAGCATACTCTTCTCCTAAACATTCTTTTCATCTCTCCTTTTCTTGCCTCCATTGCTTTTCCACTTTCTCTCTTTCTTTACTTGAGCACCCTGTCAGTTCTGATGACCTGGTTCTTGGTAACTGGTCTGGAGTCTCAGATTAGCTCTCCAGTGGAGAGAAAGAGTGAAGGATCATCTCTATAGCTTTGATGTGAATTTCAGCTGGGTCAGATACTCATGACTGCAGTCCCAGAGTAGCCCGTTTTGTATTTGCTGCACAGCAGTACCAAAGGCATAGCATTTTAGGAATTTATAAGCTTTGGTTGAGACAGAACATCAGCAATTCACGCACTTCACACGCTGTCACCGATGTGAGGGGCAGGTGGAGATGTGAGAGGGGAGGGTGGGGTTAGAAATGTAGAAGAGAGAAAGCTGATATAAGTGACAAAACTGAAAAGGAAATAAAGGAAAAGACAAAATAGAAGAGGTTATTTGAGAAAGGGAAGGAAAGGGGAAGGGGGGATGGGTAGCATACTGTAGAGAGAGGTGATGTGTGTGTGTGTGTGTGTGTGTGTGTGTGTGTGTGTGTGTGTGTGTGTGTGTGTGTGTGTGTAGAGAACACCATGGTGATGGAGTGATAGAAAAATGACTGTGGGGTGTAGGCCCCTTTTAGCTGAGCATCAAAGCTAATGCCCAGGGATCTCTGATCCTCAAAAAGTCAATACAAATAATAACAGGATGGATGTGTGTGTGTGTGTTAGCATGCTTGTGTTAGCACTGCAAATCACTGTCTAAACCTTCTAAAGACACATTTGTTTCAGAACTTAATCCAAAAGGGCTAAAAATTACAGCCCATTTCCTCAGATCTTTACCTACTTTCCACAACTCTTTCCTTCCTCTATATTGTTAAAGGGGTCATGACATGGATTTTTTTTATTATTATTATTTTAATATGTTTCTTGAGGTTCAATGTTAATAAAGTTTTTTTGCAGAAACAAACACAATATATGTATACTATATATAATATATATATATATATATATATATATATATATATAATGTGTGTGTGTGTGTGTAAAACCGTCATATACAGACAAAGCATTATGAAATCATTTACATACGGTCTGTGATGCTGTCAGATCCCATACAGTTGGCTGCTTCATCTTTCAGCAAAAGTTTCTACTGTACCTCATTTACAAAACAAAATGCTCTGAACAAACATATAATCCTCCGATACAATCCAGAATGACATTAAAATAAACCATCCACTTGTCTCTGATGCTGGAATCCTTCTGAAGTCTACATTCAGAGACACAAACAAGCTGTTTAAACTGGACATTCTTTCACTATTCCATTCGTCCTGTTGTCAACACTCAAGTGCGTGAAGTACAGTATGTCAAAATGAACGCGCATCTGTATACTGTATCCAGTATAGACAGCGTCACTGATTATAATGGGTTCTATTTGCTTTTAAAGCGATGCTTATATCCAGTGTAGGCAAATGTAAACAGTTAGGCGTTCAGTCGCTTAACTAGTCATTTTTGGAGCTTGATTAAATAAATGCTTTGTTTATAATGAGGAGGATGTTTTAAGCTATGAAACTTGCAGGATGTTGTAAAGGTACAAAGACCTCTTATTTGTCAAAAGATCAAGGCAAATTTGATTTCTCATGTCATGAGAACTTTAAAACCAAGAAGGAATTTAGAGGTCAGTTGTCTCCTTTGAGGAAAACAAGCCTAAACAAACCTATTCAGCTTCTACAATTAATAAATGAATATTAGAGTTGTCAATTTAAATGAACAAATAAAAGGTCAATCTAAAAAAAAAATGGACAATTTAAAAAAAATAAAAATGCAAAAACACAATTAATAATGTGTCATGACCAGTGCTTGAAATGAGCCGGTACACGCCGGCACTTCTCTATTTTTACCATTAGCGTACCGCCAGTTTTCCTTGCATACCGGCACTTCCAACATGTTGCATGTACGGAAGCCCCCTTCCCTTCTTCACACGTTTTGAACCGAGCATCGGGAGTACCGGCACATTTATTTTTCCACTTCAAGCACTGGTCATGACCCATAAGCCAGTTTACACTTTTTAAAACACTTTCAAGGCACAAGATAGTGAAAAACCATGAGGCATAAAGTAATTGCCAAAGATGGCCATTTGCATGTATACATAGATTAACAATTTATAAAAACACAGCAGTTCAAGAAAATGTCCTGTCCTGTGCAAATGGCCTCTAATAATGACAAATTCGCTTGCAAATTGGATTGCTGTGGACTGTAAGCCAAAGAGAGAAGTGCTTAGTGATATGCAAATAAAACAAATACCATGTTGACTTCTAAAGACACTTGATGTCTATTCAATGCTTTCATTTGCCACAATAATGTAATATATTTAGAATTTTCTTCATTTGTGGGCTGCAAAGATTGGTATATAATTAATTTGACTGAATTTAATCGATTGACAGCACTAAGGATTACAAAATTAGCAGGTATTCATAAAGACCTAAACTAGGTGTACCACTAAAGTAATGTTTCACACATATGATGCATATGAAACACTACATGCAAGCTAAATCAAGTTGAACAACCTAATAAATGACCATACCTTATCAGTTTTAATGAGCTAGTTCATCAGAAGCTGGCTTTAGCTGGATTTTATACTAGGAAAATGGCCATAACATTTACTGAGCATCCAATTTTTGAAGCTATTACACCTACCCTAGTACGATCCAAAAGACACAGCACCCATTCACCAATCCAGCATCATTATTTATGCCAAGGCACATGCACACACAGACAGAGCACCTGCTGGGAATGGTGCGAGTAGAGCTCTCCTGGCGATGTACTTCATCGCACACCTCACCAGCAGGATTATTGAGATTAATAACTGGTGATTATTAAGATGAATACACCGATTATGTCTGTTGTGCCTTATGCTGCCACTGTCGTTAATTAAGGCCACATCGTTAGCACACCAACGGCAGATATTAACCCCATAACCATCCATCCACATCACCGAGGGCAACGGTAACCATGGAGTGCTTGCTACACCTCACTGTGGTTTTGGTATAAAGTCTGTGGTTATTAAGATACAGTACCAACATTAAGGGCTCTTTAAACATAGCAAAGTAACATTCATATTGTGCAGTAGCTTCGAAAAACAGTAGCTGAAAAAACAGCTTAAACCGGCCTAAGACGGTTAGGTGGTTTCCTTGTCTGCACATGGTTAGTCTGGTCTGTTTTGATGGTTTTAAATAGGATGAAGGCCCGCTAAACCTGATAAATACCAGTTAGTAAAGGTTGGGAGACTAGTTGGAACAGATTAACACCAACTTGGCCTGGGTGGGAGACAAGCTAGACCATCTTAAACAAGCTCCATATACATACATATATATATATATATATATATAGTGCTCAGCGTAAATGAACACAAAAACAATTTCCAAAATGTTGACAAGATTAAGTTTAATATAACATATGTTTAACTTATAACATGAAAGTAAGGTTAATAATATAACTTAGATTACATATTTTTCAGTTTTACTCAAATTAGGGTGATGCAGAAATGAGTACACCCCACAACAAAAACTACTACATCTAGTACTTTGTATGGCCTCCATGATTTTTAATGACAGCACCAAGTCTTCTAGGCATGGAATGAACAAGTTGGCGACATTTTGCAACATCTATCTTTTTCCATTCTTCAAGAATGACCTCTTTTAGAGACTGGATGCTGGATGAAGAGTAATGCTCAACTTGTCTCTTCAGAATTCCCCATAGGTGTTCGATTGGGTTCAGATCAGGAGACATACTTGGCCACTGAATCACTTTCACCCTGTTCTTCTTCAGAAATGTGTTTAGGATCATTGTCATGTTGGAATAGTGCACGACGACCAAGGGCACGGAGTGATGGTAGCATCTTCTCTATCAGTATAGAGCAGTACATCTGTGAATTCATGATGCCATCAAAGAAATGCAGCTCCCCGACACCAGCAGCACTCATGCAGCCCCACATAAGGACACTGCCACCACCATGTTTCACTGTAGGCACCATGCATTTTTCTTTGTATTCCTCACCTTTGCGACACCATACAGTTTTGAAGCCATCAGTTCCGAAAACATTTATCTTGGTCTCATTACTCCAGAGTATAGAGTCCCAGTAGTCTTCATCTTTGTCAGCATGGGCCCTGGCAAACTCTAGGCGGGCTTTTTTGTGCCTGGGCTTTAGGAGAGGCTTCTTTCGTGGACGGTACCCATGCATGCCATTCCTCTGCAGTGTACGCCGTATTGTGTCACGGGAAATGGTCACCCCAGTTTGGCTTTCTACTTCTTTAGATAACTGCAGTGAACTTGCATGCCGATTTTCTTCAACCCTTCTCATCGGAAGATGCTCCTGTCGACGTGGACGACCTGGATGTCTCTGTGAGATGGTTGCAGTTCCATCCTTTTTAAATTTTTGTACCACTTTTTCTAAAGTATTCTGACTGATAAGTAAAGCTTTGCTGATCTTCTTGTAGCCTTCACCTTTCTGGTGTAAAGAAATTATTTTCTTTCTCAGGTCTTGTGACATTTCTCTTCCATGTGGTGCCATTGCTGACAGCATGAAATGGGAAGGGGTTTTAACACCCTTTTATAGTCAACTGTCTGCTAGACAACTGTGTAATGAGTAATTAAGACTCACCTGTGGTTGAATTCTTGTTAAATTAGACATTTGTAGTCTAAAATTTAGCTGTGCTCCAGAGACTTTCAGTGGGGTGTACTAATTTTTGCATCACCCTAATTTGAGTAAAACTGAAAATTTTGTTCTCCAAGTTATATTATTAACCTTACTTTCATGTTATAAGTTAAACAGATGTTATATAAAACTTAGTCTTGTCAACATTTTGGAAATTGTTTTTGTGTTCATTGAGATATTGTTTAAAATGTTGCTTTTCAAAGGGGGTGTACTCATTTACGCTGAGCACTGTGTGTATATATATATATATATATATATATACATATGCACTTTCTGTATAAGTTGGCCCCTCACGTTCATTCTCTGTCCGATCACCGTTATGTTTAGTGTGTGGTGCCTGCCTGTTTGCCTGTCAAGGAATATTATTATTAAAACCCATTGTTGGAACTTTACTCATCGTCTGCGTCTGTTTGCCTGCAACCTCCCGTGACAATATACAGTATATGTTCAGAAGTATTTGTAAATATATTTCACAACATACAAAAATGGCTATTTTAAATATTTATATTGCTAATATATTTTAATATTTTACATGAAAATATTTGGTAACACTGTAGTTTAGGGTCCAATTCTCAATATTAACTAGCTGCTTATTAGCTTGCATATTACTGGGATACTGGCTGTTTATAAGTATTTATAAAGCAGACATTAATGCCTTATTCTGCATGACCATATTCTATATAATATTTAAAAGTATATTTCCTCATATTTTCAGTCATTTATATAAAGAACAGCTTACACCAGCTTAGGATGGCCTATAAAGCTTACAACAGAAATATATTTTTAGTTTGAAAAGTGAAAAAAGATATTGCAAAGTACTTAAAGTGGCGAGAAAATACATTTCAAGTTTCAAGATACCCTCCTTGGGTAAAGGCAAAATTATGTTTTATGAGAAAATACTATATATATATATATTTATATTGTGCAAAACATACTGTAAAAATACAGTTTGCATTTACCCAAAAATGTATTTTAAGGCTTTTTTTTTTTTTTTTTGCACTGCTTTGAGTACACTTTGTAATATACTTTTTCACTTGAAGGTTTAAATGAAATATATTTTCAAACTGAAAAATACATTTCTGGTGTAAGCTACTGCATCTTGGACATTTTAGGAAGCTGTAAGCTGTTTTTTTCTTAAGCTATAGGTTTAGATTGCTACTTGATATAACCATCTGATAGGCCTAAATTGTAACCATGGAAACTCAGACTAATAATGCATAGCTCATGAGGCTGCTGGTAAACTTTTTGAAACTATTACACCCACCTGCAGCAGGCCAGTAAAAAAGATGAGATGGGGCGGAGTCCGGTGAAAAAGCCAAGCTTTCCCTCTCACAGAAAAAACAAAAAATCTGGCCTACTCCTCCACCGAGCTGAACTGAGCTGATTGACACCCCCTACACACACTCACACACACAAATACATCAAATACATACACACACGAACCCTCTTCAGCTCTGTCTTTATCTGTGTGGGCAACGGCATTGATTTTCTCTTGAGCTGAAGAGATGACATCACTGTTAGAGGGGAGCAGCATGTGGGCGGCTCTTCTGCATGCCTGTCTTTAGTCGAGCAGACGATGATAGGACAATGGCCACAGAGGGGTCGGTGACATGCGAGGGAAAATGTCAATATCCTTGGTCTATGATAGCAGCAGCAAGAGAGAAAAGGAGCTGTGAAAAGGGTCACTTATTGTTTTTCAACCATTAACGCATACATGCACACACACTGTGACTGAGAAGGGCTGCATAGTGACACTGTCTTAATAGGGAAGGCGACTTCAGATATCTAATGAGCCGCATGAAGGGTGGAGATGAGAAGGGAGGAGGATTGTAGGAGAATGCTCCCAATTATCTTTAATAATCCCTCTGTAATCTTTCACACTGAATGGAAATTGTGCGGAAGGGAAAAGCATGGGAAGATAAAGATTACAATTAAAGTAAAAATCACATTTTTTCCATGCAGTAATCTGCCATCGTTGGGCAATGAGCTTTGTGGTTTTTCTATGGTCATTCATCTCTAAGAAGCTGAAAGGACTAAAAAGGGAGAATGAAACAATGAGGACAAAAGAGAGAGGACAGATACTGAGCTATACGTATAGTTACTGAGTTGATGTTTTCAGTAGACATCCTGCTGAAAAGACCAGCTTAAACCTGGTTTATGCTGGTTAGTGCTGGTCCGACATGTGGCAAAACTTGTGCTGTTTCTGATGATGCTGGTTGACCAAAGATGTCTTCCTTGGATAAGCTTGTAGAGAAATATATCTGAATGGTGGACCAACACCGGTAACACTTTATTTTGGTAGTCCACTTTAGACATTCTTTAGACACCTACACATCAACGACCAGTCATCGGAGTATTAGTAGATCATGTCTTCAATATCTGCTAACACTTCATTTGGATGGTCCCTCAACAGACACTCTACTGACATTGCAAATACATGTCAAATTATTCTACTAACCCGAACCCTAACACCTAACCCTAACTTAACAGTCTACTAACAGTCAACTAATACTTTAATGAGAGTTAGTTGACGTACTGTAGTTGCAAAGTTACTTAAAGTTAATAGAATGTCTAAAGTGGACCATCGAAATAACCCTAGTTAGTCTGGTCATGTTAAGGGCGAGCTAAACATGCTAAATAGTAATTTGGCAAGGTTGGGAGACCAGACCAGATTAACACCAGTTTGGCCTGGATGGGAGACTAGTTAGACCATATTAAACAAGTTCCATACGGCCATAAATATATATATATATATATATATATATATATATATATAAGCTTATATATATCTTGTTAGTTACAATAGTTAGGAAGCATAACAGATTGTGGATCTAACTAACACCTAAAACACAAACACACAATGCTCATGTTAGCAATTAATATATTTTTAAGCAATATATAGACCTTCATTTTGAACCGAACTGAACTCAGGGCTTGTTCTGAATTAAATTAACATAACTGAGAGAAAGGGGGGAGGAAAAAGTAAAGAGATGAATAGTGAGGAGTTTCAGCAGGGAGAAATTGTCCCACTTTTAACCAGCAGTAAATCCCACGCAGCACAGCTTTACAATCCAGCACTTACTCAGAGAGACGGATGAGAGAAGACTAGGGGGAAGGTGCATAAAGGCCCCAGTGGCTTGAGCACAGTAAGAAAACATTGCTGTAGGGAGAGTGTGCTGGAATTAACTTCACGTCTCAACAACAACTGTATTCATTAGTAAAATCTCTCAAAAACAGGGTTGATATTTTTCCACATCCAATTTGTGTGTGTGTGTGTGTGTGTGTGTGTGTGTGTGTGTGTGTGTGTGTGTGTGTGTGTGTGTGTGTGTGTGTGGGCACTTTTGGTGCTGTGTGTGAACACTTGCACTCTCATTTGTTTAGTTTAATTTGTCCACTAACTACCATTTTCATAATTCTTCTAAAAAAAAAAAAATAATTCAATATAGCATTCTCCAAAAAAACTTATATTAAGCTGGCAGACTCTTTATCAAGCTAAGACTAATTTCACAGGTAAAATTTCATGCATCTCAAAAATAAAATCAATAATCAACAAAATTTGGCAAAATTACAGCTTGATTGGAAATCCTACACAATAAAAAAATATTGCATTCAAAAATATTATTGTTCTTTTATTCACACATTCACCACATCCCATATTATTTCCTCTCACAAATTAGTACAGTAGAAAGAAAAAAACTTTACTGGGTCAAAATTATTAGTCGTGGTGGCAAGGATTCACTGATACATAATGATAAAATCATTTTTATCAAACAAGACAGACAGGCAGGATCAAATAATTTTCACAAAAAAAAAAATACAAAAAAAAAAAAATATATATATATATATATATATAAACATTAAAATATAAAAATGATGTCTCATTTAAATGATAAAATATGAATTTCCATAACAAATATTGCAAGGCTGAAATTGTAGGTCTGAGACAAGAGTAAAAGAAATAATATAAGACAGTTGACAAGTAGCAAATGCATGCTAAAGTTACCTTCATAAGAAACCTGTTATTTTAATAAAAACCCACCTCTGTGACACAGAAGTGCATGTAGTTGAAGAAACACCCACATACATGTGAATGTACCTAAGCAGCCTCAGTTCTCAAGCAGTGTCTATGGAAACCGAATATCCACTGACATGAACAGAGAGAAAAGGCAAGGAAATGGAGAACACAAGAGATGGAGGTTCATCGACTGATGGCGACTGGGAAAGCCTGGTGCGTGGGCTGACCGGGGGTTTCTGCCGCACAAGCACTCATAAATTTGCTGTCTTCCTTCCCTACCAGTCCCTCTCCCTTTCTCTCTCATTCTCTCTTTCTCCCCTTCATCCCTGACCCCCTTCCTTTAAGCATAATGATAATTGCATGCTTTATGAGGAATTGAAGCAGGAGGGCAATGCATAGCTCATCTACACATCACGGACGGGATGGGTACGACGACCCTTCTCCGCCATTACAGTGATTGAATAAGACGGACTCTGTCCCTATATCAGCGATGCAGATCATGGACTTCTTTAACCCTCGATACTGGAAGGTCATTTAATTCATGACTGTAATGTCAGTATCATTTTATGAAGTCTTCATGAAGTCTTTGAGATACACACACAAGCATGACTGTTCTCTGTTTGATGGGCGCTGGTATGGAAGCTATAGGCTTAGAAAAGTAAGGTTCTGTCATTTTACAATGAGGAGTTAGGGGAGTTAAGAGTTAGGTGACTCATTTCCATCTTTTGATATGTTCACAACAATTATACAACAGTAATTGCACCAGCCAAATAGGAAATATAGGGCCATATTTACTAAATGGCAAATTAGTGTGAGACTGCAGTCTCATAAAAGCGCAGATGGAAGTGGAAAGTTCTGCGGGCGATCTACTAACAATGTGCCAATTAAAGAATACAGACCCAGCAGCTCATTTCCATTATGACCAACACAATCTTCAAGAGCAGTGCAAATTTAGCGTAGGGTCGCAAACAAGCAATGCTAATATCCGCTTTTCCACCGAAATTCCCAGGAACCTTTTTTCCCCCAGACCTGTTGCTGTCTGCATTTCCATCACGGTCTAAAGTGCCGTGAAGCTTAGGCATATTAGTCCGGTGACGTAGGACTACGTGCGACTTTCCAGTTCTTTTTGGATTTTGTCCTCTGCATATAAGCTTAATGAAGCCTGAACCTCATCGCTGGTCCATCGGTCGTATTTTTTAAACTACATTGTTGATTCAAATAGCAAACAACTCGTACTGCACGCACCGCAAGAGACTTTTTGTGGTGGTTAAAAAAAAATGCTGCATGGAGTCAACCAATCAAAATGCTGTGTGAACTCAACCAATCAGTATGTTCATTGCTCAAATCCCACCCCCAAAAGTTCCAGGGGCCCCATTTATAAAACTTTCTGTAGATTTCATCCTAAAAGTGTACATATGCACAAGACTCTGCGTACACACAAGTTTTCAGATTATAAAAATATGCGCCAGAACCTGGGCAAAAATCCCTTTATAAATCCCAGTTAGCGGAAGATGTGCGTACGCGCATCTCCACCCCATCTGCATATAATTTCCATGCATATTCCTACCCATGTGACAACACCGTCAAAGGTAGGCTACAAGACATTGGAAAATATTAGATACGGACTATAAATGCCATTTGTGCCATACACATATTGCTAAAAATCATCCAATATCCTTGTTATGTTTTAGAATAAATATATCAAAATATCGATAAAAACAAAATCAGATAGGCTAAAGTTTTTAGAAAAGAGCTGATTCACTGGACAAATAGTATTTTAATTGTAAACAATTTAAATCAAATCAAATTCATGCAGTTTTACTGATAAGGTGAACATATCTTATAGGATGTTTATAGGGTATTTTTAGTGGAAACAGATAGACCTTCTTTTTATTCCAGTGTAAATACAATTGTTTGACTTGGCACGTCACTGACAAAGTATTTTAAAAAGGAAACATGCAAATCTTACAGTTTTCTTCAAGTTGTGTCTTTCAAATACAGTGTTATTTTTCATAATTGTTTAAAGATGCCTTCACACAACATCAACAGCTCCATGCAGCTGTGGTTGTACAGTAAGCTTTTATCACTGAACCTATTCAAACTGGACAGTGGACCGTTCGACCACCGAATCCAGCAGTATTAATGTAAATGTGTATATGAAAATAGAGTTTAAAATCATTCTGTTTACTTCATTACTTTTCTCACTCTAATAAAAGAGTTCATACGCATGGGTCAGAGTTTGCATGCTGGTATGCAAATTTTCCAGTCAAGTTTGTTTTTTATAAATCCCATCTTTTGCGTAGGAAGTGGCGGACGCCTATTTCAGGGCATGTTTTGTGCTTACGCAACAGTTATAAATGAGGCCCTGAACTTTGAAAAAGCAACTATCACAGTCATGTCAAGTGCAAAATTGGTTAATACATGCTTTTTTGGGTGTTTAATAATGGTGCAAATACCAGTAAATTGACTACCGCAAACCTTAGTAAATCATGTTGCATTATCTGTGTAGAAACTCTTGCGTGACGCCCAGGACCACACATCGAATTCGGCCCTGGCCACGTCAAACAAGCCCCCTAGATCAGGGGGTCAGGGGAAGAGGGAGCTATCCCGAAGCCCTCCTCTTCATACAACCCAGATGGGCTCATTTTGACGCTTCTGCACTCGACACCTTGCCTGGGAACAGGCCATCCCCCCGGGCTGGGGGGAACGGGTTGGGGGACCCTGGAGCTCGCAAGGACACTTCATTTCGCGCGCTCCGTTTTGGACTTGGATCTCTCGTAAATTTTATGTCTGAAAGGGAAACTTATTTATTGATTTATTTTTGTAAAGGAGCAGTCTTTAATGAGCCTAATTTAAACACAATAACTTAAATAAAACACATTTTCAGAACATGTAGCAATTGACCCTTCGCAAAGACCCGCCCCCCTTAGTTACTGTTGCTTTGTCCGACAAGCCATGGCGCTGTCACGCCACAAGCAGTGAAAAATACATCACGGAGAAAAGAGGACGCTGACAACACGTCGACAGACAAAACAGAGCAGGTTATTTATGATATTAAACAAAGTCCCAGCTTTCAAATTGTGTCATTTTTTTAAGAAATTCGAACAATAAATACCGTTTTGCAGCTCTTTAATGTGTCGTGACAGATTGCTGTAACGTATCAGCTCAAGCGGCTTGTGAACCGATCATCTCTTCCTACTAGTTAATTTAAAGCATCAAATAAACATGAATGAACATGAGAAGGAATGTTGTTTAAAACGCGGAAAGACGTAAATACACACCATTTTTCAAGTTCAAGTCCACCGAGGTTAATCTTTGTCGGACAAAATGGCGGATTCGGCGTTATGGTTAGATCGCTTGTCAATCAAACTCCTGGCGAAGGGTCAGTTGCACTCTGGCTGGCATGTGTTTAGCATTTTTTAAGCTAAAATTCCACATGCAAAAATGGCAAACCTATTTCATTAAATTTACACATTTGTCATTATACATTTGTAAAAGATATTATGTGCTGAAGCAGAAAAGATGAAAATACTTTAAAATGGTCATATTTTAATGTTCCTCACCTGATTTTAAAGGTACGGAATTTAAAGATACTTGAACAATATAACTACATATATTTGGACACATAAAGAACCTAAAGTGCTTAAGATTTCAGACATGAGGACATTTGTACTGTTTACAGTATCAATACGCACTTTATCTTATTCTCTGTTTTACCTCGAGGATACCACCTTTTCCCTTTGATTCTATGTTTGTAATCTTTGTTCAGTTCTTCCTTCTACTTTGTTCTGCTCTTCCCTTTCATCTTTACCTTCTCTCTCTCTCTTTCTCTCTCTCTCTCTTTCTCTCTCTCTCTCCTCTCCCACCCCTGCTCCAGCTAATTGCCGCAGAGCTCACTGATAGAAATCAATGTGCAATGTTTGATTGTGAGCCAAAGCACAGGAAGGTGAAGCAGAGCAATGAACATCACAAATACACAAACATACACACTCAGCAATTGCATATCTGATCCTCGGATGATTAAGAGGTGTCGAATATAAACATTGAGTATTTGTCTGGTTTCCCACAGAACCCCTGACAAAACCTCTGAATCAATCTGACCATAATGCCATTAGTTATATTTGAGCTTTCTTGTTATTCATTTATTGCATTAAAGTCAACCTCAAATGGCTTTGAGCAGCATAAAATGCAATAACTGACATATCCAACAGTGTAAAGATGCTGCTACTGCTATAAAATCTATCAGCAAACCTTTTCAGCCTTTTTCATTTAGAACCCAAAGACAAAACTTAAAGGGATAGTTCATCGGGAAAAAAAGATAATTCTGTCATCATTTACTCACCATCATGTCATGTTAAATAGATATTTTAAAAATGTCTGGTTTTTGTTTGTTTGTTTGTTTGTTTTTTTGGCAATGAAAGTGGGGTCCAGAAAAGTCCCACTGACTTTCACTCTATGGACAAAAATAGAAAATCATTTAGGCTTCGATCGACATGAGAAGGAGTAACAGAATGAAATAATTTTAATTTTTAGGCGAACTAACCCTTTACTACTCTAAAGTCTTGTTCATAACAAGAACGGTAAATGTAAATATAAAGATAACTATATTAGCGTACACATCAGTGGACGATAAAGTTTTTTTTATTATAAGCGCTTTAAATGCTCGAGATCTTTAAAGCAGGATAGATTCTGATTGGCTGTCATTGTTTTTATCATTCATCAACTGGAAAAAATAATTCTGAAAGTGATTCCAATGATATTGTTCCTCTGTGCTGTTATCGTCATAGCTGTGGTGTGGACTCTGCTATTCTTTTAGAATGTTTTTTAGAACTATATCTTTATCGTTATCATTATTGTTATCGTTCTTGGTGTGAACGGGCTCAAAGTTCCTTTCAAGGAAAGTCTGTTCACTTGTCGGCCATATTTGCAATGCCTCCGGGCAGCTATTTCAGGCATCCAAGACCAAGTTCTATCTCTTTGAATGGGGGAATCCTGAAATCTGAAAGACTGCTTAACAAACTTACAATTAAATAACATATTTCAAATCAGCAACAAAATCTGACATGAACTATCCCATAGATGTTATTATTTATGCAAAAAATAGCATTAAAAAAAGCTTATTTTTCAGGCTAAACGAGCCAATGTGCATGTGCAGACCCAGGGTGAGTCTCAGGTTTCTATGGGAACATGATCTTCTAACGGCAGCTGCAGTGACGCCATGACTTTATCAATCAGCGATTGGCTCTTTTACTTAGAAGGCGGGACGTGTTCCACCATATTGCACATTGCATTATCTCCCATTCTTAATTAATAGGAGTGAACTGTCTTTCTATATCTATAGTTATTGACGAGCTGTGAACGGGCCTTAATCCTTCAAAAAAAAAAAAAGAAAAAATGCTGGGATGAAGGGAGGCCTCAGCAAACTTCCATGGGCCCCAATTATTCAAATAAATACATTATTATTAATGCAATTAATATGAATAGTACTATTAATACATTAAAAGAACCTAACTTAAAAATTAAAACTAAATTATTACATTAAATTAATTAATTAAAAAATAATAACTATGGTTTCTAATTGTTTTTCAGTTTCTTTCTCATAATTATAGCAGAAAAACTGGAGGACATGTCTTATATTATTGTATATGGCCTTAAAAGATTGTTTTGGAAATTAAGGGGCTTTTGAGTCAAAATGGTGGGACCACTGGTATAATGCCATCATTCTGTAATTGAGTGCTATTCAGAAGTATTCTGACAAAATAATGTTGTTGTTGTTGTTTTGTGTGTGTGTGTGTGTGTGTGTGTGTGTGTGTGTGTGTGTGTGTGTGTGTGTGTGTGTGTGTGTGTGTGTGTGAGAAAACAAAACAAAACTATTATTTTATTATTTTATCAGTGAACGATTCTTTCTGAAGGACTCTTAAAAAACAAAAACAAAAAAAAAATCATATTTTTCCCTATCTGTTACCTTTCTCATCAACTCAGGATAGTCGCTCAGGTTTGAGACCTTGTGGTGCCATCAGCCAATTGGAATACTTATTTTTCAGTTCTCGAGTGATTAGTCACATGACATTTTACAACTCGAGTGATTGCTCACGCCCACTCGCTTCTGGACACAATTGTTTTGCGGATTTTAAATCATGCATTTTCAGCTCCAGCCAAGCAGCCACTGAGAAAAATGCGAATGCTAACGAATAGCTTTCTCCAGGTATTACAGACCTGCTTGATTTGACAACAGTCATTATGATTGCCGTTTGGTGACACTAGTGGCACAGAAATTACACACTTCACCTCTAAGTATTCTTATAAAATGTATTATTCTATTTTCTTAAAGCAAAAGCTGTCATCTTGAAACCAAAACGAAAACCAATAATGACAGCCAAAAAAAAAAACCCTAATAGACTAACCCTGTGAAAGCAGAAGGTACTGCTCGCCTGTTATCTTTCTTCTCGACCTGAAAGCCTAGCAGAACAGACTGTATGGAGTAGAGAGACTAATGTAAATCTGTCTCCTACATGAAAGCGTCTTTGATAGGCCTCTACTCTCATCTCATCTCCACAAGCATGCCACTAATGTTCTGCCTCCCAGCCAAAATATCCCCAGCAACACCTGGCACCATGAAGAAGAAGAAAAAAACTGATTAAATCATTAGAGAAACACATGGGAGGACGGAAAAGAGAGAGTGGGAGATGAAGGAGGGAGAGTGGGGAGGTAACGGGGGGTGGGGGGGTTGGATGAACAACTTCATAAGCTTGGCACTGCGCTCCTGGTGCTGTGCCCGTTGTTTATGTCCACACACATCAAAGGCTGCGGTAATCGCTGCTGTTTGCAGGCCTACATCTCCAGTTCACCTTGACTGACCTGTTATACGCTACGGGCCAGAGCAGCGGCGGAGGGCTGCAGGTTCCTCACTGAGCAGGCCAAGAAGTGTCTGAACCTGGGCACTAGCATGTCAGGTTCTGCTAGCACACCTAATGAATGAACATTAGCAGATGAGCTTCCCATAGCACAGCGGTTGGAGCAGCTCCAGGTCTTCACCAGCTGTGCTGCCCTTGTTTACAAGCCGCCGCCTGCTGCTGGAGTGGCCTCGCGACAGGCCTCTGCTTCCGACCGCATCCCCGGGCTCGCTTGAGTAGCCGAGCCCAACCTGAGCGCATGTGCGCTGGGTCTAAACGTTCATCCGTGTCCCTCGGTGCCCTCTGAATAAGCATAAAGTCATACAAAATGCCGTTAAGAAGAATGTGGAAATGTGGCGTTTGAATTCACAAACCTAACTCTGAAACTATGTTTCTCTGTTACAGGAAACTTCAAAGGATTGTGTAAGCAGATAGATCACTTTCCAGAAGACACAGATTATGAAGCAGATGCCTCAGAGTACTTCTTACGTGAGTGCCTCCTTAGTGTTTCTGTGACAGTATTCATGTTCTCACCATCTTGTTCTTCCTTGTTCAATCTGTGAGGCATTTCAAGTAGTACCAGATATGCTATTTTTGCCCAAGTGCTGTTACTGCTGAAACAAAAGAGGAAAAAAAACTTAACCTACATGTACAAGCTTTGAGAAAAAAAAAAAAAAAAAGTCCAAAAAGTTTGAAAAAGGTTATTTCCAGGCCCACAAAACTCTGCAGGTTACCCATGATTTGCAGACTTAAACATATTCTTTGAAATATCAAAATTGTATTATTATTAAAATAAAAATCTAAAATATGCTAGATATTTTAGCTTTCAGACACCAATAAGAATTTAATACTCTAATCGCTGTTTAAAAATAGTTATTCTTTGTTATTTTTAGTTAAAAATGTAAGGCAAATATTAAATTTGTATTAATAATTGGTTACACTTTATTTTAAGGTATTTTTGTTACACTGTAATTATACATTTAAGTACTGAGTAATATTAAGTAACTACATGTACTTACTATTGGTTTAGGGTTTGGTTTGGTTTAGGGTTAGTTACATGTAATTATGCATAATTTATATTTATTACAATAGGAACTACATGTAACATATGTATCAATGATACTGTAAAATAAAGTGTTACCAAAATATTAAATATTGTGGATTATTTTAGCTTTCAGCAACCAGTAAGAATGTAGTACTCTAACTGCTGTTTAAAAACAGTTATTCTTTGCTTTTTTAATTAAAAATGTAATCAAATATTAAAATTGTATAAATAATTAAAATATTAAATATTGTGAATTATTTTAGCTTTCAGCTACAAATAGGAATGTATAGTAGCCACTGTTTAAATAAATAGTTATTCTTATTCTTAGTTTTTTTTTTTTTTAATTAAAAATGTAATCAAATATTAAAACTGTATTAAAATATTAAATAACTTGGATCATTTAAGCTACCAAATAGAATGCAGTAAACTGTCATTTAACACATTTTACCATGTTTACTGTAGATTCTTTTCACAAATGTAGCTGATTTACCCTAATAAATAAATAAATAAATACATAAAAATCAGCAAAAATGCAAATTATTAATGAATTAATTTTAATTCATTTAGTAAATAAATGAATTAAAAGAGATTCTGTCTGGGCCTGGTTATTACTTTCCAGCTGTTGCTGGCGATGGAACATCTCTCACAGTAAATGAATGCAACAGAGCTGTATTTCAAGTAGTGTCCTAGTTTTTACTTTGTTCCACCTATCTTTGGTTTTGTCATGCTGTTCAGCTGTGTAAGGATGGTCTGTTGTCTCTGCGGGAGAGTGTGAATGTTTCCTCACTCTGTTTAGACTCTCAGCAGCGGCAGACTCTCTAGCTCGTACAGTACAGCTCAACTAGGCCCGATTACAGTACGCTGGCTCCCTCGTAAACACAGAGCATTGATTTCCACTCTTTTTTCGTCTGCGCAAGCAGACCCAGGAAGTGAGTGTCAAACAAGCCACACGCATCAATCCTAAACTCACAAGCAGGACTATCAGTTACTGTCATCAAAACAAGGGCCTGAATTGACTAGAAACAACATGGTAACAACAAAGAGTAATTAAAGATTCTGGAACTGTTGTGGAAGAGGACAATGGCAGACTACTTGAGAGAGGGGGGAAATTAGTCTAAAGCCCTATTTGGAAGGGATTAGTTTTACAATGGTAGATGGAGTAATGTAATTTTACCACAAGACGTCTGTAATATTAATGGCCAATTTGCACGGGATAAGAAATCTCAGTCAAGTCAAGTCAAGTCACCTTTATTTATATAGCGCTTTTTACAATGTAGATTGTGTCAAAGCAGCTTTACATTGATAACTGGTACATTATTTGGCTGCACAGCAGCTCTTAAAAGAATAGTGTCAATGCAGGCAGATCAAAGCGCTGTTGAATATCAAATGTCAAGTCAAATGTCAAGTGTCCCCAACTAAGCAAGTCAAAGGCGACAGCGGCAAGGAACCCAAACTCCATCAGGTGACATCAGGTGGCAGACAAGTGGCAAATGTAAAACTACCAGAAGTGGGAGGGGTAACTCGATTTACGCACTGCTGTCCCCCTCCCTGTCGTCATGTGCGTATTACGTTGCTCCTTGATATCATTATTATATTATTATAATTAAATAAATTATATTAAATTATATTATAATTAAATTAATTAAATTCTGATTGGATTCTGTTGGTAATAGGCACTTAACTAAAGCTAAAAGAAGTTTTGTTCCTCCAATAAGTGCTTTCGACCTTCTTTTTGATCTGAACGGTATGCGGAAAACACTTGAGGTTTGCTAGACTTGTCCCACCGCATAGAACTCAACTAAATGCTTCTTAAAGCGCCTTCCATAGTTGAAAAACTGCAGAAAACTACTTTTAAAAAGGAAATGACTGAAAATGTACGTACATATTTACAGCTGGTCTATTCACACTGGATTTTTACCTGGGATAATTTTTCCGGACCTTTATACAGAAGGTAAAAGTTGCTGTAATCTTTACTGACATTGTCTGTAATGATTACTGAGATGGAACATTCAGACGGGACTAAAAATTCAGATGGGACTCGGCTGCAACATATACTTTGTACTAGTAGATGCTGTTTTAATTGGGGAAGAAATGCACTTTTGGATGTGAAATATATTTTAGTCAGAATTATTGCGCTCTAATGTTAATTTTGTCAGCTATTTTTTTTATTCCAGTAATTCCAATAATTCCAAATTACATTAATGTATTTCTACAAAAAAAAAAAAAAAAAAAAAAAAAACTTTTATTGTCACAGAGAGGTTGTGTATAGTCAAGATCCATGTTTATAGTCAAGATCCATGTTTGGATTTATTACAGTTCATCACTGAGAAGGTTTAATTGCAGATTTAATCACAGCAAACAGCGCAAGTGGCTTATGAAGGAACACAGACTGGATCTATTACACTTTCATTTGAGCAGAATATCTCAGTCGAAATTGCTAAACTCCAGCTTACTTGTTTGTCAGTGTTTTCAGATCATCGGTGGCACTTCCACAGTGTAGAGAGAGCATGTGTCATCTTGTCATCATCTTGTCATCATCTAGTCTTAAGACATACTCACGCTTTTTTTGGCTGGATTTTTCTGTGTCAAAACCTCCAGGTCACGGCCAAATCGGTACTCATTGCAGTTGCTGATGCTTGTTAAGTATTAGCAGGTCAGCGACGTAATCTGAGCCTGTCTCGAGTAGTCACAAACGCTGCTGTATTTTCAAACCTGTTTGATATTACCGCCACGTGATCTTGTCACCTATGCTCCTCACTGGTCTGGAGTCCCACATAGTCCACTGTCTTCCAGAGCTCCTCCGTGGGACTCCAGACCAGTGTGGCATGCAGGTAACACTCATTAACACTTGCGCCACCGGCCTCGCTCCGTTCCCACGGCTCTCGGCCCCGTCCTGCTTGCCACAATGAGCCATCATGCAAAATGAAAATACTTGTGTGACCTTTAACATGTAACCGTAAAATGTAAATTATGCACTGAGGAAAAAAGGTCTCATAGACCAAAAGTATTATTATCATAAATATATCAATATAAAAATATTGTTCCATACTACAAGGGAAACTCTGAGTTTTAAACTACAATCAACAGAGAAGCTTCCCACTTTTACCCACATTTGTTCTGTACACAAGCAAAAGAAGCAAAAGATCCATTTTTATCTATACAGAATAATCTATAAAGAAAATAACTGTTTTAAATATCCAATCATAGTCAAAATGATGTAAATAAATGCACAATAAAGTAAACTTGTGTAAATCACATTGTAAATACATTTGTTCCATAACAACAAACTTAAACACTGAATAACTAAACATGGCCGTTGTGATGCATCTTGCACCATGAGCACCAGGTTTTTGAAATGCTGTCAAGTCAAATACATGTGACACCTGTGTTTTGTGCTATTCACTTGTGCTCCGTCTAGCTGAATGACCATTAACTGATCTAAATCAACATATTTTATAACATTAACATTATGTTACTTGTTTAAATCAGCTCAGACTGTAACATTTACCAATAATAATATGCTAGAATGTCATGTGCAGCCAAGAGCCTTAGAATCACAGCTCATCCTTCAGAGCATTTGCCCATCCAGTCAGAACCGTTTAACCTACTTAACCGAACACCCATTGGTTAGATGATGATATCTGATAAAAGACCATACAATTATCCCAGTACAGAGCCTTCTTCAGTATCTAAGCTTCATGCATCACCCCAAACAGGAGGCTGACCTGCTGTAATTGACTCTTCACTAAGCCTATGATTATAGTTCACGCAGTTAAACAGCGCAGGTTACGCAGTTATGCGACAGCATTGACCCCATTGCGGTTGATCGTTAATTGTCAATGTCATAATGATGCATTCGCTTTCTGAGTGCCTGGGTCTCAGTCTGAACGTCTGAGTCGGATCCATCCAAGCATGTCTCGCGCTTTGGGCTGCTAGGTGGGTGCAGAGTCAGTCACATTGCATGCTAACTCCACAGATAAAGCCTTGCCAATGAGTCTTGGTGCTTTGAGCACTTGTGCCTTCCCATATCTAGCAATAAAGACAGTTATGATAAGTTCAAACCGCTTAAAGAACGACACCCAGAGAAAGGGGTGAATATGGGGACTAGTGGACCAGGAGTGGTCCAGATGACACGCAAGTCGGGACAGAGAACTACTGCAGACCTCACACGCTCTGAGTGTGTGTGTGTGTGTGTGTGTGTGTGCACGTATATGAACGCATGTGTGTTTGTCCTTTTCCTTAGCTGCAATTGGACGCATAGGCCGCAACGCTCCCAGTGGCTTGTGAATTAGGACACTTACTTCCATAAATATTTCAGCCTCTTTCTTATATAGGTCAGTTTTCTGTCTCTCTTACTTTCTCTCCTCTTCTTCCTACTTCTCTTCTCCTTGCCTGTCTATCTCTTATCCTCTCTGACATCTGTTCTGTAGTAACTTTGGTCACCAACTGTGTCCTGGGTTAAAGTAGAGTTACGGGAGATCTACAGAGTGAGCAGATACAGTGGTGTATGTTTCAATAGGAAGTCACACGTCAATAAATAAATGAATAAACATTTTCTTTATTTTTACCAATATGAGGTAGCAAACATTGTGGGTATAAAATAGGTGTTTTAACTACCAAGTTGTTCTGAATCCTTCAAGAACAGTGCAGTCACTGTGAGGGATCCGCTATATGCATTGCTGTCGAAAACTGACTAGCTGAACACTTTTAGCACTTTTAGCAATGATATTTGCTCATAGAAAGATCAGAGTGTTTGTTAATATAGGCCTGTAAAGCGGTTATCTACACTACTGTTCAAAAGTTTGGGGTCAGTAAGAATTTTTTTATTGTTTTTGAAAGAAGTCTCTTATGATCAAAAATACAGAAAAAAACTGTAATATTGTGAAATGTTTTTACAATTTAAAATAACTGTTTTTTTATTTTAATATATTTTTAATATATATTCCTGTGACGGCAAAGCTGAATTGCCCTGATAAAAACCCTGATACATTTTTCTGGACACTTTGATGAATAGAATGTACAGATTTATTTGAAATAGAAACATTATAAATGTCTGTATTGTCATTTTTTAATCAAGTTAATGGAGCTTTAAAAATAAAAGATAAAAGCATTTGTTTCTTTCACAGAAAAGTACTGACCCCACACTTTTGAACAGACAGTAGTGTATATGGTGACATTCAGTCCAAATACTGTTTATTTATATGCTGTGATGCAATACAGATATTGGAGTGACACAGTTATTGATTTCATTCATATTTTTATGGTTTATTATTTTTAGAATGGCTTTTTGTAGGTTCTTATTTATTGATATTTTGTAATTTAATGTTGTGTGGTTAGATGTCTGTGTTGTATAACATTGGTGTGTAATGTATGTTTTTTGCTTTTTGTACATATTTAAAAAGTGTACAGCACATTGGTCAACTAACTGTTTTTTTAATTTTTTTATTGTGCTTTACAAAAAAAGATTTGCCTTGTCTTGCCTTGCCTAGAAACATTGAACTTGTCCACTATCAGCAGTTTGATGAGAAAACATTCGAAGTCCAATATCATCTTGTGATTTCACTTACAGGAACCCTGTAGCTAAATGTTTCATTTAACAGTGTCATGCAAGATCCTATATACGCAATCAGTTTAAAAAAAATAAAAAATAGCAAACCTCTTCCGGAAGCTCAAACGTGCTGCGTAACCAATGAGGTTCATTCTCGTGTGTTACACAGCACATTTGAGCTTCCGGAAGAGGTTTGTTCTTGTGCAACATTCATGTTTGGTTGAGCTTCTGCTTATGTTTGCTGAATTAAATCTTTTCATCACGAAAAAGGGATCAAGCGTCAAAGTTCGTTGCAAAGGCAGTCAATGGAGAGACAGACATCTCTCATATTTCATCAAAAAGATCTTAATTTGTGTTCCGAAGATGAACGAAAGTCTGTAACGACATGAGTAATTAATGACAGAACTTTCATTTTGGGGTGAACTAACCCTTTAAAATGCCCTATATTACCTGAAATGTGTAATGTAATGGATTACGTAACTAACTACAATTTTTGTCATGTAATTTGGAATCAGTAACGGACTACAATTTGTAAGTAATCTACCAGCACTGTATCTTGATAGCTTTTCTTCACCAGTTAGGCTTAGCTGTTAGCTTGCTAACTAAAGGCTGACTGAAAACACAAAGGGAAATGTTTCATTTGATCAATTTTAGCCTTAGTAATGATATGTAATTTAAAATACATTAATAACCATATTCTCATGATTAAGACTTAGGCTAAATTTGGAATAGCATGCTACTATTCTACTTCTACTCTTACTGCAATATTTATACTTACATTTAGCAGAAGATTTTCCAAAGTGACTTACAAATTAGGAACATCACAATTAAGGCGAGACACTACAGGCTAAAACACTGTTTTTTCGATTTTGGGCTTTTTTTGGCTTTTAAAAAAAGTATTTTTTCAGACTAGTGGTAAAAAAAAACATCAAAAATCCACCTTTAAGCATTTATTTTTTGGCATTTTATTTATTTGTGTCTATAGATTTCAATTACAATACACATTTTTAAAAGCCGTTTTCTCAAAATGCGTATATCAAAAAGGCAAAAAGCCATATATCTCCAGTTCAGAATCACTTACATTTAACAAACTTTACAGTTTTATTCCTATCTATATTCTGAAGGTTTTTACAGAGGGATTTGTTCATATATAATTTGCCAGATTATATACAACATTTTATTTCAAAGAAAAATTGTGAAAATTTATTTTTTTTCTGACTGTTCACAGTATTTTCTGCATTATGGAGTGATCCTTTGTAAAATCCTTTGACTCTAATATGTCAAAAAAACAAATGAAACAAGAATTCTGAACCTGACTTCATCCAATGTTCAGATTTTTGTACTAGAAATTTATGAAAATTAGAGTATTTTTAAGTAAATAATGCCTTGTTTGCATATTTAAACATAACATTTTATAAAATTTGTAATACAAAAAAAATTTTTGCAATTCTTATTGTAATCAACCCAGTGGGGAAGTATGGTGATAACTATTAGTTCATTTTTCTACCTTATTCCCTGCAGTGTCTCGCCTTAATTTGTCATAAGCTCCAACAATATTGTAGTACACAATTGGCTAAACAGCAGAAATAGTGATAGTAGCATGCAAGTATGGTATTCTGAATTTAGCCTAAATACTAAAATATACAAAATATTAAGGTGATTTTCTAGCAATTAGGCACCAAAGCATACCTATAATTGTCTCAGCCAGTGGAATTGCTTCGGGGTCTTGCATGACAGTGGCATCTTGTACTAAAATCTTTTCAACAATTCACTCCCTTCCAAACATTTGGAGTAGCTTTTGGACTAAATCTGAATAGAAGAATTTTTGATGCATTTTAGATGGTTCTGCTGGTATCATGCCTTGTCCTTTAGTAGACAATGTGGATTGGATGCTCTCATCTCCACCACTTGTGAAACAGTTATGTAAGGAATCAGAGCTCCAACCGAGGAGCCACAATAGTGAAGTGACAAATAAGTGATGTCATAGAATGCGTCAGTTCAGTGATACACCAAAGAATTGACGTATATTGAAAATACAGACCAGTGGCGTGCCGCGGGGGGGCTTGAGCCCCTGCCCCTTTGATCGCGAAAGCAAAAGTGCCCTTTGCGGTCGCATCGCGGTGCCCCCGTGTTCCCATTTCTCCCCCCTGGAAACGCGATTTCGGCTGAGGGAGAAACCCACAACCACCCCCTGAAACGCAATTGCGTTTCTGTGCACGCCACTGATACACACAGCGCAAATGAAGATGAGGGGAAAACCGGGGGAAATAAAAAACAGGTCAGTGTTCACATCTGTTCTAACACTGCACATAAAAGCGCATGTATATTCATGCCTGTATTTTTAGAGCCCAACATCTGCATACTTACATGCAAAATTACTGTATGAATTCATGCACATTTTATTATGAGGGAATTGTGCGCTGATTCTCAAGCACCCACGGGCTGAGGGTTATGATGAAAGAAATATCTACAACGTAGTAACAGCACATCATCTGCATACTATTTACAGCATGCACAAACACACAAGCACACACACACAATTTCACACAGGCCCTATCAGTGGCAGGCTTCTCTTTGCTGGAGTGATCACGGGTATGCAGCCTAGGCAGTGGAATCAGGCATTTCACACATCCACACACTGTTATATAAGAGTGCTGAAGCATTCTGAAGCGCCAGTGGGTTTTTAGATCATGCCGTGTCAGAGCTGCAATCTTCCACAGGACCAAACAGCGCTGAGAGGGGGAGGGGAGGACGAAAAAGAAGGAATATGAGGGACTGAGAGAGTGAGAGCGAGAGGGGAATTTTGAGAAAGTGAGCCAGCTGGTAGAAGGGACTAGAGAGTGTTATAGACAATCAGAAAGGAGTAATAAAGGTGAAAACGGTAAAATGGCAGAATTAATTTCACATGTATTTTTATGCCCTCTGCTCCACTCCTTCCCTCTTTATCACTGCAATTTTGTTATGCCTTCATCCAGCTAATGAGAGCCATAGCATTAGCCATTAAACAAACCTATTAATTTTGAGAAGGAAGTCCTGACTAGGGTCTTTTTTTCCTTTTTACTATGTACTATATATTTTAGGGCTGTCAGAATTAAAGGGTTAGTTCGCCCAAAAATGAAAATTCTGTCATTAATTACTCACCCTCATGTCGTTCCACACCCGTAAGACCTTCGTTCAGCTTCAACAACAATATCTTCTCTTCTGTGTCATTGTCGTACGCTGTTTACGTTCAGCGCTTCCTGGTTCTGCGTTAGAATGCCGACTCATTATTGGCCGGCTCCTGCATCAGCATCACACAAATGCGTCGTGTTGATCACGTGAACAGCGTCGGCCGTTCTAACGTAGAACCTGGAAGCGCTGAACGTAAACAGCATATGAGAATGACACAGAAGAGAAGATATTGTTGAATAAAGTTGTTATTTTTGTTTTGTTTTTGCACACAAATGTATCTCGTCGCTTCATAAAATTAATGTTGAACCACTGCAGTCACGTCAACTGTTTTAACAATGTTTTTACTACCTTTCTGGACCTTAAAAGTGTTGGTTAAATTGCTGTCTATGGACGAGTCAGATACCTCTCAGATTTCATCAAAAAATATCTTAATTTGTGTTCTGAAGATGAACGAAGGTCTTACAGGTGTAGAACGACATGAGGGTGAGTAATTAATGACAGAAATTTCACGTTTGGGTGAACTAACCCTTTAATATGTGCAATGTTTTTTATATTCAAATTCACAAATTTTATAATATTACCATTTAATTTGCTTTCAAAAGACTGGTTAGAAATCATGTGATTATTTTATTTTATTGACAGTGTTGTCAACTAGTGTTCACTATTTTTACTACCATTTAAAAGTTTGGGGTCAGTAAGATTTTTTAAAAAGAAATTAATACTCAGCAAGTTTTGATTAAATAAATCAAAAGTGACAGTTAAAACATTCATAATGTTAGATTTCAAATACATGCTGTTCTTTTGAACTTTCTATTCATCAAGGAGTTCTGAAAAAAGTACCATGTTTCCACAAAAGTATTAAGCAGCACAACCATTTTCATCATTGATAATAATAAGAAATTTTTCACCAAATCATCATATTATTATGATTTCTGAAGACTGAAGTAATGTTGCTGAGAATTCAGCTTTGCCATCATAGGAATAAATTACATTTTAAAATATATTCAAATAGAAAACAGTTATTTTAAATTGTAATAATATTTCACAATATTACTGTTTTACTATAATATTGTGGTCAGATAAATGCTACTTCACGTTTTTTCTGACCCAGTACAGATTTTAATTAATAATTTAAAAATTATTATTATTTTGGGGGAAGCTGCACTTAAAATTAACTTGCCTGTAAATATCTCCCACTAATATTTAAATGGCATTTCTGTAAAATTGTACAGAACTTCACAACAGGGACACATAAGTTTCATAAAGACAAAGCGTTTGTTTATAAACACAAAGTGTTTTGTACATTAGTTGTCATGATGGTGTGGGCTGCTGACTATCATGTCGACTATCAGCAGGTGCTGTGGAGTATCAGTGTCTGTATGGCTCTCCCCCTCACGGGCACGCAGTGTGGCCAAAACTGGCTGTGACTGGATGACCCAGACACACACACAGACACACACAGACGCACACATACCGAAATGCTGGCCGATAAAATCAATGAGGCTGGCCGAACAGCAACGGGTTTGCATGTGCGGAGGCTGCAGTAGGTTAGCTCAAGGCAGAGGATGGACTGGTGCTATAGTAGACAGCAATAAAAGAGGAAGACGCCAACCGACATCACAGCGAATGGCCTGATCGCCGGTGAAAGCGGGGATTTAATGAATCCTCATTCCCTCGCCACCTATTTTTTAAAACCTTTCTTTCTTCCAGTCGCTATCTCCCTCTCATTTTCTTACTCCAAACATGACAATCCATCATAGGGCTGGCAGGGGGGATGGGGCACATGCCACTGAAGCCTCAGGCACTGGGCATGGAGCACACACACATGCACACACACATGAGAGTGCAGGCCACTGCCTGTGTCACCTGATTTGACATCGCTTAGCTTATAGAGATTCCACACGCCCAGCCGACGGGTCCATGATCATAATAGCAAAGGCCATGCTCTGCATTATTGATATATTTAGACCACAGTTGTCCTGTAGGTCATGTGAATTGCATCACTGGGTACTGTACCGGATTCCCAGCATTTCCGGGACTGCAGCAGCCGCTCATTGAGCTCGAGAGGCACGATATGTAGGATGATTCTGCACATTGTGATAGAGATCAGTGGAGCTCAATAGGTGGAGGATTTTGTAATCGTTTTGTAAAGTAGAATTTTAAAAAGTAGGTATAGTGAGGAATCTGACCAGGTTTGTTTAACAATACGAGTGTTTTAAGGCATTAATCATCTTGAATGGAGAGATAAAAGACTTTATTGTAACTGAAAGAGGTAAATACAGGCTTGGAGTAAGTTTATCAATTACTTTAATGCTTTCTAGGCTATAAATTAAAAAAAATAAAAAAAAAAGTTGTGAGGAGGCGTATGACCCATTTCACATTACATATATTAATTCTATTTTTGCTGCACTGCTCATGCTGAATTAAAGTGACAGTGCATTTTCATGGTCATAATAAACATTAGTTGACACGAAAAAGGAGCAGTTTTACCATAAAAGCATGTAAGAAACTACACTACACAGCATGTTATATGGTTTAACATGTTACATAGCTGAGTATTCCAGTGATCGTAAACAAAAGAGCGTGATTCGAGGACTACACATTCAGCAGCGGTTCAGTTGCATGTGTGAAAGCACTTTGCTGCTTCTGCTCTGTATACATGTAGCTCATGCGCTGCTTCCGCTCTGCTTGCGCATCTAGTGTGAAATGGGCATAAAAAAGGAAATAGCACTCACATCAGTGGATCCCAACTGGTGGGTTGTGACCCAAAAATGGGTCACAGGTCTGTATTTATAGGATAGCAAGGGAAAAATAATAATGCTAAATATTTTTTGTTGTTGTTTGTTTGTTTGTTTGTTTGTTTGTTTAGCTAAAACCATATAACAGATTGTAAATATGTTTTTTGAAAAGGAGAAACTGCTTATCTTTTGTTGTTTACCTCAGTGTTGGTGGCAATCAAACTCTGGTATTTTGCTGCAAATTGTCATTGTTATTTTGCATCTACTCACTTGGTAAAAGAAACCAAATTAGCCAAATGTCATCATGGATAAGTTGTGTGACATCCACTCGTCCTTCAAAATTACAAATTTCAGTTTTAAAAATTTTTCATACTTTTCAATTTTCAATCCATTTCATATTGGGTCGCCACTTAAGGTCATCTGTGTTCAGAAACAAAACCACTGATCTAAACATCACACATATGACACACACAATCCTTATTAGACTTACCCCGCTAGAAATTTTACGTTCCCAGAACATTCTCAGAACGTCCCCACGTTGTCTAGTAACGTTCCCAGAAGGTTCATAGACGGTCATGATGTGGAGTTCTTTTAAGGGTTAGGGGACATTATTTGGTGGACATTCAGAGAACATTAAAGACATTCTGGGAATGTTTAGGGGACTATTACTATAGGATGTTCTGTTAACTTCCCAAATGTCCTCTTTGTAACGTTCTCGCACGACCATAAAATAAACAAAATAGAACGTCCCCTAAACTCATTTTGGGAACGTTATTAAATGACCAACAGAGGAATGTGTGGGAACGTTCTGTTAATGTCCCAAAATGTCCTCTTTGTAACGTTCTTTTTTGACCATAAAATAACCAAAATGGAACGTCCCCCTAAAGTCATATAGGAACCTTGAACTGCAGCACTTTCATTACCAAAAGAGGACGTTTTAGGAACGTCCCGAATGTTCTGTAAAGGTTTGTAATTTTCGTCACCTTTAGAGAACTTTTAGGGAACGTTGCACAAGGTCCTGAGAACGTCGCCTTCTACGTGGGTATTAATAGATAAAAGCATATTAGTTTAGTGTGATGAAATGTGATTCTCAGCCATTTGTGTCTGAACATTATATTATTTTATAAAATGGTTAGTTCCTGTCCTTGATTCTGATTGGTCAATAGCGGAGTTTTATTCACGATAAAACACGGCTATGACCGCTTCACCCAACGGTTTTGTGTATCACTACACAACACCCTTAGCAACCACTCTTAGCAATGTAAACTGTTTGTTCTCAGTTGATATTGTTCATTGACACTTACTGTATTATGTAGAAGAGTGTTGTGAGAAAGGGATCAAGTGAGCGAGTTTATTACCTGCATTCAAATTTAGCATTTCCCTTCAAGTCAGTCCTATGTTCATAATAAAAAATCTGTTTAAATGTCCGATGTATTATCTTGTCCTTTTAACAGTTAAGGGGTTTTCCCGTGACTGACAGTCGGTAGTCAAAGCATTTGTCAGTTGTGTCTTGTTCCGTGTTCACAACAATTCAGTCTTTTCAATGTAAAAGTTTTCGCTACTGACGGACACATTCATAAAGACAGTCTTTGCCGCCATCTAATGGCGTAATAATGTAACTTCTGTTGCTGTTCACGGCTAGGGACTATTTTTTCCGGCGGAAGGAAGGTTTTAGTGAAAGTTTACTTCATGAAAGTTGCATTGATACATATTTCTGGCTTTAATATTTGTATTGTGTGGTAACCGTTTTATAAAAGCAATAAGGTACTCGAGGCTGGTGATGTATCGTGAATAAGTCACGGCTGAAGGTTGCAGGCACTCCGCTTCGTGTCGTGCCTAATAACGCCCTTCAGCTATGACTTATTCACAATACAGCACAGCCTCGAGTACCTTATTGCTTGCTTATTTATTTATTTATTTATTTATTAATAATTTTGTTTAAGAGCATCACAGCTACCAAACAGAGTAAAATCTAGTAATGTGACAGATCAGTAAATGATTAGTTATATCAGAAATAAGTCATGAAGGCACAGATGGGGCAAAAATAGCACAGTTTCCTGAGAATGGCCATGAAGCACATTTTTGTAGCATTTATTGATGCTTTTGGGGTAAACTGGCAGGAACTAGTAGATTGTGGAGCAAAGTATATGATTTAGAGCTGGGTAACACAAATGCTGGTAAATGCTAGGTTTACAGATGCACATCAGCTTCTGGAGCTTTTACCCTTGTGCTCTGTGGAGTTGGCTGTCTTGCATTGTAGTGTATTTTCTACTCCCAAAGTGTTTTCACTATAATTGTGTTATCTTGAGAACAATACTCACCGCTTGCTTAAAATGAACTAAAGTGTTGACTGCTTCAGTGCAAGGACTGTCAGTGTGTTTGTGGCTATTTGTACTTACTCAGAAATAACTGACAAGAAGAGCTTTAGCTGTGTTCTGAGAAATTTCACTGACAATACTTTTTTTAAATCTATAACGATATAAAATATATCTGATGATAATACAGCATAATATACATTTTTTGCAAACAAGAAAAACATTTCTTTCTCACATACCTGAGAAGATATTAGCAAGAACAAATGTTTTAAACACCAAAACAGCTTTGACAACAAGTGATATTTTTAAATATATTAAAATAGAAATGTTATTTTCAATAGTAGTAATATTTCACTATTATATATATTTTTGTTTTTATATTCTTTATCAAATAAATGTTGGGTTTGTGCAGTTGAATATACTGTACTTCACATGTTTTTATTAAAAGATTTAAAGACTTTTTCAAAAGAAGGTTTATTTGTGCAAAGAGTGTAAAAGTGAAAGCACAACATGCAAATTACAGTTTTTTTCAACTGCTTACACACAAAATCCTTACTTGTCACACAATTTCTGAAAGCTCACACTTAAACAGCAGAACCACACACCAAATCTGCAAAACTATACACTAATTCTCGGCCTTCGACTCAGTTTTCAATTTCATAAAACACTTTTTGCAAAACACAACACACAATTCTCTATGTAACACACAAAAATCTAACAGGAAGTATCTTGATTTCCTTTTTCAAACACAACCATTGTTTCTGTCCAACTACACATGGTTGATGTATTTCTTTTCTTTCGTACTGTCTAATACTGTGTTCACAACCACAAATGCTTACAGTAAAAAAATAAATAGTTTGGTTTCATCTTGTTTTCGTGTTTACTGTGAATTTTTCAAAATCTCTCTGCCAATTACTTTCAGTCTTGTACAGAAATGTACATAGGAGCTCATAAAAGAAGAGCTTTAGGTTTTGAATAACTGTGTGTATATGAAATATCCAAAAATAGAATATTATGGCAAAGGAGTTTGCAACGTAAGTCAAATGTTTGCTTTTGAGATGTGTTTGTGATATTTTGAATGCAGTGCTTCATTCAAGAGGCATTTTGCGTTTTGTGTGTGCAATTCTTGGATTTGTGTGTAAAGTTTTGAAAAAAAGAGGCAAAAGTTTTGAAAATGTGTGTAAGCAGTTGAAAAAAACTGTAATAGCAGCACCACGAAAATATAAAAATGCCAAAATAGACAAAACCAACATGACCTATCTACTATACAAGCCTCTGAGTGTACATGCAAACAAATCTCAGTTTCTTTTTTTTGTGTGTGTGTGTGTGTGTCCTGCCTCGAACGTCGCAGACTATTTCAAGTCAAAAATAGTCCAACTTTTAATAGCCAGTCACCAAATCCTTCTGTTCTCTTCTCCTCATCTGTCTTTAGTTTTACTTACTTACTTAATCCTCTTCGTCCCGTGTGAGACATAAGGCCGCAAGTTTTAAAGTTTTGTCTTTAGTTTTATAGAACACAAAAACACATCTTGTGTGAACACCTCTTGAGAAACAGGTTCAATTAGGGTCAGATGAACCTGAAATCAGCCTATACAGAGCTTCCTTAAGACGGTTTCATCTACTAGTACAACCCACAGACTAGTTGTTTTTGAAAATATGTAATTTCATGCGTGTGTGCGTGTGTGTGTGTGTGTGTGTGGTGAGAGGGCAAGGTGTTGGGGCAGGGCTAGATTAATAAGCGTTTGTAGTATTCAATCAATATGCCTGCAAGCTAAAGCACCTGATTAGCATGACCCTGTCCTGCACATCAGCACATTCAAGCCTGTGGGAGGCTGATTAAGTGTGAATGTTAATTTTCTTCCACAATGCTGTCAATGAGCATGAGAGAGAGAGTGAAGGAAAGACGGAGAGCAATGGATAGAATGAAATTTCAAAGACAGCCACTGTCAGAAAGAAAGTGTGTGCATTCATGTGAGTGTGAGAGAGCATTATTTATGCCCCATGTGTAGCAGCTCCTGCTAATTCCAAGCAGTTGTTCATAAGCAGCTATTTCAAACATGCAGCATTATGAAGGCATATCTATAAGGTGGTTGGTGTGGTGCACTCAAAGGGTCAAGGTTTGGCTGGTTAGCATAGCCTAGTTAGACCCTGCTAACTACCATAACTTGAGGTGAATAGGGATGCTAACAGCTTTCTGACCTAAAGTCCTGTGCTTTGCAAGTTGCTCGTCATCATGAGCAGCGTCGCCCTGAAGGGTCTGCTCGAGCCGCCAGCATCTTTGACCTCCTCTTAAATCAAAACCGTGACCTTCCAGATAATCACACAGTCTCCTAACCGCCTCTCTGATCAGATCTCCCTCTCTTATCTGCTATGGGACAAGAACCTCAGTTCACGCCCTCCCATCCTCACCAGCCATTAGCAGGGCAAGAGGTGAAATTGCTAATTTGGCCCAGGTCATTGTTAGCTGTGGCAGAGAGTCTGGGAGCGACAGGAAATTCTTCATGTACTCTGCACTACTGTGTGACTGCTGGAATATGAGGGTTGTCTTTTTGAAAAAAGCTATTTTACAAAGGAACTTTTATTAGACTGTTACCAAGGTTGTGTGCCATTCAGAACTGAAGTGAGAAGGACTTTAAAAATTTAACTGTGATTGAATTGGCATAGGCAACAGGATGCACTAATACAATTCACTTTGAATTACTTGTTTGAAAGTTTTGAAAAATGCTTAAAGGGTTAGTTCACCCAAAAATAAAAATTATCCCATGATTTACTCACCCTCAAGCCATCCTAGGTGTATATGGCTATCTTCTTTCAGACGAACACAATCGGAGATTGATGGATGGATGCATTATTTTTTACTTCAAAACGCGGCCCCCCATTCACAACCATTATAAACCTTGGAGGACTAAGGATATTTTTAAATATATCTCTGATTGTGTTCGTCTAAAAGAAGATAGTCATATAATATTTAAAAATATCCTTAGTCCTCCAAGGTTTATAATGGTTGTGAATGGGGGGCCGCGTTTTGAAGTAAAAAATAATGCATCCATCCATTAAAAAAAGTAATCCATATGACTCCAGGGGGTTAATAAAGGCCTTCTGAAGCAAAGTGATGTGTTTTTGTAAGAAAAATATCCATATTTAAAACTTTATGAATTCAAATAACTAGCTTCCGGCAGACGACCGTACGCAGAATGCGCAAGTCGACTTGAGCCAAATGAGTAATCCTCTGACGTGATGTGTGACGCAGGATGTAGGAGTATTGTAAGCTTAGACGCCTCTCGCGGTTCAAACAAATAGGGCTGGGCAACAAATATAAGCTCCTCCACTCTTATATCGAAACATTTCTCTTTAAAATCATCGTTTTAGACTTATATTCCTTGACCGGTGATTTGTTTTGCTCTATCTTCTGCGCCTCCGTGTTCATCATTATGTTGTGCGTCAGGTCAAAGGATACTCTTCCGCCGCAAATCGACTTGCACATTCTGCGTACGGTCGTCCGCCGAAAGCTAGTTTTTTTAATTTGTAAATATGGATATTTTAATTACAGAAACGCATCGCTTCGCTTCAGAAAACCTTTATTAACCCCCTGGAGTTGTATGGATTACTTTTTTTTTATGGATGGATGCATTATTTTTTACTTCAAAACGCGGCCCCCCATTCACAACCATTATAAACCTTGGAGGACTAAGGATATTTTTAAATATATCTCTGATTGTGTTCGTCTAAAAGAAGATAGTCATATACACCTAGGATTACTTGAGAGTGAGTAAATCATGGGATAATTTTCATTTTTAGGTGAACTATCCCTGGTTGAACTATAAGCTGGTTTGAAGGTTTATTGGACTGACGGACAAACAAAGGACCAAAAGGGCTACTATGAAAACATTGTAGAGCATTGCATTATTTTGGACAACTACCATAGCAGTACCATATCTATGATATTCTTTAAAGTATCATATAAATAGCATGGCCCATAAATAAGATAATCATTCAGTACTGTACAGTGTATATACAGTATACTAAGACACCATGGTATTACTATCGGATAGCTTTACAACCCATCACAACCCGGTACTTTTTTATAAGGGTAGATTATTTTTTACAGTGACCTCTTTGAAAAAGCATAAATGAAAGAAATTGACTGGTAATATAACTTAAGCAATAGCCCCAGCCGTGTGCAGCTTTGAGACTGAAAACAGCCTCTGATAAAAGCCCCAGATCACGAGCACAGAGCGTTCTAATAGAAGGCGGCATAACAAAAAAAAAAAAAAACACTGCTGCTTTGCTCCTCTCTTTTCCTTGCTTCAGGCTTGACTTGCCCCTGACTCTTCTCTCCTCTTTGCCCATTCCACCATGTTAATAACAACCCCGCAGGCAGTGTTTCTGCCCCTGACAGACCCTCAAACGCTACACAGGGCTTGTGTGAAAATTTCCCTGTGCTTTGTGCCAGTGTCATGCCTGGGGAGTCTGGGCAGATTGCCGAAAGAGACGTGCTAACCCTGGGGCATCATTATCAGTCCAGCTCCCCAAGAAACCTCCATTCTAAGCCCGGCCTTGGTCCACAATAGCCTCACAGACTCACACACAGAGCAGAAGAGATATATATATATATATATATATACACATATACATAAATTGAGAAACCCATGAAAATGTGTTTGATGACATTTTATAGACCGGAGTCAAAGTCATAACAAATGTGAAATATACAAGTGCAATGGATCACAGACAAAAAGTATATTCACACCAATACAAAATGAATATTCATAGGGCTAAATTAAAATGAAATTTACTCCTGTACACTAGGTGGTGCTGACCTACAAACAAATGGTGCACGCACCTTTCAGTTTAAGGCTGTCAAAGTGAACATTTTAACACGCTTAATAGAATTTTCAATACTTTGTGAGAAATATGCAAGATTAACTCCATAAAGTGCCAGAAAAAAAAATATGATAGTATACGGGGGTTTTTTATGTTTTTGAAAGACGTCTCTTATGCTGAATTTATTTGTTCAACAGTAAAAACAGTAATATATTATTTTACCATAATAAATAATATATTAGCAGATTTTCAAAAGAGACCAGCTATTTCTGTAGTACAAAGGGTTCAATGAAATAAACCAGCTCTAAAAATCATGATCAAAAGCTCATTGGTCAGTCAATTTTCTTCAATGGACGAACAAAGAAAATTGCACCACTCTACGTAAAGAAAAAAAAAATTGGTCTGACAACAGATTAATGTTTGTGCACAGGGTAGAATAGAAACCCATTGTTTCTATTCAAAATTCAAACAAATGTTCGGCCTCAGTGTGAAAAGGCCCTCAGGCTAGTCAGTCTCCGGCTGTGATCAGTGCAGGGAGCCTGGGGAGAATCCACATCACTCTCTTCCTCCTCCAGAGCCTCTGCAGCCATGGATACAGTGCTGCTGACTGATCCGAGAGGTCAAAGCCAAGGTCACAGAACAGCGAGTGCCGGCTGGAGATTTTTATGAGTGAAAGCCTGTCTCTATGAGCCCACGTGTGTCCACAAGGATGATTAGGAATGTATGAAGTCTGTGTGTGAGATTCACACTGTTTCTAGGAATGTCTACATCCTTTCCATCTCAGCTGCTCACTGACCTAATATGTAGAATGTCTTACAGAGTATTATTAGGTATTCTGGAATGATTTCTGTAAAGCATGTCCTGTCTATTACAAATATCTGTTACCTTAAAACTTGAAAACATTAGCTGGGACTCCCACCTAACAACAGCTGAAAATCAACACGGCATCCTGGTCTCTGAGGACACTTCTGTCACCTTCAAGCCTGTCGTTTAAATGCTTGTGTCAACAATCAATAGATTTAGGTTATTATCTTTTCCTTTCCCACTTTCACATCCTGCCTGTGGTGTCTTTGTGAATGAGGCTGATGGATGAGAAGGAGTGGTATGTCCTCTCTGTGCTGTGACTGGCCATGTCAATATCCCCAGGTTAATGTGAGATTGGGGGGGGTGGAGGTGTAGGGGGTGGGTGTGGGTGTGTGTGTGTGTGTGTGTGTGTGTGTGTGTGTGTGTGTGTGTGTGTGTGTGTGTGTGTGTGTGTGTGTGTGTGTGCGCTCAAGAGAGAAAGAGATTTGGGAGAAGGTTGTTACAGGGCAACAGGACCGGGGTCAGCACCCAGCACACCTTAATATTTAATCAGACCATTCCCAGCAACTCTACACCCTACAGAGAGAGGGATGAGGAAAAAGAGGCAGGATAAAGAGAACACGCAAGGGCATCCATCTAAAAAAAATACACCTTTATTTAGTTGCAAACAAGGTCCAAAATAAACTTTTCTGCCAATGGCGTCAGAATAGAGAATATTTACAGGCCACGAAACTGTACTTTTCATTTTTTTTAATACAAAAAAATGCTAATGCTGTCAACTGATTAAAACTGCAATCAACACAACTAAATTATGCTGAGAAATTTATCAAATAATCACAATTAACTGCACTTATTTGCTAGCCCTAACCATTCAAATAAAGCTAGTTTAAAGCATCGCATTATTTTGGCGTTTATAATGAAAATATATTGTATAGAGTCACTACATATTTATATTAAATGTATATATTAATTTTAGTTTATATAATAAAAGTATATATTATTATATTAAATTATATTAATTTTTTTTTTATCATTGAACACAAGTTTATCGCTAGCTTCATTTGGCTAGCGAGTTTGTCAATCTGTCTGTCTATTCTTTGTATAGTTGTATATCTGTCTGTGTATTCTTTGTATAGTTGTATAGAGGAGGCACAGAGGTACATTAATAGTAATGGTCTGAAGATCCTCTCTCGAGGATTTTTTTTATTATTATTAATAACTGTTTTAAAATGGCTTTTTTTGACACATACTGAAAATATAAATATAATGTCACTCACCTAGATTATCACTTGAGGAAAAAATCCATTCTTCTGTCCTTTTAAATGTCCATGGTAAAAGAACATGTTTGGCCATTTAGTGAAGCTGATTGCCCTACAGCAGGGGTGGCGAACTCTGGTCCTGGAGAGCCACAGTCCTGCAGAGTTTAGCTCCAACCCTAATCAAACACACCTGAACAAGCTAATCAAGGTTTGAAGGGTTGCTAGAAAGCTACAGGCAGGTGAGTTTTTATCAGGGTTGGAGCTGAACTCTGCAGGACTGTGGCTCTCCAGGACCGGAGTTCGCCACCCCTGCTCTAGCCTATATCCAACTTAGGCATGGGATGTTCATTCATTTTTAATTTGTAGCTGCTGCTCAAATGGCATTTTGATCAATTTGTTGGCGATCAAATATTCAGTATCTCTACTCTCCATGATTAAGGTAGATGCTAGATTATCAGCACAGCAGGGGCACTGGAGCAGTTCAAACTACAGCAGTCAACGTTTGAAGTGGATCAAAACCTTTCATCAAAGTTGTCCTAAATCCTTCTTCTTAGGACAACTTTGATGAACTTTTTTGATCCGCTTCAAATGTTGACTACTATAATATCTACGTCTCTCAATCTAATTTACATCTCTGCGATAACTGGTTGATATACCAAAAGAGGTTAGCCTCCTCTGTGATGTATTTTTTCTCAACACTCTAACTGCTGAAAGTGAAATGCTCGATGGTGATTGGCTGATTTTTTTTTTTTTTTTACCAAAGGAGGCAAAAGTCTCCAGAGCGGTCTCATTTCAAAGGCTGCGTCCTCCAGAGGTCGCATTTGTCGGCCATATACATCATTGAGGCTGCTTTAAGTAAACAGACCACTACATTCCAAAGTCATAAAGAAATTACAACAATTTATGCTTCACTAGTAATAACGGTCAATTTTATAATGGTTACTTTTCTGAAAAAAGACATCCTTTATGACGTATGCGGTGGACAAATGCGCCCTCCAGAGGACGCAGACTTCGAAATGAGACACAGCTCAGCTATGGATTTTGCCTCCCCTCCCCTTCTGTATTCGCTCAGACTCGCCTTAGCACAGTTTTCCGAAAGGCAAATTCGGCATGTTCGGGGGAAGGGCAGTGGTGGTTCTGACGTCAGTAATATTTTATGGTGTTACAATGGTCAAATTACAAACAAGAAATTCACATTCTGAAACATGAAATGAAATGAATAACTGAGAATTTTAAATTGTCTGAGAACATTAAATCATCATTCTCCCATTTTCCACCTCAAATTTTGGGTAGGCCGTGCCTCCATTACTTCTCCTGATGAGCCGCCACTGGTTGTGACAGACAAATCATTCTCAGAATGGACCCTTGGACCCTGTTTGCGAAGGAAGTGATCATACACCAATTTAGATGTAGAAATGGCCTTTATGGTTTTACTAGTGGAACATCACAGTAGCAAAAGATAGAACAAGACACTGAGAATTATTAGGGACTCACTTAGATTGAGTGGATAGAGAGAAAAACAGAGAGAAAGAGACTGATAGGAGAGGACGGGACAAAGCGCAAGAAAATTAAAATGCCGTTCATCACTTCGAGTGAAGTCTCGTTTAGTTTTCTCAGAGAGGGAGAGAAGAACTGCGGCAAGTGCACTAGAAAAACCTTACCTTATATAACACATGCGGCATATGAGATATCAGCATTTAGCACTGCGCATATTCAATGCATTTACCAAGTAAAATATTCATAAAAGAACAGTTTAGGAACTTTAGGTATTTCTATCTTGCGGCATTTTGCTAAAAATGCGAAACTACCGCACATTTATGGTAGCTGATTTGGCTTCTTGTGTGATCTGCAGCAGATGGCACAAGTGCAGTGGTTTTAGGGTGAAGGTGACAGCAGGAAAGGAGAGCAGATGACCCTTTCAGGGGGACCTTCAGACCCCACTTTAGCCAGCAAGAGTTCACAGTACTGCCATGCTGTCCACACATCAGGGTTTACAGCACAGCAGGGAGGGACAGAGAGACGGGGGAAAAAAACCTGCTGAGCTTGCAGACTACATGGAGTGGTGAAAATTTAACTAGCCAGATGAAAGCATAACTTTGCATATCAAGTATTTTAAAAAAGAGAGATAGATAAAGCAGAAGAGGTAAGAGATGAGTAAGCAATAAGAATTGAGAAAGACTGTGAAAGGAAAAGGACAGGAGAGAACGACAACACTACTGCTTGATGAAAGCAGATTAAAGTATACTTCAGTTTTAAGGCGATGGCTTATCATATACATACAGCCGAACGCATAGCCTTTCAAAGTACTTCACTGATACTTTGCTAGCGTGAACACAGGCGTTTGACACATTCGCAATAGAAAGATTTGTCCAGTATCTGCGCTATTTAGTTTCACAAGTTCGACTGATATGATATGTAAACTTAAGTTGCGTGAATCTCTTAACCCCTTACACACTTTTATTGGTGCCATCTCCAGTAGTTTGTTGTTGTTCCTTCATTATTTATTTATTTATTAATTTTTTTTTTTTTTTTTTTGACAACAGACTGAACCAGTTTTGCCACCTTGTGGATCAATTAGTGCAAAAATTTAAGGTGCATGTGAGAGATGAGCGTACAGATATGGTTAGAAATATCTGTCTGCGAGCATACAGTATGCACATACTATACTAATGATAAATTTATGTCACATTCACTATACATACACATACCCTAGTGTACGTGTAAAAACTGAAGTATATTTTGGGTTGAAGTGGAAGGTTAGAAAATCATCTCTGCTCTGGAACAAGAAGTTAAGGGCCAGTGGTTTGAGCAACCACTGAAAATGTTCCTCTAATCATCTCAAACTACCAATAATAATATTGTACTGTAATGTCACAGCCCATAATATAGGCATCATTCATCAGATGAACCCATGAATGAGTTATATGATGTTGACTGAATCTTAAAAGGGATTGAAAATGAACATTAATATCAATTTCTCACCCAAGTCATTCCGAACCATTAAGCAGCAAAGATTTAAAAGGGACCTATAATGCCCCTTTTACAAGATGTAATATAAGTCTCTGGTTTCAGCTCAAAATACCCCACAGATAATTTATTATAGCTTGTCAAATTTGCCCCTATTTGGTTGTGAGCAGCAAAAACACGCCATTTTTGTGTGTGTTCCTTTAAATGTAAATGAGCTGCTGCTCCTCGCCCCCTTTCCAGAAGAGGGTGGAGCTTTAACAGCTCGCGCTTCGGTTGCTCAACAAAGCTGGAAAATCTCACACAGCCAAAATGACAATTGTCAGTAACGGTGTTCAGCCTTACATTGTTCAAATCAGAGTTGGGCACTGATGGAGAGACTCGAATGCATTTGGACATTTCTGAATAGTTAGTGGATAAATTTATGTAGTTGCTGTGAAGTTGATTCAACTCATCGACTAGCATGTGCCGTCATGTTAATCTTTTGTGCAAATCCAGCGTTGAATTGACCCTCGTTTGTGAAGCAGTCCGGCGTAAAATGACGGCATGGCAGCAACACTCTACTACAACAACTCTTCCTCTTCTCTAAAGCAGCCCAACATGGTCTCACCTCCTTTCTTGCGTGTTTTCGGGGGCAGGGTTTATGTAAATTTTAGGGTTAGTGATGTCACTAACCTGGGACGAAGCTCGTTGTAGTCCCGACCAGCCGTTTGTTGTAGTCCTTAAACAGAGAATCCTTTAAAAGAAAATATCTCCCTTTGCATTGAACTTTGAGCGTCGTAACTTTGCAGATGTTGTTTATGCTCAAACATCAACATTACACACTAACTAAAGTTAAAAAAAAAGTGTGATCATAATCAACCATCCCTTTAAGTGAAACATGTCTATAATTTCAAACTATTGATCACACAAAGCAACTGCATATAGCTTCAGAAGACCTGAAATGTATATTTTAAAAAAACCTGAGGAAAAGAGACAGATTGGTACATACATGGCACTTTTTTTTTTTTTTTTTGGTCACTATAGCTTTCCTGTCACTCAAACGGTAGAGCATGGTGTTATCAATGGGTTCATGGGTTCGATTTCCAGGACTAGTATGAAAATCCATGCCTTGAATGCAATGTAACTCGCTTTGGATAAAAGTCTGCCCAGTGCAAAAAAAAAAAAAAAAAAAAAAAGAGTAAAGTTTAGAGCTTGGCACACTGTGTGCTTTCATTGTATAGGAAAGAGCAGCATGAACATTCTGCAAAGTATCTCCTTTTGTGTTCCACGGAAGAAGGCAAACAGGTCCAGAATGACTCAAAGATGAGAAAATGATGACAACGTTGTAATTTTTGTGTGAACTATCCCTTTAAGCTGCACAAGCGTCAAGTTGAAAAACTAATTGGTGAGTTGAAGGCTTGGCAGACTGTCCTAAAAACATTCATTAACACGTTCACTTGTCATTTCATGGCTTGAATGAAGCCAACTCTTGTTGAAGTCTCACTACGAACATACTTTGTTAACTTGTGCAAATAGAGGCATTTGTAAATGGCCTGGTGTCTCTGGTCCCGTTCAGCCTTCAAGTGCATGAGTGTTTGTGTTAGGCACAAGTGTTTGGTGAGGCTCTTGACCTCTGATTGCTCTTCCACAGGCATTTTAAAGGGTGTGGGAGCTGTTTACTCAACTGGCAAAGTGTTGATTGGCTGTGTTCAATGTGCTCAGAGGAGAACAGCTGCTAAAATCACCCCGAAATGACAGCTTTCTTCATTCGTCTCATTCTCTCTCTTACATGGATTCATTCAACAAGTAACAGAACATCTTATACTCATCCCACCTTCTTCTCTGTCTCTCCATCTGTAGGAGCCGTGCGAGCGTCTAGTATCTTCCCCATCCTCAGCGTCATCCTGCTCTTCATGGGTGGCCTGTGTATAGCTGCCAGCGAGTTCTACAAGTCCCGCCACAATATCATCCTCAGTGCAGGAATCCTCTTTGTGTCTGCAGGTAAGACTATGGAATGAATGAATAAAAAAATAAATAAAAAAAAAAGTCTATGTAAACATACAGAACACAAATAAGACCCATTTTTCTGCTACAAATAACCAGAACAACTGGATTCTACTATAAAACATTCAGATTTATTTTAGTTTTTGAGCAGTATTGCCTGTACATCACTGATAATTATCACACACACTCTCTAGAAAGATATTACCCATCATGCTCACACATACAATGCCTGCAGTGCACACCTCAAATATACCCTTATTTCTCACAACACACGTTTTCATTTGTATGTGTAATGCATTACCCCCAATCAGGGCTCAACAGTAAGGATTTTCTTCTGCTTGCCCACTCATGCCAGCAAATTTCTACTTAGCCACCATTTAATAATCAATTTGACATTTTATCTTGACATTTTGACATTTTATCTTTTTATATTTATCTTCTCTATGTCTTTTTATATGTATACTTTTATAAAAAGATAAATATATATATATATATATATATATATATATATATATATATATATATATATATTATTTACAGTTTAACATACGCTCTAAAAAATAACTGTAAAAACAACAAAAATTTACACAGTAAATTACCGTTTTCCATTGAAACATTAATATACCATAAAAACAATGCATTCTGGGTAATATTTGTCATTTTAAGAAAAGAAGTCTATAGGCTACTTTCTCGAAAACGACAAATAATATTACCCAGAATGTTTTCGAGCATGTAAACTACAGGTTACTTTCTTGAAAACGACAAATAATATTACCCAGAATGCATTGTTTTTACGGTATATTACTGTTTCAATGAAAAAACTGTATTTTACTTCGTAAATTTGTTTCGTTTTTTACAGTAATTTTTTAGAGTGTATACTACCATTCAAAAGTTTTGTATTGGTAAGATGTTTTAATGTTTTTTTTAAATGAGTCTGCATTTATCTGATCAAAAATACAGTAAAAACAGTAATATTGTGAAATATTATTACAATTTAAAATAACTTTGCTATAATAATATATTTTAAAATGTAAAAGAACAGCACTTTTAGTAGAAATCTTTTGTAAAATGTCTTTAGTCACTTTTGATCAATTTAATGCATCCTTGTTGAATAAAAGTACTCATTTCTTTAAAACAAACATTTGAATGGTAGTTTCTATTATGAATTTTAAAAATATATATATTTGCTATAGATTTTTCACACATTTCTTTTCATCAAATGTGTAGGGTTTTTTTTGTTTGTTTGTTTGTTTGTTTGTTTTTTATAAATTAAGTTTACATTAACAGCTGGAAATTATACAGTTACAAAGAAACACCAAGTTCATAAACACGTTTGTCAGAAAATAATGGCATACATGATTAAATATTACTAATTAGTTTGTCATTTTCAACCCCTTCTTACACATGCTACCACAAATCACTTTCAGCCTTATCTTAGCAAGTTAATTTTACCAAGCTGACAAGTTGACAAGCAGAATTTGCAACTAAATGTAAAAGAAAACCTAATGTTTTGGTTGGCAAGATATAACGCGTGTACATGATCAAACCGTGTATATCACTGACCCAACAGGCTGACAGTTCAGTCAGCTGGCCCCAAACTCTCTCACGCTGACCCCTGATACTGTCTAGCAGTGCAATTCAGTAAAGCAAAGATTTTCTGAAACCAAACCCTTGACCTTAATGTCCAGATCAGCACAGTATCACTTAGAAACAAAGTCTTGCACTAGACTTTTTTCGAACAAGCTGCCTTAGTGATATACAGTAGCCAGTTAGCAAGTCGATTTCTTTTTCTCTGTCTCACTTTGGTCCTGATTCTGTTGCTAGGCTTAGAGAGGCCATTTGGGATTAAACTCTAAAAATATGGTGTCCCTGACACACTTTCCCAGTGATCCATCATGGTGGTTTCACTCTGTCACAGACAACTCCACCAGAGTGTGACTGAAGTCAGCAGTGAGCCACAGATCATGTTCCTGTGAGGTCACCCACTCTAGTCTCTGTTATAAGCTCACTTCTTCACTCTGATCTCCTCATTTACTTGCTCACTCTGACAAATTAAGGCACTCAGCGTTTAGTTTATGGCTAAGGGGTTGAGGATATTGTGAAACTGGCTGTGTTAACCTTACCATTTAGAGGGCAGTGACAGTTTATTTTGTGAGGCATAGAGATGACAGCAAGGTTCTGTCATCCTCAGCCACATCTAGGGTCTAAAAATTTTTTCATTTGTGGATCACGGTGCAGATCATAGAAATGATCAAATATCAATTTCCGATGAGAACTGTACCACTGAGGTATAAGTTAAATGAAGCACAGCATGTAAGGTTTTCTTTAAATGTCAGTTTGTATGTCTTTGTATGACTTATAATATTGCAATTCTTATATTTCAGATCTATTCAAAACCACAAACATTCATACAGATAATAACTTGAATAAACCCCTTGTATAAGGAACATCTTTTCAGTTTCTGATTTAAAATTCATATGTTCACTTTTTGTAGGCATAAAAGTCAGAAGTGTTTAGGTGTTGTAACTCAATTCGTGCCAGGATGGAAAATGATTTTAACTTAACTTAACACTTTGAAATCAAAATGACTGCTGTTCTCCATGTAATCAAGGATACAGCCTCCTGCTTCTAGCATTAGCATTAATAAACAGCTTTTTTCAACACAGTTTATTTCTATGTTGGCATGCTGGGCTAGACAAAACTTGTCAAACATAAGCCCCAGCTAATTATAACTGCTGAATGAGAGTCAAACTTACCAGCTTTTAAAGATGGCTCCTCTGAAGACTGATGTCACTTCCTCATGCTCAGATCATTTAAAGGGACAAGTCACTGTTTTTTGAGGTAAATAATTGGTGCGGTATTAAAACTCACAGACACGGGCGAATGAATGATCCTGTTTTAATTCAAAATATTTTTTTTAATATGACTGATCTACTATAAATGGGGAACTAATATGCATTTAATTATAAAGTTTTGCAGGTAATATATTTTTTTAGGAATAACTGTACTATGACTTTTTTAAAAATATTTATAAACATACACTACTAACACATGAATATATATGATGCGTTTTTATTAGTCTCTGAATATTACTAGTTTTCAAGCTTGCAAATCACTTAAAGCGTTAGTTCACCCAAAAATGAAAATTCTGTCATTAATTACTCACCCTCATGTCGTTCCACACCCATAAGACCTTCGTTCACCTTCGGAACATAAATTAAGATATTTTTGATAAAATCTGATGGCTCAGTGAGGCCTCCATTGCCAGCAAGATAATTAACACTTTCAGATGCCCAGAAAGCTACTAAAGACATATTTAAAACAGATCATGTGACTATAGTGGTTCAAACTTAATGTTATGAAGCGACGAGAATACTTTTTGTGCTCCAAAAAAAAACCAAATAACGACTTTATTCAACAATATCTAGTGATGGGGGATTTCAAAACACTGCTTCATGAAGCTTTACGAATCTTTTGCTTCAAATCAGGGATTCGGAGCGCCAAAGTCATGTGATTTCAGTAAACGATGCTTCGTTACATCATAAGTGTTTCGAAATTTCAATGGTTCACCACTGGAGGGCATGACTTTTGCAGTTTGATACACGCTCCAAACCACTGATTTGAAACGAAAGATCCGTAAAGCTTCGAAGCTTCATGAAGCAGTGTTTTGAAATCGCCCTATCGCTAGATATTGTCATAAAGTCGTTATTTTGGCGCACATTTTGTTATTTTGGCGTACAAAAAGTATTCTCGTCGCTTCATAACATTAAGATTGAACCACTGTAGTCACATGAACTGTTTTAAATATGTCTTTAGTAGCTTTCTGGGCATCTGAAAGTGTTAATTATTTTGCTGGCAATGCAGGCCTCACTGAGCCATCGGATTTTATCAAAAATATCTTAATTTGTGTTCTGAAGATAAACAAAGGTGGGTGTGGAACGACATGAGGGTGAGTAATTAATGACAGAATTAAAATTTTTGGGTGAACTAACCCTTTAATAGCAAATGTTTGTGTTTAGTACATGTCTTCAAATGTTGTGAACACAACTAGCTCTCATTTTGCGGAATGATTCTTCTTTTCATTATATCGCTCACCCTTACTTGTCATTGACCCGTATATCATTGCACAGCACCCTTAGAGGCCTATTAACCTTAGTTTACATGTCAGCGACTTTATATTCTATGGCAGGGATGGCACTTTTTTATTTTATAAAAGGCACTTGAAGACGTGCTAGATTGTGAATAAGCATTTTAGCCATGGCTAGGGGATTAAAATCTCTGCTCTCTTCCCCACAGGCCTCAGTAACATCATTGGCATGATCGTGTACATATCAGCCAATGCGGGGGATCCCTCAAAGAGCGACTCCAAGAAGAACAGCTACTCATACGGCTGGAGTTTCTACTTTGGTGCTTTGTCCTTTATCATGGCTGAAATGGTGGGCGTGCTGGCCGTGCACATGTTCATCGACCGGCACCGGGAGCTGCGGGCGGGCGCGCGGGCCGCAGATTACCTGCAGGGCTCGGCTATCACGCGCATCCCCAGCTACCGGTACCGCTACCGGCGCCGCTCCCGCTCCTCGTCCCGCTCCACAGACCCCTCGCACTCCCGCGACACCTCGCCGGTGGGCTTGAAGGGTTTCGGGGCTTTGCCCTCCACCGAGATCTCCATGTACACACTCACCCGCGGGGGCGACACCCTAAAGGGCAGCCACGGCACCCCCACTGCCACCTACAATTCGGAGAGGGACCACAACTTCCTGCAGGTCCACAACTGCATCCAGAAGGACCTGAAAGACTCATCCCACACTAACACAGCCAACCGACGCACCACCCCTGTATGAGGCACAACCTCCCCCCGTACAGATAGCAGGGCGAGGGAGACGGGAGCAGGGCAGAGGGGGGCGGAGGCCCGGAATATTACAGATCAAACTTCATGTACCATGCGTTTTCACGATTCGGAGGAACCGGGAGGATTTTTACGTTTCGATCAAAGATTACACATGTATGCATGATTTTGCCATTTGCCATTGACAAAATGAGGCTGGTTTGAAATGGAGAGAGGTGATAAGAGATATGCAGAAGGGTTCTTTCGGCCTGTGACACGGGAGCTGTAGCTTGTGGCGTTGATTTGACATGTTTTTGTTAAGAAAGCATTTCACCACCCATCTGTCTACATGGATCAGCAAGCTACTGCTCCCTCATAAGTCTTCTTTCCCTCTCCACTATATTCATCATATTTATTTATTTGTTCATTTGTTATTTGCATAAAAAAACTGTGAACCACTGCAGTAGGATATTCAGTAAGAAATAGGCCGGTCTTCTGCAATCTCTTACAAAAGGTACACAATATATATATATATATATACATACATACATATATATATATATATATATATATGTATGTATTAATTTTATAAATAAATTAACATAATAATCAAGACTTTTCAGAGGCAAAAAAGTCAAACTGCTGTTTGCTGGGTAATGATCTGTTGGAAAAGTGATTCTGTGTCCCTGAGCTGCGACTGTGGCTGGACGATGGACAAAATCACAGAGAATCTTCACTGCAAAGCTGCTGTAACACGAGACTGACAATGACGTTCAACCTTAGACAAAATTATATTCTTTTAAAAGAACCTTCTCATCTTTTCTCAGTCCCTTTTTGCTTCCTTTTTTTTCTCTACTCTCGCATTCGGTCGTCACGGGAGCGAACGACAGAAAACCAAAAACGCAAAGCCCTTCGCTGACACGAGCGACAAAAAGGGGTCGGAGTTCGCTGAAAGACTCCAGAAACGACTGCCAAGACGAAAAAAAGGAAGGAGGAGGGGGGAGGAAAAGAAGAGGATGCTGAACTCTAAATAAATACTTGCAAGAACGCAAGCGACAAATAAAGTATGAAATATTACGAGAAACGAAGCTAAGTGACTCACGAATACAAAGATTAAATGCATGCTATAAATTTACAGCAAACCTGCTCTTGAAACTTAAGTTTTAAAGGATAATGATAATTATAAAGGGAAAAGCAATGTTAAAAATGTTAAATATTAATGTTTTGTGTACTCTTTCTGTTTTGGTTTTTATTATTATTATTAATTAATCATTATAATAACATACCTTGGTGATAAACCAAACAAACAAATTACGACAAAACTGCTTTTTAAATTCTGAGTTGTTTCTTTGTATCCACATGTATTTCTTTTACTCGTTTCTTTTTCTCAGAATCACACGCCTTAGTCATTTCGTATTTATTTGGATTCATTAACGTGTCGTTTTATTTGAAATGAAATCTAAAGGTGCCAAAACAGAATGATCCTAAACTTGGATGCATCAAGTCCTGATGAATAAACAGACAAACCCAAGGGGGAACAAACTCGCTCTTTCTCTGTGTTTGCAAACCCTCATGCACCTGACGAAGTCTCGAGAACCATTCAAACCAGCGGGAAGGTAGGCCGTGTTGTGAGCGAGCATGAGGCTTTCCAAATGAGTCAGACGTGAGTAAGTAACAGTAGGGAAGTGAAGTAACAGGCCACGTAATTACTCATCTGTTCCAGGCTCATCTATAAGTGGGAAATGGTCTCTTAAGAATGTAATGTATCTGCTGTGCTAATAATGAGTGTGAATGATTCAGTATGTTTTGCTTTGACCTGATGGAGCGAACTCGGAAAAAATGGAGGGAAAAAACACGGATGAGAAGATGTGCCATGTTCTCGAGAAACAACAGGTTTGTAATATAACGGCATGACCTACTCAAAGCGTTCTCCTACAACCAGCATGCTAAAAGCATCACTTTCATTCCCGAAGACCTGCGCGTAACAGGTCTGGATTCAAGCGTAGGACAGAATCGCTTCAGAGAGCAGCAAAGGGGTTGAGTTTTACTTTGAGAATTAGTTCGTATAAGCATGAATTCATGCTCAATAAGAGGATATGTCAATCTACACAACAAGCTTTCCTGGGAGGAATGAATTTACTCAGAGAGAGAAATTTTTGCTGCTATACATATTGGATTCATGCCTTCTTAATATATGCCGAAACCTGACCCGCCGTCTATAAGCGACAGCCATTTTGTGAGTCTTCCCTCGACCGAGGAGGCAGAGAGAGCACAAAATTACAACCACACACAAGCAGTGTTTTATGCCCCTTTTTCAGTTCTCTGAATTAAAATGCTTCCCTCATTCTCCCACTCCGTGTATTCCCTCATCCATCTCCCTCCATCTTGTTGGGCCAACATGCTTGTCCTTAATTTGCCTCCCCTGCACAATCCCTCATTTTTCCCTCTCTCTGTGAATCATCTACTTGCATACTACACCCCCTCCCCCATCTATCGCTCTCACTCCTTTCTTTTCCTCTCGCTCTCTTTTCCATCTATCCTCCTCTCCATTACACATTCATCACTCGCTCTGTCCTTTTTCTCCTTCATCACATTCCGACGTCTCTCGCATCAACTTTCCCATTCTTCTCATCTAACACATCAAATTCTATCCCACACCCTCCTCTCTCCTCATTACAATATTGTGGAAAAAGGGGAAAAAATCAACAGATTTAAACAGACAAATCAATCATCAGGTAATAGCCTCTTCGTTCGCGAGATCAAGATTACCGGCTGATGAATGAATATGCTCACTCTTTATTTTCCTCTAAATGAGCCGCTGTCTCTAAGACTGTGGCATGGCAGTACATGGCAGCATGTTTGCTGCCTCTGCTTAGATTTTCTGTGCTTTACTAATTTGTGTTTATCTTGCAAAAATGTCTGTTAATACACAGGTGAATTCTAGACCTGGAAAAGCCATGTAAATTAAAAAAAAAAAAAAGAAGTCATGGGGTCATCAAATATTGTTGTGGACAATGAAGGGCCTTGATATGGAAGTTTGTTTCCACCACGGAATTTAAAAAAAATACAAAAGGTAATTGTGACTTTTTATCTCACATTTCTGACAATTTTTTTGCAATTGCAAATTTATAGCTCACAATTCTGACTTTTTTCTTGAAATTGTGAGTTATAAAGTCCCATTTTGAGAAAACAAGTCAGCTCACAATATCTCACTGTTCTGACTTTATAACTCGCAATTGTGCGTTTATATCTTGCAATTGTGAGAAAAAAAGTCATAATTGCGAGATAAAAAGTCGTAATTGTCATTTTTATTTTTTAATTAGTGGTGGAAACAAGCTTCCATACCTTGAAGTCAAAAAGGTTGAAGACAACTGTGTTAATATCTATTATAGTTTATGCAAGTTATATTTTAGTCACACTACGCTAAGAACAAAGTTCATGTAAATCCCCACGTAAAATTTTGAAGTATCAATTTTGTCTCTGATATTTCTCTTTAAATTCCTTAATACACAATTGTAATGATGAATGTAGAAAAATGAATGCATCACAGCTTGTTTTATTTGGTCTTGGATAATAAGAAATAATTACTAGGGGTGTAACAATATATCGTGTCACACGATACAAAATGAAAATTACTGTGTGAGAAAAAATTCAAGTTTACAGAATTTTAGTGTCAGTACTACATTAAACTACCATGTTGAATGTATATTTATAATACTGCAATGAGGGAAAATTTGTAGGTCCTGATAATGCCAAATGTCTTATGTTACCAGTAAAAAGTGTCCTACATTATTTTAAATATATCTAGTCAGTGACAGAGTGCAAGTGTATTCGTATTTTTCTGTATTTTCAGCTTCAGAATCATGAATACTCTTATTCTGGTGTCACCATTTTCCTGTGCATTGGGTTATCAGCACCAAGTCCAAGCCTATTCATTTCCACCCCTAATGTAATACCAAATTTAGCATTTTAATCAACAGTTAATTTTTTGTTAACCTTTTACCATATGTCTTGAAGTTTTGCAATAATATTGTATCGTGAGTTCAGTATCGTGATATGTATCGAATCGTGACATGAGGGTATCATTAAACCCCTAATAATCACATATTGAAATCTCTGACATTTGAATGCAGACATTGGTATTCTGCTATTGTGTGATGTCGAGATCTCTATAGAAGTCTTCTCTATATAACTATAGAGGAGACACATTTAAGATGACAATATTTTCTCAAGAAAAATCTGAGACTTAAGCAAAAAATCTCTATAGGGCTTCCATTTGAATTCATTTCTCTCTAACATTAAAGGGGACCTCTGTAATTCTTGTTTGCACTGGACTTATCAGGATTTTTCAAAAATACCCTTCATTTCTTTAGGTGTAAAACTTTTTTTGTGAAAATGAGTGAGTGCAATTTAAATACATGTTCTTTATGATTTTTATTCCCTTTGAGATTTTACATATGCAATTCAAATATGCATACTAAACAAAAAATGAGACTGATTTTTTTTTCTGATTTTTAGTAACAATGCACAGCAGGCACCGATTTGCACTGATTGGAGTGTGCATGGTTATAAGTGATGTCTGTGTGTGTGTGTGTGTGTGTGCGTGCGCAATGTGACATATCAGGATACAAATTTGTATAATGACATGGGTATGACATAGGTATTACAAAGAGAGGGTGACTTATGAGGACATTACCCCATGTCCCTATTTTTCAAAAGGCTTATAAATCATACAGAATGAGTTTTTGTGAGAAAGTAAAAATGTGCAGTTTTCTGTGATGGGTAGGTTTAGGTGTAGGGCGATAGAAAATACAGTTTGTACAGTATAAAAACCATTACGCCTATGGAATGTCCCCACAATTCACAATAACAAACGTGTGTGTGTGTGTGTGTGTGTGTATGGACGCTGGTGTCATGGCTGAAGGCATACAGCGAGACCTATATTTCCCTCTCCAATGATCCCCTTCTGTGGCCGGGAGGCACAAACTGTCAGCTCTGAAATAGAGTATTAAAAGGAAGGAGAGATATTCTACATCTAAAGTGTGTCTTTTTTCCCCTCTATACAGCCCGAAGCTTCATTCACACTAACAACAGCGACTTGCAGCAAAAAAGTGATCTGAAGTTGTTCATTTTTAATGGTTGTTTTCAAATTCATGTATGGTCTGCCCATTGAATGGAAAAAGAAATTGCAAGTAACATGTAAATGGTACATACTTCATTTTATTATATAAGATATTTTGCAAGTATTTGAAAGGCTTTATAAGATATAGTTCACCCAAAATTGAAAATACTGTAATCGTTTGGTTTGTCTCTGTCCACATGTAGAAAAATAATGATGCATGCAAAACCATGTCAGAGATTGTGAAATCATTTGTTCGATAATCGATAATTGTTCAAACTAGTTTGAAATACAATGCATTATTCACTGCTGCAATTTATATATGTTTATTTTCTTTGCAAAATGTTAATATTTTGCAGCAAGAAATCTTTTTTTCACCTGCAATACATTTAATTTGTGGTCATCAAAAGCTATGGCCAGTTATGCACCCCTCCAGCAAGAAACAACAATCCAGCGGCCTGGTGACCTCCAGCAACAAAAACACTGTCAGTATAAAAGAGGTTTAAATCTTCACGTTATTCTCTTTGCGTAGGATCTCTCTTTGGGATCCGTCTCTCTCTTTCTCTTACCCGGAGTGTCAATATCTGCATCATGCTGTGAAACATGTTAGATATTAGCCTCTTGCTGTGTACCTGTCAGTGTCTGTCTGCCCATCTCCAGGCTTCTCTATCCTGCTACCTCTCCTTTTGACACCTCTCTCCGTCTTTTCACTCTCTCTATTCTTATTCCCCGTCGCTGTCTGTCTATCCACGCATATCTGTTTTTTTCCCTCCCTCTGCTTCTCCCTCTCTCTCCTGTTGTGGTGATCAAACGTGCCTTGTGTGTCTCTCTGCAGTGCTGTGTGATCAGAGTGGAGAGTGAGCACAAGAGAGAGAGACTGTGTGTGTGGTTGGTTTCTCTGAGACCCGAGGAACATGCTGTCCCCTTCTGGCTGGGAATACTAAAGGCACAATCCCACAGCTGCTGCCTTTGTGTCTCCAGCCCCTGACCACACTTATATAAGCCCAGACCACAAAGCCAACTGTCCAGCAAGCCTAAAATTCAGCATGTCTCTATCATCCATTCAAACAGTCGGGATTGAGATGTGACACAGAGCTGTGTTATGTCTGTTTTTGGGGGTGTCTCGAGCCTGTGATGCTCATAAAGCAGCTGGGATCTGAGCTCAGCTGAGTTCACCCAGGTCAGGCAGAGTTTAGGAGACTAAAAGATTGAAATGATAATTTGGAAAAGCACAAAAAAGAGTGGTATACACACCGATCAGGCATAACATTATGAGCACTGACAGGTGAAGTGAATAACACTGATTATCTCTTCATCACAGCACCTGTTAGTGGGTGGGATATATTAGGCAGCAAGTGAACATTTTGTCCTCAAAGTTGATGTGTTAGAAGCAGGAAAAATGGGCAAGCGTAAGGATTTGATTGAGATCTGATTTGAGATTTGGGCCAAATTGTGATTGCTAAATGACTGGGTCAGAGCATCTCGTGGGGTGTTCCCGGTCTGCAGTGGTCAGTATCTATCAAAAGTGGTCCAAGGAGGGAACAGTGGTGAACCGGTGACAGGGTCATGGGCGGTCAAGGCTCATTGATGCACGTGTGGAGCGAAGGCTGGCCCGTGTGGTCCGATCCAACAGACGAGCTTAAATTGCTCAAGAAGTTGATGCTGGTTCTGACAGAAAGGTGTCAGAATACACAGTGCATCGCAGTTTGTTGCGTATGGGGCTGCATAGCCGCAGACCAGTCAGGGTACGCATGCTGACCCCTGTCCACTGCCGAAAGTGGCAACAGTGGGCATGTGAGCATCAGAACTGGACCATGGAGCAATGGAAGAAGGTGGTCTGATGAATCACGTTTTCTTTTACATCACGTGGATGGCTGGGTGCGTGTGTGTCACTTACCTGGGGAACACATGGCACCAGGATGCACTATGGGAAGAAGGCAAGCCGGTGGAGGCAGTGTGATGCTTTGGGCAATGTTCTGCTGGGAAACCTTGGGTCCTGCCATCCATATGGATGTTACTTTGACACGTACCACCTACCTAAGCATTGTTGCAGACCATGTACACCCTTTCATGGAAACTGTATTCCCTGGTGGCTGTGGCCTCTTTCAGCAAGATAATGCACCCTGCCACAAAGTAAAAATGGTTCAGGAATGGTTTGAGGAGCACAACGAGTTTGAGGTGTTGACTTGGCCTCCAAATTCCCCAGATCTCAATCCAATCCAGCATCTGTAGGATGTGCTGAACAAACAAGTCCGATCCACGGAGGCCCCACCTCAAAACTTACAAGACTTCTGCTAACATCTTGGTGTAGATACCACAGCACACCTTCAGGGGTCTAGTGGAGTCCATGCCTCAACGGGTCAGGGCTGTTTTGGCAGCAAAATGGGGACCAACACAATATTAGGAAGGTGGTCATAATGTTATGCCTGATCGGTGTATATGGTGTGTTTATATAACCATTCAAAAGTTTGGGGCCAGTACATTTTTTGTTTTTGAAACAGGTCTCTTATTTTCACCATGGCTGCATTTATTTGCTCAAAGATACGGTAAAAACAGTAATATTGTGAAATATTATTACAATTTAAAATAACTGTTTTCTATTTTAATATATTTTAAAATGTAATTTATTCCTGTGATGTAAAGGCTGAATTTTCAACATCATTACTCCAATCTTCAGTGTGTTTATATATATATATATATATGTGTGTGTGTGTGTGTGTGTGTGTGTGATATTATATTAATATATAACTATTATATAATAACAACAACAAGAAAAAATATGACAGGCAATGATGTTTTAAATAGTATGTTTTTCCACCTTTTCAATAAAAAAAAAAGGCCTCATCTGATTTGTTTTATCGAGAGCTTTTTTTAATTGGCATTTCATAGCTAGAATAATACTGCCCACACGTGTTAACGGAAATTCCCTACTTCCCACTTTTTAAGTCATGATTACGAGCTCAACGCATTGAATGCTGGGTTCACGCCAGGTCTCGAGGTGACAACATGTGACGTTCTATTCTGAGGTGTTAGGTGTGTTCGACTTGAAGTGGCGCTGTAAAATTCCCATTTGGTGATGAAGCTGATGAAGGATGTGAACGCTTTTTACAGTGTGAAATTTTGTAATTACGGTATAGGCTAATTACAACATCGTGTGAACTCACCTTTGAAGTTCTTTGTTGTCGGAAAGAACAGGAATAATGGAGGACACCGGGCTTATTCTTGTCTATTTATTGGGAAAATCTTATTAAAGCCAAAATGATATTTAGTGCCTATTCACTGACAAGCATATAAACATTCACCGACACCTCCCTGTTGAAAAAACCAGCATATGCTGGTTAGGTATGTTTTGAAGCATGGAAGCTGGTTTGAGCTGGTTTAGGGGCCGTTCACATTTCACATCTTTTGCAAGCTCAAATCCGTTATTTCAAATGTAAGCGTGCGGCAGGCGCGCTCATAATGGAAGCGACATGGTCGCGACGCACATGCGGTACGTTTTCCAGGCGCATCGAGATGAAAAATTCTCAACTTTTCAGAATGCCGCAAGCGCACCGCAGGTCATGTGACAAGAACCAACCGATCAGATTCGGCCTTTCTGTAACAAAACATCGAAAGCTCAGCCGAACAGCTGATCATAGCTGTACGCAGGGTGGTTTTTATATCTAAACTCCATAAATATATCTAGTAGTAAAGCTAATGCAAGGGCTAGAAATCAATTCATCCTTTGCTGAAACTTCCTCGTCGTTGTGTAGAGCGCAGTTCATGGTTGCACAGCAACAACAGACACCACGGGAGTGCAAGCGCTTTGGAAAGAAGGAGAAAGCGGCACGGCCACGCTTTCCACGCGCTTTTAGATGCGATATGTGAACGGCCCCTTATGCTGGTCCTTAGCTGGTTTGAGCTAGTTTATGCTGTTTATAGTTGCTTAGGACCTAGTCTCAGACGTCACGCCCACGGACCGTCTGATGCATATGGCACACTTATCTGGAAACACTTTAGCAGTATCGAAGTCGTTATTTGGTTGGTTGAATTCTACAGAATGTCCGGGAGACGTGTGTGTTGCGTTCTTTAATGGTCTGCCTGGAAACAAATGCCGTGATGCCAAACCCACTCGTAGAAGAATGCCGTCACGTTTACAGCTGTGACAACGAGCGCTTATCAGGATCAAATAAACGTTGGATTTTCAAAAGTATGTGAAGTTCGCGGCTCCATTGTTGCAGTAAAAACATTCTTGAATGAATAATTTATAGATGCACGCCGGTCTGTTATTGTAGGGACATCGATTTTCATTTTCACGACCGTAAACATGACGTGGAACAAAACGAACTCTGATTGGTTGCTTTACATGTCAGTCAAACGTCCTCTTGGGAGGTCCTTAGCCAATGAAAGCTGCGATAGAGTCCAGACCTTCTGCTGTCAGTCTGAAGGTATGGCTAAGCAAGACTACTTAGGACCAGCTTAGGAACAGCACTTGACCAGATTAAACCAGCTCAAACCAGCTTCCATGCTTCAAAACATACCTAACCAGCATATGCTGTTTTTTTCAACAGGGCTCGCTATCTAGGCTCGCTAACCGTTCACCCCTCCTCCATGTTTAAAGTTTTTGGCCCGGTACAACTCGGGAACTTGGGTTTCAAATTTATCCCAGAGTTTCCAGTGGTAAATACAACTTGAGAGGGCGTTCATGTCCACTTTTTAACTAGGAAAATCGTAATTCCGATAGCACGTGAAGGCAGCCTAATTGCGCCCACAGGTAGAGATGCAAACCTTAAAGCAACTCTGCGAACGAAAACTGAACTGGCTGTATGCAGTAATGAGGGACTGCTCAGGTGATAAAAGATACTTTGAGAATGTAAGGAATGTAAATTATGACCAACAAATTAATCTCTCTCACTCACATAAATGGAACAGATGAACAGCCTGTGGCTAATTAGTAGCTGTATCACCCAATGCTCAGCGCGATGATCAACCTTTTCCTTGTGTCTCTCTTCATATGAACACGGTGGGATGTACTGCAGTTGTGCAAGTGGTGCGACCCACGCCCTCTAGCGGTTATGTGAGAAAGCGCGTGCTGGGCCTGTCTTTTTTGCTCAGGAGTCTGGTGATGCTGTTGCTGGCTTTAAGAATGCTGTGTCCATAGGAACCAGCTCAGAATACTGATTCCACAGTGCAGCACTTGTGCATCAGGGCTGCAGTTAGGCAGGATCTAGCCAAGGACTGTCCACTGTCTTTACCCCCATCTCTCCCGAAAATAAAACAAATGTGTATTAAATTTGGCGATCGATATATATGGCAACATATGACAAAGAAAGAAAGAAAGAAAGAAAGAAAGAAAAAGAAAAAAGCAATGGATGAAGATATGCTCACTCATACTGTGACAAAAAATAGTAAACAGCAAATAAGAGCCAGATAATAAACAATTAAATAGTATATAACCTAAAAAACAAAAACAATGTTTTGACAGAAATAGAATATGACCCTCCTTAACTAGCTATGCTTTTATTATATTCCAAGGAGCATCATTCAGCATACACTATATAAACAATGATATCATTAAGTATTTTAAACAGCACGCTTATAGAACATAAACAATAATGAAGGGTAGTTATGACATGAGAGGGGAAGAGGAGGAGGGGTGGAGAGCAGAAGATAGGGCAGTGTGGGGAATAGCTGTTTGCCCTGCCAGAGCTCCTTACATAAGAGCACAATGCAGAGAGGAGACCAACACAGACTCGCCCCTCGGCCACAATGACATACCGCTCCAGCCCTTTCGTCCCTGCACTTCTCTCTTTTACTGCACACTCCATTATTATACCTCCCAATGAGGTCTATATAATAACAGAGACATCTGGTCCTACCTCAAAATAGGGTCTCCATCAGTTATCAGTTAATAGTTTTATACTAAGTAACAACATTAATTTAAAATAAGTATAACATTTCTTACTATATATTTATAATAAAACTATACTATACTATATAGTTACAATAAAATAAACTGGAAATAATACATTCTTTCACTTGATTGACTGCTAATAAATAATAATAATAACAATAAACAAATAATTGAACATCATTACATCATTCTATTAATAACTGAAACATATCTGGACATTTAATGCGGGTAATTGTATTAAAGATTGTTGTAAATATGTAGTAAGTATTGTGTAGTGTATTAGCTAAGCTGTCAGGCAAATTGTGTATCTTTATGCTAGTACTAAAACAAACATTAATCGTCATTATAACGTAGATAAAACTACAAATGTAATGTGATTTTGTAGGAACTGAAATCAGGCACTATAAGAGTACCCATTAAAAGTTCTTTAAGCCAATGGGATCGCTTGAGGTTCTAATGGAAGCCGATTTTGAGGGAGGATCTGATTTATTGTGACAATATCTCAATTTGAACAATCCTTCGAAGGCATTTTGAGCTGCAATTTTGAGATTTTGAAGCCCAAAAAAATTAATCCATCCATTATAAAAAAAAATAATCCATACAGCTCCAGGGGGTTAGTTACGGAGCCTGGCACATAAAAATAGCAGGCTAAATCATGCACACGCTTGACTAAGAATTACTTATTCGTTTCCTCGATTTACTAAATCGTGCACACAACGTACTTTTTTTTCCTGCATGCCATGTGTGGGGCTCTGTAGTTAATAAAGGCCTTCTGAAGTGATGCGTTTTTGTAAGAAAAATATCCATATATAAAACTTTATCAATTCAAATAACTAGCTTCCGGCAAATGACAGTATGCATACTGCGCAAGTCGACTTACCAAATAAGTAACCCACTGATGCGATGTGTGACACAGGATGTAGGAGTTTCGTAAGCTTAAAAGTGTCTCGCGGTTCAAACAAATAGGGCTGTGCAACAAACTCAAGCTCCTCTTCTCTATATCGAAATCCTCTGACATTTCTCTTTAAAATTCTCATTTTAGACTTCTAATTCGTGACTGGTGTTTTGTTTTGCTCTATCCTCTGTGTTTCCGTGTTCATCATTACGTCATGTGTCAGGTCAGAGGTTACTATTCCACCGCAATTCAGTACGTACGGCCATCTGCCGGAAGTTAGCTATATAGTTAAAAAAAGTTTTAAATATGGATATTTTCCTTACAAAAACCCATCGCCTTGATTCAGAAGGCCTTAATTAGCCCCCTGGAGTCGTATGGATTACTTTTATGATGGATGGGTGCATATTTTTTTTGGCTTCAAAATGTGGTCCCCCCCTTTACAACCATTATCAAGCTTGGAGGAGCAAGGATATTTTTAAATATATCTCTGATTGTGTTCGTCTGAATGAAGATAGTCATATACACCTAGGATGGCTTGAGGGTGAGTAAATCATGGGATAATTTTCATTTTTGGGTGAAATAACCCTTTAACAGTATTTTTTTGCCGTGGCCGCAAGGGCAGAAACTTACTAGACCATCTCATTCTAGTGTTCATTGCTGAGAAGGTGTCTAGCCTAGAAGCCTCAAGAGGATGCAACCTAGAATGCAGTCTTCTGTTTGAGAAGCACCCTTTGAGCCAATCACCGCTGCAAATGTCATTTGATCAGGCTAGCATGGTAACTAGCCAAACCTTGACCACTTGGTATTTCCCAGTGAAATCCAGCCCGTTTCAAGGGTTCATGATTCTTATAATCAAAACCATCTTTCGCCACTATCTCTCTCTGATGCTTTTGTTTAAAAGAGCCTGTTGAAGTATTAGTATGCCTTTCCCTTTGAAAAAGCACAAAAAAGACAAGCCGTGACACAAAAAAAAAAATGACAACACTCCAAGGTCTAAGCTCATCAAAAAATGAAGGAGCCATCCTTGATAAATCCTTATGAATATTGCTGAAAGGGTTGTGGGTGAGGGGCGAAGCAATTCTTGCCAATAGTGCAGAAAATCTACCATGTGAGGAGGAAGAAAGGCCTAAATAGTGTGTGAAGAGCTTCCAGGGTTCTTATTACGCTGTGAAATGATGGGGGAAGCAGTTTTTCAACGAGTCAGTGAGGACAAAGAGTGTTAATTAGGTGAGCTCCCTTTGGACTGTCGTAAACAAAAGCCTCAATCCAAACTTGACACCGCCAACACTCAGAGGGATGCTCGGTTTTCAAGGACAAAACCTACAGGCCTTGCGAAACTAAACTATTGTTGCTTGAGATTGCTATAGCAAAATTTACAAACATGGAAAACAGACAGGGGTGCAATGAAAGTCCTTGGCAGCTCTTGTCCAACTGTGATGTAATGGTGGGATTGGGTGGGAGGCCAGAGGGAGTGGAGAGAGCCAGCTGTTTCTTTGGTGTGGGCATCTGGGCATGAGTGCTGTGGGGTGTTGCGGTTAGACAGATGAATGTGACAAAGGAAGGTAGAATTCCTAACACTGCCTTATCAGTACCATAATCTATTACAATGAAGCTGCTGTCAGTCTGTGAGCTAATTAGCTCTTCGTTAAAGTCATTTTGAAGATTATACCTGCTTTGAGACATACCCTTGTCAAATATGGAGAATTATGAAACAAAAGTAACACATAGAAGTGTTTTGACAAAGGTACAAGCCGAGATTTAGTGTGGACTTTTCCAGCCTCGTTCTGAATAATCTTTTGCCCTCCAGGAGCCATGTGAACGTACAATACTAATTAAGGTATATACAGCATTCATTATCGACCAAGCACCTGAAGGCCAGGATTTGCGCTGAGTCAGGGACATCTACAAGGCTGCCATTGATCCACTTCCTGCTCTGCAGCATTGCTTTCCTGGAGTAACCTTTCACAAAGGTCATTCACAGAAAACAAAGTTAGAGCACATCTCATGGCAAAAGCCATTTGGGTTGAGCCCATAGATCTAAAATTGCAACTTCACATTTTAGGATTTGGTTTCAGTTTTAATGGACACAGCATTTCAATTCTGAGTGCGAGCACTCGAAAAAGACATTAACTTGAAGTTGGCATGAAACCAAACTTGTGCTAGTCTTTTTTCCCTTTATTGTGAGTCAAACAGCTTATCAAACTAGAAAAATGTTGGGCAGGACTTGATTTTGTCAATTGGAAAATTGATTGGATTATGGTTTGCTACTACTAAGATCTCATGACAGATTTTTTTTATTAATATAAACAGTCACAAATTCAAAGAGAGAATTAGCCCGGTTAGAACAATCAGCTCAAAGTGTATAAAATCATTATATATATATATATATATATTAAACAGTGCCTATAAATAAACCATTTGAAAATGAAACTAGATCTAAAGAACCACCGAATACGGTTGTGGACAGAGGGGCCTTGGAGTCAAAAAGGTTTAGAACCACTGCAATAAACAGTGAACAATTGAGAATGCAGTTAACCTCTTCTGAAATGTTAAGAAACTACAAATGAAGTCAAAGACATTGTTTTGTTGATTTTTATTAAACAACTCTGCAGTACTGCATGACAACACCAGACAGAGCAGGGGCAGAGCACATTTACGACACCTCCTCCTTGGCAAGACGGTCTTTCTTGAGGGGTCCCTGTTGACAAAGGAAAAAAAAAAAAAAAAAAAAAGATATTAGATACCAGCCAAATCAAATTTGAGAAATGACTGCATGTTTTAAGTATAATAGGAGTCATGTCATCAGAGAGTGAACAGGGAGAAAGCACAAATGAGACACCACTCCCCTGCCTCACCGAGTGTTAATTTTGCACTGGAATGGAACCCAAATCTCAGACTGATGGGCTGAAACAGGTTACGAACAGTGCACTGTACAGAAGATCATGGGAACTGCATTTTACCACCACTCCAGATTAAACTTTCTACATGCTAGATATGTAGAGTGAGAAATGAGGCCACTGAGTCGGAGCAGATTTGTTGCGAATTCTCAGCTAAGGTTGTCACTTCAGTACAGTTGTGGGCAACAAAGTACGCACAACGTCATTCAAGAGGCCCACAACCCCTACGTGATTGGTCTAAACACTACCAATTAAAGCTTCTTTAAAAGGAGACAGTCCAGCATGGTGCGCATCAACCACAGAGTGGCGTGTCTCACCATGCGCTGACATCCTGGTGACTTAGGCCTGGCCTAATTCTGTCTGACATTTTTGGACTGCAGTCTAACTGGGAGGGTGCTATGGTCACAGCAGGATTAAGGTGCTGAGAGAAACCATTGAGTCCTAAAATCATCATGCACTCACCATGAAGCTCTTCTTTTCCTCGATGGTCTGGAAACGTCCATGACCAAACTTGGAGGTGGTGTCGATGAATTTGAGCTCGATCTTCTCCTGAGCACGGCGGCTGGTCTGGACCAGGAGAGATTTACGCAAGGTCAAAACCCTCTTCTTGGTTCCAACCACACAGCCTTTCACCATGAGGAAGTCATTAGTCACCTCACCATAGTGCACAAAGCCACCCTGAGGGGGAAAACAAAAAACAAGTCAGTTTAAAAAGTGACTACATAGTCTGAAGTAACCAAAAATTACATAAGACAGACATCTGCACACTCACCAGGGGGTTGATGCTCTTGTTAGACAGATCATAATCAGTAGAGGCGTTGCTCTTAACTACTTTTCCATCCTTTGTGTGATAGCCCACACCAATCTTGTAGACCTAAAACACAACATCATGAGAAATAAGACTTGAGATTTATAAAAAAAAAAAAAAAAAAAAAAAAAAAAAAAAAAAAAACCCAAACACCACACAATTGATCCCAAAGGAACACTTGGGTCAATTTCTGAGGCCTTACCTTCTTGTTGATCTCAGTGCGGTGGTGGTAGCCCTTCTGACCAGCACGAGCCACAGAGAAAGCCACACGGGCAGGATGCCAGGCTCCAATACAGGCTACCTTACGCAGACCACGATGGGTCTTGCGGGGCAGCTTCTTTGTATGCCAACGGCTTGTCACACCTACAGAAACACTTTGATCAGAAAAGGCCTCTTTGGAGCGCATTTGCTTAGAATATGGCAAGTGTGCTGTCAGAAGGAAGGCAGCATGGGAAATTTCCTCATGCGTTTCGGGCGCCATGCCTGACGCGTTTAATCCATGTTTTTCATCATTGTGCACAATGCTTGTCAAGTCAAAATTAGAGTCATGAACGAAAAGATGTTAAACAAAAAGCCATCCAACCTACCCTTGACTCCGTGACCCTTGGTGACGCCGATAACGTCAATCATCTCATCCTGAGCGAAGACATTAGAGATGGGAACTGCCTGCTCAAGCTTCTCTCTGGCCCAGTCAACTTTATCAGCAATAGAGCCTCCATTTAGTTGAATCTCCATCAAGTGAGCCTTCTTCTGTCTGAGGGGCAGCAGACGCATCTAAAGACAAAAAACAAACGTTTAGTAAAGCACCATGACAACACATTAGAGCACATTCAATTACACAGTTAAATCATAGATTTTCATCCATGTTTTACATTTATACAGTTCTGTATTAAGCAGCAGCTTGAAAATTATATTTAATAAGGCCAATTAAATATGAATTCATAATTACAGTTTGTGATATTTGTATTGAAGTGACAATAAATCAAGTCAACAGGGAAGCTGGCGGTGGGTTATTCATTGTTGAGGTCTAAAACATGTGGAAAGTATTTTTCTTCCCCAGTGAATAGTACAAAACAAATATTGATAAATATCGATACGGAAAGTGGATTGATTTCCAATTACACTTTACGAAGCAGACACCATGGGACTAATGGTCTAAACTCACCTGTGTGTGGGCAATGATGCGAATGATCTGGCAGTACTTCTTCATGGAGGCAAAGTCTTTCTCCAGCTGTTTCTTGCCGTCCTCATCTTGCCATCTCTTGCAGTACTTGGTAAAGGCCTTCTTCTTGGACTTGTACCTGATAGTGGTAGATAAGGGTGGGGGAGAAGCACAAAGAAAGGTTGGCACAGCCCCTTCATAGCCCAGCGGGCCAGTGGAAGGAGACTGGGCGTAGCTGCTTTGCCCATCCTCATGGTAAAGGGGAGGCAACAACAGCAGTAGGTTGTTTCGGCTCATGGCACAGTTTCTAAGGAGCCCTTTCCACCGGCCAGAGGAGCCCGGAGCTCATCAGGGCACAAGGCACCTGAGCGGAGCTGCACCACACCGACACATTAGATTGGCTCAGAAAAACATGACTGTTTAATCTGGCCAACAACTATCAGCTCCAGACTAAACAAGCAAGCAATTATACAGTTTCAAAACCAAGCCTTACCAGTTCTTATAGAAGCGACGCTTGCACTCGTCACTGATGTGCTCTGCAAAGATGGTCTTGAAAGAGCGCAGGCCACGCGGGGTCATGACGTATCCAACAACACCCACTACAACCATGGGAGGAGTCTCCACAATGGTCACTGCCTCAACCACCTCCTTTTTGTTGACCTCTGATAAGCACAAGAAACACAAGCCAGTTAGTTAAAAGCAAACTAGTTCATTGACAGCAAATAATAAGACTTGACAGGTTTTAAACACCACACTACATCTTCTCAGAATGCAGGTTTAAGATTTGGATTATGTAGCTGCTCAGAACTCGACATTCAGCAGGGGTTTAAGGCCCAAATATGTCCGCCCGTCGAGAATTTCATCACTGGCAGGCACACTACAAGCAAAGTAGACTACTTTCTACACACAACAAATTCTGAACACGTAAACTTTAACTCACTTGAGCCAGGTCTGTCAACCTCACGGACGATGTGGGTCATACCAGCCTTATAGCCAAGGAAAGCAGTGAGGTGAACAGGCTTGCTGGGATCATCTTTAGGGAAACTCTTCACCTTACCACGATGGCGTTTGCACCTCTTGCGTGGCAGGAAGCCCAGAGAGCCATGGCGTGGGGCCGAAAATTTACGGTGAGACTACATTAAAAAAAAAAAAAAAAAAATTTTCAACATGCATTCTGAATGATATAACCCTGTTGAAACTTTTATCTGTAAAAGTTCATAACTTTACAACTTGTTTATGCTGGATACAAACTTAATTACCAAAAAAACTAGCCTTCTGGCCAATTTGGGTACATCTACATTAATGTTGATTAATGTACACTTTTTTTTTTTTTTTTTTTAATTCTTTAAAACACTCCTAATAGAACATACGTCTTAAGGGGCAGTTCAAACAAAAGTTTCTCCCCATTCCACTGCGCTAGTTTTCCAGTTTTACAATGCTAACACGTGCTAGACAACGTTTCGCTCGTGTCTCTTGCAGCATCTTGTGCACGATGCAGAGCTCAAAATAAAATGAAATCAACTTTAAAAAACGTGTCTGAACACCTTGCATGCTAAGAGTGTTACATATTTAATTTAAAAAAAATAAAATAATTCGTCAAGTGTTTCCTTTAAGTAAAAATAAATCGTTTTAGTAATAAACGCAAATTTGCGATGGGAACATATCAAGCCTGCCATAAAAGACAGCGTAAGAAAATACTGACTGCCCCTTTAACTTGTGGCTGTAAAATTTACTTAGGCACTTCAAGTTACAGGCCCTACAAAGAATCGCAGAACGATACAAAGCATAACGAGAATAGCGAAACAATAGCGGAAAGGACAATATGACAAGCAGAAAGTGAGCTATTATAAACCTAGCAGCTTCGTGTTTCCTAAAACGTATTTAAATCGTTTATACATGTTAGAGCTCAACGCAAAGAACGCTGCCATTTTCCCCTACGGTCAATCACACACCATGTGCAAAACTTAGGCGCAGAGATTGAAATCTATAAACAAAACATTCCTCTACCTTCTCTGTATAATATATTGAATAGGATGCGTCTGAAATCAGAAGGATGGCTTTGATTTAGGTTGGATTGTAAAAAACAACGTGTCGATCACTCACCATTTTGTCCCCGGTCCGATTGAAAGAGAGCGAGTGAGAGGCGGCGCTTCCTTATAAGCAAGATGGGCGTTCGACGCGTGTGCGTCACGGCATACGCGTCTCGTACGTTACGATCATCCAGTGGCGTCGCCCTCTATTTTCACATTTATTCATTCTGTTCCAAGATTAATGTCAAACACATGTAAGAAAGTCTTTAATATGCAACAGATCTTAAATGTTACTTTTCTTTGCACAATAGACCCTTGTCACATTTCCGGGATTCTCAGAAGCGGAAGTCGTCATAGTTTGGTAAAATCATATGGCGGTGAATGAGAGAATATATTAAATATATTTTTTGTGTTCTCATGTTCTCAAATAGCAAAAGAAAAACTCAACAACAGTGTTTCACAACTTTCAGGAAGATGAAAAAAAAAAAAAGATTGATAAAGGCAGTCAGAAGAGACAAAGTCACTCCTATAGAAACACCCTCACAGCAGCGTTAACTCGTTTTTTGTAATTTGATGAAAAGGTAATACAATACTGAGTATAGTGTTATAAATGTACATACATTTAAAAAAAAAATTAATTTTTTTTTTCAAGATTTACGATGTTGATGACCGTTAAAACGCGTCATCACAGTCTGTGAAAAGGGTCCATTTTTCTTACTGCTATTACTGATATTAAACGCTTTTGGATGGAAAATCTATAGATGGCTGTTGGGCTGAGTGAATATGAGTAGAACTTTTTACTGCCCTAGTACTTCATAAATCCCTTTAAATGGATACATGCGAGGAAAATGGCCTTCATCATCACAGTATGACAATGCCTATGTAGTATTCATTGTGCTGATTTGCACACTCCAGGCACAGGGTGGCTCTGTTTGGGGGAGACAGTCATTTACACTTCAATAACAATCCGTACCATTTGCTTCACAGGACACGTGTGCTTTCCACTACCTACTATTTATATACTAGTGTGTTCTAACATATAACTATGTTGTTTGGTCTCATCTGACCAGCTTATAAACTGAACTGAAAGGTGTTATCTTAATGTACAATCTAGGTACTATTGCTTAAACATGCATTGAGGAGAATATGTTAATAGCCTATGCTTTCCCCCCTCTCTATCACCACCCATTTGTCTTATCTTTTGGTTTCCTGTCGGTCAGTTTTGGTGTTTGTATTCCTCTCATGTTTAACAATGCTTTGCTCAGGGTATAAGAAGGAAAGGTAACTATTGATCTGGGAGAATGGCTTTAACCCTGCCACTCCTGCGTAACCTCTACAAGAAAGGCTTTTACGGCCTCTCCTTCACAGCAGTGCATTATTTGTTACAGCTAAGTTTTTCTATACAGTATGTTGTTCGATTCTACTGTCTGTATATTTAAACTTGTAACCTCATAAATAACTTTGCCTACTTTAAAGGATTTGAGAATCTTTCCTTTAGCACTGATAATGCTGAAAGCCAAATTGACTAACTTTCGTTGTCTGAGCACTGAGGTTACCTTTTCCCATCAGTTCTAAGAGAGAGTTTTAGCTTTAAAGAATAAGAGGTTAAAGAAAAACAACATCTTTAATGGAGTCAGATAAATAACTGAATTTACGTACATCATCCTTCACCTTTTTGTTCCAACTATTGGTTCAAAATAGCAGCATAAGCTTTCAGCCTTATAGTGGCTACATGCAGAATCTGTAAATATGCAAGTTTAAATTGGTAATAAAATTCACATAATATAAAATATTTCAATGTTTCCTTATTGGTCCAATCCTGTATGTCTGTCTAGGGTGGAACAAAGATGATGTTCAGGAGAGTGTCCAAACATTTTTTATTGTTATTTTGGCCATACAGTGAAAGTGGATAGGGACCAGTGACAGCTGTGGTCATCATTCACTCTCATTGTATAGAAAACAGTCGTTTAAACATTTTGCTGGGTAACTCCTGATGTGTTACACACAAAAAAATTAAAGTCATATCACAGCATGCAACATGGAACTACATGAGGGTAAGGAAATGATGACAGGAAACTTACCCTTTAAGAATAAATCATTCTGCTCACATTCCACAAGGGCCATCTCAGGCATATTCAATTATTTTCACTCAGAAATGCAATCTATAACTCATTCATGTAATATGCTTCCTTATGCTTCAGTAAATGTGAAGATATTATGCACATTAAGTCGACTTAAAATTAAACTTCGAACATGAAGAGGTTTTTAAACATCTTTTATTAGATAAAATGTGAGAACTGTCTAATCATTTCAAGTCAGCAGTATGTTTACAGCAGTTCGTATATGAGCTAAATGCAGGTGTAGTTAACAGGACAAGAGCAGAGATCCATCCACTACACACTAGGTCATCCCTTGAAGACAAAAGAAAAAGTTCAGTGCCTATAAAAAAGGACTATAATACAATATTTGGGGGGAAAAAAATTAAATAAAACAATTTTTGAATAAAAAAAAACATTTTCCCTGCTGAAAAAGAGTAAAGCTCAGTACTGAGTAGTTTATCCATTCATTCTGAGGTTTCTTCAAAATGAACAGCAGAGGGCAGCACTGTGTCTTTAATAAAAGGGACTCAAGTCATGCACTGCAGATACAACAACCTGGATGTCACGCCCAACTGGCAGCCATTTCAATAAGTCGGGCATTAGTGGGGAGGTAGTGTTTCTGCCAGCATGCTTTGGTATTGTTCCCTAAGGCATCACAGGGTTTGGGGGTATTGTGCATTTATTGACGCATCATATCTGAAGTCCTACATCTCAGACAAGAAGTATTAGTTAAAGTCTCACAGCTTTTGATTCCTTGTGCCAGTCAGCAGGCACATCACTCAACAATTAGAGTTTCTTTCATAAAACTATGTGTAAAAAAACAAACAAACAAACAAAAAAAAACTCATCACAATGCTGAGTTTAAGTTGTCAGTGTTTGCAGTAGCTGACAAGGAGTCCCTCTCAGCTTCCCCAGGGGTTTGTTCCTGGACAAACCACAGGTCCTCTCGCCCATCTCAAAGACCGCATGTCGCCTGATCCAGATTACGTTTCTGAAAGAAAGTCTTCCCGAACTCATAAGTGCTGATCATGACTGCACAGGCGGGAGCAACTTTGATCACTCTTGGAAGGAAACCTGAAAAAAAGCAAAGCTGTTTATTTAATATAACAGTATCACTGTTTCAGTAATAAAAAGTTATAGCCGTGGTGTGTAATTTCCAATCCAGTTCAGTCCCACACCAATACATTGTTTCAGCCAGAAAGTGTAAAAAATTTACTCATCCTATTATGCTTTGTTGAGCTGGTTGAGTTGTGTTAATAGTGTGTTGAAATTTTGTTGCTCAATGGTGTAGTTTATTTCTGAAAATAGCAACGCGCCAACAATGCGCCTGAACACACCTCGTTTTCCGACCATGGGCGCACAAATGGGCACAAATGCATTTGCTATTTAAACAATGTGGTGCAGGACATGAAAATGATAACTGCGTTGGGCTGAAACTAGCAAAAAGCACTTGCGTCGCGCCGGGTGTATGATAGGGCCCTTGAACATGAAAACATATTCTAGAAGAGCCCAAAAACAAAATCAAGACTTTCTAAAAGGGCATAACAGGTCCTCTTTAAACTGTAGGCAGTTATTGAGTTCATCTTGACAGTCCCAAACAGGCCTGATGTCAATCTCTAGTTTGGTTAGTAACGTTATAGAACTACTCTGACATCAATATCTGTAGAAATTAGAGCTTACCTGCAAACAAACCCCTGTATCCCATGTCAATCCAGATATTCCTCATCATGTTCCATGTGGAGGCCGGTTTCTTCATCGAGATTGCTGAGAAAGGTCAAAATGTCATGAAATTTGATGCCTGATAAATGTAATTAATTCTAGCTTACGTAATCAGCTCTGAATTGTTTTTATAAGAGCGTAGTCACCTAATGAGATCACATGTCTCTCAACATTCAGGTTGTATTACAACACTATTAACAGGTGAAACTACAGAAGCTGCTATACCTCCGAGAGCCTCCATTTCTCCTAACTGGATTTGCCTGCGCGTTTTCACCACATCAAACGGCAGGGTCAGAACTGCAGCGATCTGTGTCAGAAAGAAAATTGATATTCTGATCAGAAAGGCCAGTACTGCAAGATAAAATCACATCATGGTTTTCAGAAAAATATTCAAAGCATTTTTCAACATTAAGACATTTTTCTTGAGCAGCAAAACAGATTATTAGAATGATTTCTGAAGGATCATGTGACACAGAAGACTGAAATATTGATGCTGAAAATTTGCCATTTACAGGAATAAATTCATAAATTCTTTTTTTTTTTTTTTTTTTACATAAATGCAGCCTTGGTGAGCAGAAGAGAAATTTAATTATAACTCGGTTATATTTACAATTATACAACTCTATTATCACTGCAAAACCAATTCCATTATAAAGAAGTTGATGTAGTCATGTAGTATGTAAGTATGAAGTAAGAAAATACACAAAATATTACTTGACCATTAGTTAAGATTTCAATGCAAAAGATAAGTTTCACACATGTCCTACATTCATCGGGGAAAGAAGTCGACCTAGCATTTGTTCTCATGTAAAACGCCTTTATTATTAATCAGGCAGGCCAGATAAGATATCACGCTCTGTTCACATTGTTTAATCTTTTTTCTCACTGTAGTCTTATGTAATCATTCATAAACGTATCCATATTAATTTATAGCCATTGAGCTCCTTCTTATAATGCGTCATTTAAAATGAAGTAAAAGTCATCAATCATATCAGGCTTTTGAGAGTGAGGTGATACGGGGATACTCACTGCTCCTGAGACAGCCCCGGCTGTAAAACTGATGGTGAAGGAGGTCTGTGGTGCCCTGTACCGCTCACACAGCTGTGCCTTCACTAGCTCATAGTTAAACCAGTACAGGGCTGAAGGGGAGGAAAAAAAAAAAAAAAAAAAAAAAAAAAAAAAAAAAAACAGTAAAGCATTGCATCTGTGGAACATCCCTCTCACTATCACATTGCCAGAGAAAGTACAGGTCACTGACCTGAAAAGGGCACGTCCCGTAGGACAGTGGGTCCCCAGCCTCTCCAGAGAGATAACCAGCCATCCTGAGCCACAGCCGAGCGAAAACACAGCATCAGCTCGCTGTATGGGAGTCTGCGGGACTGCATCTTAGTCCGAACCAACTCCAGAGGACTGATCACAGACACTGCTCCCACTGAGCAGCACAGAGAGAGATGTCAATAATGTGACAACAGAAATCACACCACAGCAGTAACGATCAAACAAAACACTTGGAAAAGTACAACAAAACTGGGGATACATTAATATTAACATACTGGTTTTTTTTTTAATTTTTTTGTCAAAATTTAAAGGGTTAGTTCACCCAAAAATGAAAATTCTGTCATTAATTACTCACCCTCACATCGTTCCACACCTGTAAGATCTTCGTTCATCTTCAGAACACAAATTAAGATATTTTTGATAAAATCCGATGGCTCAGTGAAGCTTCCAAGATCATTTCCTTTTTCAATGCCCAGAAAGGTACTAAAAACATGTTTACATACAGTTCATGTGACTACAGTGGTTCAACCTTAATGTTATAAAGCAACGAGAATACTTTTTGTGCTCCAAAAAAAACAAAATAACGACTTTATTCAATAATATCTAGTGATGGGCGATTTTAAAACACTGCTTCGAAGCTTTATGAATCTTTTGTTTCGAATCAGTGGTTTGGAGCGCCAAAGTCATATGATTTCAGTAAACAAGGCTTCGTTATGTCATAAGTGTTTCAAAATTTCAATAGTTCATGTGACTTTGGCAGTTTGATACACGATCCGAACCACTGATTTGAAACAAAAGATTCGTAAAGCTTCGAAGCTTCATGAAGCAGTGTTTTGAAATCGCCCATCACTAGATATTGTTGAATAAAGTCGTTATTTTGTTTTTGTGGTGCACAAAAAGTATTCACGTCGCTTCATAACATTAAGGTTGAACCACTGTAGTCACATAAACTGTTTTAAATATGTCTTTAGTACCTTTGAAAGTGTTATTTATCTTGCTGTCAATAGAGGCCTCACTGAGCCATCAGATTTTATAAAAAATATCTTAATTTGTGTTCCGAAGATAAACGAAGGTCTTACGGGTGTAGAACGACATGAGGGTGAGTAATTACTGAATTTTCATTTTTGGGTGAACTAACCCTTTAAAATACAACATTTAAATCAATCATTTTAAGTACTACAAGTGAATTTACAGCATTATAATTTATAGCATGAAAAGTAAATTTTCAGGTTTGGGATCAGTAAGATTTCTTAAAAAAAGAAATTATGCTTATTCAACAAGCATTGAATTGAATTGATCAAAAGTGACAGTAAATACATTTATAATGTTTCAAAAGGTTCTATTTCAAATAAATGCTGTTCTTTTAATCATCAAAAAATATCACCAGTTTCCACAAAAATATTAAGCAGCACAACGGTTTTCAACATTAACAAAATAATAAATGTTTCTTAAGCAGCAAATCAGCATATTAGAATGATTTCTGAAGAATCACTGAAGACTGGATTAATGATGCAGAAAATTCAGCTTTGTCATCACAGGAATAAATTACATTTCAAAATATATTAAGATAGAAAACATTTATTAAAATGTAATATTTCATAATATTACTGTTTTACTGTATTTTTGATCAAATATATGCAGCCTTGATAAGCATAGGAAACTCTTTCGACCACAAACCTTTGAATGGTTTATATATAGCAAATCTACTGGTAAACAGGGGAAATGAGAATCCATAATATCCAATAGTGACAGATTAAATTTAATTATGCCAATCACAGATTTATTATGCAGGTTTTTACAGTTTTGTTTAGGGATGCACATTATATCACTTTGAGATCTTCACAATACACATTACAATACTTCAGTCTTGTAAAGATGCTTGGATGAAACAGGAAGGATGAGTAAATACTCACATCTCGCTAACCCTCCTGCTATGAGGGGAATATGGTCCCCTTGATAGCCCATGCCGTAATGCAGGAAGTCTCGCAGCTGGTCATAACAGGTGAAGTAGATGACTGTGGCAGGAACCGCCATCACCCTTCAAACACAAACACACCAATGAGCATTCATTGAAAACAGCTTGTGCACTAATTACAAATGTGTGTCATTTTCAAGGTTGTTTTTATTTGCTGGTTTGTCCGCTCAAGTCATCTGACCCCAAAATAGATTATTTACAGTCAACTTGATTCAGAAGATCAATCATTAACATGTTATTTATACATTTACAAAGTCAAAGGGTCATATGCTTACACAGCATTTCAGTTATTCAGTAAACAGCATGACTACTGTAATCGGGTTCACAACTAATGACTTCTTTTAATGAGAGTTATCTGTTTGAATCCTACAGAATCCTTCACTCAATCTTTGAATCTGTCAAAGCATTTACAGAATTAAAATCTGACTTAATTACTAAACTACAAGTCATTACTTTCAGCAACTGCACTTGATCAAGCTGAATCAAAGTCTTTCATATGAGCTGCAGTTACAGCACACACTTTACAAAGAGAGGCACACTAAACACAGGACTAGACTAGACCTGATAGCACCGGTTACAGTTCTGTCCTATAAAACTGATGCAGTACAAATAAAGTACGCAAGTCACGCAGTTTATATGCAACTGTACGCTGACGTGATGCTGGACTTACAGTGTGGGGGGAAGTCCGCTCCACAAAGACCTGAGCCCCTCATTTCGTGTGATCTTAACAAATGCATCCTAAAAAAAAAGTGAATTAATCATGAGTGTGTCATTACAAAAACTTTTCCAAAAAACAATTTGGAAAGGTGCGAATTAATTCTTACCACGGTCCCGCTGAAATGGGTGGGGGTTTTGTACCAGCTGGAGCAGCTTGACATATTCTGACACACATAGATGTGGTCCATCAACCCGTTACAATACAGGAAACATTTCCCTAAAAAAGACAGAGAAAACATAGAAGCGTAAACGTAATGTGTACTACTTTTGTGAATACACTGCCAATGGCCACAAGCACCCAAGTATTTAGAATAGAGACAAAGACTTTAGATATACAAAGACGGGGCATTCATGTTACTAATGAATGGGACAAAGTGCAATGAGCAATATGGCAGAATAAGCCCCGCCTTCTAAAATGAAAGACCCAATCTCTGATTGATGAAGTCTGTGTCGTTTGAAGCTCAGATTGCTTTAGAAACAGTCATTGTTCTGAGATGCACAAGCTTATGACTGCACATGCACACTAGTGGATTTAGCCTGAAGAATAAGCTTTTTTTTAATGCTATTTGAGCATAAGAAACAACATTTATGGGACAGTTTATGTCAGATTTTGTTGCCGATTAGAAATATGTTATTCAATTGTGAGTTCGGCAAGCAGTTCTTGAGATTTCAGGATTCCCCCATTCAAGTAGATAGGACTTGGTCTTAGATGCCCAAAATAGCTGCCGGAAGTGCTGCAAATATGGGTGCAGAGTGAACAGACTTGAATGGGACTTTGTTAGAAATCAATCACAAAAAAAAAAAAAAAAAATATATATATATATATATATATATATATATATATATATATATATATATATATATATATAATTTGTGAATGTGAACTTTTATTTTCAACTACAAAACACTTTTAGCAATTTTTAATCTTGCAATTGGTTATTGTAACATTTTGAGTAAAAACTTTAGTCTAAAGCTGGGACAGCAACTGCATACTGACACTATGTTAAACATCGTATAGATTTTAAAATCTTGCTAATTACTTACAATGCACTAAATGGTTTAGCTCCCCAGTACCTGAGCGAGCTCCTAATTCATTATAGTCCTTCACGTCTATTGCGATCTCAGAATTCAGGCCAGCTGATAATACCTAGAATATCAAAATCAACCGCAGGCGGTAGATCCTTCTCCTATTTGGCACCTAAACTCTGGAACAATCTTCCTAGCATTGTTCGGGAAGCAGACACACTCTGTCAGTTTAAATCTAGACTAAAAACGCATTTCTTTAACCTGGCATACACATAACACATTACCAATTTATATTTTCAAATCTGTTAAAGGATTATTAGGCTGCATAAATTAAGTCAGCCGGAACCGGGAACACTTCCTATAACACCTGATGTACTCGTTACATCAGAAGAAGAATGGCATCTACGCTAATATTAGTCTTTCTGGTTATCCCGAGGTTCACCGTAGTCAACCGGATCCGGGCCGTATCCAGGTGAGACCAAGGACCTGCACCTTGACACGACCACAACGCAGCCCTGATGTATCAGTAGAGATTGAGTCAACTAGATCATCCACTGTGAGGGCCTCATCGACACGACAGCCACGACACAGTTCCTCAACAACCGTCCAAACCGGCGTGATGAATACGATCCTCAATTGGATGGAACTGGAATAAATACTTTGAATGTTGCGATCCTGTCGGACTTATGATAGCAACCTGAATCGTAACAAAGCACTGTTGGCCAGAGGAGAACTGGCCCCCCGACTAAGCTTGGTTTCTCCCAAGGTTTTTTTCTCCATTTAAACACCTATTTGCCACTTGTCTGCCACCTGATGTCACCTGATGGAGTTTGGGTTCCTTGCCGCTGTCGCCTTTGGCTTGCTTAGTTGGGGACACTTGACATTTGACTTGACATTTGATATTCAACAGTGCTTTGATCTGCCTGCACTGACACTATTCTTTTAAGAGCTGCTGTGCAGCCAAATAATGTACCAGTTATCAATGTAAAGCTGCTTTGACACAATCTACATTGTAAAAAGCGCTATATAAATAAAGGTGACTTGACTATACATGTATGAGTTTAAGTCGACATTAAATGAAATTTCACCCAATCTATTTTCTAAATGCATGTTATTGATCTGATTGTGAATGATTCATCCATGCATATGTGTCATTATTTTTAAATGTGCTTTTAATTTTTGATCCAAATGCTATAACTTAATCTTCCAGTGAAACCTCAGACTTCTCTCTGGTGACGTATGCAGGGCTTCTCCAATCATTTTGTCTGCTTGCCTTAAACCCTTACACATGACTGCAAGCTAGCATTCACATCAGTCTCCATCCAGTCAACAACCGATGCATAGAACCAAGTCACCACCATACTTTTCTGATAATGTATGTCACTTAGGTGTACATCAAATAAGGGGGAAAAAAATGCTCGCTACTTCTCTTTCATCATGACTTTGTTTGAACACTGCCACAATACAGTTAATAACAACAGAGACAAAAAACTAATTGTCTATGCAGTGTGCAAACTAAATGACTCCTAGATTGTTGTATATGCAGACATATAGCAACTATGTGACCCAACTTTGACACTGAGTTTTCCAAGCAAGAATTTTCTGATTATTTCTTGTGTTCAGTTCAAAGGATTTGGAGATTAGGACTGAGGTCTTAGATAAGAGGTTCTATAAATATTAGTGACCATGGCATTGACCATGCCGCGACAGTTTAACCAATTTCAGCATTGGCACAAACAAGCAGTCTTCCTACTATTTTTGGACATTATGCAAGACAGGTTCAAGGTAGGTCTACCAGGCATGGTTTTTAGTTTAGTTCTGTAAATGGTCCACTGCTATAAACACACTGAATAAACATTTACATACAAGCAGAGCAGACATCTGAAATATTTTCTCAATGCATTTTTCAACTTGGGGTGTTTTGTGCACGTGTCATGTCTGTTTGCGCTGTGACCTTGCATTTACCCCTTTAGAGATGTGTTAAATAAGCCAAAATGTTGTTTGCACTTTGTGATTTAGTTGTTTTGCAGAATGTATGCTTGTAATTCTTTGAGTGGTGGTTAGTGTTAGTGAAGTTAAAGCTTCTGGTCTTTTGGAGAGGACCTTGAGCACAGATGACAGTTCATCTAGTTTGCATACTCACATTTTGAAGGGCGGATGACCCTAGCCCAGGGCCTTGAATCTGCTGCTAGTGCTACGAGAGAGAGAGAGAAAGATAGCTCATAGTGCATATAGCAAATGCAAAACAGCATAAGGTCTTTGTTATCAAGAGCTTACAGCAGGTTTTTAGATATACACTACAGTTCAAAAGTTTGGGGTCAGTTTGGCTTCAGCAAGGATGCATTAAATTTGTCAAAAGTGACAGTTATAATGTTACAAAAGATTTACATTTCAAATAAATTTAAGATTGTAATAGTATTTCACAATGTTAGTGTTTTTACTATGTTTTTGATCAAATAAATGACACAAATGACTTGGTGAGCAGACTTCTTTCAAAAACATGAAAAAAAAAAAAAAAAAAGGAATATTGCAGTACTTATTATGATTTATCCCACATTATTTTTTACAATCCCCATGCCCTGGTATTTCATCAAAATAACTTCCCCTCCCTCTATACATCTCTTCTCTGATGACGTGTTTATTGGCGCGAGGGCAGGCTCACATGACATCACAGCAATAGCAAACCACAATAACCCAACGACCCAATCAAATCCAGTTGGACAAAAATAATGTCCCGCCCTATACTGTTCTAGTTCGAGATGCCATTTCACTTGGATACACGTCACAATAGGGAAGAAAAGACTAATCGCAACTTCCGCTTCATGCCGATTTTAAAGACCCCAAATTTTTGAACGTTAGTGTAGCTTCATTTTCACTGTTAATAAAGCTCAAGTAGTTCTATTTATTTTATTCCAGCTTAATATGCAGAGAGTAAGCCATTTGTAGGTCAATAAAAGCCATTTGTAGATTTCAAAACATTAGCTCTATTTGTACCCTGACTAATCCAACAGCAACGCTGACTCAACCAATGGTGAGTTTGGGGTAGGACTGAGTTTAGCAAGCAATGGCAGACAGGGTGTGTTTGAAAAACCTGTTTGGAATAATCACTTTAGTTTTTTTTTTTTTTTTTTTTTTTAGGTTGGGGGGTGGAAGAGAAATTTAAAGCACCATTCAAATTTAAAGCACCAGTTAAACTAGTGTGACTTGTATAATGTCAAGAGAAAATGCATTAAGTTCACCGTTCAATCATCTAACATTCTGTCTGTTGATCAAGAATTGAAGAGATGCTTGAGATCTGTACCTTGATAGAGGGGAGTTTGCTGTGCTTGAAGTCTGATCTTCACTACATCCAATGGTGTGACTGTAAAGCAAGAGGGAGAAAAATTAAGATTTAGCCCTGTATAAAAGTTAGCATTTTGATTCTACGTATAAAGCACAACACTTGCACAAACAGAAAGCTGGAAATTTCAAATTAAACTGTAAAACTATCAACCCAGTTACTTTATGAAAACATAATTATATCCTAGCATACACTACCAGTAAAATGTTTGGGGTCAGTAAGGCTTTGTTTGTGTTTTAAGAGAAGTCGCTTATGCTCACCAAGACTGCATTTATTTGATCAAAAATAAAATGAAATAGTATTGTTGGGAAATAATACAATTTTAAATAGTTGTTTTCCTGTTAAATATTTTAAAATGTAATTTATTCCTTGGATGGAAAGCTGAATTCTCAGCATTTCTCCAATCTTCAGCATCACACGATCCTTCACAAATCATTCTAATATGCGGATTTCCTGCTCAAGAAACATTTTTTATTATCATCAATGTTAAAAACAGTTGTGCTGCTTTAAATTTTTGTGGAAACTGATACATTTTTCAGGATTCCTTGATGAATAGAAATTTCAAAAGACATCTTGTAACATTATAAATGTCACTTTTAATCAATTTAAAGTTTCCTTGCTGGAAAAGAAAAAGTATTAATTTCTTGAATTTAATGCATTGAATGCCCAACTCAATTTAATACCAAAACATTTGTATTTGATAAAATGTTTATTCTTCTTTAAAAAGAAAAGAAAACATAGCTAAATTTGGACAAATGAAGGAAATGACAAATGAAGGAAATTACATCACAAACATGTGAAGTGAAAACAGAATCTCCTCGGAATAGAGAAATGATTGCGCTGATTCTTTTCCTCACCAAAAAGAGATGTTAGCACAGCCCCAGTGCCAGACGCCAGCATCTGCTGCACGGGCGTAATAGCAGCCGAAGGCCTGACTGCAGGCCCATCCCCCATCCTGCCGGCCCACCTGAAAGACAGAGCAGAGGGGTCTACCACATATATCAGAATACATTCATCCAAGATGCTTAGGTTATTTTTATTTTTATAGTCCCGTTTTAGATCTCCTGTCAACAGGGAGACCTGTTGATCTCCTCAGTCCTATGCAAGACATGTAAGGTCATCTGCTCTTAAAGGGTTAGTTCACCCAAAAATGAAAATAATGTCATTAATTACTCACCCTCATGTCGTTATACACCCGTAAGGCCTTCATTCATCTTCGGAACACAAATTAAAATATTTTTGATTAAATCCGATGGCTCAGTGAGGCCTGCATTCACAGCAATGACATTTCCTCTCTCAAGATCCATAAAGATACTAAAAACATATTTAAAACAGTTCATGCGAGTTCAGTGGTTCTACCTTAATATATAAAGCGACGAGAATATTTTTGTGCGCCAAAAAAACAAAATGACAAAATTCAACAATATAGTGATGGGCCGATTTCAAAACACTGTTTCGGAGCTTTGCGAATCGAATCAGTGACTATGTTTTTAGTAGCTTTATGGATCTTGAGAGAGGAAATGTCATTGCTTTGAATGCAGGCCTCACTGAGCCATCGGATTTAATCAAAAATATCTTAATTTGTGTTCCGAAGATGAATGAAGGCCTTATGGGTGTGGAACGACATGAGGGTGACATTAATGACATTATTTTCATTTTTGGGTGAACTAACCCTTTAAATAATGACGATTATGCAAAAATAAATGTGGATATCAAGAGAAAGTAACTCCTAGTGGCAGGGGTGATTATAATGGCCCAGCACAGCATGCTGATATCTTATCTACTGAGCACACAGCCGGGGTGGGTCACCCTCCCTGTACCCTATACTATTCCTGCGGAACTCAGTAAACTACCTTATAAGAAACAATTCAGCATGAGACTTTGACCGACATCAAGCGTGCCGCCTGGATGCATTCAGCATGCAACATGTCCAGTGTCAAAGATTGGGGTAGTTAGGAGAGTTAAAGGGATAGTTCACCCAAAAATGAAAATTCTGAATATTTTGAAGAAGACTCGTAACTAAACAGTTTTGGTCCCCTTTGACTACCATTGCTTTTTTTTTTTTCTTGCTTTTCCCCACAATAGGAGTCAATGGGAACCAAAACTGTTAGATTACAAACATTCTTCAATATATATTTTTATATGACAGAGTAAAATCATATGGGTTTGAAATGACATGAGGGTCAGCAAATTATAACAGAATCGATCCTTTTAAAATGAAAGAGAAATTGAGAGTATAACTTCACCATCCAATGTATGATTATGATTATGAGAGTATGATTGAATTTAGGAGAATACTAGAGGGAAAAACCAACACCTGTGGACTGGAGAACTTTAACTACATTAAACTGGTATTACCTCCTACAAAATTGACAAATAGTGCAAAAGCTAGAACAAGTGACAGCTTTAGGCTAGTAACACAGAAAGGAAAATCCATATGCTAAAAGATCAACAGAGAGCAGATAATAAGCTGTGAGCACAAAGTCGATCTTCATGTTGGCCTGACATATATGAGCTACAGGAGGTTGCTGCTAATACGCAATAATGTGTTTCAGCTGCAAAGATGTCATTTTTTTGATCAGTGCAAACATGCTTATTTCATCTCATGTGTTATAAGAAGTGCAGTCCATCATCTCTAGAGCAGCAAAACAAACCCCAAACAGCCCTTATCTCACTCCTTCACATCTCTTCACATACAGGGGTTGGACAATGAAACTGAAACACCGGCCAATATAGTGTTGGAGGGTTCTCGTCTATATCTGCACGGCATGATGGTCAATCTTCACTGAGTTTACATTCCATCAGTAAGATCAGAGTGTGAAGGTTGAATTAGCAGAGCAATAGCACTGCTGTACATAAAATATTGCAATTCACACAACATAATTGGAGACATATCAGAGTTCAAAAGAGGACGAATTGATTATGTGCATCTCACTGGCTCATCTGTGACCAGGACATCAAGTCTTTGCTGTGTATCGAGAGCTACCGTATAGTGTCCAGAGTAATGTCGGCATACCACCACACAATATAAACCACATTCAACATGAGTAACTGTTGACGCAAGAGGAAGCTGTCTGAAAGGGATATGCAGGTACTAACCCGGATCGTATCCAAAAAAACAAAACCACAGCTGCCCAACTCATGCGCGCAGCTCGACTCTCCTGTTTCCACCAAAACTGTTTGTCGGGAGTCAATATTCATGGTCGGGCTGCTATAGCCAAACCTTTGGTCACTCGTGCCAGTGCCAAATGTCGGTTTCATTGGCGCCAACCGTGCAAATCTTGGGCTGTGGACAATGTGAACCATGTATTGTACTCTGATGAGTCTGTCTTCACTGTCTTTCCCACATCCGTGGGAGTTATGGTGTGGAGAAGTACCAATGAGGCTCAACACCCGGACTGTTGCGTGCCCAGAGTGAAACACGGGGAGGATCAGTGATGTTTGGGCTGCAATATCATGGCATTCACTATTGTGCTTGATGTGTGCGTCACTGCCAAGGACTACCAAACCATTCTGGAGAACCATGTGTACCTAATGATTCAAACATTGTACTCTAAATGGGGTGCCATGTATTAGCAAGATAATGCACCAATACACACAGCAAGGCTTGTGACAGAATGGTTTGATGAACATGAAAGTGAAGCTGAATATCTCCCATGGCCTGCACAGTCAGCAGATCCAAATATTGTTAAGCCACTTTGGGGGAGAAGCAAGTCAGAAAACGTTTTCCTCCACCAGCATCACATAGTGAACTGGCCACTGTCCTGGAAGATGAAGGGCTCAAAATCCATCTGGCCACTGTGAATGACTTGTATCTCTCGTTCTTTCATTAATTCAGGCAATGCCTTTCATCAGTCAATGTTGTAAAAGTCATTTAATAGCCGTATTTTCTAATCTACATCAGAATATTTTTACTAAATAACATTTAATGTATATCACACTAACAGTAATAACCAAATGTTATTGCTGTTATCCTTAAGTCTAGAAAAAATACTACTGAACAGCCAAAATTCAAAAACAAAGAACAAAACGTGCTGTCAGCTAAGAAAACAAAACACTAGTAAGCGAGGAAGTTGATTATCAAGTCTTGGTTAGGTAGCTAAAATATTGCCTGTCCAGAACAAAGCACAATGTATTTTTTTCTGGTTCCTACTACTGGTTAAAAACAAAACGAAACAAAACCATTATGGAACGAACATCAAAATCTTTACATAACCTTCAACTGCCTGTGCGGTAACGGCTCTCTTCCATCAGTCCAGTTTCATGAGCCCTACGCTGATCGCATTAAACGCAATGGCGCAAGATCATGGCACAGTGTACAGAGCAGTGATATTAATTGAGTCCTTTTGAAGCTAGTGCAGCAGAAAGGGTATGTTAGTTAAGGATTAATAGCACGGCTTATGCAGATAACTCACCTTTTGTCTAAACCGGAGGGTTTTCGTGCATCTGTTCGGTTCGTGACATACTGAAGTGAGACTCTCCTCCGCCGTGCTTTCGGAGCGTCTCAATGCGCACAACGGCACGCAGCGGGTGATAATGAAAAACACACTGCGCCCCCCGCCGGACGATCTGATGCCAAATACAGGTTTGGGGTTGTTTTTGTCATGCAGCCCAGCTAAGTCGTGACACGTTTTGCCTAAAGTTGTCTTCTAGGCAATGAGAAATGGGATACAAATAAATGTAATGCACCTTATTATATTGCAGGATGTCTGCTATCAACTGAAATTATAAGACAGCATAACACAGACATAATATATGAGTTTATAAGAAAGGATTTACATAAGGAGTTACATAATAGTTTCTTAATAAAACTAGATGAGTTGTATCTTATATTGGACTGAAGAAACAAATGCTTTTTTTATTATAGTTTTCAATCATCAAGGTTGCAGGAAAATATGAAATGTTTCCCCAAACTTGAGAACATTTTCCAAACTGTGAGACGGTTTGTGTTTGTCTCTGCCAATGCTCCCTCAGATTCTTCTGAAATTTCAGGTTTCTCAAGGTCAACATTAACAGCTCACCTCAAAACACCTGACACACTTAACCCCAGAGCTCCCATTTTACAGAAAAATAATCTTCAGAGTTAGCGTTAAAATTACAGTTTTATACAGTGGCAATTCAAAAACAAGTTTGAAATGTTTTTAGATTTGGAAAAATTTAGCTTTGATATAAAATTCATTTTACAAACTAAAAAGTTTATAGCATTAAAAATCCTTATATTTTAGCTCACATTTTTATGGTCACTGTGATTTTATATTTTATTAAGACATGTTCCTGGATCAACATATTTTGTTGATCCTGAAACAACATTCCAGTCTGAAAATTTAGTCTTAACCCTGTTCCACCTACCCCTAAACCTAATCCTACCCATAACTTATCCCTAAAATCAGAGGGGAAAGATAGGTGAATAACACTGATGTAGAAGCACCTAACCCTGGTTGCAAGCCTAAACTTGACATAAACAGTAAACTTGTCCCTCAAATCTGATTGGTTGATTGGAATGTTGTTCCAGGATCAACAAAGATGTTGATCCAGGAACATGTCTTACTTGGCAAAATCACGGTGACCCATTTGGATAATGCTACATGTAGATTTGTGTACATGATAAAGCTTTACCATTATCAGTCATAACAGTAATCAAGTTCACTTTCATATACATATATCAGAAATCAGTTACAACCCAGCAAGACATGCAGAATAGAAACACAAAGTCTTGTTTTCAGCTTCACAACCTCAAGAGGTTTATTAAAAGGTTTCCCTCCCAAGTCCTTAGAGATCACTTCCCTCACACTAGCATGCAATGGGCTAATTAAAACTATAAACTCTTGTTTTTACAGAGAGCAATCTCAATCCACAGTTAAGATTAGTGTTGGTCAGTTCATTGTCAAATACAGCATTAACAGGTGAGGACATCTATTTTTATGGGTGGATATTGCATGATGCGTTTTCTATTGCCTAACTAGACAAAAGACTAAAAAGTTATTGAAACTATTCTAACCATGTGGGTCTGTATTACCACTTGACTATTTATCCAGTGTTTATACAGTTAATATTGTTCACAAATATCTTTGGTGATGTAATACTCTGAATGATGGCACTCATCCTTACAATGCAACATCCAATTAGACAGATGACCAGTAACAGGGTTCCTACACATTTTCCATTTCAAAATCCCTTACTTTTCCAGACTCAAATTTCCAAAACACTCTGCAGATTTTTCAGACCATATTTAACATAAATGCTTCATCCAAAACCATTTTCAGCATTAAATTTGGTACACAGTACAGGCATCTGTAATTCACCTATTTTATTTTTTTATTATTAGTTTTCTCTAAGTGATAACACGCACTTATATAAGAAACCTAAAAGGCTTTATAATCTTCATATATATTCACCTCTGACACATTAGTTTGATACCGTGAATGTGGTTTAATACTATAAATGTGATTTGTGGCACGACCACCAAAAAGCAAAGTACAGTCTAATTTAGATGATTGTTTGTTGATCCTTTAATTGTTGCTGGTTTGAGCAGCACACCCACGTTCTTTTAGTGAAGTTCAAAAGACTCACTTATGATAAAGACAAACAGGTTTGCAAAATGAAAATGTTCACCTTAAATGTTCGACAATCACTAAACTTTTGCCATAAAATCACTCTGCTTGTATGATATATTTTTTAGAAATTGTTAACTTTAAGAAAACAGAATAGGGGCAATAGTCTGGAAACATTTTTCCAAACTTGGAAATTACTCAAATCCCACTTTTTAAAACTGCGCAGGAACCCTGCAGTAACAACCTTGAGTACACTGCTTCTGTCTTATGACATGAGATTAATAAGAAACTTCAGACAATGAATGCAATCTCTTCCGGAAGTGATTATCATGAATCAGAAAATACAAGGTGATAAGTAACCAAAGTCAACAGAAATAAGGCAAGGACCACTTTGTGGGATTTTTACAGATTTATTTGCGAAACCAATGAAAGCTTAGAATCGGAGCTTCTGGAAGAACCATTTGTTCTTGCCTGTCTTGTACCTGTAAAAGAAAACATTCATTGTCATCACTGATTCACCACATGTAGGACAATACATGCTTATATTAACAGTAGCAAAGCAATTATTATGTCCAGTGCACAACAAGATCAGACTGTTCCAACACTCAGCTTTTTGAACAGAAGCTAAAGTTAGCAGGCTTTGGATTTTGTGACCACAATGCCATGAGTCAAATTCTGCCACAACACTTTTTCTGGATCAAATCTAGGAAGCCAATTATATGATGTCTGTGCACTACACTATAGAATGAGAAATATCTAATCCTTTATGTAAAATGTAAGCATTAAATATTAAACATCCAATTTAAAGGTAATTGTAAAATAAAATAGTTCAGATGTATCTGGTGACAAACACATACCTCTCCTCAAACTTAACCTTGGCCTCTCTCCTGGCTTTGCGCTTCAGAGCAGGATCCCTGAAAACATCCTTGTTGACAACAGTTTTGTCCAGAGGAATGTCAACAGAGTATCTGAGGAAAGATGATGCATTGATTAGACAAACAAATGTACATAATTAAAACATGCCTTGTGATAGTCTGCATTCATTACACAGGGAAAAGGAAAAATGTGCCAGTCATGACAGAGACAAAACATGAACTCTGAACAGCAGAGCACACCAGAGATGCCGCAAATTAAAGGGTTAGTTTGGAACAACCTGAGGGTAAGTAATGACAATTTTCATTTTTGGGAGAACTATCCTTTTAAGTCCTTAAACCTGTTATGGCTTTAACATTTTGGCTTCAAGAAGAAATGGAGTGGGCAAGTAGAGCCAAAGTGACTTCAATTCACTGATTTGCTCTCATATCCTGGTTGCAACTGCAACACATTGTGTTGAAACCCTATATTTGTTTTTAAAAATTCCCAATATAGGTAAACCCCCTAAGCATATATTAGTGGTAACTGCATTTAGTTCCATCCATAAAGCAGCACATTCAATCACGAAAACTGTACACGATGATCAGTAAGGTGCACTGGGATCATAAATAGTCCACCAACAAAACCATAACCAAAACCATACTTCAACCTGAATCATTCATCAAAGAGTTGCATCTATTTAAACTACTGTTCAACTTTGTGATTAGTAGGACATTAAATTGATCAAAAGTGACTAAGATATTTATAATAGTACAAAGATTTAATAAATCTAAATAAACGCTGTTCTTCTGAACTTTCTATTTAAAATAATCCTGAAAGGGGAAGAAAAAAAAAAAATCAAGGTTTACACAAAAATAAAAAGTATCATGACTGTTTAACATTGATAAATGTTTCTTGAGCAGAAAATTAACATTTAAAATGATAATATCCCTAGGGCTGCCCTCAAATAAAGATTTCTGTAGTGGACTAGTAGTCTTTCATTTAAGCAATTAGTCGACTAATCGAATGTGTATATAAATTAATATGCTGTATAATTCAAAATAATGAGCCTTTAATTGCCTATAAAAAAAAAAAAATTCATGGACTAATCAGCATTCAAGCGCACACATAAAGTTTGCCAGTGGCAAAAGTAATGATTATGATTACTTTCTAAACATTTTAATAATTTATTGATGTTTTCGGCTGTAGAAATTAAGTGACAACGCTGACTTGTCATTCACAGAGACCAACAAGGCAGAAAGCGCACCCTGTTTTATTTTACGAAGACAATGATTTCTTGTTATTGTGAGTTTACACAAATAAAAGTAGACTTTTACAGTTTCAAATAATGTACTACTCTGATCTGTATGAGCAAAAATGACAGTATTTTAAGTTGTTTCCACTGTTATCAGGGGGAAAAAATTGCATGTGATCGTACCAGTGCCTCTATGTCTTGCGGAGCGAGCATTTGCAAGCAATTCGTATGGAAGCTCAACTTCCATAGGAATTAACTGAAAACGCTTGCTTTGCTACACGCCAGTGGACAGGCACCATTATGAATGCCTATTTTACTTTTGCTTGAATTTAGGTGGGTTTATTATTATTCATCACAAAAAACAACAAATCAGTACAATGAGAAACTCTCTTAAATAGGCGCTTTTACATTTCACTTTGAAACTAAATCTTTCTTTATCATTTTATCAGTCAGGAGTGTGGCAAAATTGGTGAAGGTGAAATCTGACTCCTGCTGTTGATCTGTGCTGTGACTCTTGTTCGGCTCACGCTGAATTGAGCAGATGTGCTGTTTTTAATTGTAGTGTCTGTTCTCTAACTGAACTAAATAGTTATTACTATAAAAAAATCAAAACGACAGTGGGGAGGTGGGCAAGTGATGTAACCGGTGTTGCGGCTGAACACCTGTAACACCATTAACACCGACTATCGCAGCAAGCCTAGCGAGCAGCTATGTAAAGTTGCTACTACTCACATGTTTCAAATGATACGCTATATTTGAGGTCGATGGATGATAAGCGAAGCAATTAGTGATCTGTCTCTCACTGCGTGACTTCGCCACAAGATTTTTTTTGCTCTGCAACTAACCGACTAAAAAAATTTTTGGTTGACTAAGCCTCTTTTAGTCAACTAATGATTAGTCGAAAATTAGGGGGCAGCCATAAATATTTCACAGTATTACCAATTTCATTGTATGTTTGTTTAAATAAATGCATCTCATATGAGAGCAAGCGTTGCTCTAAACCTGTATGAATTAATGCAGACATCCCTCTGTCTGTACAGGATGTACATACCTGGTTGGCATGAGGTGGTTGTAGTTGAACACTTTGACAAAAGCCTTGATTTTGGACCTCTTGGCAACCTTCTTCTTGCCCATGGTTGCTGTGACTTTACGAGGATAACGGTCGATGCCTGCGACCAGAGCGTGGCTGTAAGGACGGTCTGCGGTGCCATCATCAATGTTCTGAAAGGAAGAATAAAAAAATAAAATAAATTTTACAAATATACAAACACTGAAGATGTTATGATTCTATACAAATTGTAACCACAGAAGCCATCTTTTCCTGAAGATGGAGAGATATCAAAAAGTACCTTGACAATCACAGCCTTGCGTCCGGCATAACGTCCAGCCAGGACCATCACCACCTTGCCAGGTTTCATAAACTTGCCCATCTCTGAAAAACAGGAGTTTGCATATGACATTAGCTTTAAAAGCAAAACCAGAATACAAGACACTAAGTAACATTAGCACAATACAAGCAGCTTATATCGCCAAAACCGTTTTGATAGGCAAAATAATAATTATCTGAAGTTATAATTAAACTGATGCTATAACTTGTCTCTTAGGGGCAGCAAATTTATAAGACTAGATATGGCAACTTACAGCACTATGCTAACTGGCAATTATACAGCTGAATTAAAACGACAAGAGTTGGAACAAATATCTTAGCCATTTCACAATTTCATCATCTTCACATATTCATTTGTATATCGCACAGGAGTAATAATAAACGTATGTTGCCGCTAGTTTCTCAGCTATCATGCACGGGCAGGAAAGCTATCATGTTAGAAGTAGGCAGAAACGGAGTGGCTAATAAACCTATCATCTCCCAGTCTCAGCGTAATATTCAGACAATAATCACTTTAAATAGTCGACAGGGATATTCTCTCTATAAGTGACATGAAAGAAACCTCGTAGATTTTATTTCTTTATCGATGTTTGTGGATTATTTTCTCGTGTATGAAACTTACTGATGGTGCTCTATGGCCGACGACAACAGGAAAGGAAGTAGAAAGAGCGAGCGTGACCCTTGACACCCGCAGAGAGTGACGTATTTCCGTCGATTTGTAATTTGGTGTACACTTTGGTAAAACAAAATAAATGTCACCCTCTACTGCAGTAACTATAAGTAACATACAAGTATCGGATATGCGATGTACTCAGGTTTGGGCAAAAATAAGAAATGCCTTCCTTTTAATTTATGTGTGTGAAATTAAATTCAATAGCGATTTAGTTACAATTCCAAGAAATTTAACGAATAAAAATACATAATAAATGGACCATAAAATTATATATATATATATTATTTTCATAACATTTTACTTATTGTATTATTGTAATTGTTTGATAATTATTATTTTATATCTAATGTTTATGGAAATACCTCAAACATATGATAACATATTTAACTTTACAACCATTTTACAGTTCTACACCTTACCACTCAATTCCACTCAAATATATATATATATATATATATATATATATATATATATATATATATATATAATTATGAGAAGAGAGAAAGTAATAACTGGAGAGAATGTGACTGCACCAGATTCAAAGAGCATCAAGAACATTTAATCCATTAACTTACTGAAAACCATAATTACATCCAAAAATGATGGCACATTTTTTTTTTTTAAAGGAATGTAATTGACACTGATTTGAAATTATTAAAAGACTATTTATGTCTAAGTAGAAGTACAAAGATCATTTCTTGAATAGAATTGATGGGGGAAAACAAACAGATCACATCAAAATAGAACATATTCAGGTGAAAGTATTTTTTTAAAGAAATAAAAGAAAGTCATTAAATAAAAAGGGTTAATTAAGCAACGCTAATGAATTCCTCCATATTCTAATAGTACAGAGAAATACTTTGAATACCGAAACCATTTCCAAGATATGGTAACAAACAGTCCCTTTTTCCTGCATGAAGGTTTCAGTAAATTGTGGAATCAGAATGTGTACAGTAGCAGGATACAATTTCAAGGATTATACATTCAATAATTCAGAGCAGTAAACAAGGATTGACAAGACATGGAAATAACAGGTATTCAAGCAGAGCCTCTTAACACTGGCATAGCATAACAGGCCATAAATAATTCAGTCAGCATCAATGCACAGCATATCAGTTTCATATTCAGCGATTGTGTTTGATGCACTTACTCTTCTAGCAGCGAACAAGCAGCACTACCACAAGATCAGTTTTACAGAGTGTCAACTGGCTGAAAGGGGCCAGTTTGTGGATAGAAGAATCCAGTGATTTACAAACACCAATGAGCATCTCTTCGTTTTTTCAGAATGACCTGAGTGCGTTGATTGACCTAAGTGAGGTCTCACCAGCATGCATGATCTCCTCAGAAAGCGATACGAACACAAAGAGCAGCAATGACCCAGATATGATATGTACTATCCCAGTGTTTGAAATGTAATGGCATTAAATAATGCAAAAGAAAACCAATCTTAAAAGAAAACCATCTTCAGGAAATGAGCGCACTTGGCTACATAATGTTTATAACAAAAAATGTATTTAAACCATTAAGTTAGTGTGCGTGTGTGTTTTTGTAGTGTATGTTATACAGTACGTATACTGTAGTGCATCTCAAACATATGCAATGGCCCTTGAAAAGAGTTCAAGTAGTAAATCATTCTTCTACATAGTGTAATATGGTTGATTTTGGTAAAAGCTAGACATAACAAACCCCATCAAAGGTTACATGGAGGCAGTCACATACTCAGGGTCACTAAACTGAGTACATTTCCTTTGAGTTGTGACCAATGCAGCATATTAAAACCTGCCCTCTTCAGTTTAGAGGAGACTGGAGGCATCTGAGCCAACAGCAACACAGAGTCTCAAAAAAAGTGCACAAGTTGCTTCATTTCCATTTTTTAATTACAGTGTACTTGTTTTTTTCTGGGAATATGATTTGAACTTCTGAATAAAGAAAAATAGTATTACAGAATATATTTTCTGTCATCCCTTTTCCTCATCTTGCCAAAATTACCAAAAACACTTTTGCTTAGAAAGCATCTTTGATATTTTTCAGCTGCCTGACAGCCAAGTCTACAGGAAGGCTGAATTTGAGATGGCTGAGGCGGCCCAGGATGCGCAGGGCACCTTCAAACCCTGTCTGGGCCATGTAGCTCCAGGGCTGGTAGTGTGAGTGTATGAGCGTCCCAGACTTACACAGCAGATTGAACCAGGACACGAGCCTTTGCTCATTGAGGGCCATGCACACTAAAGCCTTAAACTCAGAGTCTGCACTACGTTTGAATCGTCCGTGCTCTTTTAGAACTGTATGAATGGCCCATAACAGAGACTGCTTGGGTGTGATTGTCACAGGACCGCCCCCTACGGGCAAACTGAAGGATTGAGAGAGCTGTCGGGCAGGTGATTCCACGAACGCCTGGCCGTTTTTGGAATGATAGTACCTGACGAAAAGTTCCCAAGGATGCAGGGTCTGAGGAGAAGGGCTGAAGGGCAGCAGGCAGGAAATAGGAGCAAGGACCAGGCTCATGCCCTGAGAAGGAGCGTATAATCCGTGGGCCAGCAGGTCCCGGAGCGCCATGGCTAGCTCTTTACGCACCAAAGCGGTGAGTTCGTCCCGAGGTCCTCCTGGCGACAGGCAGGCGGAGTAGCTGACCACGTGTTCCTCCTGCGAGCTGGGCTGTTGGCGGGAGGCTTGCAGGCGCACACACTCTACGGCTCCTTCGAGTTTCTGCAGCAAGGGGCCGTAATCTTGAGCTTCGGCACCCTGAGACCACACGTTCTGGGGCACGTGGCCTGCAGCGCATCCGAACTGGCTCAGAGCAAAGATCTGCAGAACCGCCAAGGCTTTCTGGATGAGCTGAAGCCCGGTTTCCCGCATCCTCTGGGCTTGTTCGGGATCCACTTTGGATGGGGGAAAAGAGATTTAAAGGTACACGTCTTAGCTTTAAAATCTAATAAAATGGTATTATAAAGTGAAGTGTAATTACCTCGCTTCATCCCTCCAGTGGCTCCAGTGTTTGGTCCTCCAGCTGCTTGGGCCTGCTGGCTCTTCACACCATCATTTAACAGAGGGTTCCCCACTTCATCTGCAATAAGCAAGATCAGGACAGTGAATCTAAATGTATTAATTTTACTCTAAATAAGCACATCAAACTCAAAGATAACAAGGTCAGGATTTATGCATAAAGAGAAAAATTAGCATCACATCTTCAGCCCTAAGTAGACCTCCTCACCCTGTATGAAGTTAATGAACATCTCCAGGTCTCTGATTTGAGTCTTGAGCTGCTCAACCAGCTGCTCTTTGACTCGAGCTGGGTTGACTATCTGAGCTATGGCAGCGTCCACTCTCTGTCGGAGCTCCTCAGGTGTGAGGTTCCCAATGTCTTCATTCAGGTTCACGTCCAGCTTCTTAATTAGCTCATCAATGATCACCTACAGTATTATAATGTACAGACACTAAATAAAATGCCCCAACAATGATCTTAAGGGTAATTATATTTACATCTTCAAATGACTTTCAGAATGATGTCAATGGTAAGAGAGAGTATTATCAGACATACCCTCTGTCTCTCCATGACGACAGACTGAGGCAGTGAGTCATAGCTGCCCTCCTGGTAGGCGAAGCGTTCCAGGTCGTCGAGTTGGGTCTTCAGCTGGAAAATCAGTTCCTTCTGCTTCTTTCTCTGAGCTTCCAAGCGCTCCCTCTTCTCCCTTTCACTCTACATATTATAAAAGAATAAACACACAACTTACAGTCAACCTTAAAATAACCAGAGTGTTTACACTGTAGCTAACTGAAGACATTTGCATATGCTCTGAAGAAGGATAATGAGCTTTTAATTGGTGTGCTTCATTTGGCTTAGCTTTGCTTATCCAGAACTGCAATGCAATTCAGAATAGACTTAACTATGGTTTTAGTTTAACCATAATCCTGTAAAGCGTATACATTTAATAGGCTTTAAGGTACAACATGTAACTGATTAATATAAAAAAGAAAAAGAGACCAAACCAAGTGTCATCTTAGAAATACTTAAAGTAAACACTAAAGTTCAAAGAAAAGGCTGTGCAAGGGTCATGCTCATACTATAGTACTCACCAATTCATCCTGCAAGCAAAGTGTGCAGAGGAGGAAATAAAGAGAAAGGAAAGCATTTTAATGGCAGTAACAAGATACTCTAGCATATGAGAAGGAACAGGAAGAAATACAGCGAAAGAGTGACTTTCAAATGTTCCTTTTGCAGTGTTTATTGTGATTTTATCACAATACTGTGCTGATTATTTTAAAGGGTGTGTTGACAATGTGCTGAATAACACTAAAACAAGCTTTTTAACAAAAGAGACGTAGACAAATTGAATGCTGATTCCTGAGGGCAAACACAGGGACATTGTATAGGCTGATTATGTGTGGGTGGGAGGGGGTTTGTCTTATTATTGGTAGGTGTATCACAGGTGCATATTATTAGGAGCTATTGAGGGGTATTGAAGCAGGCCTATTGAAAACAAAACTAAACTGATGACACTGGTTTTCAAACTGGGGTCCATGGAAAAGTTCAGAGAAAACAGAGTAGAAATAAGTAAGATTACAAAAAAATAAATATAAATTAGATTAATAAATACAATTAAATAAATAAATAAATACAAAGAATACATCTAACAGTACAGTACAATAATGAATAGGAAAAAAACTTAAACTAAATATTTTCCAAATAATATTTTAGACATTTTTATAATAATATAAATAATATATTGTACAGTATAAACTGTCTTTATACAAACTAGGCTTTTATGATGAGGATGATCATATTTGGGGGTCCGTGCCCATGGCATCTAAACAATTGAAATGCCCTGCTGTAGGCTGCATGCACACACATCAAAACACTTGTTTTGAGCCATATTTGAGATCTACCTGCTGGGAAAGAAAACAGTTTAAGCCTGTTTGCTGAACTTGGTTGGTTCCAGCTTGGCCAAGCTGGTTTAAATCCCCAAAACAGCAGGTGTTGTTAACTGACTTAAGCTGGTCTAGCTGGACCCCCAGCCTTGCCAACCTGACCAGCTATAAAGTGCTGCTCACCCCCTTCAAAAGACTAGTCTGACCCCACTGAGAAACCAGCTAACTATCTTAGGCTGGTATAATGTGTTTTTCCCCTTGCAGGGTAGAGATAGCATCCACCGCGACAGAAAACAATGAAACTCACTGAGTTTTCCAGCATCTGAGCATCCTGTGCTCTGCACCCGATGACATGAGGGCATCCTTTGAAAGCAAACTCCTCCAGCTCCAGCAGCATCCTCTCTTTCTCGTCGCTCTGCGCGTGGACGATCTGTTTCAGTCGAAACTGCACTTGAGCGAAGTGAGACGTTAACGCGAGGAGCGATGAATTCAACTGCTCCTGCTCGTCCTCTAGCTTCCGCAGCCTGGCTACCATGTCTGCATCGCTGGACGACAGGGAACCAACCTGCGTGCCCCTCTTCCACTGCTCATCCTCTGGGTTGGCCACGGCTCCCACGGGCGCCCAGCGCTCCCCGGCTCCCGCGAAGGCAGCTTCGCTGTCGGAAGTGGACAGATCCTCCGTCGACATCTGATTGACAGTTGAAGTAGACAGCCTGGCTGCCCTTTCACAGAAAACAACTTCGATCAACTTAATTGATGCCCAGTTTTTTTAATGTGAATTCAGAATATACGCAACTACTCCTTCTGCAGGTGTAGCGCAGTGTAATACTTACGTCTTCAAAAAACATTGCAACGTAATCGAAACGACTAAGATCTTGCTGCAATATGGAACCAACGCACCAGAGTTCCAACCGACCTGCCGTTCTATCCAGATGTTCTATGTATCAACGAATGTGTGGGCAGGATGTTTACGTCAGTGCGTAATGACGTAAGCGAAACGCACAGTTAAATCGACGCCTTTACAGTTTGTAGAGCGTTTCTGTCCATATTTACTCTTTCTTCCATTCTCTTTCTGTTTGTTTTAATGCAACGCCCTAAGTGTCAGTGGGCTGGACTGCGTGCCAAACACACCCTATGACATTTCTGCCCCAGCATTGATTTTTATTACTGCCATCATGGCATGAGAGAGACATGGCCAGGGTTCAGTGGTCAGTTATGGGTGTCCTGCTGCCCTCTGCCTGCAGTGACATGCTACAGTTAATCAACAATTATTATTAGTAGTAGTTTCCAGTTCTTTCTTACTGCTCTGCAAAAAACAAACAAACAAACAAAAAAGTTAAAATTCTAAACTGGTTGACCACTAGGTAAGAAAAGCAAATAAGCTTAGGCTGGTTCTTTCTTTCTTTCTTTCTTTCTTTCTTTCTTTCTTTCTTAATTACCCAGAAAGTTACACAAGCACAAGCAGTATTTATGATATAATACAGGAAAGACTATGTATCAAAATGTATTTGTTAAGTCCCTCAAAAAACTTGACCTGCATACAAATTAAATAAATGATGGAAAAACTGGGTGATCAGTCATAGCACATAGAATATAGAAAAACGTTCCTGATCTGTCAGTCACTTCGACGTTGTGTCGATGTGAAGACACTAGAGGTCGCACTTGGGAGCCCGAAACCCCTCTGATCATAGACATTCTTTCTTTATTAGAAAGGAAGGCACTCCAGGACCCCCGTTCTGGCCCTTCTGTTGTCAAGCACAAGACCGCGGCGGCAAGTGCTGGAGGCAATTTGGGGGCTTCAATGGAAGCATCAAAGCCACTGGAAGGCAAGCCTGCAACCTTTAGCCAAAAAGCGTAACGGTTAATGCTAACTGACGGTACGGGTGAGAGGAGTTTTGAACGGCGACGCTATAGGCTGAGAGGTGCCGCACGTGATTCAGTTTGCCGTTACGCTTTCTCCAATGGTAAGGAATACAGATCCTCTCATCTCCCTATAATAATACGATCTCTGGAAGCATTTCTGCCGGATGGATGGATGGATGGATGGATGATTCAGCCAAAGCCACTTGAAGGCAAGCCTGCGACCTTTAGCCAAAAGAGCATAACGGCTAATGCTAACGCTCCGCCTCTGGCGGTATGCAGGGAAGGAGACCAGAGGCTGTTTTTTGAATGGATGTCAATGGATGAGAGGCTTCACTATGCTGATTAAACAGCTTTTGTGGGGAAATAGTCAATCATTTAATTAACCGACAACCTGTTTGCTAATCTTCAACATGTTTTACATTAAACAATACTTTCGTTGGGAAGTATATGTAGATTTTAGCTTGATAAAAATGTATTTTTTTAAGAGAAGGCAGACTAGGGAATGTTGCGACAGGTTGGACTCATTTACAGCATTACCAACAACAAACATGCCGCATTACTGTTTAACAGATAGAACAATAGATGTTGTGTCAAATCCACTGGAAGGCAAGCCTGCAATCTTTAGCCAAAAAAGCGTAACGGCTAATGCTATCTGGCGGTATGGGCGGTACGCAGTTTTGAACGGCGACAAGTTAGACGTTACGCTTTCTCCAATGATAAGGGATACAGACCAGAGACTGTAAAAAAAGATGGACGACGCGACACCGCCAAAACCACTGGAAGGCAAGCCTGCAACCTTTAGCCAAAAAAGCGTAACGGCTAATGCTGATGCTCTGCCTCTGGCGGTACGCAGGGAAGGAGACCAGCGGCCGTTTTTTGAATGGATGTCAATGAATGAGAGGCTTCACTATGCTGATTAAACAGCTTTTGTGGGGAAATAGCAAATCATTTAATTAATCGACAGCTTGTTCGCTAATCTTCGGCATGTTTTACACTAAACGATACTTTTGTTACTTTTCGTGCATTATGGGTATTCTCTACCCATTGAGTTTACGGCTGCATCCAAAAACCTAGGCAGCTGACTTGTTTCCTTGCTGCCCTATCAGGCAATGATTTGCCTTTGTGCATACAGGCACCTCACGAAACTGATTTCAGACAGACTTCTGAGGCAGCGTAACAGTTTAATGATCTACAGCAAAATAGCGCGAACTTCGGTGAGAACTAAACAAATATTTAATTACTACAGTAGTAATTTCTCGCTAGAAATGACATCAAAAGTGGAAAATGTTGGTCAAAAACGTACATTTACACACAAACTGACCAGCAAACGCAACTTTCAGACGCCATCTTTATTTTTCTAGCTCAGCTGTCATGGTGCGTTCACACCAGACGCGAATGAAGCGTTAAGCGCGAGTGATTTACATGTTAAGTCAATGCAAAGACGCGAATAGACATCCTGCGGGGCGAATAGAGCGTTTCGGGCATTTGACGCGCGTAACGCGTGATTCGCGCGAGTTGAAAAATTTGAACTTTGGCGAAAATTCGCGCCGCGTCAACCAATCAGGAGCTTGCTCTAGTAGTGACGTGATTACGACGTAGCGAGAGGCGGCAGAAATCCGAAACAATGGAGGACAAAATCATCTTCGCTGTATACATCTTCATACTTTTATAGAAACAGGAATAAAAAGGATCTTGCTTAGAAGAAAGTGAGTGAGGAGTTCGGACAATCTGGTAAGTTGTAAAAAACGCTCTTTACTCAATTTGAGCTATATATATATATACATACACACATTAAGACTACAAGCTAGCTAAAGCCGGCAAATTGAGCTTATTCGCCGTATTTTACAACTACTTTCCCGCTGACGAGTTGATGTGTTTATTCAGAGGAAGTGTGCAGAAACGAGACTGGAGTCGCCTGGCAGAAACCCCTCTCATGGTGCGAATTCGTGTCTGTTGTGAAGTGAATTTCACACGCGAATGAAGTGAGTAAACTCAAAATGTTCAAGCGTCCAACTGCGCGCGAATAGCGCGATTTATTCGCGCAAGTCGCGTCTGGTGTGAACGCCCCATCACAGAATGGAAAGCACAGGATTGTGGGATATCAAAGGCAGCGAAGGATACATCTATCCTGCCTTCAAAAATCGATCAGAGAAAGGTATCTCAGGAAACGAAGTGAACCTAACACTGGATTTGGACGTGCCTTGATGCCTTCCTACCTTGAAATGTGTCCTTCAAAGGCAGCATTTTCCAGTTTTCAGACGCAGCCTACATCGGTTGTACACTCGTTATTGCGGTGCATTGTGGGATTGAATGAGTGCACTCGACAACGTCCACTACAAATGGCTGTCCCCTCAAATAGTGCCCTATTTAAGGGTAAGTTATAGAAGGCGATTTCAGACACAGCTACTGTTTTAATGGCTGTATCCCAATTCAGAGGCTGCACCCTTCGAAGGAGGTTGTTAAATGAGACAGTCTAGCTTACAGAGGACTAAAACGGTCGCATTTGCGACTAAAAATATTAATTTGCGAGTTTTGCAGAGGTCTGCATTGGCGACCATACACATTCACACGTTATGACTAAAATTTGCATGTTATTTGCGTGTTCTGTGACCAGTAGCCTATCACATCATTCGCTGTGTTGACATAATTAAATGAGATGCTGCGTGTGAATGTTTCCCTGAGTTAGAGCGGCGAAATATGAACAGGTAGGGAAAAATTTCACACACCAAACAGACGCCAAAGAACTAGAGCTGATGAAAGCCGACTGTGTTGTTGACTCGCGTCGCCTGCGTCGGTGCAAAACAGCTGCATTTAAACACCCCGTTCTGCTCCTGCGTTAAGGAGACAACTGCCTATTTCTTCATATAAATTTGTCATTCAAAAGGGGAAACCGGCTCTACAGACTGCAGATACACACACAATGCAGCGCGTGCTTACCGTTTGAATATCAATCATGCTGATCACTTTCATTATTCCACTCCGCTCATGCTCATCAGATAAATTTAAGGTCATTAAAAGTATTCAATGCCTTAAACAGTGTATAACAAGAGTGTAAACAATCATTTTAAGGCGTCTTATATTTTGTGGATGGAAAAACAAATCGCGGTACTCCCTAATGTGATTATTATTAATTTCATTAAATGAATGTGAGCGCTGCATGTTTTAAAATCAACAGATGGCGCTGTTGCGTGTTCTTCAGAGCAGCTCGCATTCAATGATTAGCGCACATTTGTCAACCGATTTCTTATGAACTAATGCTGATCAATTATCACAAAGTTTACTTTATATTATTTATATTATATTGTGTTGTAAACGGTTGTAGCAACGTAGTTTTTTAATCCTCATCTGAACTTGAATGAGCAGCAAAAGACATTTCAAAATAAGAGTCCCGCTGTATTTCAAAGTAATCAAAGTCAAGCAGTATGTATATCAGTTGCCCCTGTTTGTTATTTGGTTACACAAACCAAATTTAATATATTTATATATTTATTTCCATTTATTTATATTTATTTTCATTTGATTCAAAGTAAACTAATGTAGCTTCAGGAAGGAAGGACTAAGAACATTATTTGACACATATTCAATATAAAGATTTTACTAGCATCAGGGTTATTATAGTTAACTAAAACCATTAAATACATTTCTTATTGCTTGAAATAAATGTTAATACTAAAATAAAAATCTATACAAACTAAACAGCCATGTTTAAAAACAAAAAAAATATATAAAACAAAAATAAAAATTAAAACTTAACAAAAAATGAAAGCAGAAAATATAAAAATCTAATCGGTGTAACGCAGAGTTGAAATGTTGTTGCCCAGAAAAACACATGTGTGGAGCTCGAGGAAATGATGCACGTGAGGCGAGAGCTGGCGTGTATTTTCCCCAGGTTTAATAAAATGACTTGTACATCGTCACACTCGTCCGCATACATGGGGATGAGTGAGAGAAAAGGATCCAAATAAACATTCAACTTAGGTCACAAATAGAAAAAGGAAAATAAAAGGGAAAAGAGTACAAAGTCGATAGAGCGGTTATCTCTTCTGCTCACCGTTCACGTTCTCTTACAGACGCACACACTCAATGCACATGCGCAGTTCACAATCTACCACAAATTATTGTAAATGCTCTAAGTGACCGTTACATCGGATTCAAAATATTAACAAAAACTACAATAGTATTAGGTGAAAATAGTGACATTCATTTCCCAGAAAAGTCACAAGATGAAAAAGCTGAAACTGTAAAGGGGACATATATAAACACAACAGGATGACTAAAAGTAAGTGATTTTAAAATTTTAAGTTCATTGTTGTGTGGCTCTTAAAAAAATATTTGGCACCTGTTTTTTCCCCCTATAGGAGCCAATGGCTCCTTAATGATTTTTTTTGTCTGGAGCCCTGCAATACAGTTTTAAAAGATCCTGCTGTCACCTGTGCACAATGAATTCTGGGGTAGGCAAGGCAGAGAAGGATCCATCTGTTGCATCCTTCATTTCACAGGAAACGAAAGATGCATTCGGAGGCCGTATTTGCAGGAGCCTTCGAACTGGGACAGCCTTCGTCAGGCTCAAATCGAAGGATGGAGCCTCTGAATTGGGACGCAGCAAATGAGTGAGCCATCAAGTTATTTATTCATTCAGTAATGAAGCAAGTGGCTGTATTCATGAATTGGCCATTGAATCATTGTCTTCATTTGTTCAAACATTGGAACTTTGCAAAATAGAGCAAACAATACTAACAATACTGTGTTTAAAATCTACATCACCCTTTTGTTTGTTGAGCTGTTGTATAAAATCAATAATGTCACATTTGCAATCATGTAGATATTTGCATTTGCAAAATTGCATTCTTGCTCATATTATCAACATTGAAAACAAGAACTCACACAGGGTATGTTTTTGTATCAAAGAGAGTTTGAGTCTTAATCGAGCACGGTCTGTCTATATATGTTCGTCATGCTAGTAAGTGCTGAATCCCCACTTTTACAAAAGTACATCGTTGAGAACGGCACTAATGTAGTGCAATTTGCTAAGGCAGCATACTCTGCACTCAGTCTATCAGATGCAGTCAGTTTTGACTGCAAAAGATGAGGAAATCAATTGGGTGGCATGTATTGGACCGTTTACGGCATTTTGCCTGTTAGAAATACATGCTCGGTTTTAATGCTATTTTAAGGGGTACACATGCCCCAGTTTGGGAACTGCTAGCCTAGAAAGCACGCAAAGAGCGCTAGCTTTATAAACACTAAAAAGCTGCCACTTATCTCAGTTCATGGTGAGCACAAACTTCCGTTATACTGTACAACTTAAACACCTCTCTGATTGGCCATTGTGTTCAAGAAATCAACACATATGTCTGTGACTGGCTACATTGCTCAATACTGCAAAACACACTCTCCAAAATGGAGATCGTTTCCCAAATCTGTTTTGCTATTATTTGTTTTAGCTGATCAGGTCAGTTGCACTGATGCTCCTAAATATTTTTCACAGTGGCATGCTGTAATTTTCAATCACAAATGCACCATGGAGGACTTTTGCCCAGCAGTTCTCAATGGTGAAGAAACAGATAGAAGTGATAAAATATTGCAGTGCAACTCGGCTGCCAGAGTAGGCCATCTGCCCCAACCGAGGCCCCCTGCTAGAAGGTCATGCAACTGGCCCTCCAGCCAGTGCTAAGAACCCCAGACGGGCTTCAAAGCGCTCCTGGTAGGTGACACACACATTGTCGATGCGTCTGGCTCTCACCCTAACGACAGCCATACATCGAGCGCCTACAGCATAAGCATTATAGAAGCGAGTGCCTCCTAGTCCCAGCTGCAGTCTGGCAAATACAAGGTGTCCCGAGGACTTGAAGCTTCCTCAACCATTACAGACAGATACTTGGAGCAAGGTAGATGTCTCAACATCTTTACAACCTCAGCCACAAGATATGGAAGTGAAGTTTCCTGACGTGGTGGCCTCTGCTTCGCCTCACCACGATGCATCCACCATAGGTATGTCAAAAACTGTTGTTCCCATGGTGCCCCTTGGTTAGAGATAGGAAACCGTGGTTAGCACTTCCAACCCATCGCGCTGGTTCATCAGAACAATTTGACTTGGCTGCGCGGTTTAATTTGACACTTGCACAACCAGGTTCAACTGCCTCCTTTTTGCCTTGGTGCAAAGCGAAGGCACTTCCATCCTGTGCACGGAGATCACGGTTCTTCGAAAGGACGCAAGCCTGTCCCTCCTGGGGAGATAAAGGAAGGGTTTCACAGCACTTACTTCATAATACTGAAGAAAGGTGGTGGGTTGTGGCCAATATTAGATCTGTGAGCATTTAGGCCCTGCATAAGCGGGGCCTACATAATTTTGACATGCGTTCAACATCAAGATTGGTTTGCGGACACATACTCTCATGTCTCATTTCTCCCTCAGTGCAGACCATCCCTATGGTTTTGTGTCTCACCTCAGCACAAACCTAAATGAGTGGATGCCAAGCCACCTCCTTTCATGCCTGTATATCCAGTGGAGTGGCATGCAAATACCACTCGCCATTTGCCATTGGCCTTTTCTGAAGTATCAGATGTGTTTGGGGCTCCCAAATACGACCCCTAGTGTCAGTACGTTGACACAACGTCTCATTCCCTCCATCAGGGAACAGAGGTTACAACAGTAATCAAGACGTTATTTGACAGTATTTGTCTACTTATTTGTATTTATGCTATATTTTTTTTAAAATACAAAATAAATATTAAATAAAATTTATATATTTTATTTTTAACCATTTTAATAAATTAATGTAAATTTGAAAAAAAAATGGAATAAATTTGAATTCCGATATATTTCAAAGTAAAAAAAAAAAGAAGAAAGAAATATACAGAAGATACAAAAGAAAATAGACGATTCTCTTTTATCTTTTTTTTTTTTTTTTTTTTTTTCTCTTTTAGAACTGACAAGGTTTCAGATTGGTAACATTTTTACTTGAAAAAAATCCTTTAGTCATCTGTCACAAAGCTCAATCAATATAACACAGGGCATCCGCGGGGCATTAAAAAGCATTAAAAGTCATTAAATGTATTTTGCGAAAATTAAGGCCTTAAATGGCATTAAAAAGCATTAAATTTTATTTCTACAGGCATTGCATTTTTTAGATAGTTTTGAAGAAAAATAATACTACGAGTTTATTTTGAATAAAGCCTAAATAATTGATTTGCTGTCGCAAAATATGTACATTGGTGTGGTACACACGGAACCAGTTTGGTAATTGCCTCCGGCCGGTGCAAAATTGCCGTAACGCCGTTTTAGGAGACGGAAGGTTGAATTAGTGTTGCCAACTTAGCGCCTTTTCAGGCCCCTTTTGCGACCTTTTTTCTAAGAAAGCGCGTTGTGACGAATATACTTGTTAACCTGATCTAGCTTCCGAGACCCCCCGGTACTACCGCACGAGCGCGAGGTCTTGCTTTCCTGCCGCAGGCGCACCTCTGGTTCAGCAGCGCATTCAGTTGAGGCTGTGCGCTCTGTCAGAGAACAAATAAAATATACTATTGCTTCTAACCTGAGTGATCATTTTACGTGTACATATAGCCAAAATCACAGCAAATGCCTTTATCTTATGTGTAGGCCTATGGTGATTTTGTCAGACAACGTCTCGATTATAAATCAGGATTTTTGTGCTGGTTTAACATGTCAGGGCTCGAACTTTACTTTCCCGACCGGACAAGGACCTGATTAAAACGTCAATACCAAAAAAAAAAAAAAAAAAACAGCAACTTGGGAATCACCAAAACGCGAGTATGACTGATTTTATTACATTTAGTGTAAAGTGGCGATCTATAGTGGATAATAAATCCATTTCTCGAGGAGAAATTCAGTTAAACATACTGTGGTAAAAATTCAAAATGTGGAGTTTTTGTAACTTGATACTGGTAAGCAAAATCACACAACCAAGAATGCTGTTTCCCTAAATAGGCTATCACGATTAAAAACGTGACACTGATTTCATACAACAGTTCAGTTAACAAATAGTTAATATTAAGTCACTTACATTTTAGAAGGAACATTGACTGTTTTTGTTCTATTTTAGCAGCTAAAATAGTTTCAAACAAAGATCACAGCAGTACCAAAGCGCAACACTCAGCCTTGTTTTCATTACTGAATGATTCAGCGTTTTGAATGAATCGGTTGAGTCAAAGATTAAATGACCCATTCATAAACAACTGCCTCATTCTTGAATGAATCAGCCATTTGAATGAATCCTTTAAATGAATGAATCAATAACCCACTCATTAAGACGGTTACTTGCCGCCACCTACTGGTGGTTTAGTATCATTCCCCATTCCTCTGTATGTAATCTTAATGATCCGCGTTTCAGTCACCATTTCATATTGTCTGACAACAAAAACAGAAAAAAATATATAGATGAAACAATTTTATTGGGAATTTGGCTGTATTAAAATACATTATGTGAGCAAAAGGGTAGCAGCAGAGAAGTAAACAAATGTAAAGGGCTGACACTTGGCGTAAAGCGAATGCAACAGTGACATGATGAATTTTCTAATTGCCATATGTCGTCATCTATCGACATTTAGCGGCATATATATGGCATTAAAAATTAAAAAATTGGCATTAAAAAGGCATTAAAAAGCATTAAATTAGATTTGATGAAACCAGTAGAAACCCTGTAACAGTTAAAACCAGTAAGCATTTAATTCAGTAAAGAAGGCAATTACACAAATAAAAGTAAAGATCAAGACTTGCATAGGGAAGTTACACAGAAAATATGTTATCTGGTCTCTAAAGAGGTTTATTTAATGTTTTTCTTTATCCAGGGCAATGTAGTCATAATCACAAGACTGCATGATGTCAAGTCTGAAAAAAAATGTAACACGTAAACCAGAGAGGCCTGTGACATTTGTACATGGCAAATTATAATAGCCGGCGTTTGAATTGGTGTGTAAATTCAGCCACTAAAGATCATCTACGCGTCGATATGCGTTACATCTTTACACTATTTCATAGTCAAATTAATCTTCAGATAAACTGAGCAGTAACCAAAAAACTGGAACCTATGCAAAATTATGAACACTGTGTACACACTTTACAAAAAAATTATATTCTTAAAATGTACAAATGGCTCAATGGCCAAAACTTAGTATTACTGATAGACAATGGAAACTTAACCATCATAGTCAGCCCTCATCAAACTTTCCCCCGCTAATAAAATCAAACTTGTAGAGTAAACTGTCTGATTACCCCTGATTAGTACTTTGAAAATGTAAAAAATTTAAAATCTGACACTTAGACACTTTATAAGTAACCCAGGTGTTTTTTTATAGAGTTGTAGCTCGTTTCTTTTTGGAGAAGAACACCCTCCAGCTGTCCCAGTTGTTCCAGTCAAAGCCTACAGCTGGAGTACAAATTCCACCCGTGCCACATTTGTATCCAGCAGGGCAGCAGTGTTTCATATCATCACAGCACTCCGCCTTTAGAAAGTGATAACAAAGTAAAGAATGAGTGAAGGTAGAAGGACAAGAATAGGAATTTGACTAAGATAAACATTTACAGTTTGACTGCCATTTGAATTTACAGTAAAGTCAATAGAATTGAGATCAGTGTGCACATTTCCATTCACATATTCAAAAGAAATTCCTTCTTCGATGCAGCTACTGTACACTGGAACTCTAAATGAAGATCTTTAACACATTCTTAATTTAATTCTTTTTTCTGAGACACTCGGCTGTGGCTTTTGGCCACCAATGTGGGCAAGTGGGACTCTTTCCACATACAGCCAGGCTCATATAACCACAACCATAATATACTGTCATATGGTTAAAACAATGAACAACTATTTGCTAATGGGGGAAAAAAAAAATGTAATTTAAGATTTATTCTCTTAAAATAAGTATTTTTATCTTCTCAAGTAACACATGAGGGTGAGTAAATGATGACAAACTTTTGGGTGTCAACTATCAATTTATGGTTTAATACTTTACCATAGAAGACGGGCAACAGCCCCAAGTGGTCTGGGAGGTTGGACAACAGGTCTGGCCATCTTGGCAAGTATATCCACCACCACACTGAATGTCCTTTCCTGAGACACTTGGCTGTGGCTTTTGGACACCAATGTGGGCAAGTGGGACTCTTTCTACGTACAGCCAGGTGGTCTTTATGCAGGAGTGTCTACGCAAGTCACACTTGTATCCTCTGGGACAACAGTGCTGCTGGTCTGGGCAGCAAACAGCCTATGGCATGTAAGAGGCGTATTAAATATATTAAACATGAATAAATCTTCTGTAGCCAGTGCACATACACATATTTTTACCTGAGGAAGAGGGCAGCAGCCCCATTCTCCTGTGGTTAGACGGCAGCAGGTCGAATCTGTGGAGCAACTCGACTGTTCATCGCACTTATTGGTGCTGAGATCCGAGTTTGGAGTTAGTGAACTTTGAGCAGCAATTTTATTGTACCAGGGGATCACCACATCTCCCTTGATGCAAGACACACGGCTCACATCGCACTTATAGTGAGCCGGACAACAGTGTTCCCCATCTGTGCAACATACTGCCTGAAAATGAATGAGAAATAGATTCAAGGTGAAAATACTGACCTTCACAACATTATCCTTTAAAGGGTTAGTTTACCCAAAAATTAAAATTCTGTCATAGTACTCATCTTCATGTCGTTCCAAACCAGCAAGACCTTAGTTCATCTTCAGAACACAAATTAAGATATTTTTGATGAAATCTGAGAGCTTTCTGATCTCACTCATAGACAGCCATGGAATCAACGCAGGTTGAACCTTAAATTTTATGAAGTGACAAAAATAGTTTTTGTGCACAACGAACAATTTCTTCTCTTTTGTGTCAGTGTTTGACGCTTTTCACGTTGTAACAGTGCAGTGCTTCCAGGTTCTACATAAGAACGCCAGCTCAGTATTGGCCGTTTCCTGCATCAGAATCACATGCATGCATCGTGCTGCTCACGTGAACAGCATCGGAGACTGACGCGGAAGAGAAGATATTGTTGAATAAAATTATTACAAAAAGTATTCTTGTCGCTTCATAAAATTAAGGGCTGAACCACTGTAGTCTCACAGACTATTTTAATGATGTCTTTACACCTTTCTGAGCCTTGAAAGTGGTAATTGCATTGCTGTCTATCTGAGGGTCAGAAAGCTCTTGGATTTCATCAAAAATATCTTAATTTTTAAGTTGAATGAAGGGTTTACGGGTGTGGAACGACATGAGGCGAGTACTTAATGACAGAAATTTCATTTTTGGGTGAACTAACCTTTTAAGACTGTATTTGTTTAATTTGCAAAACAAATTGCATATACTACTGTTCAAAAGTTTGGGGTTGGTGAGAATGTTTTTGAAAAAAAGTCTTATTCTCATTTACTGCTGCATTTACTTGATCAAAAATACATTAAAAACAGTAATATTGTGAAATATTATTAAAATTTAAATAAACTGCTTTCTATTTTAATATATTTTAAAATGTAATTTATTCCTGTGATGCAAAGCTATATTTTCAGCATCATTACTCCAGTCTTCAGTGTCACATGATCCTTCAGAAATCATGCTGATATGATGATTGGCTCCTCAAGAAACATTTCTTATTATCATCAATGATGAAAATTGTTTTGCTGCTTAGTATTTTTGTGGAAACCTGGATTCCTTGATGAATAGACAGTTTTAAAAAACCTCATGTATTTGAACAAAATCTTTTCTAACATTATACATCTCTTTATCTTTACTGTCACTTTTGATCACTTTTTGTGAAAAAACAAACAAACAAACAAACAAAACAACAGACCCCAAAACTTTAAACAGTATTGTATTTAGGATCTATTTTCTAGTCAGTGAGAAGTGTGCTTAATATCTGTTACAAGCACAAGGAAGTATCTTGAAATATATACACTCATCAAAACAAAGGGCCCTATTAATACTGTAGATGCAATGTTATGATAAAACCAGAAAAACAGGCTCCAAAGTAACATGTAACAGGCAACCAGCATAAATAAACATTTCTATTTTGTATATAACAGAGTCACACTCACATTAGGCAGAGGGCAACAACCCCATTTGTTGGTTTTTGCAATAAGACAGCAAGTGGTGTGATCTGGGCAGGAAGTATGTGCATCACATGGAACCCTGATATACTTCCCCACTTCCTCTTTCACTTTCTTGTGCTGTCTCTGTTCCTCCTTATCTGAGGATGAGTTTATGACTGACATAGGTACAGAGGTGGTGTTGCCATTACAGGTGAGTGTTACAAGGTTGCAAGTGGTGCCGTGCGGACAGCAGTGGAATCTATCCCTACAACACACAGCCTGCAGACAGAACAACCTGTCTTTTAGTTATTTTTATGATTAATTCATTATAATTATAATAATAATAATAATAATAATAATAATATGTACACTATTAGTATTTGCTAATGAGAAAAATAAACAATTCACGACATACACTACCTGTCAAAAGTTCAGTACGGTCAGTAAGATTTTTTTTTTAAAATAAATTATTACTTTTATTCAGCAAGGATGTATTAAACTGATCAAACGTGACAGGAAACATTTATAATGTTACAAAAAATATATTTCAAATAAATTATGTCCTTTTGAACTTTTATCAAAGAATCCTGAAAAAAAAAAAAGTATCACCGTTTCCGCAAAATTATTAAGCAGCACAACTGTTTTCAACACTGATAATAAGAAATGTTTCTTGATCAACAAATCATCATCATAGAATGATTGCTGAAGGATCATGTGACACTGAAGACTGGAATAATGATGTTGAAAATTCAGCTTTTTCATCACAGGAATTAATTACATTTTAAAATATATTCTCATAGAAAAGTTATTTGAAATAGTAATGGTCACAATATTAGTGTTTTTACTGTTTTTTGATCAAATAAAAGCAGAGACTTCTTTCAAAAACAATAAAAAAAAAATCTTACAGACTCCAAACTTTTGAATGGTAGAGGATTCTCAGAAAATTCTGTCTGAAAGTCTGAATTTTTGTACAAGACTGAAAAGTCTTATTATTTTACACAGCTTGATTTCTCAAATAAATGTTGCTGGGGATTTGAACATCCTTGTGAAGGAGGGACTGAGGGATATCACCAAGAGCAATAAAATTCAAAGTTGAAAACAGAGTTCTCTCATTTGGTTACTCATGCAAGATTAGATTAGTATTTTTCCTCTGAGTTAATACTGTACCTCAGGCAAAGGACAGCAGCCCCAGTCTCCGTCGATGTTCTTACAGCAAGTGTTGGATTCAGGACAAATGTGACTAGAGTCGCAATTCATGTTCTTAGTTGACCTTTGACCTGCTCTAGGGCGAGCAGGCACCTTCTCCAGCCAGGGCGAAGAGCCTGAAGGATCATCACATGACCCGGCAGCAACGTTACAAGTCTTGCCATGAGGACAGCAGTGGATGAAGTCGTCACAACACACGGCCTACAGTGAAAATGAACGTACATCTTTAACTTTACCCAATACACATCTCTACATCAGGATTTGCTATACGAGATGGAGATGTAACGGTCGAGCTACTTGTCAATGGGTGATTTACCTCTGGCAGAGGACAGCAGGCCCATCCTCCATCTTTAGTCTTACAGCACGTGCTTCCATCTGGACAGGCCGAGGTGTCATCACAGGGAACATCTGAAGACACTGGCAATGATAGAAACAGTTTAAAAACATTTCAAATAGTGTTTTTATACTAAATGTGTGATGGATTCAGTGCTTTGAACTACCTTGTGTAACAGCCACATTCTTACGTTGGACGGGCAGCTTCTCCAGCCAGGGTGTAGAGCCTGAAGGACCATCACATGACCCGGCAGCAACGTTACAAGTCTTGCCATGAGGACAGCAGTGGATGAAGTCGTCACAACACACGGCCTACAGAGAAAATGAACGCACACCTTTAACTTTACCCAATACACATCTCTACATCAGGATTTGTTATACGAGACGGAGATGTAACGGTCAAGCTACTTCTCAATGGGTGATTTACCTCTGGCAGAGGACAGCAGGCCCATCCTCCATCTTTAGTCTTACAGCACGTGCTTCCATCTGGACAGGCCGAGGTGTCATCACAGGGAACATCTGAAGACCCTGAAGAAAAATGAGAGAAACAGTTTAAGAACATAGAAAATAGTGATTTTATACTGTGTCTGTGTGCGATGGATTCAGTGCTTTGAACTACCTTGTTTAACAGCCACATTCTTACGTTGGACAGGCAGCTTCTCCAGCCAGGGTGTAGAGCCTGAAGGATCATCACATGACCCGGCAGCAACGTTACAAGTCTTGCCATGAGGACAGCAGTGGATGAAGTCGTCACAACACACGGCCTACAGAGAAAATGAACGTACATCTTTAACTTCACCCAATACACATCTCTACATCAGGATTTGCTATACGAGATGGAGATGTAACGGTCAAGCTACTTCTCAATGGGTGATTTACCTCTGGCAGAGGACAGCAGGCCCATCCTCCATCTTTAGTCTTACAGCACGTGCTTCCATCTGGACAGGCCGAGGTGTCATCACAGGGAACATCTGAAGACCCTGAAGAAAAATGAGAGAAACAGTTTAAGAACATATAAAATAGTGATTTTAGACTGTGTCTGTGTGCGATGGATTCAGTGCTTTGAACTACCTTGTGTAACAGCCACATTCTTACGTTGGACGGGCAGCTTCTCCAGCCAGGGTGTAGAGCCTGAAGGACCATCACATGACCCGGCAGCAACGTTACAAGTCTTGCCATGAGGACAGCAGTGGATGAAGTCGTCACAACACACGGCCTACAGAGAAAATGAACGCACACCTTTAACTTTACCCAATACACATCTCTACATCAGGATTTGTTATACGAGACGGAGATGTAACGGTCAAGCTACTTCTCAATGGGTGATTTACCTCTGGCAGAGGACAGCAGGCCCATCCTCCATCTTTAGTCTTACAGCACGTGCTTCCATCTGGACAGGCCGAGGTGTCATCACAGGGAACATCTGAAGACCCTGAAGAAAAATGAGAGAAACAGTTTAAGAACATAGAAAATAGTGATTTTATACTGTGTCTGTGTGCGATGGATTCAGTGCTTTGAACTACCTTGTTTAACAGCCACATTCTTACGTTGGACAGGCAGCTTCTCCAGCCAGGGTGTAGAGCCTGAAGGATCATCACATGACCCGGCAGCAACGTTACAAGTCTTGCCATGAGGACAGCAGTGGATGAAGTCGTCACAACACACGGCCTACAGAGAAAATGAACGCACACCTTTAACTTTACCCAATACACATCTCTACATCAGGATTTGTTATACGAGACGGAGATGTAACGGTCAAGCTACTTCTCAATGGGTGATTTACCTCTGGCAGAGGACAGCAGGCCCATCCTCCATCTTTAGTCTTACAGCACGTGCTTCCATCTGGACAGGCCGAGGTGTCATCACAGGGAACATCTGAAAACACTGGCAATGATAGAAACAGTTTAAAAACATTTCAAATAGTGTTTTTATACTAAATGTGTGATGGATTCAGTGCTTTGAACTACCTTGTGTAACAGCCACATTCTTACGTTGGACGGGCAGCTTCTCCAGCCAGGGTGTAGAGCCTGAAGGACCATCACATGACCCGGCAGCAACGTTACAAGTCTTGCCATGAGGACAGCAGTGGATGAAGTCGTCACAACACACGGCCTACAGAGAAAATGAACGTACATCTTTAACTTTACCCAATACACATCTCTACATCAGGATTTGCTATACGAGATGGAGATGTAACGGTCAAGCTACTTCTCAATGGGTGATTTACCTCTGGCAGAGGACAGCAGGCCCATCCTCCATCTTTAGTCTTACAGCACGTGCTTCCATCTGGACAGGATTTGGTGTCATTACAGGGAACATCAGAGTCTGAATATTTAAAAAATTAAATGGACAGTTTTATGTTAAATGTGTACATGTGTGTTTAGTTTCAGATCTTTGGAGTGTTTGTTCACCTACTTTTTTTGTCAGTCACATTCTGACTGATGACTGGTTGGACGGGCACCTGCTTCACCCAGGGCACACCTGAACATGAAGGGTCTTCACATGTCCCAGCAGCAACATTACATATCTTACCATGAGGACAGCAGTGGGTGAAGTCCTCACAACACACGGCCTACAGAGAAAAAAAGGGTGCTCCTTTAACTTAGTACACAAAATTTCAACATTTACCAAAAAAAAAAAAAAGTACCATTTCATGGTGCTGGATGACTACCATATCTATAAACCATGGTATTTGCATGATACTCCAAGGTATTTTAAAGTATTACCAAGTTACATTACCAAAAAAAAAAACTGGTAAGTTAATGTTCTCAGAAAAACAGTTATTTTAATTTATAATAATATTTCTCAATATTACTGTTTTTACTGTAATTTTTATTAAATAAATGCAACTTGGTGAGAAAATGAGACTCCTTTAATAGAAAACATTACAAACTTTTGAACGGTAGTGTATATTGTCAAATTATTTAAATTATATCTAGAAAATATATTTACTTATTAAGGAATAGAGCAGGTGAGGTGATTTACCTCTGGCAGAGGACAGCAGGCCCATCCTCCATCTTTAGTCTTACAGCATGTGCTTCCATCTGGACAGGCCGAGGTGTCATTACAGGGAACATCTGAAGACACTAGAAATGAAAGAATCAGTTTAAGGGGGTCATTAATGGCATTTTTTAATAATGTTTCCTAAGGTGAACTTATAATGTTAGTATGATTTTTACATAAAAAAATTCTCATAATTTAGAAGTTTAAGGCAATTTTCTGCCCTGATTTTAGTCGTGTGATTTGACCGTTCTGTTGGAAGGGGCCTGTCTGCGGTGAGACTTTAATGTAAAGCCCACTAGTACAATTGACTAACGTCTTTGCATATGAAATAAGTATTACATGTGGATCTCTCTTGAAAACCTTTACCACGTTTTTACTATTACAGCTGTCGAGATTAACGAATCATGAAAATTGTTGATTATAGCATTATATTTAGATCTACTCCCGTCACACGAAAGGTTGCGGCAATGAGCATTGTAGCCGATGACAGACATGTCTGTTGAGCGTGAATGCAGTGATCTCGTCATTGCAACTTGATTTCTGCCCTCTCACTTTCATCATACCTAACAGTGCAAACACAATGTAAGTAAGAGATTCATTGTAGTATAGACAGCATCATTGATTGTAACGGGAGTTTTACCGAGAGTCCAGAACTCAGTCACTGTGTGATTGACCGCTCCAGCGATTATAAAAGGAGGGTTCTTTGATCGCTTTCTCTATATAATTTTATCACAATTTAAATAACAGATTATTTTCATGCTACTAAGAGAAACAATGTGAAGGTGACCATTTAGTCACTGGCTTGATTTTATTTATTTACTTATTTTTACTGACCCATAAACAGCAATAACTACATAAATAATCCAGTAGTGTTGTCAAAATTACCGACTTTGATACCAAGTCAGTAATGAAATTTTAAAAATGTGAAGCTTTGAGCGCTGTTGAGCGGATTTCCTCTGATTGGCCTTTGTGTTCACGCGCTCAACATATATGTCTGTGATTGGCTACAATGATCAATGCACGGGAGTGTTTGAAAGGCGTTTATCTGCTTTCAAATGCTCCCTATGTATCTGTGTAAGCACTCAGTGAAGAGCGTAATTAATGTCTATTTACAACATGTTTTTGAAGCGTTGATCATTGTAGCCAATCACAGACATATCTGTTGAGCGCGTGAACACAAAGGCCAATCAGAGGTGTTTACGAATCTGCTCAGCAGTGCTCAAACCATCACATTTTTAAAATTTCAGCACCGACTTGGGATATTTAAATGAATCACGCAAGGTGATTTACTAAGGTTTGTGCTCGTCAATTTGCTGGTGTTTGCGCCATTATTTACCTCCCAAAAAAGCACGTCTTAAACCAGATGCTAACTGGTAGATCTATGAGACATTCACGTAGTTGAAAGTAAATAACCACTTTTCTAACATTAGGATTCTTTGAAAGGTAATGTTATTTATCTCTCTTCTCTCCTTCTCATCTCACTAACACGCCAGTGGGCGGGGCCAAAGATGCAATGATGTTGAAGTAGGCGTTGATCTGATTCTCCAGAGGCGGTCTTTCATCACACTTTTACCTCATAATGTGACAAATCCTAAAGGAGTCATCTTTAGAGCTTGATTTCAGTAAAAGCTGTTTTGGACTAACGAGGAAGTTGAGTTCTAAAACTTACAGGATTTTTTAATAGTACAATGACCTCTTACATGTCAATTGATCAATGAAAATTAGATTTCTCATTTCATGACCCCAATAAGAACATATAAAATAGTGATTTTAGACTGTGTCTGTGTGCGATGGATTCAGTGCTTTGAACTACCTTGTGTAACAGCCACGTTCTTACGTTGGACGGGCAGCTTCTCCAGCCAGGGTGTAGAGCCTGAAGGATCATCACATGACCCAGCAGCAACGTTACAAGTCTTGCCATGAGGACAGCAGTGGATGAAGTCGTCACAACACACGGCCTACAGAGAAAATGAACGCACACCTTTAACTTTAACCAATACACATCTCTACATCAGGATTTGTTATACGAGACGGAGATGTAACGGTCAAGCTACTTCTCAATGGGTGATTTACCTCTGGCAGAGGACAGCAGGCCCATCCTCCATCTTTAGTCTTACAGCACGTGCTTCCATCTGGACAGGCCGAGGTGTCATTACAGGGAACATCTGAAGACCCTGAAGAAAAATGAGAGAAACAGTTTAAGAACATATAAAATAGTGATTTTAGACTGTGTCTGTGTGCGATGGATTCAGTGCTTTGAACTACCTTGTTTAACAGCCACATTCTTACTTTGGACGGGCAGCTTCTCCAGCCAGGGTGTAGAACCTGAAGGATCATCACATGACCCGGCAGCAACGTTACAAGTCTTGCCATGAGGACAGCAGTGGATGAAGTCGTCACAACACACGGCCTACAGAGAAAATGAACGCACACCTTTAACTTTAACCAATACACATCTCTACATCAGGATTTGTTATACGAGACGGAGATGTAACAGTCAAGCTACTTCTCAATGGGTGATTTACCTCTGGCAGAGGACAGCAGGCCCATCCTCCATCTTTAGTCTTACAGCACGTGCTTCCATCTGGACAGGATTTGGTGTCATTACAGGGAACATCAGAGTCTGAATATTCAGAAGGCACAGGAAATTACAGAAACAGTTTAGGAAGTGTTATATTTTATGTGTGCATATAATGAATGTATTGTCATCTACAAATTTCCACATACGCTCTCGGAGTGCACCAGGCAATGTAGTCATTTGGTTTCCAGCAGTAGTGATTTGTCTGGTTGTAGTGACTTTAGCTTCAGCCCTCATTTCTGCAGCTTTTGAAGGAGAGGGGCGTAGAAATTACAATGCTGAATTATATCAGTGGAAGAAGACTTTATTGGAAATTATCAGAAAATGTATAAATCTCTGGGACAATAGCCTACGTTTGTGATCTTCCCATTCAGCCCTGAGGCGAGCAGGGAACTTGGCCCACATGGGCAGCTCCTGATTGGTGGAGGACATGCATTTAGAGCCTTCAACATCACAAACACTGTCCTCTGGGCAACAGTGGATTTTATCATCACAGCATACAGCCTAAAGAAAGCACACATGACAGAGAAAAGAATGCAAGCGAAAACTTTGGGAACTGTCATTTTTTCAAGGATTCTTTGATGAATAGAACGTTCAAAAGAACAGGATAACAGGATGTGTTTGAAATAGAAAGTTTTTGTAACAATATCTTTACTATCACCTTTTCAATTAAATGTATTTATATATACATTTATTTAAACATGTTTGTGACTGTGAAAAAAACTGCATGTCTATGCACATATTACTGTATCAAAACTGTACCCATACCTTTGGCATGGGGCAGCACGCCCATTGACCATCTTCTGTCTCACAACACGTGGTGTCCACAGGACACTCTGACTTCCCATCTCCGCAAATAACAGTCTCAACTTGTTCTAAAACCAATCACATGACAACACCGTTGAGGAAATACACAAAGGGCTTTTCACACTGCGCTTAACCCAGGATCATCGATGTTCTAAACACCGCTTATAACCGCTGGTAAAGGAACGTTTCACACTTATGAAACCCTGCTCTGGAGCAGTGCTTTTGCTGTGTTAACCCCTGCATTGCGGTGCCAAACTTGTACAGTGTGAAACGGAGTGGTGTTAGAATATTAAGAGATGCTTAACCAGTCGCATGCCTCGTATTAACGTGCTTTGGACGGTCACAAAAAATGCGACAATTAGAGTGAAAAAAAGAGCTTCTTCTTACCTTTATAGTCTGAAAAGACCATTCAGGACTAACTTGATACTACAGTCAGTGTACTACAGTATGAGGATGCGCAATGCTAAAGCCTTTATGTAAACATAAGTACCGCATTCGTCCAATCAGAGACACTGACACCGCAAATATGCAAATAAGGACTTTAACCCAGGGTTTAGGAATGTACAGTGTGAAGTAGCAGTTTATAAATACCCAGGATTAACTGTTAACCCTGGGTAAAATATAAGCAGTGTGAAACGTGAAGCAAGATAACCCAGGATTCCATTTACCCAGGGTTTAGTATGACCCAGGGTTAACTATTTCAAGTGTGAAAAGCCCTAAAGATGACTTAGAATTAGAATAGTTATAACGATAACTATATTAGCGTCTACACCAAGGCATGATAACGTTCTGTTTATTATAAGTACACTGCAGTTATGCCATCTGCCCCTGTAAATGCTCAAGCTTTATGAAGCAGGATGGATACTGATTTGCTGTCAATTTTTTATTGTTCATCAGCTGGGAAAAATTCTTCTGAAAGTGATTCCAATGACATTGTTCCTCTGTGTCGTTATAGCTGTGGTATAGACTTCCCTATTCTCATAGAATTAGACCAATTATTAAAACTTCCTTGTTATAGTCATTATATCATTAATAGTTATTGTTCTTGGTGTGTGCGGGCCTTAAAACCATAATACATCTATGTGGGATAATGTATGTTTTAATCATTAAACTCTCTGGTCAACATTCATTCCTTCACTCTCTTCCATACCTTTTTGTTTGACACACGAACTGCTGTCTGCACTGCATTCATGGCCTTTTGGGCAGCAGTGTTTCCCATCTGAGCACACAAGGCCCTGAAACCACAAAAACTATAGTTAGCATCGCAGTCAAATTTTTAAACCAATCCTTACTCCATTTATACATTCATTTACATTTCATTGACTCTCAAATATTATTCTGTCTACATGGGTTTATGTTTTAGCCAACATTCAACATTTCATAGACAAAAAGGCGATGATTTGGGCTCACATTTCTGTAATAATATAGCATACCTGTGCTACTGGACAACATCCATAAGATGAAGCCATCAGCAGACAAGAGAACTCAGCAGGACAGAAAGAGCCGTCAGGGCAGGTGATGTCGTCTTCACTTGCAGGTAATGAGGGGATCATTCTGAATGACTGAGGAACAAGAAGTATTACACACAGCTTTGAATACTATTATTACATCTCTTTTCATAATTTCTCACTTTAGGAAAGTCTGACTGTTTAGCCGGTATCCTCTCCACCGATGGCAGTGTATGTGTGGCGTTTACACATGTGAAGTCCAAAACATTGCATAGCATGCCTTCAGGACAGCAGTGTATGTGGTCCTCACAACACTCTCCCTACACACACACACAATTATACACATGTATGAGCTGATCATTAATACATACTGAAAACACTACAGTGGGTATTACAACACTGAAGCTGATCATTTGACAGGCAACCACCTGATTACAGCTTCATTTCTTTGAGCTCTTTGAATAGCAAGGTCATTGAATAGTGAAGTCATTTGCATGTTGATACTATACGAGTGCCTTATCATGACCTTTATAGAAGGAGCTGACAGTGTGGATGTGTCTAGTAAAGGGTGCTATTAAAGAATATCTGACAGAGCATGAAAAAATGAGTGACCGCAGAGCATATTGGCTTCCATATCAGTGTGCAATTTACTTAGTCTTGTCTAATCTGATCTTCTTTCTACAACCTTTATTATAGAAGAGTATCTGAAACTAATACTCTAAAATGAAACTGTCTTTATGTATCCGTCTCTCACGTGATGGAAAGGGCAGCAGGTGAACTCTCCAGTGGGATCCTGGCAGCATGACTGGCCTGCCGCACACTCTTCGTTGTTGGGGCACTGCAAGCAAGCAACCAGGGTCACCAGAGTGAGGCCTACTGTCAGTCTCAGCATCTGGATGGAAAGAGACAGAGTTCAAATGTTAAAACTAACAGATTTGAAATGTGACTGATGGAAACATCATGCAAACAGATTTTACAGAATATAACCCTTCATTCCTTCACAACTCAGATGCAGGGTCACAATTTATTAAAACTATTAGGATGTATAGTTCACTGTATGCTCTGGCATCTATAACAGTGCAAAGATAGTTTTAGCTCTTGTATTGCTTCCTCTTTCACATCTAGAAATTTAAAGCAGATGCTCACCAGAAAATCTATGCGGACCTCAGAAACAATAACTGAAACTAAGCATTGTAAATGTTTCGGGGAAAGTGTTTCAAAGGCTGCAAAAGAAATTTGGATATACAGTTGGTCAGTGTCTTTTTGTCTTATGACTGTGGCACTCGTCAATTAAAAATTTGAAAAATTTTCTTTCCTTATCTAGACAAATGGAAATTCCCCTTTTGTTTGCCAACCCACATTGTGCAACAAAAATGAGGAACTTACCTGTTTTTTTTATTTTTAGAAAGTTTTAGAAAGTTTTAGTTGCTATTTACCCTCAGCATAATGCTAAAATTTATAATCAATTAATTTCAGAAACATCAGTAAACCTATTCTGACATAAATAAAAAAGAGAAGATGCACTTTAATTCAACTTACCTTTTTATGTAATGAACAGGTGGGTTTGTAAACAGCTGAAAGTGAATGACCAGTCCTTGGATCCGTGGGGTCCAAGTTACCGATCTGTGTGCAGAGATAAATGTTTTTGGTAAGGGTAAATAAATTAATAAATCAAACAAAACTACTAATATATATATTTTTTAATTTAATTATCTTTTATAGTTTGGCACATAAATTAATATAAAAAAATAAAATAAAAAAAATCTAAACAGGCGATCGTGTTAGTGCAAGGAGTCAAAGCTTTATTCATAATTTCGTGAGCCATTTCATTTTAGGAAATAAATCTCGTATAGCAACGAGTGACGCGTGATGAAGTATTATGAACCACAAACTCTTGCACGAAACTTTTACAATGCAGTTTGAAAATGCACAAAGGACGTCAAAGAGGAATGGAAGATATGCAAGACCTACCTTGTCTCCTCGCAACGTCCCCCCACACGGCGCTGGAATGAAGAAATGGTTACCTCTTAAATAAACAGATTTCTTAAGCTCCGCCTTTATTAGAGAACAGCTTTTGGCTGATGTAACTGTCAATCATTCACAGAGGCGTGTCATCCGCGTTTGATTACAAAGAAATGCGCATGACAAGATGATTTAGTTAGGATCGTTAGAATAGAATAGAATAGAATAGAATAGAATAGAATAGAAATTACAAATTTTATTAAAATGTAAAATTATAGAGACAAATGAATCAAGTAAATATTAAAATTGTAGCAAATACGTTTAGAAAAATAAATCTAAGTATTAATGCATTGTATCTAACAGATGAAGACTGTGAATTAAAGGAAAGGAAGTAGACGCAGCAGCAGCAGCAGAAGAAAAAAAAACATTTCATATGCCTATGTAACAGGAAAGGACTAGGGAAAGTACCAGACATATTTTGATAACAAGGTACATCACATAATCAGTTCTGCAGGGAAATATACCAGTTCAACAGGATGAACTCCTCAATCTTACAGCACAGAAGAGACACAAAAGATCTTGAGAATAATCAAACATATCAGAGTATATGGTAGAATATATGTAAATGATTAAATAAAATCAATAACAAAAGAATAATCATGCAACATAAGGAATATATAACGATTCATGCTGATTAAATGAATACATAGCAATCAATGGCTAGAATTCATAAAGAAAAGATAAATAAGATTGATAAAAAGGAATAACTAATAAAAGAAATGAATAAAAGAATAAAAAATGTAATAATTTCAAATATAAAATTTTTTGCATAAACCAGCTACTAATTCATCAGACACACAAGTAGTAGAATAAATAATACCCTCCACTTACATGCTATTAAAATAAGCCTAAAAATAAAGACTAAAATCAAATTTTTCACTTTAATAATTAATACCATAAGACCATTTCCTGGTGCAAGGTCCCTCATAATGCAGGTTGCCCTCCTTCTGCATCTGGTGATGTTACAGTTGGCAAACTACAATTGATAATATGGAAAGACTCAACTACCCGCTCTGGTGCCCTCGTGTCAGAAACAGAACAATTTCACCACGTGAGAAGACTATACAGTTATACAGTTATACACTATACATATACAGTTGAGCTCGAAAGTTTACATACGCCTTGCAGAATCTGCAAAAATGTTAATCGTTTTAACAAAATAAGAAGGATCATTAAAAATTGCATGTTATTTTTTATTTATTACTGTCCTGAATAAGCTATTTCACATAACAGATGTTTACATAAAGTCCACAAGGCGAAAAAAAAATAGCTGAATTTATAAAAATGACCCAGTTCAAAAGTTTACATACCCTTGATTCTTAATACTGTGTGTCAGTGATGATCCACAACTGAACCTTGTTTAATAGTTGTGTTCGAGTCCCTCAGTTGTCCTCAGTGTGAAAAGATGGATCTCAAAATCATACAGTCACTGCTGGAAGATGCTGGAAACTCAACAAATTTGCAGGAACTGAAGGATTCTTCTGAAGAATATTGGGCAGTTTAACTGTTCAGAACAAACAAGGGACTCACGAACAACCATCACAAAACAAACAAACAGTTGTGGATCATCCAGGTAACCACACAGTATTAGGAATCAAGGGTATGTAAACTTTTGAACTGGGTCATTTTTATAAATTCAGCTATTTTATTTTATTTTATTTATTTTTTTTTGCCTTGTGGACTTTATGTAAACATCTGTTATGTGAAATAGCTTACTCAAGACAGTACTAAATAAAAAATAACATGCAATTTTTTTTTTATGATCCTTCTTATTTTGTTAAAACAGTTAACATTTTTGCAGATTCTGTAAACTTTCGAGCTCAACTGTAAGGGATGTGAGGACTCTAATGCCAAGGCCAAGGCCAGCGTGCTTCAACGTTGGTACCACCTGAACATAAAGCTGAAGCCTATTTTCTTGTAGCCTGCGATTTTTGGGATATAATCAGATAGAAAATCCCAAATTTTGTCTCCCCTATCACACTGATGATCAACAAAACAAAGCTCTAGATTTATGGCACAAATTTGAATAGGTAGGCCTAAATATATATAATAAGGTAGGCTATACTGGCATACTGTTGCTATAAATATATGTTAAATAATGTATGTGATCAACACCACCCCCTTGCAAATATTTATTACTCGGAACGCCACCCATTTATAGACCAATACCTGAAACGAAAGCGAAACTGCTCTCTAGCCTACTGTTTGCTTCATCACGGTATGTGTTTGTCTCATCTGCTTATTTATAATTAGCCTTTGCGCACAATAAATTATCATTAGCCTACACAACAAAAGAAAGTAGGCTAATATAGTGGTTGTTAACTGTAGCTATAATGTTTTGTTGCTGTTAAAAAGGTAGTCGCGACAGACGCAGCGTATATCACAAGTGAAAGTGTTTAATGTCAGCATATTTCCATTTCAAAACAAATAAGTAAAAAAAAAACCCTGTCTTTTCTTCTTATTTTTTTTTTCAAGTGTTCATAGCGCTTTTTTTGCGACGTCAACCAATCGTGCTGCCGTATATTTGTGTTGAACTTCATGAAGTTCATAGCCTACTAAAGCTTTAGTAACAAAACTGGAATAGCTCAGGTCTGACGGATAAAAATGTCCTAGATTTTATTAATCACATAGTTCATAAAGAATGATCTTCTTCTGTCTTAGGTAACAGTGCTTCCTGTTTGTTCACAGATTCTCGCGTTGGTAGAAATGTCTACTGAGGTAAAGGAAGTAGTCTGGCAAAGTTTTTTGTATTAAATTCTGTATTCAATACATTGACCCTGTTTGTAATTTTATCTGTCGACTCAGGATTTCTCTCTTGTTGTGGATGGTGAGTCTTTGGACAGTAAACAGAAGGAGATCCAGAACTGCAAGGTTTGTGAGTGGCTTGTAAAGCTATACCTGTCAACCATAATTCAAGGCATTAATTATTATGCCCTCTCATATGTCCACAGAAAAAGTATGACGCATTATTAGCGGAACAAAAATTACTGAGAGAGGGCATCGATATGAACAAAAACTTTGCCAAGGAATTTAAACAACGAGCTGAGAAGAGGAAAGTGTCAGTTGAAGAAGAAAACAAGAAATATACTACGGCAATTCAGAAAGAGAAGGTCTGTACAAATAAATATACAGACACTCATTATATCCCCTAATTTATATTTATATGTTAATGGGTTCCTCTGTGTGCAGGAGAGATGCAGAAATAAACTGGAGGAGCAAAACAAGCTGGAGAAGGAGATCATGAAAATAAGGGAGGAGTTGCAAAGCCTGGACTACAAAAACAGCAGTCTGAAAAAACAAACTGAGGTTTATAGTGTCATATATAATATAAAATATATTAACAAAATTATTTTGACTATTATTCTAAACATTCTCTATATTTTCTTTTATATTCATATAAATTTGAACCTAAAATCTCAATGTTGATTTAAAAAAATCCATGGAAACATTATGTATCAAATGTGAGATTAACACAGCTCTACATCGACTCCACAGATCTCTACAGCGGTGCCTGAGAGGAGAGTTGTTTTTCGAGGAAAGACAAAAGAGGGTGCACATGCTGTGAGTTTTGATGTGAAATCACGTATAGTTTATCCGATGGAGGGTGGAACAGCACTGATCACCTTTGAAGAAGAGGATGGTATGTAGCATCATCACAGTGGGAAACAATGTCAAAAGTGCTTAAAGAGAGAGTTTACCTGTGATAAAGAATATTGACTTTCTTTCTTCTGTGGAGCCCAAAAAAAGGGTTAGTTCACCCAAAAATGAAAATTTTGTCATTAATTACTCATCCTCATGTCGTTCCAAACCTGTAAGACTTTCGTTCATCTGAAGATCTTTTTGATGAAATCTGAGAGCTTTCTGTCCCTCCATAGACAGCTATGCAACTACCACTTTGACGCTTTCAAAAAGTTCATGAAGCGATCGTAAAACTAATCCATATGAATTGAGCGGTTTAGTAGACCAAATGTTCTGAAGAGACTCGATCGCTTTTTTATGATGAACAGATTTTATTTAGGCTATTATTTACATATAAACATTGAGACTGAACCTCATTGGTTACACAGCACGTTTGAGCTTCCGCGAAAGGTTTATTCTCATTCAGGTTCGGTTGAGTTTATGTTTGCTCATCAATGTCTATATGTGAGTAAAAGCCTAAATTATATCTATTCCAAAGATGATTGAAGCTCTTACAGGTTTGGAACAAAATGAGGGTGAGTAATTAATGACAGAATTTTCATTTTTGGGTGAACTAACCCTTTAAGGATTTTTTCCACTTTTTTGACCGTACAATGAAAGTCAGTGGGGTCTGAAACAGCACTGAACCACAAAGACCATGTTTCTCAGCCTTTTTGACACCAATTCTATATTCAACACCAAGTGGTAGGCCACGTAAAATCACAGAGCGGGGTCAGCGCATGCTGAGGCGCACAGTGCGCAGAAGTCGCCAACTTTCTGCAGAGTCAATAGCTACAGACCTCCAAACTTCGTGTGGCCTTCAGATTAGCTCAAGAACAGTGTGTAGAGAGCTTCATGGAATGGGTTTCCATGGCCGAGCAGCTGCATCCAAGCCTTACATCACCAAGTGCAATGCGAAGCGTCAGATGCAATGGTGTAAAGCACACCAGCACTGGACTCTAGAGCAGTGGAGACGTGTTCTCTGGAGTGACGAATAACACTTCTCTGTCTGGCAATCCGATGGACGAGTCTGGGTTTGGCGGTTGCCAGGAGAACGGTACTTGCCTGACTGCATTGTGCCAAGTGTAAAGTTTGGTGGAGGGGGGATTATGGTGTGAGGTTGTTTTTCAGGGGTTGGGCTTGGCCCCTTAGTTCCAGTGAAAGGAGCTCTTAATGCTTTAGCATACCAAGACATTTTGGACAATTTCAGGCTCCCAACTTTGTGGGAACAGTTTGGGGATGGCCCCTTCCTGTTCCAACATGACTGCGCACCAGTGCACAAAGCAAGGTCCATAAAGACATGGATGAGCGAGTTTGGTGTGGAGGAACTTGACTGGCCTGCACAGAGTCCTGACCTTAACCCGATAGAACACCTTTGGGATGAATTAGAGCGGAGACTGCGATCCAGGCCTTCTCGCCAACATCACTGCCTGACCTCACAGATGCGCCTCTAGAAGAATGGTCAAAAATTCCCATAAACACACTCTTAAACCTTGTGGAAAGCCTTCCCAGAAGAGTTGAGGCTGTTATAGCTGCAAAGGGTGGGCCAACTCCATATTAAACCCTACGGATTAAGAATGGGATGTCATTAAAGTTCATGTGCACGTAAAGGCAGGCATCCCAAAACTTTTGGCAATATAGTGTCTAGGTTTTCCAAGACTGTGAGAATCTTGGTTCTTCAATGAAGAAGAAGAGAAAGAAAAGAAAAAAAAAAACAATTGTTGAGAGTTTATAAAGTAAAAACATCTTGATTTTTTAATTGTTTTTATTAGTATCTTTTAAAGCATTTTATACCATGGTCTGTCTAAATACCCTATTCTGATTGGATGGAAGGTGTGCAATAAAACCGTTTAATGCACAAATAATTCCATATCAGTTAAATCACCATTCTATATAAATCTTTCCCTACATGTTGTGCATTAAAATCATTTAATGCACAGCTAGTTGTGGATTAACCCTTACTTAAGTTATCTCAAGGCCCCCTGGTTGAGAACCACTGCTACAGACTTTTGTTGTGTGGCCAAAAAACAAAACAACAGACATTTTTTTTAATCATTGAAATTGCTTTATTAACTTCTCTTCTTCATTTAAATCCCTTCTGATTAGTGGCTCAGAAAATCTTGAGCCAGAAGGAGCATAAGGTGGAGCTTGGGGAGTGTACCATCACTGTGCAGGCTAAACCCATTCAGTTCCTGGTACCTGAATATGTTGAGGTAATGGAGACAAGCTGACTTCCATTTACCTATGGATTGCAGTGTGTTCCTATGAACTATCATGACATAAAACGTCTCTCTCTTTCTCTCTCCATCTGTTAGATGGAAACACAGGTGTGCCCACGCAGAATCCTAGTCTCTAACCTGCCAAAGGAAGAACCTGAGGACCGAGTACTAGACAAACTGGACATCCATTTCTCTAGGACCAGAAACGGAGGTGGCGAGGTGGAGGAAACAGACATGCTGCACGACTCTGGCACTGTGGTCATTACCTTCGTAGATGATAATAGTACGTTAACCGAATTCATGCAATCTGACATATCTCAGCGCAAGATACTTGAGGTGTTTTTTTCTAATTATTCTATTTGTTTCTCATTTGTCTTCAGTTGCCAAACGTCTCTCAGACAAACAGGATCATGAGGTAGATTTTGGTAAGAAGAAGTACAAGGTGAAGGTCACTCCATTCCTCAATGGCGAGATTTCGCAGATGATGGTATGTCACGTTAATTTAAATTGTTAATACCGGTGTTGTTTATCATGTAAACTGACTGTTGCTCCCTCTCAGATCTGTAATTCAGAGTGCATGCACACAGTGCTGCTTACGGGCATCCCTGACATCATGGACAAAGACAACCTGCAGGACAACCTGGAGATCCACTTCCAGAAGACAACCAATGGCGGCGGAGAGGTGGAAAGCATCATCTACAACCCTTTGGACCACACCACCCTGGCTTTGTTTGAAGAAGACTCTCCTAAAGATAGCCAGATGGTGTGAGAAAGCTAATAAACTTCTACAGCCCGGATGTCTAATGCTGCCTGTAGACGACAAATTAGAGGATTAATTCATAATAGACTATGCGGGACTCTTTGTAAACTCTTGATTTGGGGATATTCTGCAGAAAGACAATATGGATCTGATCTTTACCTCATTATCCTTAATAGAATATAAGTTCATTATATAATAATAATATACTTCATTATTGGATAAATTTTTTTTTCTTATTTAAAATTCTTAGTTATATTCTTTGTCATTTGATGATAAAAATGTGGTCAGATTGAGTTAAGGTGTATGGGTTAATCTGAATCAGAGGAAACATTTCTCAAAACAATTATCCGTATGTGAAAACAACAAAACCTTAAAAAGAACAAAGTCTTAAATAAATGTGAAAATTAATGTTGTGTTTTAAGACCATTTTCATTAATATTATTATTATTTTTTTTTTACATGACACGTAATCTTATCTGTTTCAATGTTTTGATTTTTTGGTCACTCATTCTCACTCATTACTGTAACAAAATGGTTTTATAATTTACTTTTAGTGATTATTAGATTATATCTAATAAGATAGCTATAAAGAAAATACACTAAAATTTTATACTAAATACATATATAATAATAACAATATGGAATCATCTTAAGCCAAGGAATCAGAGGGAAAAAAAAAAAAAAATTGTTTCTAGCCCTTATGGTTCAAAAGTTATTAGCATAAATGTAAGTGAAATTTTGGACATGTGGTGGCGCTAGAGGGATTAAGTTAGAGACTCCAAAATTGGTGTGGTTAATGTTGGGACTGACCTCTATCAGTGTGCCAAATTTCATAACTTTCTTGCAAGCAGTTCTATAGGCTGCCATAGACTTACCGAGCGGAAGAAGAACGCCAACGGATAAGGTGCCTACGGACCTTCGGTGCTTGGCCCCTAATTTTCGGTAACACTTTATTTTGAAGGTCCCCTTTAGACATTCTACTAATGATAAGTAACTTTGCAACTACATGTCAACTTATTTTACTAACCCTAAACCCCAACATAACAGTGTACTAATACTCTAGTGAGAGTTAGTTGACATGTATTAGCAAAGTTACTTATAGTTAGTAGAATGTCTAAAGTGGACCATCGAAATGGAGCGTAACCTAATTTTCCTTTGGGATAAAATATGAATCAGACGTGTTTTTGACAAGTGACATTCAGCCAATAATGTGTGCAAGTTTCCAAACATTTTACAGCCACAAAATAGACATTTTTAATAACCACACATGAAAGCAAACCAGAGCTACCGAAACAGATATTTGTAGGTGGTTGAAGCAAAAGGCATATTATATATTTGAACACAAATTGAGTTTATTTGTAAAAAGACAGTAACAGAAAGAGTAAAGACATCTACTCCAAAAACCAACCAATCATGAACACAACAGCAGTCCGCCTCAGCACAGTAATGACATGTGAATGATGGTGAACTCAAAGAGAAAGTAACAGTCAACTCCATCAGGCACTTAGATAGAAAACAGATGTGGAGTGTACAGATTAAAATGCAAGTTTAAAATGAAGACCAAAAAAAAAAAAAAATTGAAATAAGGGGGTGTTCACAAAGAGTTTAAAAAAACAAACAAAAAAAAAAACAGCCGATAGGTATTCTAGCCATATAACCACTAAAACAACACCAGAAATAAGTTAAAACCGTTACATTCTACATGTTCAGCAAACATTACAGATTTCACACACATGTACATACAGGTCACATTGTAATTCCAGATATCAATTAGATAACACACACAGCCTAGTGATGATCACCTACGATAATCACATCAACATTTTTCTAATGGTCTCTAGAGCTGCTATGTCCGGGCTGTCATGAAGCCCTTTGTGCGTGCATAAGTTCAGCTCATGGTTTTAAATCATCTAAATCCGGCGATAATATATTGTCCTTGAAGTAGCACCCTTCTCTAGATAGACATATACAATCATTTACACTTTGTTTACATTTTGGACATATAAAGACCAATTTAGTGTCTTTTAAAAGAAAACAGAACTGTTTAAATTAAAGCATGATGAATAAATGTATATCCCCTTGTTAAAAAAAAAAAGCCATGATGATCTGTTCTCTTAGATTACACAAAATGAACAAGCAGCTCAGTAAATGAACATCTACATTAAAATCAATATGTGCTGAAGTCTGATCCTTCTCAACTGCCTGATTTCTTATCACCATTCCCTCAATATAAAAACTAAAATGTTAATACAGTTAAAAGTTGTAGTTTTCAGCTATTTTTGGAGACAAAAAGGAAACAACGAAAGCATGACTGGTTGGAGAAAAAAAACAAAAACAGGATCAGCAACTACTGCAAGGAGAACACATTTGCTTGTGCCTTTGTACTTAGTTATATATGGCTTATGACGCTTGTGCTCGACAGGTTTAAGGACGATTTCTAATGCTACAAATTGTGCCATATGCATCTCTAAGCAAGCAGGATGTAAGGTCATTTGGAAAGACTGCATATTTTTATATATAGGTGATTTTCCATTTAGAAAGGTTGTTACTGTAGAATAACGGCCCTGTCTGTTTAGTCCACACAGAAACACATGAGATGAGAGGTTTTAGACATGAAACCTGCATCAGAGCAGTTAGACGACCAGCGGTGCCCAGTCCCTCTGAATGCGCCCATACTGTACATAGAGAAACAGAGGTTTAGGATGGAATGAAAGAGAAATTTGGATTATATATTATATATATATATATATATATATATATATATATATATATATAAAATTCCAAAAGTAACAAGATTTTGAGGAAAATCTCTCTACCTGGATGTCAGTGAGCTCCTTATGGAATCTCTTGGCAAGGTCTGGACCGTTCTTCATTGTAGGAATTTGGTAGGTCTAAAAGATAAAAAGTTTTCAATAAATGTAGTAATATTTATTTAGCTGTAAAAATGCTTTCAAATGGATATTTGCATTAGAGAACTGAAGTGTGTATTTCCTGGTTACCTTTCCTCTGTAGAGCAGACTGCCAACTGGACAAACCACACATGCAGTACCAGAACCGAACACCTCCAGAATCCGTCCATCATCTAAAGCGCCTATCAGCTCCTGCATTAATACTCGACGCTCTGTCACTTTGAAGTCCCCCTACAAAAGACACACAACCCTTATATAAAAGGACTATGGTGGAATCATGATACAGGTATGGCAACTGACATTGTGGTACTTGATATATAACATGTTATGGCACATGTCCTTAATGCATCATATCATGGTCATTATTATTAACATATAAATTCAAGCAAACCTTTATATACACTGCCCTCCAAAAGTTTGGAAACACCCCTGGCAAAGTGTGGTTTTGGACGATATCAGCATAAATCCTTATCATTTTTTGGTGCAAATACATTAAAGTAACTTGACATTATCATTGAAGACCAGCAATAATAATTTTCATTTTGATTACATAATAATGGCAATATATACATGTCAAAGTCAGACATGCCCCTTTGCCATCTGTGATGCCTGGTTACTGGTTTAAACTTGGCCCAGGTTTGTAAAAGATTTTTGGGTCAGCACACCTTAATAGCTTCAACAATTGATTGCCAATTAAGTTTAGAATACAATGAACCAATTAGAATCCAGTTTAGGTCAGACAGCTGCTAATGGTGGATATTTTGATGAATCGAAAATGTAAGTTTCTTCTATGTATGAATTATGTAATAAAATATGTTTTTGTAGTTTGTGTTGTCCCTTATCAGTGCAAAATTATCACAAATTAAAAAGGATTCATGCCAATATTGTCCAAAACCCCACCCCACTTTTCCAGGGCATTTCCAAACTTTTGGAGGGCAGTGTATATATATATATATATATATATATATATATATATATATATTAGATTGACAATTGATAGATGTAATCTTCATTTCCCTGCTCACAGTGCCTTTCACTTTTTCTTCTTCCCCTTTTTCATCAGTGTTTCATATTTCTGTTTCTCTCACCCATTCTCTGGCGAGGTCCAGCAGCGACTGTCTGGTGACTCCTGGAAGAATGACACCATCAAGCGGAGGGGTGACGAGCTCTTTCTCTGCAAAGACACACAAATGTCCACAAAAAGATTAAGATATGTTAATATGTATCACCAGCAGGGGGAGACAAGCATAATCATTCCACATGGAATACTGAACTATCAACTAAATGTCAACATCTTGCCAAAATATACAGCAGGGCTCACTGCATGAGAAACTGTATCCCATAATGCAATGCAATGTTTTTATCTCTTCAGAGCTCCCACACCATTTGATAAATGAATTTCCATGGCTTTCCCATTCCTTCATGATTATCTAATAAGGATTTTTTTTAAAAAACACCTTATAGATTTTAAACAAAGAACAATTTCTAGCCAAGTACATATTTTAGAGAAGAGCGCATGCACAACTGAACTTTTAAAAATTATATTCTTTATAGAAATTACATAACTTAAGATTTTATTCATTTTCAAGACTTTTCTGGGCCTGCATGTCTCAACTCACTGAACCCTGTAAGGTATTTTCTCTCACACACACGTATATGTGGTTTACGGGGACTCTCCATAGGCGTAATGGTTTTTTTCCTGTACAAACTGTATTCTATCCCCCCACAATACCCCTACCCCTAAACCTACCCATCACAGGAAACTGCATTTTTTAAATTAAAAAAAAAAAAAAAAAAAAAACCCCACACCATTAAGTACGTTTTTAAAGCCATTTGGTTTACAGGACACAGGAAGTGTCCTCATAAACCATGTTTACGTTGTAATACCCATGTTATTATACACATTTGTGTCCTCATAAACCATGTATACAAGAACACACACACACTTACAGTTGTATGACTAATACGCTAATCAGGGCTTGACATTAACACCCGCGGAATCGCGCTGAATGACAACTGAAGCGCTCTCTCGCGTGCGCGACACAGAGAGTGAGCGCACGCGAGAGCGCTTCTGTTGTGATTCAGCGCGATTCCCCTAGTCCTCCTTGCGCCTGAATAGTCAAATACACGCAAACACAGATGCCAAAATGCCCATCGTGTGGAGTATCTCGCGTGAATACAGTCGGTTATGGCTTAAGTGGATGTAAACAGGTGGGTAAAAACTGGATATGTGTCAGTATATTACGTCCATGCATTCAGCAGCCCAATTAAATACCTGTCTGTCATTAATGTTGATCAAACAACAAAATAAATGTTAAATAAACCTACTGTATCTGATTTTTTTTACTATTGTATTTGTAATTTGCTTCTTTGTTCTTTTTATATAGCCTAACAAAACTAACTAATATGAAATTTCTCATATTATGCTCATATTGCCCACCCGTACATACCAACTGATATACAATGTAGTCTTGATTTGGGTGGTCAATCTGCATTTGAAAGTTTTAAAGGGTTTTAAATCTTTTAAATCAAGTAAAATGACTCAAAATCAAGTAATTTAAGCATGCCAAAGTCAACTTTAATCATATAAAATGTAATTTCCCAACAGCAAAATTGTGGCCAGTGAAAATGCTGAGTGGCTAGTAACTTTGGAAAAACCACAAGCCACAGTGGCTGGTAAGCAGAAAAGTTAATGTCAAGCCCTGACGCTAATGTATTATTCCCAACATAAAAAATAGAAACAGTAGCAACAACTTTATTTGTCTCCATATTTGTTTACAAAAGTCACTTAAATAAGCACATTTTAGATATTAAAACACCCTTTTTGCGCACACATTAGGACTGTAGAGGGTTTTAATTTACAGTTTCTAGAAGCTACTCTCACCTCCTTTCTCTGTGGTCCAGTAGATGAAGAGATTCATGGTTCCGACCTCAGTGATCTCCTCATTCTCTCCGTACAGCCAGAGGACCTGCTGACAGCCCTGTTTGGCCGCCTCGCTCTGAACAGCGATTGTCGGTCCGTAGTTACTGGGAAACAAAGCCATAATTACAGAGCTGCATTCAAGTCAGGCCACAAAACAATGGATTACTACGTTTAAACCAAACATTTGAAAGGAAGAGTTTTATAATGAAGAATGAAAACACTGTGATTCATAAAATAAACAGACATATGCAGTCTACACATTATCTGAACATTATGGGACAGCAGCAAAAGCTTTGCTGAAGTGGACCTTAAATGCTTAATGGGACAGTGAGACAAGGACTGATAAGAGAGGCGAGTAGTGACAGATACAGCACATAAACAGAGGCCAGAGCTGCATTAGCGTGAATCGTCAGCAGAGCGCTGAGGATTTACAACAATCCACAGTTGCACATGACTAGCCTAATGCAGCCTGTGCAAGCTACTGAATTTCTCTGAATAACCTGAAAGTGAAAATCTACTCCTAAGACTACAAATTGGTGGAAAACAACAACAACAACGTTTGCCTTGAATAATTAAAAGGGCAGTGGAGGGTGACAAACAAATAACTTAGTTATTAAAGACACCTAATATAAAGTGTGACCAAAAAGAATAATAATTGCAGTGACATATTTCTACTCTAAATTAGCAGTTACCTAGGCAAATATGTTTTATTAACACCAAAACATATTACACAACTTATTGCAGCAATAACAGAAAAATACAAGCATAAAAAAGAGCCAAGGACGGGAAAAATTGAAAGAGTCAAGGACAAGGGAGTTAAATTGACTCAACTCTTATAATGTTTGCTCATATGTTTATGAGGAATGTAGATATGACCAAGTCTTTGTGAAAACTCACCCTCCCATCTTGTATTCTCCAACGCCACCCCTCCAGGCCCGAACGTATCGAGGATCTGCCAGCAAAGACACTGGACTAAAGCTTCCAGTGGCAAAATAAGGTCCAACAGGTCCAATAATGACAAAGAGCAAAGCGTGACCTGCTCGAGACACACCTAGAGAAGGCTGAAAAAAGAAGGATGGTCATAATTAAAAGATGAAAAGACCAAAATCATTCAACAGATTACACTCACTGGCCACTTTATTAGGTACACATTGCTAGTACTGGGTTGGACCCCCTTTTGCCTTCAGAACTACCTTAATTATTCATGGCATAGATTCAACAAAGTACTGGAAACATTCCTCAGATTTCGGTCCATACTGACATAGCATAGCATTACGCAGTTACGAAGTGTACCTAATAAAGTGGCGGTTGAGTGCCTATTTTAATATTTAAGGTTTCTTACTTCAGTTCCTATAAACGTTGGTCTAATGTACAGGCTGGCGTCTGTGGAGTAAGGAACCCATTCTTGGTCGATCTCAACCAGCTTATTGATACACTTCCACAGTTCGACCTTATCAAACAACTAGAAGAGACAGACAGGGAGAATATGTTGATGGCGATAGAAGGAGATACAGTCCACAGATTGAAATGTGATAATATATCACAGAGCATCAGTCAATAAACTAAAGTAGGTCTGTAAATGCCTAATAGGATAAGATGAAGTCTAACAGGTAGGCAGCTCCTTTCAGCGCTCCGGTACATGCGCTCCATATTCAACATTGGCCTGAAGAGACGAATGTGGTTATCTACTCCCCGGAACGCCTTCATGCCCTCAAATAGCTGAATATAAAACAGAAGAAGAGAAGAGATCAGACAAAAAAATAAATAAATAACAGAAGAAAAGAAAAATTGCCAATAATGTTGGAAATGTGTCTTAATTTTACAGTTCATTCCAGTTCAAACTGGATATTATTAAGTAAACCTATATTAAGACATGGTCAAATAACTGCAAAACATTCATAAAAATACTAGGTCTAGCAATATTTAGGAATAATTAAGATTTTGTTCATTGTTATTCTCACCAAGGTTGCATTCATTTGATAAAAAACAAAAAACAAAAAAAAAACAATAAAAACAGTAATATTGTGAAACTTTTCTATGTTAATATATTTAAAATGTAATTTATTCCTGTGATGGTTCTTATTATTATCAATGTTGAAAACATTATTTGCCAATTAATATTTCTGTTTAAACTATGATAAATTTTTTCAGTATTCTTTTGATGAACAGAAAGTTCAAAAGAACAGCATTTGAAATAGAAATCTATTGTAACATTATAAATGTCTTTACTGTCACTTGAATAAATTTATTGCATCCTTTGTGAATAAAGTATTAATTAATTAATTTATTTTTTAAAATCTTTTTGTCCCCAAAGTTTTGAGTGGTACTGCATATAAACGTCATTGTTGAGCTGCATAATTAAATATCAATCAAGATTATTTGATGTAATATAATTAACATTTTATAAAATGTATAAAATGAAAATTATGAAATAGAAACTATATATACACACACATACATTAAATAATAAAAATAAATGAAGATAATAAATTAAGATATGAACATTTATAAATTATTAACTGCAATTACAATATAGAGGAGAAAATTGTGCACTGTGCAGCCATTTTATTCCTACATTTTTAAACTTCTCACAGAATAGAATTCAGGTTAAAAACAGCAGACTTGGAAAATAAAGTCTAGTCGCTTTTGGCTAAATGAGAAAAGGATTCTAAAAACCCCGATTTAATTCAAGCGAAATCGAAGAACGAACTGATGTGACGTCATTTCGAACAAAATCAGGCCAAACAAAGTTCGTTTGGAGTTCGTTTTGGGAGTTCGAAACAGCCTGCCAAAGTGAACTTTCTGGAAAAGTTCGCTAGGGCTGGTAAACACCTTTGTAAAATCATTGGTCCATTGCGATTACGTATTAGGTAGGTGTGCGCAGAGGCTCCGCCTTCTTTCACATGGAAATCTTTTCCGGTTCATTTCTTCTGTTCAGTCCGTCGAGGTCAGACGTACGCGAGTAAAAACATAAACACAATAGAGTACTGCTGATGAAACGAGACACTGACACTGTTTTTCATGTTTAATACAGTAAAGCTGCTTGATTTTAAGCAATCTATTGTATAAGGTGCTATAAATAAATATGACGTGGCTTTACTTGAGTGCTGAATTGCAGAGCTCGTGCAAACATATCCACATTGCTATGATTAGATGCTTGCTGTTTTCTCAATTTTGTTGTGTGTTTATTTTGAGAGGAAAGTACACATCACATATTTACATATTCATCTAAACGCCACTCTCAGCAGCGTTGGATGTTTGCTAACAGTATACTGCAGCTCACATATTTCAAACTTCTTCCTACCCCTAAGTGAAGAACGAAAAAAGAATTTTGCTGTGAATATATCAGGACCTTAAGTACCATATGGTTCACACACTACCTCTATGGAGTAATGCAGGGCTGAGGAAGCAGGGTGAAGGGACAGATTCTGGAAGGGCTTGATATGAGGTGCCTCCCATCCTCCTGCAGCAGACCAATTGATGGTCAGCATGTGGTCTGAAAACTGCTTGCCAAACACAAGGGTTGAAGGGTCTGGCTTTGGCTTCAGTACAGGGTTCCTCTCTATGGTAAGATCTGCAGCCTGACACAAACAAACAGGGAGAGAAAGACAGAAAAAGAGAGAAAACGAAAAAGACAGAGAGGGGCGGGGAGTAAAGCGGGCATGTGGAGAGGTGTTTATTCATTATCATTGATTGCACATGCATTTGAAAAATTAATCTGGATTCATCATGCCAGTCAAGCTCTTATGGAAATTGAATTCAATTAAAATGCGGTGAGAAGAAGGGAAGGGGGTTGTTGAAAGAAAGAAAGCGTGCAAGAGGGCAAAGGCACAAAGAAAAGAGACGTCAGAACCCACAAGGTGACACCGTGGCCTGCTTAACAATTCAGAAACTGCAACTCAGGATGAGCCGTAAAACTTCACAGGTCTAGAAAAGTTCTGCTTTGCCCCCAAAACGTACCGGCTTACGTAAGGTAAAACTCAAACAACTGCACAAATTCACCTGAGGTCCAGGCTGACTTGTGGTGGAACAGAAAGTATTAATGAACCTGGCTCGACAGGTTTGTTTCAGTACCTTGAAGGAGGAACTGACGAACCGCAACGACCCACATGACAGGGAGAGAGGATGAAGAAAGCGTCCATTTAGTGCCTTAAAACACAGAAACAGAGTGTGACTTCAATCATACCCTTTCATAGCACACTCAGACACAGGGCATGTTGTTCTTGACAGCTGTTGTTTAGCCCTCATGAGATGTGAAGGTTCAGTATGTACCAGCTGTATGTACCTGCATTTATGCACAAGGAGACAGCTGGGTCACGCAGTAACAGTGCTTTTAATAGCTAAAAACCCTGAGTGAATGAGCAAAGCAAAGGAAGGTAGTGTGTGTTTGCCTATAAGACACACACCAATCAGCTCTTGTTTTAACTGTTTTCTTTTTGTGTTTTATTAGGCATTTGTTTACATAATAAATAATGTAGCAGGACTACATGATAGCTTGCTGCTTGATCCGTTGGGTGAACTCTCTTAACTCTTGTGCATAATTTGGCAAACAATGCGTCTTATGGCAAGACGTTTTTACCGTTAGTTCCTGAAAAATTAACTAGCATATATTATTGTAACTAGTATTTATTTTAATTATTAGTAAGTAATCCAATAGTTACTAGTATCTTTTTCACCTTCACTACAATAACTATTGATTAAATACTATTTCTTTGCTACTAGTAGCCACTGACTATCCAGATAGAGTCAAGTAACTATAACACCACTGGTACTGGTAACAATTTGAAATTTAGATATAATTCAAAAGGTAAAAGTTGCAACTACTCACTTCTAACTAGTATTCCAATTATTAATGTAATTAACTATTGATTAATGTAGTAGTATACTAGTAGTATATATTGGGAGACTACTATCAATCTCAATTGTTAGTAAGATTTCTTATTTCACTAGTTAAAATAGCTTTTTACTTGTATGTAATGACTACTACTAGTCAGAACTTTATAGTCCAATATTAAAAATCTAGTAAGATTAAACATTTAGTTAAACATAACTAATGCATAAGTAACTACCACCACCTAAAGACAAGTTGCAAGTAAAACAGGAATAGGTACCAGCACCAACTGGACTGCATACCAATTGTAAATGAGATAATACCACACATCCATATTGATTTTATTTCCAAAATGTAACCAGTAAAAGTAATAGTTACTTGTCGGATAGTGACTAGAAGCAAATGGTGTCACGCGAATAAGTAACTAAAATGATAGGTCACTACAACTGTAATAAATACAAGTATCTATATTTTTAATAAATAGTTACAAGTAAAATTGAATATAACGCCTCATAGTCATCATAGTGTTAAAATACTAGTAATTAAAAAAAAAAAAAAAAAAAACGTGTAGGCAACATAAATAGATACTAGCTATTTTTTTATGAATAAATGTTAAGTCGGCTTGCCATGCGTCCACACGGAAATACGTGGAAAGCTACAGTCATTCATAGTGCAAGCGTACATCCATTATTTAACGTGACAGGCAGTTTTGAGTATGAATAAACATTCAGAGTGAGAACAAACGACGTTTTATTCTAACTATAAAATCAAACACTTAAAGATGTGCATCCCGCTGCTGTGATATTTGAAACTTGCGCGTTGTCGATTTGCAACGTCGATAATCTGCAGTTTCAAGCTGCTAATTACAGTTCTGTTAAATATACTCCAGACACGTCGAGTGTGTTTAGATAGACCCGTTAAATATTGACAGAAGTTTTTGGAAATGTGGTGGCGGAGATAAGTGAAACGATCTTTGAACTCACCGTCCTGAGCGCTGCCATTGCTGATGAAATGAATGGTAAACTAGTCCGAGTGGGAGCAACTGCCCCAGACAGTCGGATCGCTGCGTTCCGGATTGGGCCCCTGAAGAAACAGCGGCAATGTGCTCGGGGTTTGAAACAGTAAACCTTCATTTTATTTACTTTCAACACAAGCCAGTGTGATATTTGCATAATGAGACTTGTTTGAAATATCTTAAATGTTGTTATTTGTGATGCCACTAGGATATAGCAGCCTTACTGGAAACTTTCTAAATGGGACTTTTATATTTCTGAGCACTCATATGATAATTTTTAATAAAGAAGTATGATTTGATTATATCATTACATCTTTATATGAATTTTAAAAGGTATTAATATTACAAACAAAATAGTTCCCATCCATCATAGGGTTAATAATAACCCGCGGGTAGGCGTGACGGATCTCTTGCATCTGATTGGATAAAAAAGAGTAGGGGTCAAATCAACGCAATCAACGGGGTTAAACCTATGGATTAAACAAGGTCATGAGAGGTTTCATTGGTCAGGATATGAGGCGTTGGTCCGATCCGGTTAAATGATTGGCTTTTGGAAATTAAAAAAAAAAAAAAAAAAAATGTTTTATGTCAATACCTTCAGCTGATGATGTGACGCAAATAAAAATAGCCTGTCAATAGTAAACAGGGGTGTGTGTGGCTAGATTGAACTGAAACCCAGTTTCTATTTGCATATTGAACTGATTTGGGTTTTCTTTTCTTTTTTTTTCGTCTCAAACTTTCTTTTTATGGCCATAACATTTTGATATCAAAGGACTCATGACAGTATGAACACATTATTTGTCTTGCATTGTCTTCCTTGAGTGGCACTGTCATGTTAAAGAAGTTCTGTCATACTTTTTCTAGTTCATTTTAAATAAAATAATTTGACAACAAATATGTACAATAAGTAAGCTTTTTAATTGGCACAAACAAATTCAGGAATACAATGTATGAAACAATCACAACCTATCAAGAGTCATTAATTAAGATTCCAGAAATCACTAAATTACACTACACAGTTAAAATCAAACTGGCCTGGGAATATTTCATTGTAAACATCAGTCTTTGCAAGCACATTCATGGTACTGTAGTTCACAGTGCAGGTCCCTTTCATATAATATTTAACTACTATCATTTTGTATTAATAAAAATGGAAAACTATACAAAAAAATCATATTACTATTAGAAATGCAAACAATTGCAGATCGCTTTAAATGTAACAATTATTGCCCCATTTTACCTGACCATTGGGCAGTGTGCAAGTGCTACATGGAAGGTAAAAGAAAAACTATTTCTGAACTTCAGTAAACTTGAAATAATGATTGTTTAATAGTAAGCTTAAACTCACTCAAATAAAAGTTGTGCAATGATTTGAAATTATGCAATAATTTTAAAAAAATCAGTTATTTTACAGTGTCCCTGTTACACATATTACATGTACTTACTATAGTAATAAAAGTAAATTATATGCATAATTAAAACCCTAAACAAACCCTAATCCTAACCCTAATTATATAGTAAGTACATGTTGTTAATTAATATTACTCAGTACTCATTTGTATAATTACACTGTAACAAAGGCACCTTAAAAAATTTAACCAAAATCACATATTTGCAAAGTCTGCATTCAGAAGTAGCACCAGTATAAGCACCAAACAAGCTGTCTGAGAGGAGGAATGAAACCATATAATTATTTAATGGACCTTTCACCTTTCCATCATTGTTCAGTTAAGGAACTTGGCTTTTGAGGGCGTAGTTCAGTTCGGCCCCTCCGCTTAGAAACAAATCTATCCCAGTACAGAAAGTGGCATCAGCTGCCAAGAAAAGGGCAGCTAATCCACTCTCAGCCTCCGTTCCCATTCGACCAATCAACTGTTGAGGAGAAAACTGTTACTATAACATATCCGGCAGAACACCAGCTTCTTTTATTGCTCATTTACCCTTACCTGAGCATTTTCTGCCCCCTTAATAGTAGCAGAAGGGTTTTCGGTTTGGCCAGCAAGCGTCTCCCACAGAGATGTCCTTATATTGCCTGGAGAGATGCTATAAAAGAGTTTGGATTTAAAGGCTGGTAATAAACATAATTAATAAACAATATTCACAGATGGAAATTCAGTAGGATCAAAGAAAAAAAATAGTAATAGAGAAAATAAATAGTTTGGATGTAAATATAAAAGTAAGGAACAGCTTAGATGGCAGGGTGATAATGTCACTCACCAGTTCACTCTCACTTGATAGCGACTCTCATCCACAGCCATTGCTTTAGTCATGGCGGTGATCGCCCCCTTGTGGATATATGGAAGTATTGTTATTACTTTCAAGATGATCATGTGCATTTGTTACAAGCAGAGAAACTCACCTTGGTTGCCACATAGGGAGCTGCGTCTTTCTGACCTATTGAGGCGACAAGGCTGGACAAATTGATGATGTTTCCTTGTGTTTTGCGCAGGTACGGCAGTGCATACTGCCCCGAGGTAATAAAAAGAGGTAAAAAAATAAAATAAAAAAATCAGTCATTCTGCATATGTAAAGAGACCAGAGTGTTATGTTATGAGATGTTACCTTGGAAGCAAGGAAGTAGCTGATGAGGTTCAGATTAAGCAGGTCTCTAAACTCCTCTGCAGTGGTTTCATCTGTGGGCTTGTGAGGGGGGTCTGATGTATCATTTAGGGATTTAAATTGAAATCAGTATTATTAGACGATTTATTTATTTGTATCATTATTTTTATATTATGTTCAAAATAAATGTAAAGGTCCCTTGTTAAAATAGTGTTCACAAAAGAGTGTAGAACAAATAAGAAAGTTTCAAGTACAACAAAAAATGTAAAAAGGGTGAATAAAACTTTGACTTACGCCAGCCAGCGTTGTTCACCAAACAGTCGATTTGTCCAAACTTCTCAAACGTCTTACTTATTAATCGCTTTAAGGTAAGATATGATAATAAATAAATAACAATAGGCTACATTTAGAATTATATGACATTTGTTTCAAAAGTTCCTATGCATTCCCAGGTCAAAAAATACTATAGTAAGTACTATAGTGTTTTTGAACCATACTATAGTAAATTGTAGTATACTGTATAAATTATAGTATTTACAACACTTTGTTAATGAATCCTTCAGCATACTGTAGTATTAACTACACACTGTAAAAAATGAATGTGATTTTAACAGTAAAATATTGTAAAAACGTTACGGAAAAAAAATGTAAATAGGTTAACAGTAAGTTCCAGTACTATATACAGGGAAAAACTGTAAAAGCTCTTACCAGACATTTTATGTAATTTTCACAGTAAAATACTGTAAATTTTACCATTTTTAGAAGTAAAAAAGAACAAATCAATGTATAATTTACAGTCAAAAACTGTAAACTGATATTCCCACAATTCCCTGTGTGACACTCCACATTTGAAAGTATTTTGTTTAAAAAATCATGTTTCTTAATAGTTTTTGTTATCAGTTATGTACATTGGGGTTTTATGTTACATCTTCTGTTGTTTAATGAATGTTTATTGCATTATGTAAGTGTTGTGGGTTACCATGATGGTGTTTTGCGTTTGCGTGAATGACTCTTTGCACCCTCTTTACATTAGTATATACTTCAGCCAGTAGAAAAGCTATTTGTGATGAACTCTGATTCTTCATGTGGCTTTCTCTTTTACCACCTGCATTATTATGGTGGTTGTCAGTATATGTTAAAGGTACAAAACAGATTTTACTAGTAGTGTGCATTGTTGAATTTACTTGTTTACATTCAAATTTTCTGTTTGTATGTTTGTAAATTACAGTTTTATACTGTAAAATTGACAGTTTGTTCTGTAAATGTGTTTTTCTGTATTTTTTTACAAAATTATTCTGGCAACCACAGCTGCCAAAATTATTTTGTAAAAACTACGGAATATTTTTTACAGTGCAGTGAACTGATAAACTGTAATAAATACTGTAGTATACTTTATTTTTTACTACAGTAAACTATATAATATTACCTATAGTTAGTACACTTAGTACAGTATTGGGTAAAGTAATTTGATTATATTACTATAGTTGTTATGTTACCACAGCAACTATAGAATTACCACAACAAATTAATTCAAGGACTTCACTATAGTATGGTTAAAAAACACTATAGTATTTTTTTTTTTACCTGGGTTATAAAAATGCATAAAAATCCTACATAACTACATGGTTTTTAGAAATAGAAATCAGAATTATTTGATTATATTATTAATATTAATATCATATAAAAAGCCTTTATACATGATATTTTATAATACTTATGTCAAGTTGTAAATGGAAACCTTTTTCAAATGTGGGGAAAAAAGCTTAACCACAAAACCATAAAACGTCGAACTGCTAAAGCTTTGACGAATAAAGTAATGAGTTTGAGAGGAAGAAGATGAACGGGTAGGACAGAGACTGAGGTGAGTGACACAAGTTAAGAAAGTAAGCAACATAGAGGCTACATAAACGCCTGTGCGCGTACCTTAATGTCATCCTCTTTCGTCACGTCACATGACAAAAACATGCATGATCCCGGTCCTTCCTTATTCAACTCAGACTCAAGAGACTGGCCAGCTGGCAACTCAGCTGACAGGAAAAAGAAGGAAACGTTATTTCATTTATTGCTGTAGGTTAATCAACCTATCTTTAAAAGTATTTAAATAAATCACATACTCTCTTGAGCGCAGAAGACAACTTTGGACCCATTTTGCACTGCAAAGCAAACATGACGGTTTTTATTTACTCTTGCTTTACTTTCGATTCATTAATGGAAAGATAAATTCTATAAATCCTTACCAAACACTTTAACGATAGCCCTTCCAATGCCTCTAGTGCCTCCAGTGACGATGACAACTTTGTTGACATAGCGCTGAGCACAAGCCATGTTACAACTGTACGTTATGCGTACTAATGCAGCAAATGCAAAAATCACGTCTACACACGACTGACAGCTTCTGCTCGAGTAAGCGGTTCTAAGGCACTATAATCATCTGAGAAAGAAGAGAGAAGTAGCACCCGATATCACGTGCGTGTGTGTGTCTGTGTCCTGTAGAGATGTTCTCTTCCTGGATGAATCGTTATTCGAGTCGCTTTTAGCGAACTGAATGAACCTTTTTACCCGAATGAACCAATTCACCGAGTCAGACAGCGTCCAAGTACGCTACTGTCTGAAACTCAGCATGGCTGTCGTGGGTGTTGCAAATTTGGTTCGCAAAGAGCACCGGCTTAGCTAGATAAATCCGTTAGTATTTTGTAACATACTTGTTTAATTGTATTTTTGATTTTTTTTAAAAAATGATGTTGTATATTCCATACTTTGTCCCAAAGGCGATATGATCAAATAATGAAACATCTAGGCCTATGCTATCAATATAAAATGGTAAAATATTTCCAAATGTTGACTTTCACTGAACAAGAGTCCATTTTATACAGTCTATGACAAGAGTCGGCTGATGAGCTGATGATAGACAGACAGCAACTTGTTCATGCATTCATGACCTCTAAGGTGATGATACACAGGGCAACTTTTTGAGCAATGTTGCCAAATAGGCAACAAATTTCTATCTGGATAATTTAGATCGAAATTTGTTTCCTATTGTCAATGGGAAAGTGCTCAAGCAACATTGCTCAAAAAGTTGCCCTGTGTATCATCACCTTTAGAACGGATTACTGTAATGCATTAGATGGTTGTCCTGCATCCTCAATAAACAAGCTACAGTTAGTCTAAAGTGCAGCTGCTAGAGTAACAATTCTATCATCTCTGCACTGGTTACCTATTAAGTTCTATACAGTTCTATGACCTATAAGGCCTTAAATGGCTTAGCTCCTGTGTATTTAACTGAACTTCTATCGCCCTACAATCCATCACGCTCTTTAAGGTCACAAAACTCTGGACTTTTAGTACCTACGATTATACTGTACAATGTTTCCTGGTATAGCTTTGTCATGCTGTAACCTACTGTCATGAGTTTCATGTCCATGCCACTCCTACCAATTCAAGTTTATGTTTATATTTAAGTCATTGTTTTGTTTTTGTACTTTTGGAATTTGGAATAAACTGCACTTGGGTTCAGAACTCTGACTCGACTTCAGTGAATCTGTTATAGTACAACTTCTGATGAATATTAGCATTAGCTTATGGTTATGGTTTAATTCTCACCTGTCATATCATTTCACTGCAGAGCTTGTTGAAATTTTCTATAAATGGTAGAGTGTTGACATATTTCAATATATGTTGTTATCATGTTAAGTGAGAGTATTAGTAAATACCCTTTTGTGTTTGTATTTGTAAGACTGGAGAAACTGGAAGAACTGGAAGAGAGGGCAACTTTCTGAGAAAACAAGGGAAATTAACTTTGAACTCTTTCTTGCGAAATTAGCATCCCCATCCAAGATGCAATCACACTGAGTTGATCATCTCAGTATTGTCTCAATTTACATCTTATTCCCTTCACTCTCACATCTCACATGTTGAAATGACCTAAAATCACCCAAAATCTACATGGTTTAATGTGAACAATTATCACACAACACTATACGTGTTTAGTATCATTTGAAATGTCTCAGTGCAACTGGTACAAAGGTCGCATTCCCACAGAAGTAAACCAGAAGGTAATAAAGGTTTTAAGAGTTTAGAGATATTTTGCTGCTTACTGTAGTGGGTGTGCCCCCTTTCTCAGGGTCTTTCATGCAAATGGCTTTCTGTCCCCAAAAAGGTGTAAACTACCCAGTCTGGGACCCTGATTAATGCGAATTCCCATTGTGAACTCATGTCTGAGTATTTAAAGAGATGTTGCAGGAGGCTCAAGGCGCGATTCTGTAGCCAGATCAGCCCATGATGCTGTGTGTCTTTCAAACACTCAGCATTATGTATCTTTCTGATGTCAGGTATTCATCTTTTAGACTTTATTTCTGAGCATTGGATGTTTTGTATCAATTATCATTGAATTGATTATGTAATTGGCATGATACGTTTACCTGACTAATAAATTGGATTTATTCTGACTTACTCTGATTGACTTTAGTAGATTACATTGCATCCATTGTTACCGCAAATCTGTAAGGTTAGTAACAGACTAAAGTCCAGTTTTGAGTGGAGCATAGGGCACACCAACTGTGATTTTAGAGCTCCTGCTAATGCTTGGCATTAGTTTAAGTGTACTTAGACTGTTTCTGTTTAGGACAACAAAATGTTGATCAACCAACCGAAATAGGGTGAGCCTTATCTCTGTTTAATGTAATATTACTCTAGCTAAACGTACATGGGAAACCATGATATGACCAAACCAAAGCTACTATCAGAGAAGTAATATTGGTCGGCTTACCTAGTGGTCGTGACCTCTGACTAGAGATAGTGTTACTATAATTCAAATGATTGGGCAGGCATATTTAAATTAGATTTGGACATATTTAGAAATGGATAAAACTGCTTCACCTGTGCAGGTGATTTACACACACCCAACATTCCTGTCTCACAGGTAAAAATATATAAACCAGTTTAACCCATTTGTCAAACAGACTCCAGTATGCAAAAGGAAGAATATGAACATCATCAAGTGAGAAAAGCTGTTTGTGAATAGTGTGAATCAGTTTAATACCAGTTTAATGCTTTGCTGCTATCTAGAAATAATGAATTTATAAACTGAATGAAGTATTTCATTGTTGAGACAGAGGTAGGTTTGAACCAACACTTTTCTGGATTCATTCTTATGCATTGGTAAATTCATTGAATCTGCTTATGTAAATACTTATATTTCTATCCTACTGTAATGTAAAAGTATTTTTAGATTCTTTAGTCTCTCTCCTGAGAGTTTTTCTTCTTTAAGTTCTTGCTGATCAAATTCAGTGTGGCTTTTGCAGTCATACAGAAATACAGAAACAAAAACAGAACTATCCTGGGACAATGTTTTAGTAAAGCCATAAATGATTCAGACACTCAGACTTATTTTAGGAGCCATTTCTGGAGTAGTTTGTTTGATCCCACTTTATATTAGGTGGCAACTACTATGTACTTGCATCAAAAATTATTGTGTTCATATTGTATTGCAAAACTGTTTTGCTGCTATTGGGACACAGGTAAGGTTAGGGATTTAGGTTAGTTTAACTTAAAAAAGTATGTTACCCGGTTGCCTTAAAATTTTGAGTTCATTGAAATTAAAAATTTGAGTTAATACAATGAAGGCGATTTGTCAGAACATTTGATCAACAGAAAATATTATGTTATCTGAACCACATGAATTATTGAAGCTGATTTGACAAAAGAAAAAATGTTGTGATAAAAAATCATGAATTTAATTTTTTACAATGAAGAACTTGTAAGCGAAATGTAAGTTTGTTTTGTTTTTAAATTTTTTGTTGTTTTTAAATTTTTTTGTTTTGTTATTTAAATCAGCCAAATGCACTTACACATTACTTTATTTAAATGTGCCAGTGACGTAATTGCGTGATGTTGGCGAACTACTGAATTCTGTTTTTAACAGGCTCATTGAAACTGTTCAAATGAACCAGTTCAGGTCAAAATACGTAAATAAATAAATAAATTCTGACTTCTTATCACTAGAGTCAACAGAAAAAAATCACGTGGGTTATGGGACTATTCACTATATTTTTATACAGAAATTATTTCTATAAATAATAATTTAACATTCTGTTTTTATATTGTTATATTAATTGGAATATTTGTGTAGGCTACATATAGCCTAATTTTAATTTATAATCATTTATAATATTTATAATCATTTATAATTTATAATCGAACTTCATGACTGTACAAAAGAATTACAAAAAATGACTTTAAAAACCTTGAAAAAGTGGTGAAAGATTTACGATACACATTCCAAGAACTCAAATGCCTCCTTGTCATTTCTGATTTATAACAAAAGAGAGAACAATGTCTAAAAGCTGCTGTGTGACAGGGTGTACAGAAAACAAGCTAAAAAAACCCAGAACAAGTTTTTAGAAGCTACCGAACTGTAAATGCCAACCTTAAAGGAGACAAAAGTGGATACAGGCAATAAGAGTAGTTCTGACACATAGCAGCTTTTAGACATTGTTCTGTTTTTTGTTATAAAATGAGAAGGAGGCAGCTTCACGCTATACAAAGTCAATAGAGCTCCGGAGGTTGACGTCACGCAATCTAAACTCCGCCATTTTGGCAGGCCATCAGGAGAGCGCTAGAGCGGCTGTGGCATTGGTATCGATAGTAGTCGTACAATAATTTAAAACCAGACATGTTTAGACCTTACAAACCTTACTATTTCAACATTGTGGACAGCTGCTGTGCGCCAGGATGCCAGAACAGGCGGGGAAAAGCAAAGGGGAAATAATTTTATCGTATTCCTAAGGATCCCGATAGATGACTGAAATGGTTCACTGCAATAAAACGTGCTAACCAACACAACAAAACAAAACAGATGGCTGTATTTGAATTTTTTAGTTTTTGTCTTATATCTCAGTATTTCTATAAGTGTTGTATAAGGGTTTTTTTGTTTAATAGTAACCTTACAATGATATGAAAGAGTTTAAAATGTGTTAAATAACTGGGCTGATAGGCTATATAAGAATTTTCAGTAAAACGTGAAATTACACATTATTCCACTCCACATTATTCAATTGTGACTGAACATAAAACACAATTTTTCACACACATTTCCATAAAAATTTAAAAAAATAATTATCGATTATTTCAAGGGGCAACTAATGACACCTCATTTGGATATTTTCATGTCAGGGAAAAATTTGGGATTAAACGGGTTAAGATTTCATGACATTTATGATGTCTACTGTACTCACGGTAATATAGCTATGCTGGCTACCTACAAACAAGGACAGCTAGGTGCCAATGACATTCCCTAACAACACAGTTGACTTACCCTTCCAATGACGACGAAGCAGGTTTTAGCCGGCAGACTCCAAAGTTGAATATTCATCACAAAATTAGATTGTGTCCATTTGTACCCCTCCAGGTTTTTGTAGGCTTTTAAAGAATCTCCGGAGTAGGATGAGGGAAAGTTGATTATGTAGTTGTACATATCAGGATACTGCAGGTCAGAAAAATCTGTTCCTTTATCGATACACTTTAAAAGCACCCCGGGGGCATTATAAGGATCTGTTATGTTTAATCTATTATGTTTTGCTATGTACATGTCTATGTTTTTTTAATTAAAGTGCGCAGTGAACTCTGTTGCCTTGAAACTGATGCTGGCGCAATTCATTTCATATTCGCTCGTGGCTGTTTCTGCCTGCCAGCATGGTGGTGTAAACAGAGTGGGTCACGTGACTACTGGAGCTCTATGGAGAGGGTTGGATTGTTTTCTCCCCGGTGGGTGTGGTTTTCAGATTATGACGTGTGTCGCTCTGTCTCTATTAGACCAAATCAGTCTCATTAGACATGCCATTTTGATTCTCTAAACAGCGTGATGTCACACTGCTCAGGCCCCGCCCATGGCCGCTGACTGACAGTCCTGCATTACCATAGTTTCCGCCCTCAACAAGTTGAACGCTATCCACCATTTTCTCCGCACTCAAGCAGCTTTACTGACAACAATGTCTCGTAAGCAATCCCGGTGTTCTGTTGTTGGATGTAAGAGTGGACATAGGAGTCTTCATTTTCTCCCAACATCTGAGCCACTGATGACGCAATGGATTAAGTTTTATTTTTGAAGGTAATGTGCCCCCATATATCTAAATTCGTTTATGTTTATCAGTACCAACTGTTCGGATCCAGCTTATAATGTCTCCGGAGTTTGCTGTACACCCTGTCAATTTTTTTTATAAGTCAGAAATTAAAGGAGGCAGCTTCATGTAATACAAAGTCAATGAAGAGAATTTGATCCCCCGGTGTGGGCGTGGCCTAAATGTGCTCTATGAAAGTGGGCTGCCTTTAAAGGGACCCACACAAAAACGGCGTGTTTTTGCTCACCCCCCAAAACTGGGTATTTTAACATGCTATAAAAAAAAAAAACTGTGGGGTATTTTGAGCTAAAGCTTCATATACACACTCTGGGGACATCAGAGACTTATTTTACATCTTGTAAAAAGGGGCATAAAAGGTGCCCTTTAAGGTGGTGCTGGTGTGAAGATGTTTGGGACAGTGAGCTGATGAGGGGACGAGGGGTTCTGGATTGAATTTCAGCATGACAGCATTCCCAAGAGCTGCAGTGAGCGTGAGAGGGAGTGAAGATAGTGACCTACAAACAGGTTTAAGTATCCTTACTGCACTGACGGAGAGGAGGACAGAGTTTATGGTTCAGAGTACAGGAGAAAACACCTCCTGTTGGACTCACAGGGGAGACCGCCTGGCAGAAGGGGGGACAGTAGATACATAGCTTATGGTGTCGTGCAGGTAGGGAAGAAACACGGATAGTGTGGGGTAACTATTCTGGATCTACGGTCACTAGTGGCAGAGGGTAAGTAGAGGGACAAACAGAGTGTCTTCTTACAAACATTTCAGAGGCACAAACCTCTGTATTTCTAATACTAAATTTCAGAATTATGGTAGATGTTTACTTTCAGGGGATTCTGACACTTTTGTTTTCACTTTTTTTCACCCCTTACCTTCATTTAAGGCTTCTTTCCATACTTCAGTTCATGTGTTGTTTAGGTGTCTTCATATAAACCTGCTCTGTTAATTTACCGTAGTGTTATTCTCGTGGTGAGGGTCAAAGTGGTAATGGAGTCAACAGGGTTAGGATAGATTACATAAAATGTTTGTAATTTCATGGGAAAATAATATAAGTAAGGATAGCATCTTCAGTTACATAACTGGAACTGGACTGTATACATTTACCAAAGTCTGGTATGTCAAACCTAATAATAGTATTTTGTTTTATTTTTTTATTTAAATTCATTATTTAAATATATTACACATATATATTCAGCATTACAATATATAATTCCATAATTATTGTGTACATCTTTTTTGCTGTCATACATTTATGAAAATATATTAATTTAAATGTATTATTATTAATTTACCAATTTTAATTTATTGCATTTGAATAAATATACAGTTATACATGTAATTCATTTTAAATAAATAATATTAAAATTACATTTATATTAAATCTAAATGAGAATTACATATTTCTCAGCATTACATAATTCCATAATTGTGTACATCTAGTTTGCTATCATTTAAAATATGAAAATATAATGATTTAAATGTATTCATTTATTGATTTTAATTTATTAAATATAATATAGTAAACTTAATGATAGCAAGCAAGATGTAAACAATAATTATGGAATGAAATAATGCTGAATGTATTACATTTAATAAATTAAAATCAATAAATTAGATAAATAGCAAATAAGTGCAAAATAATGTAACATTTTAAAATGTTTTTCTATACTCAATATTTATTTAAATTCATTAAAATGATCTGTTAACATAAAATGAGATCTCTTTGTTTTACCCAATATAACAGACTGAGTAAAAAAGAAAGAAGAAAAGATGGACAAAGGAGGAGGAGAAGGATCTGACAGTGAAATCGAGGGCAAAAAACTAGTAGAGGAGGAGGTCAGTGAGAGTGACAAGAAGCTCAAGGACCAGCGCAACAAGGCAGAAAAGGGTGACAAAGAGAAGGGTGAGAGGAAGAGAGAGAATCGAAGATCTGGTTCGATGTGGAGAGGAGGTTGGGCACTGTCTGAACGACTGGCCATTAATGTGTCAGGCATGCGCTATGAGACACAGATTCGAACCCTGGCACAGTTCCCTGACTCGCTGCTTGGAGACCCTCGCCGTCGCCTACGCTACTTTGACCCGCTCCGCAATGAGATCTTCCTGGACCGCAACCGATTCTGCTTTGATGCCATCCTGTACTTCTATCAGTCTGGAGGGCGGTTACGGCGGCCTGCCAATGTGCCTCTGGATGTCTTCATGGATGAACTGCGGTTTTATGAGCTGGGAGAGGATATCATGGCTCGCTTCAAGGAGGATGAGGGCTTCCCCAAGGAGGAACCTCGGCCCTTGCCAGACAATGAGATCGCACGAAAGCTGTGGATGCTCTTTGAACACCCAGAATCCTCTGGAGGAGCCCGCATCATCGCCATCATCAGCGTGATGGTGATTGTGGTCTCCATCTTGATCTTCTGTTTGGAAACGCTGCCTGACTTCAGAATAGAAAAGGAGATGAGAGAGGTGAGAGGAGTGGGAAGACATATCATTCTTACAGTGTTTAACCAGAATGTGATTTACAAATTGTTATCAGTTGCTATACAGAGGATTTTACAGACATTATAATACATATATTGCAACATCAAGCATTTGAAATTTAAGTATAGCACATTATTACGCAAAACATGACCAACAACCCGCAGCAAACACATAATAATAAGAAAGAATGGTAGAATGGCAGTTAGCATGAAGCAGATGGGTTTACTGAGCATTTAAAGATGAATGAGCATACATTAAATTAAACTTAATTTATTATTATTAATATATAATTTAAAGTCAGCATGAAATGGAAATGGAAGTACTTCAGCCCCTCAGGCTTGGGAGGCCATCCCCGGAGTATCAAGTTAGGTTCTGAACAAAATCAAACGAGGTTACTCGCTTCAATTTGCACGCAGGCGCCCACGCTTCAGGGGCGTTATCTGCACGTCTGTACAGAGCAACATGACGCACGTCCTCCATTCCGAAGTAATGAATTTACTAGTGAAAGGAGCTGTAGAAACAGTTCCGCCAGCCCACATTGAGTCAGGATTTTACAGCCATTTTTAAGATTCCTGTTTGAGGGGGTGGCTTACCGTCCTTCCATTCGGATTGTCTCTGGCCCCGCACAGTTTTACGAAGTGCATGGATGTGGCCATCTCCTCTCTGAGACAGAATGGTGTGTGCATTCTGAATTACCTCGAACACTGGTTCGTATTGGCTCATTTGGAGGCCAAGTTGAATACTTACAGGTCCCTGCTCCTCAGTCATTTAGAATGCCTGGGTCTCAGGATCAACCTAGCCAAGTGCTCACTGTCTCCCAGCCAGCAAATATCCTTCCTGGGAGCAGTTCTCGATTCAGCCCAAATGCGGGCCTGGCTGACGCTGGGGCACGTGCCCTCATTCAGAGTCAGGGTTTCACTCCCTCTCAGAATCTTTCAGAAGATTCTTCGCCTAATGGTGACAGCATCATCAGTGGTTCTGCTGTGTCTGCTTTACATGCAGCCCCTGCAGTATTGGCTGAAACCCGTGTTCCAGCCCACGCTTGGTGTCTCGGACACCTCTATATCAACTTAGAATGTGGCTGTGTCTTGGCCCTGGCCCCTTGGAAGGACCCTCATCTGTACTGAGCCAGTACAGACCTGGGGTTGGTCTCCAGAAGGAAGGTGGTTTTGACCGATGCCTCCAAGATGGGTCGGGGAGCTATGTGCGAGGGCAGGCTGACATCCGGCTCCTGGTCAAGCACGGAGAGACTGCGGCATATCAACTACCTAGAAATGCTGGCGGTTTTCCTGGCCCTCAAAACCTTCCTACCAGACCGTAAAAGTACCACGTCCTAGTCCGCTCGGACAACATGGTGGTGGTGTCCTATATAAATCACCAAGATGGACTCAAATCAAGGCCTCTGTACAAACTGGTGAGATGCCACCTCTTATGGGCATAACGCAACCTGCACTCGCTCAGAGCGGTGCTCGTGTCGGGCAGACTGAACCAAGGACGCACTGGCTCACAAGTGGCCCAACCTTCCCCTGTACTTTTTTCCTCCAGTCGAGCTGCTCCCTCAGGTCAACAGACGAATCAGGAAGGACAGACACACAGTCCTTCTGGTGGCCCCTCTCTGGCGGAACCAGTCATAGCTCCAAGAGATGATGCAGCTGCTGGCAGCAGCTCCCTGGCCAAATACCCTGAGGAAGGGCCTCCTTTCCCAGGCGAAGGGAATGATTTAGCACCCCCAACCCAAGTTGTGGGCCCTCTATTTTTGGCCCCTCGACGGGAGCCTACAGGCCTCCCTGCAAGGGTATTGAACACTATCTCAGAGGCTAGAGCTCCATCTACCAGACACCTCTACGCCATTAAGTGGTCTGTCTTCTCCGACTAGAGTGCAGTACTGAATGAAGACCCAGTGTCCTGTGACATTTCACTGGTGCTATTTTTCCTGCAGGAGCTGCTGGACAAGTGGCGCACCCCTTCCACACTCCAAGTTTACAAACCACACTCTTGTGGCCAGCCAGTCTATAGGTAGGAATGACTTAGTGATTTGGGGGCCGGAAGGCTGAACCCACCTCACCCCCTTACTATTCCAACTTGGGACCTGTCAATGGTCCTAAGGGCCCTCAGGGGCCTGCCCTTAGAGCCGAGCCAAGTTACGGCCCCTCTTGTTAAAGACTGCCCTCCTGCTGGTCCTAGCATCAGTCAAGCAAGTGGGAGACCAGCAAGCGCTCTCAGTGAGCGCGTCTTGCCTTGAGTTTGGGCCAAATGACTGTAGAGTTGTCCTGAAACCAAGACATGGTCATGTGCATAAGGTGGCTTACGAGTCTGTGGGCCTCCAGTGCCCCATCGGAGTGAGAGCCCACTCCACCAGAGGCATGGCCTCCTCCTGGCGTGGTCCAGTGGAATTTCCATTTGCGATATTTGGGTGGTGGCCGGCTGGTCTTCGCTGTACACTTTTGCCAGATTTTATAACTTGGATGTCCCTGCTCTACCAGGGGTCCCTTCTGTTTAGTTGGGCTTTGACCTCTATGTGAGCTCAACCCGCTCAGGACGCCTTCCCTCTGGGCTCCAGCCCTGTGGTCCGAGCCCCTTAGTCTCTGGCGAATGCTTTCACCCTATCCTAGCCTTGCTGCCTTCAGGACCCTTGTCTTTAAGTGCCTTAGGCCAGGGCCATTAAAATTATTGATGTTCTGCGATTGTAGCACGGCAATATTGGATTGCATTCCCATAGCGTCTGTTCATACGAGTGAACCATATCGATAGGAAATGTACTTGGTTATTAATGTAACCTCGGTTCCCTGAGGTAACGGGAACGAGTATTGCGTAGCTAGCTGTGCTACCATGCTGCACGATTCAGCGCTTGCCGCTTCAGTTGTAAAATTATGAAGCCTACAGGGAGATTTGCCTGCTTATATAGGCGGGTAGCCCCACCCGTTTCGGCAGGCTGCAGCGCCAAAGGCTCATGCAGTTTCACTACGTGATTCAATCAGGCTTCAGTAATTGGAGGAAAAAGGAGTTTTCCCACAGCGCCTGCAACGCAATACTTGTTCCTGTTATCTCAGGGAACCGAGGTTACGTTAGTAACCGTGTACGATATCTACCAACCCTTGAAATTAGACTAAGACCAAAAAAAAGGATAAAAATAAAAACAAAATTCCCATTCTCGTAACATTTGTGACCGAGTAAGCAAACCCCAGATGTTTTTAAAGGTTGACATGTTGTTTTTTTGCCACTTTAAATTATGGGAAATAACACTTAGGCTAGTGTTGTTTGTTCTAGAGCATTTCGCAAATTTGTCCAAGTACCATGTGTAATATGCACACTGATACTGTATTTTGATCAATTGTAAAAAACAATGTTACACTGAATGCTGAACTTTTCTGAGACATTTTCACTGACTATATACACATTCATGTACAAAACCACGTTTAAAATCACATAAAAAGGGTAAGTTTAGAGTAAAAAGTCACATTAAAAGAAAAGAAAACACAGATGAAGAGTTTGGGAGCAGGAGAGAGTGTAGGGTTATTGCTGAGATTATTTTAGAAGCGTCGTTAAATCTGATACACAGATTGGGAGCAGAGACTCTGGGGGGTTGGAAAACAGTCAAGTGACGCGACCATGGAGAGATTCAGCCGGCATACACAGATAGAAAAAAGGGAAGGAGATGAGAAATGACAAGATGACAGGTGACAGTATGAAAAAGTGCCTGTGCTTGATCTGTGAGGGGAAAGTAGTGAGACGCAATGCAGGGTGGGTCGGGAGCAAGGAGGGAAAGTTAGTAAAGAGTATCAAATTAGTTTCCCAGCAGCGACCCACAAGCCAGCAACCTCAACACGCTGCCAAAGCAGCTCAGTAATTCTACATGGATCAGACAGTTAACAACAAGTAAACTAAAGCAGGTTGGAGAGAGAGAGAGAGAGAAAAATTGTGGAGGGTTACATTCTCAAGTTTCATCTTAGAGATCTAAGGCATTATTTTTAGAGTAAGAACAACCCTTCAGTGCACATTAACACAGATACAGAAGCTTGTATTAATAAACAGAGCTGAAATAGGAATGGAAACACACACACTTCCACAACATCTTATGATGACTTTAGCAAAATCAAAATAAGCACTACGATAGGGAACACTTAACAGCCAGCTAGCCAGACACAAGTTCAAACACAGCACACGTGCATATACACTCACATCTCACATGTCATACCATCTAATCTCCTGTCCTACTCTTTTAAAATCTGTTTTCCAAGCAAACACACATGCTTAGCTTTGTGTTACACCACTGGTCATTTAAGTAAGCTTATACTGTACATCTTTATGGAAACAAATTTGAAATTACCACTACTCTGGTTACCTATTACTCACATACTGATGTGGTTTGCCCTTGTGTACGTGTTAGACTAAGTAATTTCTTTATGGAGTCAGAGTGATAAAGAGCAAAAATGACCGACCTTTGAATGATAGGTCATATACTGTGACCCTAAAAGCAGAATGGGACCTTCAAGTTCACTTAAGAAGTGGTTGTCAAATGAGCATCCAAATTGTTTCTGTCAGGCACTTGTTAGGCAAAGCATGTCTGGCCTTAAATGCAATGTCAGAAATTAATTTAAGTCTATTATATTCTTATTAGGGTTGGGAACTGAGAACTGGTACATTTCCATAAAAAAAAATAAAAAAAACCTAAACTGACTGGCGCCCGGTTGTTAATGTTTCTCAATGCAGATGGTATATAGAGTTCAACAGTCCATTCTTACTTTTTAACCAGTATTTTTGCAATTCATTTTTTCCCATAAGACTGTAAAAAAGCCTTTTGTTAAAGAGTTATGTTAAGAGGTAATTTTGTTAAGAGTTAAGCCATGAAATAAACCAACCAGCTACAACGGGAATCATAACATTGCGAATAACGAAGTTTATTGAAAAATATGCATCGATTGTAGAGATTTCTTTGCATAGGTAATCATGGTAATTATGGGTAATGTAGATTTTCACCATGAATTCCACTGTTAAACAGGATTCTTTCAAGGATTAGGTTATAAAAAATAATCTCAGAAATAATCTCTAAAGCACAAAAAATGAGAATATTAATTTACTTTGAATATGCAAAATGTGCTTAATACTCTATCCATCTAATTTCTCTTTTTTTCTTTCCTGTCTTTTTTTCCCCAGCAATATGCATACCAGCCTCACCTCGCTGGAAACAATACCACGCACATCCCAATATCTTCTCCCTTCCATGACCCATTCTTCCTGGTGGAGACCATGTGCATCTGCTGGTTTTCGTTTGAGCTAGTGATGCGTTTCGCTTGCTCTCCCAGTAAAACGGTCTTCTTCAAGGATGTGATGAACATCATAGACTTCTTTGCCATCATTCCCTACTTCGTCACGCTCGGCACCGAGCTGGCCAAGTCTAAAGGAGCGACGCCGTCGATGTCCCTGGCAATCATAAGGGTCATCCGTCTGGTTCGAGTTTTCCGAATTTTCAAGTTGTCTCGCCACTCTAAAGGCCTTCAGATTCTGGGCCAGACGCTGAAGGCCAGCTTGAGAGAGCTGGCGCTGCTCATCTTCTTCCTCTTCATCGGAGTCATCCTGTTCTCCTCAGCCGTGTACTTTGCCGAGGTGGACAGCCCAGACACAGCTTTCACCAGCATCCCAGAAGCCTTCTGGTGGGCTGTGGTCTCAATGACGACAGTGGGGTACGGCGACATGTACCCGGTGACGGTGGGCGGAAAGCTCGTGGGCTCCATGTGCGCCATCGCAGGAGTGCTCACCATCTCACTTCCCGTTCCTGTCATCGTTTCCAACTTCAGCTACTTCTATCACCGTGAGATGGAGTGTGAGGACAACCAGGAATACACACACGTCAACACCTCCCTTTGGGAGGAGGAAGAGGGTGGTGAAGAAGGAGAAGATGGCGAGGAAGGGCCCGGTGAACAGGGAGACCGCATTCCTCTCGAAGGAGGCACGACCTACAGGGGTATCTGCGCCCCTCTCAATGGGACTCTCCTGGCTGGGCTTTGTGCAGGGCAGGCTGGAGAGCAAAGCGTAGGGAGCGTTTACCCGCTGGTCACCCAAGTCTGAGAGACTGGAGATCAAGAAGGGGGAATGAGAGATGGAGGTGGTCCTGTGCCATGTTTAAAGGACACTGCCTCACTGTGACTCTTTGAATATATTGGGATGACAGGAAAAAGGAATGAAGGAATAAATGCAAGAAACAGAAAATGATTGACACAGAGGCTGAGAAGGTACAAAATGCAGTAGCCAAAGGAGAGGAAAAGTATGAAGAAGTCACAAAAACATTTATATTAACTTCCATAAAACGTTTTTCTAACGTTCCGGTTACAAAACTTTTATTTTGACATCACAACCTTTACACTGAATGTATTTATTTGTAAAACTATTTTTATCTATTCAGAGAGTTGTGTCTTAATGCTTGGATGCGTTTGGAAAAATTGCTGAGCATAAGCTGAGCTGTGTTGTGCAATACAAGCGTTTGCACCTTTGCTTTAAAGATCTTATTGGAATTCTCAACACATATATATATATATAATATATATATATATTGGACATATTCATAAGAGGAAGCGCTATGCGGTGTCATTTAAATGTCATGTATTTTGTCACCCAGGTTGCAGCCATGAATGTGCCAGGGATTTGTGTGCCTGACGGATGGCTGAAGTCTCATCTGGAACAGTTTAATGTTACTGCTGTTATGAATGACTATGTTGAAATGTGGATGACAGATGTGTGTGTCTGTGTTTGTGTATTCACAAGCTTATATGTAATATGTAATATCTAATGTGCGTGCGCACGCGCTCTATGAATTATGTAACTCTGAGCCATGTTTGTGTACCATTTATTAAAAAGTTTAATCAAACAAAAAAACATACTGAAGTGACTCAGTGAACTACAAAAAGAACAAACAAACTGAAAGTAGAATCTGCTCCAGCAGATATCCGTCATGTTATTTAAAATGTAATGTTTAATTTAATAATTGTTTAATGTTTAATATAACAATATTTAAGTTAATAATGATGTATAAATTAATTTAAATCATTTTAGACCACAACAAATAAATAAATATATTCAAATAAATACAGTTTCAGGCAACAAAATACAGTAACAAAACTTTTTTTAACCTTGCAGTCCGGTGATAATGTAAAGTGTGCCTCCATAACTGACGTTCGCCGGTCCTCATTTCTTAGTATGCATACTGGGACTGAAGAGTGTCTGTATGTGTGAGTTATGTCTCATTCCAAGTGGGTCATCAGAGTCCAGGTTTATATCCTGATTATACTCTTTCACCTCCTGTTTCTGGCTGTCCTCTCCTCTCACCGCCACCGTATTCATTATGGGGAGGAACCGAGAAAATGGGCCACCATGTTTCTGCCCAGACTTCTTTGAGAGGAGCGACACAGGAAAGTGATTGTGTGGAGATAGGAAATTAGAATATCCGTCTTCCAGTAGCATTTCTTGAAAGGTGCAGTCTTTTTCAGAGTATTGCAGCTGAAAGAGAAAACAAAACTCAGTATGAGTTCAAGTCTCCAGTGAAAATGATAAAAGTGCCTTAAATTAATATACTGTAACAGCTCAATTAATGTTCACTATAAAAAGTGTTGCAAACCATGTCAAAGCAATTATTCTATTTTTTTTTTTTATAATAATAAAATAGGAAAATCTAAAAAACAAATATGAAACATAAGATAATTTTTTTTATTATATAAAATGTAATAAAATCTACATTATGATTAAAAACAGACATAATTGTCAATACAACTAATTATTAATTATAAAATCATTATTTATAAATAACGTTAATATCAATGATTTTAAATGTTGTTTACCAACAAATCATAAAAAATATACTATACTGTTCAAATGTTTAGGGGCCGGTAAATGTTTATAATGTTTTTGAAAGAAGTCTCTTATATGCTCACTAAGACTGTTTTTTTCTTTTTTTCTTTTTTTCAAAAACACAGTGAAAAAAGTAATATTGTGGATTATTAGATTATTTAAAATAACCGTTTTCTTTTTCTAATATATTTTAAAATGTAATTTATTCCTGTGATGGTAAAGCTGAATTTTCAGCATCATTACTCCAGTTTTCAGTGTCACATGATCCTTCAGAAATCATTCTAATATGATGGTTTGCTGCTCAAGAAACATTTCTTATTATTATCAATGTTGAAACTGCTTAATATCTTTGTGTAAACCATAATATATATTTTTCAGGATTCTTTGATGAATAAAAAAGGTCAAAACAACAGCATTTATCTGAAATAAAAATCTTTAGTAAAATTATAAATGTATTTACTGTCACTTTTGATCAATTTAATGCATCCTTGCTGAATTAACTCATTACTCTTTACTTGCAAAAGTCATTACTCATTTTCTTTAAAAAATTAACGGCACTTTATAATATGCATTATTATGTACAAATAGTGAAGGTAATGTGTTTACACTGCTCTTTACCAAGCTAAACTAGCATGGTGTCTTTTTAACTGATGGCAATTTTGAGTTTGATTTCATTTTTTTTTTTTTTAGCGACATATATACTCTATTGGATGTTTCACATTTCCAGTGATGAGATATAATGTTCAGACCTGTCCTTTCAAGTTGTCTTCATCATCCACACAGAGGTAAAGAGATGTAGCCACACTTTTGATGACCGTCTCTCCCGCTTTCACTGAACGCAGTTCCAGCACACCTGCAATGCAGCAAACAACACCACACCTCTGTCAATACCGTAATTCACATGCATTACCTTTGGACCTCAAATATCAACAGCCGCTGCCCCCATGAAATATTTTCATAACATCAAAATGACAACAAATGTGTTATTATTTGCATAATCACTATCAGAGATATTATGAACTCATTATCTCTTCTGATAAGGCATTTTTCCTTGAAGGACATGCAGAGAAGTATCTTGGCGGTTACTTAATGATTACAGGTTACAATAAACTGTGCTCTTTAACTCATGTTTGCAGTGGTTGCTTACAGTTTTGTCTCTCTACCGGAGACCCTCTGACGGATCCATCAGGATTCATTTCAAGGAACAGCCCTTGTAATCTGTTCTCTAAAATGAACAAAAACACAGTTAATGCCATTACCTTCAAGCCATTAATTAAGTCTTTTCTCTTTAGGAATAAAACACAGTACACTTGGGGTGCGCGGTACACTTTTATCACCACACACCAACTAAAAAGGATAGACTGATTCCAGATAGTCATGTTGACAGAAGAAAGTAGCACATGTCACAGTTACCCACGTTAAGCGGATAGCAACATCTAAACATTGCAGCTAAAAAAGAAACAGAAACCCACTTGCCATTACAGAACTGTGATGTTAAAAAAGTGAAAACACAACAATAAGCACATTTCAATTAGGTTAAAGGATTACCTGTGTAGAGCAGGCGTTCTCTGACTTGTGTGCTGAACGGCAGAAGCACGTTCTGTGCAGGAATATACATACACCAATGAAGCTTCGGAAACAGAGCAAAAAAGATGAAAAAACAGGCAAAAAGCATGATTGACCAGGTGGGCATCAATCGAAATTGATGGTTTTAGTTCATAGAAATTTGATGATATCCAAAGGTGAAAAAAATATCCTCAAGATTAAATAACTGTAATAATAAATCTTAAGCTTGACTTAAATATTAAACAAAATCTAAAAACTACAAAGTTTGTGCAAAGCACTGAGCAGTGATATCCCCAAGACCTCCAGATATGATAGGTTTCCACAGAAGACATGTCCCTGTAAACTTGTATTTATATAGTAGTTATGAGAGAGCGACAGAGAATCCATGAGTCACTCAAGTACGAAAAGGAAAAACGATAACAAACTTGTTTTCAGGAAATGAACGAGAATAAACTGATGGTAAATCTCACAAGGGTATGCCAGTCATGCCATTGATCTCCGAGAACAGGGGACCCCCGAACATCTAAGAGCATCTATATGTTTGCACATCAGAGATTAATCTCTGTTTATTCAAAATAAAGTGTTTCAGTTAATTCCCCAGTATTGAGAGGAAATGGGAGTGGAGGTCGAGATGGCAGTTTAAACAGAATAGATAAGAGGCCATAAAAAGCGCTTCATGCTCATCTGTTCATTCTCACCTTGGAGATGACGGGACGCAAGGACACTACCGTCCCGTCAGCTAGAGAGGGCAGTGTGGCATCAAGTTATGATCTATTAATCTTTTTAATGAAAAAGTTCAAGTGTGCGTGTCTTATCTGAAGAAAAGATAACACAAACGTGATTGCCGGCTCTGTCAATAATTGTTAGATTCCTGTAAATGACTAAAGACGGTAAATAATGAGGAGCAATTGGACAGCTGGGCACCAGCAAGTGATGGCCAATGTCTTTAAAGACGCACATCCTTTTCCCCAATTGCTATTTTGCCCTTTCATCCTAATACAACTCCCTTAAGCTTTCCCATTCCATCTCTGTGACGTGCAGGGGCCCCAGAGTAACGTCAATGTCCCTTGTAATCATCTGTCTCCTGCCTCACTGTTGTCCTGGAAGAACGAGGAGGATTGACGTCTTTCTGGCCATCTGCTGCTCTCTCCCATCCTTTGCTCTCTCCTTCGCTCTTCTTTGAGCGGATTAAATGTCTTTGTCTCATCATTGTGCGAGAAAATTTTGACTCTGTGAGCATGAAGGGATTTCGTTCTGTATTGTGAGAGCGGGACAGGATTTAAACGTGCTTCACGTTGACATCGACTCTTACACAAGAGGCATTAAAGCACAAACCACTCGATTAAGTTTAAAATAAATTGTTAAGATTTTATTACGCACACCACAGACATCAGCTGATGTGGTTGTATGAACTCAGAGGGACAAGGGGACACCGTGAGGCATTTCAGAGATACATTTAGTGGGGAAATGAATTAAAGTCTATCAGAGATAATAAATACACAGGCAGTCAGACAAAAGACATAATAAACGATAGCTAAAATTTACTAGTTCCATTGCAACACTATATAATAAAGATAATGCATAATAGCAAATGACAACAATATTAACATCAAAGTAATTCTTAAATTGTAAAGGGGAAAAAAATATTGCTCTTTCTGAGGTTGTTATTTCAGAGCTTAAGAGGCTCAGTGGATTTCTTAGTTATGTTTCAGCTGTTTCAGAAATATGGATACAAACAAACAAAACAATTGTACAGTACGATTACAGAACTACATTGTCCAATGCTTATGATTGGGAAGTATTTGATGAGAAATTCGTGAGTTCATACGGAAATGTGAGATGCTCGATGGAAGATTTTGGTATCATTGTATCAAATCTGAGCACAATTTGAGATGTAGGATCTGTACTAGGCTCTTCTTTTTCTTGATTTCAGGAAAGTCTCCATGTTCTCTCTATTTTATTTATTGGGAGAAACAATTAAGATATTAATATTTTCTGTTTTATTGTATTTACACTACCGTTCAAAAGTTTTGAGTCTGGTCAAATGTATATATATATGTGAGTATACATGTATATGTATATATTTCAAAATGTAATTTATTCCTGTGATGTCAAAGCTGAATTTTCAGCATCATTACTCCAGTCTTCAGTCACATGATCCTTCAGAAATCATTCTAATATGATTAATTTAATAATAATAATATTATTAATTAATAAAAACATTTTTAATTAATGTAAAATTTAAAAGTAAATAATGTTGGCAATTTGTATCTAAGTATCTCATGCCAGTAAAGCAAAATGAATTTGAAAAAAAAAAAAAAAATTACAAAACATCTCATTTGTGTTATTTTATTAGACTGGATGTGAATGAGAACTGGCATTCATATGAGAGTGGATGACTTGCACGATGACAAAAATGTAGTACGTCACGTTTGAGTATGTCACACCCACTAATCTAAACAGTGTATGTGGTAAATCTGTGCATGCAAATTATGTGTTCAGTATATGATTTACTTTTTTAAGACCTGCGTAACAAAAAGAACATGAGGTGTACGAGAGAAACTTCCTTGTGTTACTCACAGCTGCTTGTGACGTCCTTGTCACTGTCAAAAGAAAAACCCAACAAATCATAAAACAGGAGATCTGGAACAACTATGTACTGTTTATAGGAACCAACTGCCTCGACTCAATTGAACTGCTTGTTGTCATTTCTTTGTTTATGCTGTACTGGCAGTGAACAGAGGAAATCTAGGCTATAAAAGTAAACTAAGGCAGATCAAATGAGTCAAGGCTCTCCATTCCTCGAATCATTGAGTAAGTTTGGGTTTTTCAGTGCAGCGCAGGGACATCCAGTGTTACAACCAATATCCCAGTAGCCTAGATAAATTATATGACAGGGAAGTCAAAGACTAAATAAAATCAAGACTGGCACAGCACGTGCAATAAACGCTCAAAGCACTCATCCGGTTTATTATTGAAATCCTGTAAAAGCAAATAACCAATAAAAGCAAATAAGCTGTAAGTTACATACAATTGGTGTTGCTAGACTATAAAGCTGACACTAAGAAACATACTTGAACCCTCTATTCAATTATGTCAAGTTTCTCAAAGCAGAACAAACACACAACACACGTAGGTACTCAAAGTCTTTCATCCAGCAAGGTGGGTGCTGAAATACAGAAGAAGTATTGTGAAAATGTGGTAAAGCTTTGTCTGTTCCTGTTCAGGGCAGGTCACAAGGTGGGAGGGCATGGCGTCTGTCATATGCCGTGTCGTCACTTTCCTCTCCTTCGCTCGCCTCGTCCATCATTCTTTCTTTCTCCTCGTCCTCCTCAGTCTCGCTCTCTTTATCCCGCTCCCGTTCTCTCAGTCTCTGTCTTTCTCTGTCTCTTTCCCGGTCTCTGCCTCTCTCTCGGAAACCTCTGGGAAGTGTGGTAATCTGCAGGATATAAAGTGTTGAGCGCCAGGGAACAGCATATCCACAGCAAAAACAGCATAGTATAGGAATTACTTGATCAGACTGACATGAATAGTTTACTCACTCTCATGTCATTACAAACCGAACTGTAAAAAACATTCGAAATTTTTACAGAAAAAGGCTGCAAAAAATTATACAGTAAAAACTTGTTCATTGGTTAACTGTACCATATACAGTGAAAAACTGTCAATAGTTTAACATTTCTGTCAAATTATGGTTTTTGCCAGAAAAAAAATGTGAATTATTGTATAATTTATGGTGTAAAACAATAAAGGGACATTCCTAGTCCCCGTGTGCCACATCTAATATCATTATATTTTATATAACAAATTTTGTTTATTCTTATTTTTGCTTTTTTTTTTTTACTCTGATGGTGTTTTGTCTTTTTGTGTATGACCCCATGCACCATCTATATACAAGTATTGGGCTTTTTTCTTTTGAACAGGCCCTATTGTACCACTTTTTAGTTGTTTATCAGTACATTTTAAGGTAAAAAGCTGATTTTGGGACTTTAAGGGGCTTGGTATATTAAAATGATACCACTCAATTAACTCTTTTCTCCATTCCCTTTTTTCAGCATTTTTGATCATTTTCACAAAACTTTCATGGCCCCCAGAATATTTTTTTGTATATATGAACATGCAATATATTAAAAGAAATAACAGAGCCTCTTCTTTTAAACAAAAACAAAACATAAACATTTTTTTCTAGCCTTATGCATTCTTTTTTGTGTAAGTTTCATAAAAAAGCAACATTTTGAACAAAAAGCTGAGAAAATCATGTTTTGTCAAAGACTACAATGTGCACAAGCAATTCTTTTATCGCTTGTTTCTGCTTTTTCTTCACCTGTGTTTTGATATGGAGATTCTGTACTCTTTCAGAAGATGTGCAATAGCGCCCCCTACCGTATACTAGTGAAAACATGGATTGCTGGAAAATTTAATCAATGGCAGGGAAAGAGTTAACCACTGGCAAAAAGGGGTTTCAATAAAACTTGGCTGCCTATACAGTATAAGGTGTGTTTTTTTTTTTTTGTTTTTTTTAAATCGGTGCTACATGATTAGAGAAAACAGACTGCTTTAGTAGGAAATACTTTTTAGCAAACTTCTTAGTCATAATTGTGTCGACATGTATTGTTCCAGGGTGCAAGAATTTAACATTTAACATTTATTTTTGGTTTCCAGTGAAGAATCCAGCGCATTTTAGGCAGCAGCTAAAGGGTGCAAAGAATCATAAATATGAAAAGAATGCTGCGATGACAATCTGAAAAACCTCTGTGTTTGTAGACTTTTCAAACTGGATGACTACGAACACAAGTGCCAAACGGAGGGGATAAAACTGAAAGAAACTGTTCTGTCAGTTCCACCCAACCCCCTAAGCAAAACGCTGTCGAGTACAGGTATGAAAGCTGTTGCCATAGTGCTCCCTTTTTACCATAATGCTGTTTAAAGAGTAGACAAAGTGCGATAAACAATTTAGTGATAAACCCACTCTTACAATAACTGTTCTGTTAATAACCCTCTGTGTAAAGCAATATTTGTACACAGACTGGACAGTGTAACTTCTCTCAGGAACACTCCTAAACATGTCAAGGAGTGCTTGACAGTGAATAATGACTTAAATCTCATTCTGTTCCTTCACAAAACAATCGTATTAGTTCATAAGACTTTGCAATACAAGTTGTATTGATCACTTTTGTGGTATATAGAAAAGAAAAAGAGCAAATTTCATGTTCCACAGAAGAAAGTCAGTCATGAGGTTTGAAACAACATGAAGGTGAGTAAATAATAAGAGAAAAATTGCAATTTCAGGTGAACTATCCCTTCAAGACCAACACTTCAAAGAAGCGCGTGGCCGTTTATTTAAGAACGTCATCGCTTTAAAACTTTGATCATCAAAAGAAATCTTAAAATCTAAAAACAATTATATAAATGATTTTCTCCCGTCTAATAATTACAATGACTTAAAGCCTTACCTGGTTGTCGTAAGTGGGCAGGGCACAGTATCCAGGTTCTGTCCCGCGTAAAAGACGAGGAGAATGTGTTCGGAAAGGCCTCGGGGAGTGAGAGCACACAGAGCGAGGGGAGGGCGAACGGATGGAGTGAGGTGATGGAGATCGGACGGAACGGGGCGAGTGCGGGATGGAGTGCGATTGAGATTGTGAAGGGGTCAGAGACGGAGCGTGATGATTGAGCTTGGGGGGGCGCGGCGAGCGAGGGGGCAGTTCGGGTGGTTTGAGAGGATCTATAAGGTCTATTTCAGTGAGCAGAGGCGGAGGGGGGATGAACTCCTCGTCTGATAGAGGGATGTCTCCGTCGATCACAGCAAGCTCTGCCCGTGATAGGTGGTCCACAATGCCTGCCCCGAAAGAGTCGCCCACCACGTTAATGGAGGTGCGCATTCTGTCTCTAAAGATACACAAAAGACAGCTCTAAAAGCTGATACAGGACAGCTCAGGATAGCTGTTTATGTTCATGAGGACAGCTGATAATTAGTCAGGACTCCACACACGAAATCAGGGCCGTTGCCAGGGGGATGTAAGCGACGGCCCTGTACGTAACCCAAACAGAGCTATTTGAACTCACAGAAGCCAGTCGACAGCGACGAGCAGGCTGATGTCTTGAGTTGGAAGGCCCACAGCGGTCAAGATTAGCAACATGGTGACCAGACCTGCACTGGGAATACTGGCCGCTCCCACACTGGCCAAAGTCGCTGTCATACTGCAGAGAAAGAAAGAGAGGGGATTATGATACTACAAAGACGACTGAGACATATGGGGCATCACTGATGGATATGATTTATTATGAGGGAAAAGGATGAAAAAATAAAAAAGGTTCAATGGAGCAAAGATGGAAAATAACAAAAATAAATTGAAAACGGATTGGAAAAAGATGTTAGCTCAGTTAAAGAAGAACGTATGTGAAGTAGCTGCAGGTTAAAGTTTTGTAACTGTATCACAAATATAGATCCATTGTAATAAAAAGAAATAATAATAACTGTAATAATAACCAGATTGTTGTGGAACAACACAAAGGATTGTAAAGCCAAACATGTGACTCATAAATCAAAACTGTATTCAGGCTGCGTGTGAAAACAGTGCAGAGACTTTATGACTTATAATCCATATACAGTCAAACCAAAATTAATTCAGACAACTTGAACATTTCATTCATTAATACAGTTTATTCACTTTAGTTTCAAATAAAATGGTAATAAAATATGACAAGATCTCAGAGTTAAACTGTGTCAAAAAAATAATGTCAGATAACACTTAAGCAAAACATGGTCAGGTCAAAGTGTCTGAATAATTTTTGGTCCCAAATTTCATACAGTCCACTGTATGAAGAATTTTTGGGTATAATATGTCACAGTTTACTTTATTTTGCTATCCTCACTTACATAAATGAACTATAGTGTCCTGCACCCACTAGTAAAAAAAATATAAAAAATTATATCTAGTGTCTGAATAATTTTTGGTTTGACTGTATATATGTGAACCTGGACCACAAAACCAGTCATAAGGGTCAATTGACCGTTCGCAAAGACCCGCCCCTTTTAGTTACTGTTGCTACGTCCGACAAGCCATGTCAATCTCACCACAGAGCAAAGAGGACACTGACAATGCATCGACAGACAAGACAGAGCAAGTTACTTTTGATATGAAACAAAGTCTCAGATTTCAAAAAGAAATATAAACAATAAATACCGTTTTGCAGCTCTTTAATGTGTCGTGACAGATCGCTGTAGCGCCTCAGTTCAAACGGCTCGTGAACCGATCATCTCTTCCGACTAGTTAATTTATAGCATCAAATAAACATGAATGAACATCATAAGGAATTTTGTTTCAACTGCGGAAAGACGTCAGTGCACACTGTAGCGAAGCCCCACTACAATTAAGTTTTTAGCTGATTGAGGCGGCCAAATATGGATCAGATTCCGATCAGAGAATCAGGAGTGGAGAAGAGATTCTTGATAATGAGGCGTTTATTTACAATCTTGAATATGCATCTGAGGTATGCAGCTGTGATATTATATGGTAGTTATTGCATGAACGCATTACACAGAGCATAATAGCAGCATAAACATGGATTAACAGTCATCTTCTACCGGTGTGCGTCGCTAATAACGGGACGTACAGGAAACAACAACTAAAACATTAGTTCCTAGGACAGGCTTTCTGACACACACCATTTTTCAAGTTCAAGTCCACCGACGTTAATCTACTAACTCCCCTGACTGCTTTGTCGGACAAAATGGCGGATTCGGCGTTATGATTGGTTAGATCGCCTATCAATCAAACTTCCGGCGAAGGGTCAGTTGTTTGAATTTGATACATCATTTATACACCATGAAAGCTGAATAAATAAGCTTTCCATTGATGTATGGTTTGTTAGGATAGGACAATATTTAGCCGAGATACAACTATTTGAATATCTGGAATCTGAGGGTGCAAAAAAATCAAAATATTGAGAAAATCACAGTTAAAGTTGTCCAAATGAAGTCCTTAGCAATGCATATCCACTCACAGAAATACTTTTTTGATATATTTACGGTAGGAAATTTACAAAATATCTTCATGCAACATGATCTTTACTTAATATCCTAATGATTTTTGGCATAAAAGAAAAATTGATAATTTTGACCCATACAATGTATTGTTGGCTATTGCTACAAATATACCCGTGCGAGGGTCCCATATATGGATTATAAGGAATAAAGTCTTACCTGAACAAAATAAAATAATTTTAATAATTTAAATAAAATAAAAATGACTACAAATGCAGTCATTAAAATATGAATATGCAACCTAAAAACTGATTGTTAATCTGGTAAATATAGAGATATATTTATTTACATATCGATAAGGAAAGGGATTTTGCTGATGAAAGGGTTATTATTCTTTATTGCAGCCACAGTTTGTCTGGTTTCAGTTCCATAGTTCCTTACCTGACAGTAACAATCTGTCCTCCATCTAAGGCAATGTCATTCATCTGGGCAATGAAAATGGCAGCCACGGCCTCATAGAGTGCAGTGCCATCCATGTTTATGGTGGCTCCAATGGGCAGCACAAAACGAGTTACACGCTTATCAATATTTAGATTCTCCTCCAGACAACGAAATGTCACTGGCAATGTCCCAGCACTGAGAAAGAGAAAGTTATACTGATTACAATTGTTTAACAAATGTTAATTTGTCATTTGAAAAACTGCCCTTACTAAGCAGCATGTGTCCAAAATAACCCACAACAACAGTAATTTATATATATAGTTAATAGGATTGAATGCATATTCTGTGCCAAACTGACAGTTGGTTTAACATTCAGAAAATGTTTTAGCTCAACAGATGTAATCCCACAGACCCAGATTTATTCATAAACAACTCTCTAAAATATGTTTTCATAATTTCCCTTCCATTTAGACAGATTAATCATTCTAGACTTCTATTCTGGAAAACATCAGAAAGTGTGTGTTTTATTTTGGCCAGATAAGGTCATGTGATTTATGATTGTCTACAATATATCAAGTAATCCCTCTGATTTCTTGGGTTATGTTTGAGTTTATAAAAAAACATCTTAGACCACATACCAGTACAAAATATAGTTTCTCAACATTAGAATGCGTTTTGGCTTTGCTATATGTAAAACAGCGATAGATTGCAGTATCTCACTACTTAAATCAAATGTGACCTTTAACTCTTCAATCTGTGCTGCCAGAACTCTTCATATTCCCATAAATACAGGATGTGAATAGTATGCTAGCTGTACCTGCTGGCTGTTCCCAGAGCGGTGATCCAAGCCTGGAAGATACCAGAGTAAAACGTGAAGGGGTTTTTCCGAGTCACGGCAAAATATATGAATGGCAGGATGAGCCCGCCATGAATGATGAGTCCAACTATGACCGTGACCATGTACATGCCCAGCTGTCGCGCCACCACTTCCAGGTCACCGATGGCAGCAATTTTCCCACAGATGAGGGAGGCAATGCCAAATGGAGAGTACCTGAGGACAGACCAGTCGAGTTACTTGGAGGCTAGTTAAGGGTTTTTAGCTGCTCTTTATAGAGTTAGACTTTGATGTGGTTTTTTTATGTTGCTGAGCCATAATTTTTGTTCTCTAATTTTGTTTTCTAGCATTATTAGTAGGAAATAAACACCAAAATTCAGAGAGTCAGATAATCAATCAATCTTTTGATTTTAATACATTTTTTAAATTAAATGTATTTATGTCTTGGTAATTGGGATTGAGGCAATATTCTCTGTAGAGCTACTTGGCAACAATATTTATTATGAAAAGTATTATTGTCACAATTCGCTAGTTAAATCCACAATCGCTTGACGATGAATAAGCAAGATACTGGGAGAGGTGAATGAAACAGAGAATACAGAAGCACATAATACATCAACAACACCGAACAAAGAACAGAATGAACTGAGGGTTTAAATACACAGGGAGAGTAATCAACGTAAAACAGAACAGGTGAAGGAACTAATTAACAACCAAGGAAACTAACTAGGGAACGCAGGACACAGGCAAAATGGGAACGTAGTACAGACTGAAAACGAAACTAAACAAAACTTAACATAACCCTGACAATTATACAAATAAATCTGAGTTGCACTGAAAATGTTGCTCTTCATATTCATTAGAATAATGTTATATTTATATAGAATATATGCATATTTTAATAACTTCTTTTACCTTACAAAGACAATATAAATGCCAATCACATTCATTATTTTCCTCGTCCTGTATAAATGGGTTTTTATATATTTATAGCTGCCTTTATATTTTAGGAAGAGAGTCTTACACAAGAGGATCATCATATTTACCCAGTTTCGCAACCTGAGCGGCAAATGAGAAGATGTTACTTTGTAAAATGCTGTGTATAAATATTTCACCGTCTGTTATGGTAAGCAACAGATGATGTTTATTGTACCATTTGAACAGTTTACATACTGTTAGCGGAAAACACAGGACACAGTTAGTTGCAGATGGGATGGTTTCAGGGCTGAGCGGAATCTGTCTTTGTTGTCATATGCTTTTGTTTTGGAGTATTTACTTATTCTGTGTTTGATCTTTTAATCTTAAAAATGTATTAGAATATGAAATGAACATGTTCCATCCCACTGCCTCACTTCTTTTGTGCTGTAAAATGGCATGTTAGATTTATGGATCAAGTGTTTTATTTCTGCAGACATGTTTCATAAATTCAGCGCTGTCTCTGTTTTCAGCTATGTCTGTCTTTGCCAGAGTGTGGGTATCTGTCTGCGGTCTATGTGTCGAAGGATGTATTACATCCAGAATAAAACTCCCACATTTACTCATGGGAACACAAATATGATTCTGCTCTCTCTCAGATTCTTGTCTTGTTCTCTTCCTGACAAATTCCCCTCTCTTTTTCTTCCTTACACTCTATACTTTTTTTATTCTAATTCTGTCACTCTGCTGAACGCCTCTGATCATGTTAGACATATTTAAACAAAACCTTTTACACTTCTCTAGCCTGTTTTATTCCATATCTTAGGAATCAAAACATGCAGAGAACAATTAGTGTTATTTATGAGTAGATGACACTCAAAAAATGGCTAAAACAACTTAATTGGTTTCAGTTGCAATAGATATATAACTGGAACACACTCAAAATAAAGGCAGAATACTGACCACATGATCATGGACACCATCTTCATGATGATCTCATTAAGGATATTGAAGAAATCAGACATGAGCTTCCCCCTCTCGCCCATTTTCCCCATGCAGATACCAAATGTGATGAAGAACCCAATCAAACCTTAAGTAAATCAAAATTACAATTAAATGAAACAGCAATCTATTTATTTTCTATCTATAATTTGTAACATTTGGTTTTCTAATAATGCAGCTACATTCACAATTGAAATGACACTTAATATTTTTGTTTTACTTAAAATTACATTTATTCTCAGGGGTGCACATAACTGGTACGCAGGTGCGCATGCGCGGTAAAAAATAAACGATGCGCACTAGAAAACATGGAGGAAAGCGCTTTTGAGTACTAATATTTTTGAGGACCGGTTCACAGGGACACGTTTACTTACTGGAGTAGGATTTTTTTCTCCATCTCTGGTAAGATATCAATCATAATGATAAGTGTGTCCTTTAATTATTAAGTGTGCAACGGATCGTAGTTACTACGTGACCCGTACGGATAAGGTCCAGCGGTTCGGCATGTGATTTGCGGATTAACTGCTAAATTTAACCATCATAGAGTGAAAGTTTATCATTTGGACGTGTTTGGTCTCGCCAATTAACACATTCAAACGATTTTAAAAGCGGAAGAAGAGGCGAAAATCGGGACTCGCGAGCTGTTATCTGTGCGCACAGCCTCACACCCCCGAAACGCGCGCGCGCACACAGAGACAGAGAGAGAGAGAGAGAGAGTCAGACAGCGCTCGAACACCGAATTAATTTCCTCTTTTGCTTTACTTGCGCTTGAACAGACGCACACACACAAAATTATGTCAAAATACCTGCAAGTATTCTCTCTGTTATGTCATAAGTGAACAGTTGAGAAAGAAACCGGATGTGTGTCAGTTATTCGGTCCGTGCTTTCTTTCTTAAAGTGACAGAAGCCTTTGCTGTTGTCTGTCATTAATGTTAGTTAAAAAAAGTGATGAGGACAGCTTTTAGTATAAGTGTGTCACGTAAAGTGTGAGTACCAAGCAACATCTCCAGGTGCTCCCCTGAGAACCCCTGTTTTGAATACAAAAAAAAAGAAAAAAAAAAAAACTGAAAAAAACAAACAAACAAAAAAACAATATTATCTAACCTAAAACATTCATTCCCCACTTCATTTCCAGTTTCTTCCTGTTGACAATGATTGGTTCTGTTTGGTTCTGGACTGGCACAGCTACTTTTTTCAGCACCGTTTGAACCTGAAAAGAGAAGCAAGAAAGAGATGATCATTCTGTAAAACTGTAAGCAAAACACTTTTAGACAGAATATTTTAGTCTAAATATATTATTATTATTTATTTTAACAAGAAAGGAATGTAAAAACACTGTAATTGCTTTGAAACGTCAGTGCACTTGAAAAAGTATACTAAATACCACTAATACTTAAATTAATTTTAATGCGCACTGAAATAAAGTATACTACCACAAAAATATACAGAGGAGTTTTATTAGTGTATTTCTTAAAAGGGTGCTTTGAATGCTTTAAAAAATAAGTTCAATCTTTGTTTCTATATAGTAATAGTTTAAATTAAATTGATTTTATTAAAAATATATTACTTATGTACTAGTTATGAGTACATTTTCCCAACTGTGATGAAAATCAAGTTTTTAATGTTGTTTATATGTCTATCTGGTGTTTTTAACATGCTTTAAGACAAACCATGTGCAAATTCATAAGTCAGCATCATTGCCGAGTATTTTCTCCTTTAAACTGCCATAAACCAAAAATGATTTGAAATCGCTGGTGTTTCTGACGTCACAATCTACCTTGTTAACAATCACGTCAACGGGCCGGCGGGCTTTAGCATATCATTAACTGACTGCACAAGGGAGTCTCAAAAGAAGATTATCCCGGTATATTTTTCTGTTGATAAGAAAAATTGGGTAGATTTAGCAATATGGCGGGTGTATGATGCATATTACAATGTTATGATGAACTATATGCCTTTCTCCACTGATGTTCTGAGTTGTTCAAAGTGTTTCTAAGAAGGATACTGATTGTTAGAAGGCAGCCTACTGATTCGTGAATGTGAACATGGTTTGTGTAACATTAGCGACACATTATTAGCTGATTGATAACGTAGTCAAGCAAAACGCTAATCATATTACCGTTATGTGTCCGACATTGTAATAAGTGATAACATTGTGCATAGAGTTACATTCAAGCTATTTTGAGGCATTAAGAATTTTTTTTTCCACAGGAAAAAATGATTAAATACGTATTTTTGGTGATCAAAGATGAGTTTTAAGGGATAAAATTATTGACTATACAGGGGGACTTTAAGTACACTTAATATAAATGCACTAATTAGCACTCTAACACTTAAATTGATTTTAAGTGTAGTCAGATAAAGTAAAACAAATATACAGAAGTATTTTATAAGTGCATTATTTAAAAGTGTGCTTGTCACATGTGTAATCTGTTCTGCTCTCTGTGTCCTAGTTTTCCTGACTTGTACTGATTTGTGATTATTTACACCTAGTGTCTAGGTAATTATCTCATTAGTTCCCTTGTTTGGTCCATGCTTATAATGCTGCCTTCACGTGCTACCGGAAATTTGATAATTCCCACTTCTAAAGTCGTGATTATGAGCTCATCGCATTCAAAATTCAAAATGGGAGCGCGTTCTTGTGCAATTTTTACATAGTAAACTCTTTCCGATAATTGTGAGTGCATCTGAAGGCAGCATTTGTCGTCAGTTCTCCTTCAGTGTGTGTCAGTTCTCGTTTATGTTGACGTGTGATTCTTTCCTGTCTTCAGTGTATTTGTCATTAAAGTCTTTTTCCTAGTGTTTATCTTTGTCTCCGTACAAAATTAGTACATGAAAATAGAGCACTTTAAGTACATTATGGAAGTGTATGTACTAAAAATAAAGTGTATTTTAGTGCACTTTTTTTCACCTGGGTTTGTTGTTGTTTAATAAAAATGTGTTGTGCAATACACTCAATGCAAACAAACTATTAGGGGAAAAGCTCATGATCCAGGTGGATTCACTGTGAAATGGTGCAATTAAAGCACACATTAACTGGAAGAAATCTCCTCAGATGAGAGGCTCTTTATCTGGAATCAGTCTTATACACACCACGGTAATGTTTATCATCTGCTGTGGAATCTTAAGGATTCCACAGCAATCTTTAAGGAATCTGTCATGTGATTAGACTAAGTACTCAAAATTAATGTTTTTTTTTACCTTGAATGCATGTAAACCTATTGACCTCAAAAACAAAATAGTAACATTTAAAATAGCATAATTTTAATGCTTATGCTCAAAAACCATGAACAAACAATGCAAAAAACAAAACACAAAAACAACAACAGCTGTGAATCACTGGCCACAGACAGCATAAAACCACTGATCAATTATTGATCAAGTTTGACCAAGTTTAAACTCGAACCCAGGTCCTCATGAGCACAGCTCCTTACACATCATGAGCAACCTGCTATCCTCTGCGCCACTGTTCTGAAAGATTACATTCTCCAAAGGACAGAAAAGCAAAAGGATGAAAAAAGTTAAATTGCCCACATGACTGACTGCACTGACACTGAAAGAGGACATAACTGAGCTGGACAATGACACCACTGTTTTCTATAGAACTGCTTTATAGATGAAATAAACTAATATAGAAATTGATGATCTTTACAACGGAAATGATTCAACACTGAACTGACTTCAGCTGAACAATGACACTGTTTTCTGTTAGAGCTGCTTTACAGCCGAAATTAAATCTGTTTGCATTATAGACTCATTTTCCTGTTATCACTGTAAAGTTGCTTTGAAACAATCTGTATTGTATAAAGAGCTATATAAATAAAGTTGACTTGACATAAATTCTCAAATCACAAACACTACTTTTTACCTGTTGAAAACAGGCCTGGACCAGGTTCTCTGGAAAAAGGTTTCGGATCAGATCCAGAAAGGCATCCAGACTGCTGACCTCTTGGTTCTTGGGAGCGGAGCTGACCTGACTGGATCTGAGTTTTGGGTTCCCAGGGTGTATGCCAAGCACCAGGATGACACCTAGAATAGCAGCAATTACTGTGGTGGACATGTAGTACACCATTGCTCTGGAGCCCATTCTTCCACTGGAGCGAGCATCCAGACCGGCCAGGCCTGCAAGTTCGGGAGAGGAAGAGAGAGATATTGTATCAACAAAAATAAACAGCTTCTTTTCTTTTGCTGGAGACACTTCATTGAGATTTAACAAGCAGAAAACAGAGCATGTGTTCAAAGCCTAACCTGTAATGAGACTGGAAATGATGAGGGGCAGGATGAGCATCTTCAGCATTCTCATCAGGACGTCTCCCGGAAAGGAAACCAGCATGAGATTGTTTGTGTCCAGATCAGGAACATAACGCAGCATCATGCCCATCACTGTGCCTGCTATTACACCTGTGAGAGTTTGGTGATTACACTGGTTATTAAAAGCTGTATAGATCACAGGTTTTTCACACACACCACTGCATAACTGTTTGTACCACTGTATCTGCAACATCTTAAACAACTGCTATATAAACTGTGTCACTACATGGGGCCCAAAAAAAAAATTACAAAGAACTTGATAGTTTGGTATTTGTCTGCGGTTTGACAGATGATTGCAGTTATGAAACCACAGACAAGGTTTATATGAATATTTATATGACAGTGACTAGTGGTTTTCCAAAGTTACTAGCCACTCAGCATTTTCACTGGCCACAATTTTGACAACGATACCATGGGGGAAAACTGCCATATAGATATTTTTAATATTACCTCATAATTTGACAGCAGGTATGTTAGGGTGACACACAGATCCATTACACTGTTAGACGTGTTTTCTTTCTCAACTGTTTACATTCACTGAAAACATAACTAACTGTGCTTACGTGAATACTCACCAAGACCGGCATTTTGACATTATTTTGTGTGTATTTGACCGCTTAAGTGCAATAAGCAACGAAAAAAGAACTCAATTTAGCACTGAGAGCTGGTTTTATGTACACGTACTTTGGGTGTGATCACAAAATCCGTGGGAATGAGTAAAATTATGCGCAATCCCACGCCATAATTCAAGTCCTGTAACACCAACAATATTCATCCAGAGCAAATGAAACGAGTGAGTGAGGGGAGGCGGGTTTGTGTGTCAACTCGCTGTCTGAGAGATGAGAGAGCGAGAAAGAGCAGCTGGTATCGTGCATCTATTCTGTGGAAAATGAGTACTGGAAGCGTTTTAGATATTTCTGTGTCTATATGTATCCAAAAATCTATATTTTTGACAACACTACATCGCACTTAGTGTATTATTTCAGATGTCTTTTTAAAAGACTAAAATGAAAAATGTATATATTAAAAAATATGTTAAAGGGGTCATAAAATGCCACTTTTACAAGATGTAAAGTAAGTCTCTGATGTGTATGTGAAGTTTTAGCTCAAAATACAACACAGAGGATTTTTTATAGCATGTTAAATTTGTCACTTTTTGAGGGTGAGCAAAAATGCTCCATTTTTGTGTGTGACCCTTTAAATGCAAATGAGCTGCTGCTCCCAAGAAGAGGGTGGAGTTTCAAGAGCTTGTGTTAGCAGCGCCGATTACCTCACGCAGACTCACTGAGAATGTCAGAAACTGTTTAGCCTTTTATGTTCAAAACAGAGTCGGACAATGATGGAGAGACTAAAGAAGAAGTGACAACATGTAGAATGAAACAGGACATTTCTGAATGGTTGATGAATTTATGTAGCTGATGTGGAATTAACTATCCTTAAGTCATTGATTAGCATATTCTGTCATGATAATCTATAAATTGCTTGTGTGGGAACTGTTGTAAGATGTCTACAGAGCCAGAGAATATATGCTGCATGAAGATAGAACAGGTAGTTTAGTTTAATTACGGTTATAACTTGTCATGTTGTCATCTTGCTTTTAAGACATGCTGTTGCATTTGTGTTACATCTGTATTGCAATAATATGAGCCCACCCCTTTGTTGTATGTTCTAGGGGGCAGGGATTATATAAATTTTAGGGTTAGTGATGTCACCAACCCGGAAATAAGCTCGTTGTAGTCCCTACCAGCCGTTTGTTGTAGTCCTTAAACAGAATTCTTTAGAAGACAATATCTCCCTTTGCTTTGAACTTTGAGTGTCGTAACTTTGCAGATGTTGTTTATGCTCAAACAGCAACATTACACACTAACTAAAGTTAAAAAGGTGAAATCATAATCAACCACCTCTTTAATGTCAAGCCCTGGGTAAAAGTATAAGGAAAGAGCAGATGAAAGCTAAAGTTAAAGCCTGACTGAGACTGAGATTAAAGCATCATAATCATCATAAAGCACCATATCAATGAAACCATCTAATCCCTTCCCATACATTATCAGCAGTGTTTAGCAATAATACAGTCTTTCCTGCTTATCACTTGATTGGCTTTTTGAGTTTATGATCACCAAATAGGCATAATATCATAAACTGGCAAATTTATTTAACCCTCTGAACTTACAAGGAAAGAGACACAGACACATCTGAATTTGTATACACTCACTCCCACACATTCATGCACACACACACACGTCCGCACCTAGCACAGTGAGGGCAAGGAGCAGGTTGCGTGAAAACCAGCCGCATTGTTGGTGTGTGGTGTTTTTTAATTCTGCCTCCACTCCATTGTCCATCTGCAATGCTGCACTTGTCTGGTTGCCCAAATGCTTATTCGTCATTCTATCTGCAAGAGTCAAGAGAAAGAAAAGGAGAAAGACCAAGGTAAATAAACAATGGTGATTATCTAAACATCCTACTCTTCACTTTATCTCTAATGAACTAGGCTGTCACGAAAGGGGTCAGGGGGGCAAGGTTCCCTTTTGAAGTGAAACTCTAGACTGCGTCATGGAGTTGACGCAGTCGGAATGCTCCTCGTGAGCCAGTGGTCTGGTATGCGTGGTCAGGTGATGTCACAGGTGTGCCAGCAGGGTATATAACGGCACCTAAAGAGCACGTCATCAGCTTCTTTGTTTTCAGAAAGCCATTTGTAAGCAGAGTGTGTGAACGATATGAAAAAAAATTTACTTGGAAAATTCAATTGGAAATAATTTATCATTCTATTATCACTGGGGTGATTTTGTAGGTGAGTGAATACACATAGAAAATAATTAACACACTAAGCAGATAAAATTATAGAACAAAGATACAAATTAATATTTTTTTTAATATTTTAAAATAAGTCTAACAGTATTCAGATACAGAAATTGATTAATCAAATGCATAGTCACTGCATAGTCTTCACTGAATAAATTAAATATAATTAATCTGTTAAAACTACAAAAGTGAATTCTCTCTTTGTTTTGTTGTTTGATTAACATTCATGACAGAAAGCTTCAGGAGTATTAGGCTGCTGTCACTTTAAGAACGAATGCACGGACCCCAAAATACTGTTACACATCCGTTTTCTTAACTTCACCTAAATCATAAGCAACTGTGTTTATGAGAATGCTTGTAGAGATGTGCATTTTGACAATTTTTTGCATGTATGAGTCCGTTTAGGCACAAATAGATGCTGAAGAGAAAGGAAATCGGCGTTCATGTGTATCTGTGCGGCTCTGTGTGTGCGCACAGAAAACAGCCACACGTTCAGAATTAAGCCATCTTTCACGCCTTCTTGAGCTCAAATGATTTTAAAAGCGCTTGTATGTTTAAACGGACAGGACCTAAAACACGTGCAAATAATAAACTTTCAATGTATGATGCTTAAACCTTGCAATTAGTCCAAGAATCACATGTGTTTTGAAGCATGGTGTCTGGTCCATAAGGATTATTTATCCCTATACTAGACATTGCACTTCCTGCGATGTGACTATCGCGGATGTGCACGTCACGATATCGATGCTAAAACGATATATCGTGCAGCTCTAGCTTGGATGACCGATTCCTTGTGGGTCATAGGCTGAACACGGCTATGCGAGGATGGCCTGGGTTGAGGAATGCGCATGCGAGCCATCTCATACCCGTGCGACGTCCACATGGAAGGCTCCAGCCTTGCCATCAAGACTGTGCCAAATGACATCGAGGCTTGTGGGCCACAGAGAGGCATCTTTGGCTTGAAGGGTTAGTTTACCCAAAAATGAAAATTCTGTCATTAATTACTCATCCTCATGTCGTATCGAACTGCCAAAGTCACGTGATTTCAGTAAACGAGGCTTCGTTACATCATAAGTATTTCGAAACGTTTCGAAATTTCAATAGTTCATGTCACATTGGCAGTTTGATACGTGCTCTGAACCACTGATTAGAAACAAAAGATTCGTAAAGTCTCGAAGCTTCATGAAGCAGTGTTTTGAAATCGCCCATCATTAGATATTGTCGAATAAAGTCGTTATTTTGTTTATTTTGGCGCACAAAACGTATTATCGTCGCTTCATAACATTGGTTGAACCACTGTAGTCACATGAACTGTTTTAAATATGTCTTTTGTAGCTTTCTGGGCATCTGAAAGTGTTAATTATCTTGCTGTCAATGGAGGCCTCACCGAGCCATCGGATTTCATCAAAAATATCTTAATTTGTGTTCTGAAGATGAACGAAGGTCTTACGGGTGTGGAACGACGAGGGTGAGTACTTAATGACAGAATTTTCATTTTTGGGTGAACTAACCCTTTAACCTCAAGGAAAAAAGAGTGAGCTTTTCTTCTTAATGCCCCAGTATCGCCTGCAGGACTTTTTGGTACCTCTGCCGAGACAGTGGTCCAGAAGTTCAAGGAGGCGAGGGTTAAGTCAGTGGTGTTTGAATAGTACATCACCTTTTTGCAACATGTACACTATGGTTCACAAGTTTGAGTCGGTAATATTTTTTAATGGTTTTGAAAAAAAGTCTCTTATGCTCACCAAGACTGCATTTATTTGATCAAACATACAGTAAAAACTGTAATATTGTAAAATTGTATTACAACTTAAAATAACCGTTCTTCTTAAATATATTTTAAAATGTAATTTATTCCTGTGATGGATTTTCAGGATAATTTCTCCAGTCTTCAGTGTCACATGATCCTTCAGAAATCACTCTAATATGCTGATTTGATGCTCAAGAAACATTTCTTATTATCAGTGTTGAAAACAGTTGTGCTGCTTAATATTTTTGTGGAAACCGTGATTAAAAAAAATGTTCAGCATTCTTTGATGGAATGTCAAAAGAACAGCATTTATTTTAAAAAGAAACCTTTTGTATCAAAATGTCAAAGTCTATACTGTCAATTTTGATAAATTTAATGCATCATTGCTTAATAAATATAATTTCTTTCAAAAAATTAAAAATTCTATATATAATCATATATACATTTGGTATTATCAAATTGCTTGACTGTGTATTTATTATTTATTATGAAAACATGTAAATTAAAAACAATTAATATATCACATAACAAAATCACATAAATATCATATATTGCATAAAAATGGTATTTTCAAAACTAAATTTTCAATTTAAAATCTTTTCCATCACTTAACAGCTTTGTGCACCCTATGTTTTTAATCAGGCATCAAAGAAGGTGAAAGTCATCTTGCATAACACAGATGGAAGCTGATTAAAGGCCATTAAAGGGATAGTTCACCCCAAAATGAAAATTATTCCATAATTTACTCACTCTCAAGCCATCTTAGGTGTATATGACTATCTTCTTTCAGTCAAACACAATAGGAGTTATATTTAAAAAAAAAAAAAAAAAAAAAAAATTCTGGCTCTTCCAAGCTTTATAATAGGAGTAAAAAAGTAACCATGATTTTGAAAACCCAAAAAAAGCACATCCATCCATCATAAAAGTAATCCAATAAGGCTCCAGGGGGTTAATAAAGGCCTTCAGAAGCGAAGCAATGCATTTTTGTAAGAAAAATACCCATATTTATAACTTTATAGACTATAATCACTAGCTTCTGGTAATGTCCATCCACACATTCACAAGAGAGTTCAGGCGTATGATGTAGGATGTAGGAATAGCGTAGGCTTAGGTGAGAGTAGACGCCTCTCGCAATTCAAACAAATATATAGGGCTGTGCAACAAACTCAAGCTTCTCTGACATTTCTCTTTAAAAATTCTCCTTTTAGACTTCTAATTCGTGACCAGTGTTTTGTTTTGCCCTACCCACCACACTTCTGCGTCATGCATCAGGTCAGGGGTTACTCTTCCACCGTGAATTGAATTGCGATTTGCTAGTTATTTTAGATTATAAAGATTTAAATATTAACCCAAAAACCCATCGCTTTGCTTCAGAAGACCTTTATTAACCCTCTGGAGCCATATGGATTACTTTTAACTACTAATAATTTACGTAACTAACCCTTTACGATGAATGGGCATGCTAACAGATTGCTTTCTCCAAGTCTAAAAAACTTCTTTGGTCACGCCCAGTTTCTAAAAACTGCTTTGCACAAATACTAGTGCAATGACTAATTACATAGAAAAATATCTTTCCCAGTACCCCAAGCTCTCTTTCTCTCATGCTAATGAGAAAAAGAGACTACACAAAACATGTCTACACAAAAAGATGTCTGAGACTGATGAATTGTAGTTGTGGACGAGATTAACACTCTTACGAGGATAGATTAGTCACAAATGTTTCACCTCAGCAAAATAGGTGAATATTAAAGCTAGAGTGTGATAAGTTCATGAAATTGCATCTGAAAGCCCCTTTGCTGTGTTTACGTGAGCATGCCGACAGAACGCACCACATTACCATAATTGGTCATTATTATTTTCATCTGTCGCTGTCTGTGCTCATGACACTGGAGGCCAATGTATCGCACAGCCTCATTTTACTGTCGAACAGCTTATAGGCTTTCAATTATTGATTTATGACTGACTATGACCAAGTCTTTGTAGTGACGATTAATAGTTTATTAAAACCTTCCCAGGACATCTGCACCACACGTTACTTTTTGTCATCCGCATCAAACAGTTGGCAATTCTGTGATCCGTATGATCGTCCGAAACAGTCAAGCAAGATGTTTACTTATTCACCTCCTCATGTCACGCGCATCTTACAGCTGTTTTTCCTCTAAGGCTCCGCCTCTTTTATGAAGAGAAATTGAATTATGCTGAAATGGAGGGCTTTTTCGATTTGGAAGACACTGAGATCACTGATCTCAAAGAAACAAAACCATACAGCCTCACAGGAAACATTATAACCCCCTTCAAATCTTTTAATCTTCTAAACTGCTATTTTTCAAGCATCTCATACAGACACACCCATATACACGCTGTCAAACCTCCATATGGGAATAATACACAGCTTCTGCTCCTTCACAATACCATATGACTGCCAAGTGGGGCCAATAAACATTTCATTGACCTCGGCCCATTATAAACATCTGCATGAAGCTGGACACTGATTGAAGTAAGAGAAACTGTGGGTTGAATAATGAGACATATAGAATAAACACACATGTTTAGAAGAAAGCAAGAGCTGAAAGACAGAGTGACACTTATATTTGCGAAAAAACATTTGGAAATAGCATCATCGTGAAGAATATTTCTTGTCTCATTTATATTAAAATAATTAGACGAGAGAAATACTCACCAGAGTTCGCCATCTTGGCCTTTTTGCCCATTTTGTTCTGCATGTTTGACCTGCATTTCTCTTTCTTTTTCTGGATGTTCCCTGTCCTGTTCATCTGTTTGTTCTTCATCTCAGATTTAAACTAAAACAACAGTTGCTGCTCAGACATAAAGACGGATTGGCAGCATTGCTGAAATGTTTTTTTTTTTTTTTTTTTGGAGGGGGAGGGAGGAAAGTCATTTGCCAAGTTTCAATTGCACATACATAATCCTCTGTGAGGCCTCATGGGAAAAGAGAGAGAGTGAGAAAGAGAAGCTTATGACCCATGGTTCTGCATCCCTTTTTACAATACCTAACAATTTCCCCTGAAGTCGTGAGCTTAAACCTGTTTTATTGAATGTCTTTACATTCAAACACAGGCAACAACATGCCAGAACTGCACCTATAAAAATGAAGCTCTGCTACATTCTGCTAATCCTCTAATTTTTTTTTTTTTTTTTTTTTTTTTTGAGGTAACAGGTTGTATCTGAATACATAATTTTCAGGCACACCACTGGTGGGAGGTCACAGGTTCAAAAAAGGCCAGGATGTTAGTAAAACATTGCTGTGCAATGACAGTCAACAAGTAAATCACAAAGACTTCAGAAGAAGTCAAGAAAAAAAATAACATTTTGATGCTCTTTGCAATGATGTAGTAACACAAAGAAGCAATTATTCTTTCTAACAATGAAACGCACAATTTCTTGTGATCATAAGCCATGTTGTGAGATCAACCACTGTCAAAATGCATGTGATGGTTTTTCTTCTCCGCCAATCCAGGCTGATTTATGAATAAGAACGTGAACAGGATTGGCCAAATAAATATAAAAGCTTTGGCTGTCAGTCAACAGATGACATTAAAAGGATAGTTCACTCGTAATATCCAACAAATATACAACAAACAAAGTACTAGAGGTTTGGAACCACATCAGGGTAAATGAGGACATAAGTTTCACTTTGTGGTCAACTGTCCCTTTAAAACATGCCATTTTATGCTTAAGATTAGAACTGATCCTAGGACTATACGGACTCCTAAAAAAGAAGGTCAACTACTGGTTGTAGCTCTGAGTATCCATTAATATTTTGTGCAAAATCTAACTGGGATAATTCAATAATCTGTATATTTAGCTTAACTTGCATCATTATTTGAGAGCGCAGATGGAGTAAGGGATAATATGCGATCAGAAAATGATAAACCCAATAGGCTAATCAGGGCCCTGACACGGAGCATATCTCCCGCTTTATTATACTCATTAAATAAATAAATGAAAATACTGATTTGAGTTTAAATTGTTTTATACTTTTACCTATATAAAAACTGTCCACAATGTACAAATCAATCGACAAATTAGTATAATACTGAACTTGTCTCAGCTCTTACAATTGATTAGACACAAGATATACAAAACAAGAAAGATTGAGTTCACAGTCAAAGACGTGAAAGTCTGATATACTGTTTTTCCACGGTGACCGCTGAATTCCAACAATCAGAATGAAGCAAAGAGTTGTGTAAAAATAAAATGAATGTCAATGAGTGTTAAGCAAGCACCTTCCGTGAAGGTCAGCGTTGGGTGGATTTTAGAGCGGTCTGGGTTGGTCTGTAATTGAATCAAATAATATAGTTTTGGGGGTGCAAAGACTTTCTTCAGTTTCTACTTTTTTCTACTTTTTTCTTCAGTTTCAAACCTTAAATCATAAAAATAAAATAAAATAAGTCTTAACTTGCTGGTTGCTTCCACATCCTGACCTGAGGCAAGGACTATGTACAGCATTAGACACTATTTATTTCCTCCACTTACTGACACTTGACGAACATTACCTGAGATCATTTCTCAACCAAGCAACCAAACAAATGCCTAAAGCTTTGCCAAGCTAAGCTGCTGGACTTCAGCCATAACAAACAGAACAGGTTCGATTTACACCGGCAAGCTCTTTATGACAGAACAGGATACTCAGGAATGGAATGGATGAAACGATTAGCCAGTGGCAAAACTACAGCTTACCAAAAAAAAAAACAACAACAACAAAACATCTGGGTCAGCCTCCTTTTAGATTTTAGAAGGAAATATTCTCGGGGTGTTAACCAGAGTGCCAGAAAATGTTTTGGAGATGGAGAGACAGGGCCTACCACTTTCACTCCTTCAGTCAGTAGACTTAAAGTTGTGGTTAAAAGCCAAATCCCTTGAAGAGAGAAAGACTTGGGAGAATCCTTATAGATAGCTATCCAATAATCACAATAAGCATTAAGAAGTGAGAAAGAGATTAGTGAGAGCTAAACCTTGACCAAGCATAGTTTAAGATGGTTTCAGATGACAAGTGTCTAAAACCCTTATTCAAATCATCAAAACAAACCAGACTAAGATCACTAAGACCAGACCTACTATAACCACATAGTGTTTCAGCATGTAAACTAGAGAAGAATGCCTTTCTTGTGGTTTGGCTGCCCTTATTTGCAGAAGCGTCAGTGATGGTGTGGAAGATAGCAATTTCAAACAAAAAAGACAGCTATTAGGTTATGCAACAAGTGTACCGTGAACAACCACATTTCTGTCACATTGCAGATAACACTTTCCAATTACTGCCTTAAGCTAAACAGGTGAACTACTGAAGAATAAGAACATGACGGCCTTATCTTGACTGCCAGAATCACCACTGATTTTAAGGATACCCATCTCAGAAATATCAATGAATTCCTAATACAAGGGAATGTGTTCAGATGTCTAAATGTGTGGTCAGTGTGTATGAGGATTATTTTCTGAGGTTGATTGTTTGGTGTGGGCTTTGCAAAGGGATAGAGATATAATCCCATAACTCCCTGCCTCAGTGAGAAAATGAAAGCATCACAGTGAGGGACTGGACACCACAGTTGTCTTTCAACCTCACACATAAACTTTGCAAACAACCATATATAATCTCATTAACCTATAGCAAATACATTTCGATTTTATATTTAAGAAAATTTGCATTCAACGTATATATTTGATCAGTTGCATCATACATTCCCTGGGAATCAACACTATGACCTATATGTGTTGCTACTGTGCTCTACTGTTTGAGCTACATGAAATCTTTTTGTTACATCAAATAAGATTACCACATTTCAGCTATCCACAGCAATAAATTATTATCTCAATCAGTATTTTCAGCTTGCTTTGAAGTATCTACATTACATCAATGTATTTGGCAGTTTATATTCTTACGTTGCGTTCAAGGTATTAATTCTGTTCATGCATTTCCTGGGAATCAAACCTATGACCTTGGTGTTGTAAATGCAAAGGTCATACTCTTTGAGCAACATACTAAACAGCCTTGAAACAATATCAATTCAACTGATAAGCAAAAGGTGAAGTACAGTTCATTTTTTTTTTTTTTTATTATTATTATTATTTTTTTAGCATTTTTAAAGCATAATACTTGCTGAGTTTTGTTAAATTTTTCTAATGGGATAAGAAAAATAAACTCATTTTCAATTTAATTCAATTTATTCTTAAGTATGATTATCTTATTTTAAGGATGTTTCGATATTTTAACTGGACAAAAAGATAAAAATGTTGATTAAGAATTTTTATTGCAGTTTACACATTGAATACTAAACTCCACTAACATATTCACATACACTTTTTCAAGACAACTTGCACATTATTTTCAAGCCAACCAATCTCATCACTTTTCCATTCTTTCTCTTCTTTTGACTGTAGTTAACTTTGAAAGGGTGGTCAAGCATATCTAAACATGCAGGTAGCTGTGTGTAAGTCCATCTGGGGGCTTATTTCATTGCATGTGCAGACGTGTATGGGGTCATCTTCGCTTAACCACACACAC